>NC_080431.1:27622736-28333236 GCF_028018845.1 Melospiza georgiana
TCTCTCAGCAAAGCCTTTCTTGACTTTTCAGGAAATAGTCAATTTCTATGAAAATTGCAGTTTAGGCAAATCATTAAACATTTGCTGACGAGATCAATTCGATAAAGGATTTTGCAGATAATCCAAATCATTTTATGCAGCACAGAAATCAGCATCACAAAACTGCTGGCTTGATGCATAATTTTTTCTTTTTTATTTAGTAAAATGGGATTGTTGAATGCTTCCAAGAGAAGGCAAGTTAAAAAAAAATAGCATTCTGAGACGAATTTGGGGATATCAACTGAGTTTTTTAATATTTTTTTATTTTTCAAATAATTGAAAAGTAGCGTTAATGTGCTCAGAATACAGTTCTTGCTTTATTTTGACCCTGTTTAGAAGAGCACATTTGAATAAGTTAGTTTCAGCAACCTGTCCTGGATATCAATATTTAAAGAAATTTTTCATGTGTTGAGTCTGTCCTCTGACAAATGTGGAGACTTAGCTTAAATTTTGCTGCATAACATTTGAATGCCTAATTTAGGATAAATAAAACTTGCTGTTGTTTCTACTTCTGGATCCTTTGTGATTCTGATGATCTGCATTACACAGCACAAGAGAAATATAAAATAGAGAGAATAATTCAAAGGAAAGATACTAAGACCATGGTTAAAATCAAGCAGTCCAAATGATGTTTTCATGCATTGGTTGATTTCCCAAGCTGCTACAGTAACACACTATGACTGATTCTCAGTCTTCCTGTTTGCATTCCTCTCTAACATACTCATAAAACAATTCAGAGGGTGGAATTTATTTTTCAAGATTTTTGTTCCCTTATTAGTCTTCAAACATGATGTTTAAAGTTGATATGGGGCAATCAGGATGCACAAGATATCTGACACTGAAGAAATCCATTCATAAGATGAATCTTCAATGCCAAATCTTAAGAAGAAGAAAGTTTTCACAGCTGATTTTTAATCCTTGAAAAACTGGATTTACAATGGAAATTATGACAGACCCTTATGTATCAAAGTACTACTGGGTACCTGTATTTATTGCATAAAGCACAAGAGCACCAGATTTATAGCTGTAAGTGGTTTCATTAAAATGCCAGTTCTTTCTAGATTTTTCCCACTAGTTTAAAGTTGTCAATATTCCCCAACAACACTTAAAGAAAAACAAAATAGTTATTATAATAAAATTTACTAATAACATCAATATTATTTTAGTCATTGTTCCTGTTGCTGGAAGTTAAAGTTGCTGTGTAATATGCATTAGCAGGAAAATTTCAGAGAAGTAAAGAGGTAATTTCTGTCCTATTTCTGCCTGTTGTCAGTCTCTGAGGACCTGAAATGTGGGATCACTTTTAGTCTAAAAGTAGGTTAGTCAATATTCATTCTCATTTTCTCCAGGAAATAGCTTCTTACCAAGCTGGTCTATAAATCTATCAGAAGAAATTCCTTAGAAGTATTTCTGACATATAGAAACCTTTATTTATCAAATATTTTCTAGAATTTTCTTAATGAACTCTCAGCCTTTTTATATCTTAAAAGTACTTATTTTCCACCATGGAAAACTGAAATTCTAGTGAAGATTTATGTAACAAAATGAGTATGAACAGTGAGGATCTGATCCTCTAAGATAATTTTCTGGCAACAGAAAAGTGACTGGATCCTTCAATTCAAATTAGATGAACTTGTATACACTGGATAAGGTAGGGCAAAGCTGTAGGTGAATGCAGATCAGAAGTCACCATATGTAAAAGACAATGCTCACAGTTGGTTTCTTGCTTAACCAGCCAACAGGCATCTCACGTCCACATACAAAGAATTAAAAAGTACATTGTCCTGTTAGTTTTGGCTGCATTTTTCAATTTCAGAATGGTTCAGCCTAGGTTTAGCTTAGATTGAGTCTATTGATACCATAATTGTCTAATTGCCCAAAGCTATAATTCTTTAGATTTTGAGACAATACCAAAAATACACTGGGGAAAGGTAGGAAACAAGGATGAAAGAGGGAGGGAATGAGAAAGGGAGGACAGGAGGCCTTGAAGAATCTAATAAAACTTGCATTAGTTCTAAATTTGTTTTGGGAGCCATAATTTACCTAACACATATGTATCATTCAAGAGCTGCCCCTGTGCTCATGTTCACCCAACCTTGGTCAAGTCACATCTTTAAAGAGTGAATAATCGTCTCCCTGATTTTTTTGTCCTCCACTGGTTTCAGTCTTTCAAGGATTTTCTATTTCTATTGCATGTTGGCTGTGATTATTTCTTCCACTGCCTTGCAATTCACATTTTAGCCAAGTATTTTCTTGCTAATTGGATACTCTCAGTTCAGTACAGGCATTCTTTGGCTTTTATTCTGAAATGCAGTAATGTTAGACTTGTGCTGCAGTCTGTGTTATTAAGAGTCTTGTTGGAGTACATCAGCTCTCTGTCTGGGCCCTTGGAGAAAGCGCCTGGGCACCTGGAGCTTGAGATTCCCTTTAGGTGATAGACAGCCAAAAGTTAATAACTTCATCACTTCATTCTACATTGCTGTCTTTCATGGCTTCGTCCTTCTTGACCTCGTTGTAGCGTAGCAAGGACTTGCAAATTAGTTGTACTCCTTTGTGTTAAGATCCTTCCAGGTGGCCTTCTCTTCTTCTGCCATAAGAGCTGGTTTTAGATGCAAAGTGTCAGCATAGAGATGAAAACAGCATGCAGTTAAATCACTTAAGATTTTCATTGAATGATTTTTGAAACCATAGTATTTGATTCACCTCTGTTTTCCCAGCTGGAAATGCTCTGTCTCTTAGACTTTGATTCAAATATCCTGAGGGTGATCACATTCCTGGCTCTTGACAAAAAAGACTTCTACAACCACAGATGATAAAATGAAAAAGTGGGAATAAGCTCTGTGTGTTTATCTGTGAGAGGCTGGGGGCACCCAAAACTGTCCACAAGGGCCTTTGCCCTGCGCTGATCACATCAGCAAAGGCAGCCATCAGCAAAATTAAACTGCAAGCAGAAGATTGCAAAGAGATTTCTGACACAGCAGAAAAGACCTTGCTACGGGGGTAACAGGTCAGGGACCCCCACCAGGGTGAAGTGCTTCCTCACCAGGACCTGGGTCACTGGTGAAGAATACAACAAAGAGCAACAAAAGATCGGGGCACCCACTTGTCCCACAAAAATGGTGTGCTCAAGCAGGACCCTCTCCTGGGTGGGGATGAGCTTCTGACCCACACAGCGGGGGGAAACCTCACTGGGGTCAGGCGGGTTGGGGTGGAGCTTCTTGGAATGAGGTATAGATGGAGTTTAGAAATCTGAAGGTATGCATATGTGTGTCTAATATTGTGTGTTTTGTTGGGTTTCTGATCCTGAGCATAGTGTTTGCTGATTAATTACGTGTCACTAGTAAATCAATAAAATGCTTTGATCCTTATTTGATTTAAAGTGTGAGAATGGATCAGTTTTCCCCAGGGTCAACAACTAATCTATTAAAAACTAGCAGACTTCTGAGCAGGCTAGTTCAGTGAGAGGGTTTACTGAATAATCTACAAGAAAAGGAGAGAGAAAATAAATTGTGGTTCTAATGATGAAAGAAGTTATAATTCTAATTCAATGCAAAATTTAAATATTTTCATAATTTTATTCCATGAAAGATAATTCATGCATCAGCAGTTTTTTCTTTCAAGAAATTTTATATATTTCTCATAATTAAATTGCAGAAAAAATGTCTAGACTATTAAAATTTTATGTCTAAGTTTTAAGGTAAAAGTGCCTTCCCAGCTTCTCTAGATAGAGCTTATTATTCTGGGTTTTTAAAAATGCAAGTTTGGTATGAATCTGCTCTTTCTTTCTCTATGGACCATTTCAATGATTAATCATTAGGAAAAAGACTGCCTTCATTCAGAAAAAAACTATTACCATTTATAAGAGATCTAGAGTGCCCTGGAGCTGACTTAATAAAATGTTGTACCTAAGATAGTGTAATAATATATCATAAAAATAGTACAGATAACCATCCCTGGCATCCTCCACAGTAACATATTTATTTCTTATGTTGTTTGCAAATTTATTAAAGTTCCTGAAAAGCTTTGCTTTGACATGTTATTTGATGTACCATCCTGAAAAATCCATGTAAAAAAGAGAGATGTTTCAGAGTTTGTGGAAAAATATTTGTATAGTTAATACAAAATGAAGAAATGTAAGGTGGAATCATTTGTGGAATACAAAAATGATGGTCATCTTGATCAAAGTCTTTAAAAACATGTTTAATCCTGTCTTGTGAGGTTTTGTTACATATATATCTCTTATAAGTGAATATTGCTTTTTGGATACCGTATCTTCAGCAGAGCTGCATGTACCTCAAGATAGGTTGGTTTTTTCTTAACACTTGTCTCAATAAAGTGTTAAAATTTCGTTGAGATGGAAGTGGTATCTTTCTTATGGACATTTACTAGGCTACAGCTTACCTTTTCTGTCCACTTACTGTGTAATATAGCCTATAATACATTATAATTATCTATCCTCAATAGTTGAAAGGCACAAGCACACAAAAACAGAGGCACAGCAAGAAAAAAATCAGTCTCTCAATATATGTGTTTTAAGAAAAGTATTAGATATTTGATCATGCCTTCACTAGGGAAATGTTTGGTCAGATTTTTCTCATTTTCTAAAAGTTTCTGGGTTTATTTACATTTCCATATAATGAAAAAATTAAAGTCAGAATTTGTCTGTGCATGAAAGTTTGCTGAATGAGTGGAAAAACACTTATTTGTAGAAAAGCTTATCTAAAAAATTAATGTCCAGTATTGGTGTTACTCTAGCAGAAAAGCAAATGAGATGAAATCAGTATTATTTTAACAAATAGTGAGACAGGTGGGTGCAGATACAGGTGAAAGCTTACTCTTGGTTTCAGAAGTGCTAGACATAAAGATTCAAAAGTAAATGGTGACTAATTTTATCTTTTCATTGCTTGTAAGCAACACCATAATGGTTTTTCCTACTATGTCTTTCTCCAACACATCCTCAGTTTGTTATATCAAATGCATATCAGCAGTGGTGCAAATTGAATGGAAAACAGACTCAAAGAAGTCACAAGGGTCTGTGTAGGTTCCTGGGCAGCAGAGAAGTATCTTACTCTAAGTAATGCAGTGCAGCATGCTGAGTTCATGTCACTTGCTGCAGGGCAGTAAGGGTTCATAAAATCAAGGCAGCTACATGGCTATAGATCTTCTATAACATAACATTTATTTTCGTTTGTCATGGGCAATAGATTTTCTATTACTGAATGTGAACTAATGAACTGGCAGGGAAGTCCAAGTTATCAACACCTATTGAATGTGTTTCCATGCTCTAACAGACAGGACAGCTCAGTTGGCAGTGTTCTACCTGCCTCTGACACAGTGGCATTTTGGACCTGAGAATGCTCTCTGTGTTTGTTCTGCTCGCTGATGCTGCATCTCTTCTTTTGAAGCACATTGTAAACCTTCCCATCGTACAAATCTTCTCAGCCCACACAGGGATAGCTCCTTAACAATCTCAGTGGCCTTACACAGGAATCCAGGAAATAAATTCTGAAGCCATCTCGTTAGATAAATTTATGGACTGCCTTTCCACAAGTAGAAGGCTGATCTGACCACCAAAGCCAGGAGTCTGTGGGCACTCTACCACTCTGAACTTTACAGGCACCTTCGTGCCAAGACAAAATGAGTCAAAAGGGACATAAAATCCCACCCTTCTGATCAGTCAGCGCCTGCCGCTCAGGCCATTCAACAGGGTCTCCCATAGCCATTAAAGACCCTGCTGCTGGTCTAGTTCTAGTTAGGGGGAAAAAGAGGGAGGTGTGTAAATTGGGATATGTTTTAGGGAACATGGAGGAAGGTGGGACAGGAAAATACGAAGGAACTACGAACTTTGTGGAGCAAAAGCAAGTGGAATGGAAAAGAACATGGAGTGGTTATGGTGATGTGACTCTGGTTATTGTTCATGTGTATGGAAACATGTAATAAATTGCCATGGGTTCCACTTAAATAGCACACTAAGAAAGAGACCCCAGGTTGCTTAAATAACATTTGATTAATGCTTTTTTTGGCTACATACAGGTCAATAAAAGTTAATGTTGGAAGATGAAATGGCTCAGGAATATAATTGCATTTATTAAGAGACATTATTAGGTAAAACTCAGATAGTGGCAGAGTTTTTATTATGTTACTTACATATCTGAAAAAATAAAAAAAAAAAGTATTAGATAGATTTATCTCTTTCAGTCCTGCTTGCAGTCTCAGAGAGTAACCATTACATGTGGAGAGCACTGCACACCAAGACTGTTGGTCTGTCATAGCTTTAAAATATGATAAGGAATGCTTTCTCAAGTTTCTGTATTTAACCCTCTGAAACAGAACTAAAATCCCTTATGGTCTTCATTTGCTATATTGGGCTTTGTTGGCCGAAAGCCTTTCAGCAATCAGTGTTCTACATCCTGCAGCTACTTTCAGGTGTCCTCCATAGCACAAACTTCATCTCTACCTGTTATGTATGAGCCAAGCCAGAAAAAGGAATCTCCATTGTTCCAAATCTTGCATATGAGCTAGCAAAGTTACATGGCAGATTATACTCAGCTACATGAAATGTAGAAAATGAAGCCCTACCAGGTCTCCTCATTAGCCCAGTATCATAACTTTAATTGTAGAGTATAAGAGAGGAAAGCCCAGAAAGAGGACAAAATAAACCATTTCTTCTTCAAGTATCAAAACAGCCTCCTGTAGTACTGGTTCAGGGTCAGTTAATTCATCTAATTATAGTGATAGTCTTTCATGAGTTAACAATTGCACAATAAAAATGAAAAGCTATATGTAATTTAAATCACAATATTCAGATGAGGACATTGGACCTGATGTCCTGTGATGAAGTGGGGCACCCTAATCATTACCAAGGTCTTGGACACATCCAATTTTTGGACGGCATTGTATGCAGTTTCTTTACCCCTTTCAGTATTTTGAGGATGTATTAAATGTCTCTGCAGCAGTTTAGCTGCAGAAATTTACTTTGAAGCATTATGCAAAAGGAATGTAGAAATCCACAGTGCTATATTCTATTGTTATAGATCTCTTTATTTTTAAGTGCATTGGAAGCATAGAGGAATTCAACACATAAATGCTGAGATGAGTGTTCTCTTTCAGGGACGTGCAGTTGTTTGCTGTATAATTTCACTACCAAAAGCAATTAGTATGTGCCAATTTCTTTTAGGTGATTATACATGTGGTAAACAGGGTGAAGTTTGATAATTTTTTTACCCCTATCTTTATTTTTCCCTGTTCCAGAGAAATTAAATATAGTGGCCTTGATCTGTGTTTTCATGTCATTATGAGTTTTGGTTGGGGTTTTATTTCAAATTCAGAGGATAGTATTGATGGGAAGCACTGGACAAAAGATTTGTGGGGGCCTTTTGTTTGTTTCTTTGCTTCCCAGTTTGGGTTTTTTGTGTATTTGGTTGGTTTCCTTTTTTGGGGGGTGGGTTTTTTTGGTTTTGGGTTTGTTTTGGGTTTTTTGGCTTTTTTTTGTTTCGTTTAATTTTTGGGTTTTCTTTTGGTTTTTTGGGGTTGTTTTTGGTTGGTTGGTGGTTTAGTTTGGTTTGGTTTCATTAATTTCAGGGGTTTTTTTGTTTGTTTTGTTTGTTTGGTTGGTTTTGTCCTTTTTCCTCCAGGTTAGAAAGGTGAATTCTTGGCTGGATTTAATCTCTCTTTTTTTTTTTTTTTTTTTTTTGAGTCAAAATGCATGCAGATTCTCCTTTTGACTCTCATAGAGAGGTGAAATATGGTCAGGAAGCACTAACACATACCTGACTCCCAGAAATGAATGTACCAGTTCTTTGAAAAAGCCAATGCATTTTTACCCACAGTTATGGGAACATTCATGATAAAACCTTGAAAAAGGACATACTTTTTTTTCATTTGAAAATGTTTTGTTTTCTATGTGGAAGAAGAAAGCAGTTCACTTAGATAAGAAACAGGGTATTTAGGATTTAAAAGTGCCATTTATAGTCTTTTGTATGCCAAAAAAAAGAAAACAACCTCTTACCAAAATGCATGCATTAAAATATAGGTACATGATACTAAAAGAAAAACTGTCTTTCATTCACAAGCAGACAATTAACATGTCTTCAGTTTTATGAAACACCATGAGATATTGTGGATGGCTTTTAATGCTCTATTCCACAAAGAACATTGAGTTGAATTGTTCTTCTTCTAAAAACTAAAACAAAGTTCTTAAGAAATAAATTCTCCTTCTGTCCTTAATTTTTCTCCTACACATGGTACCTTTTTTGCTCATTTCATTGTGGGAAAGAAAAGCTCTTAGTTCATTGGAAAGGAGAATAAACAAATATGAAGGCCCAATCTTACCTTCATTGTGGCCTTAGGACCTATTCAATTTTTAATAAATATTTTATTTGCTACCAAGACCCTAAAGTAGAGTTACTTGCACTTTTTCTACTAAATACAACCCAAAAGCTCTTTAGGGTCATTTTATCTTGCAGGTTTGCTGTTTCCCCAAATTCTGAGTGCACCTATCCTGTTCAAAATAGATGAATCAGCTTAAAAACATCCTATAAAAAGATATCCCTTTTTTCAGGTTTTGGATGCATGATTCAAGCACACCCAATTTGATTCTGAGTATGAATCAGCTGGTGAATTAAAGGGAATAATGAAATGCCACTATACCAATGAGACAAGGGAAAAAGTCAATCAAAATTGGACCTTTAATAACTATGAAATATGACATAAATATGAAATACGAAATAGATTTAGCTCGTAAATTACTGAGAGAAAAATGACTGATTTTCAGTGTGATCATCATTCCAGATTTCCTGACATACATATTTGATAAACTTACTAAATCTGAGCATCTCCAACAGTATCTTGAGGGTACTGCTAGACCAAGAAAGTCTAGCTTCAAATTAGGGAAATGAAAGCATGACAGAGCTTGGAGGCAAATTTAAAATTCATTTGATGAGCATTCCATGAAAATATTGAATCTAAAAAACAAATAGGTTTAGAATCATTATGCATTTATTCAGATACACCTAAAAATAATAATAAAAAAAAAGATCAAAGCTCTCTATGCAATAACTTTTAATGCTGTAAGAGGAGCAACTCTTTATTTCTCTGAAGTGTTTAGCTAGGTTGAAACACTGATGTTTATTTTTAAATAACAAAGGAACAGAAACAAGCACATGTCTTTAAAATTCAGTGTTCACATTCAGTTAAGCCACTTTTGAAATAATACCTTAAATCTGATGCAAACATGTTAATTAAGTTATTTTGTTTCAGATTTACCGGTGTTAAAGTTTTGCCCCTTTTTAACTGTGAGAGTTTGGGTTTCATATAGAAGAGACAGCTCCTGTCCAAAAGTACTTGCAGTCAGTGGTTGCAAGGAAATACTAATGACAGGTAATTGTGATTTGTTGTATAAGCTTCAATCACTGCGTAGCAATTACTCACCCACTAGCAAATATTTGACAAGTATTTCTCCATCATGGCAGTATAGGAATGACTCTGCTGCTCCTGTGAAGAAGTGATTTCATCTTCATGATGTCTCAGTGATTCTTCATCTTTCAACAACATTTGAATTAAAATGCAATTGCAAGAAGAATAACACAAACATTTTTTTGTTCAGCTGGCATACATAGAAACTCAGATTGTGAATCAAAAGTTGTCTTGGTTCTTGTATTTTCCTATGTGAATCCAACAATAATTATCATTCTAGCTTCATTCGTTTATACCAGAGCAGTTGATTTTTATGCAGATCGTACAAATTGAAATTAAATTATTGTCTGCAGTGATTTGCTTCCCCTATGGTTCTTCACTGCTGCTGCAAGAACTGAAAGAGGGAAAGTACTCCTATACTAATGAGGCTGACATTTAATCATGGTGTTGTAAACTAAGTTCAAAAAAAAACATCATTCTTAATTTGAAGAACCTTCCTGACTAATATTGCTAGAATGACCTGTGCAATACTGAGAAATTTCAGTGGAGAAATATAGGCAAGGACCAAATAAATTAAAAATTCTACTAATGGGTGATCTAAGGAAAATTCTTGTCTCATTTCTTTAAAAATACTACCTTGTTACTGAGAGTATTAAAAAGCAAACAAAAATAAGAATGACGATTCTTGCTATTATTGTAAGAGAAAGATACAACTCTGAGTGTAAATAAATATTTTATTTACTTAAGGAATAATTTTTGCAGTCACTTCTTTTCTACATCATGTGGATTCTTTAAATAAACTTTCAATTAAAATTATATTAAATAATATTTTAAAAAAAGAAACTAGCTATATAACTATAATTGAGGATTTTGGGATGGGGGAAGCGATGAATGAAGCAAAAGGCTTTTTAAAGCTGAATTTGAAAGCTCAGCCTGACTAGGAAGATAAATCAAGCAGAACTATTGAGATATTCATGCAGAATCATTTTCTCCTCTTCTGCCCATTACTTCTCCATCTAATCCAGTAAGATATCCATAATTTGTACCTGTAAACTATCAGTTACTTTAAAAAATAAGCTATCCAGATCTGTTAACTTCTGTGTCAGAAGTTTCAGCCTACTTCAGTAGTAAAATAATGCAACCTATACTCTCTGTTCTCTGGAGTAACATCTATCTCCTGACTGTGCCAAACAATTAGAAGTAAAACAAAAAGGAAACATTAAATTTAAATTAAAACTAAACTTCTGTCTTGAATTCCCTCTACACCAAAAACCAAGGGACAATCCACAGAGGAGATATTTTTTGATAGTTAGGAAATAGTTGTATTTCTGCATTTCTTACTTGGACCTTATGCATGTCTGATACATTCAGAGAAATGTTACAAAAATTCTTAGGAAGAATTACATGCCTATGACATACATGTCCACATCTGAGCTAATTCTATAAAATCCCTTCTCAGTGATCATACAGAAGCACACACTACTTGAGTTCAGCTCACCTGCCTTGTAGGATTAGATATGATATTATTCCTTAATGACTACAAAAAAAAAGTAAAAACATGCAGTTGTTTTTTTTTTTTAAACTTGGATTAGGAGAAAAGAATATGTAGAGCAAAAGGCTTGAACAAATAAAACCTTGGACAGAATAATGCTGTTAAAAGGCATGATCATTTCTGATATTTTTGCTCCTTTCAATTGTCTTTTATTTTCACCAAGATAGCATTATGCCTGCGTCAAACAGATTTTAGAGTGTTGTTTGAGTAGTTTATGTGATAAATCATAGTCTTACAAACACACAGGGCACAAAGGAAAATCAGATCAAAGACTTACTTTGCTAGGATTTCCAGGTCTGGGAACTGAAATCAGTGCCTGCTCTCATGACTCTGATCCTTGATGCAGGAAATGAGCTGCACTGGGGAGTGATGCTAAACAGATTTTTAAACTGCATACATAAGGTAAAGCATAGATGTGTCATCCCGGGTTTGTCTGCATGAAGTTATATTAATTTTGCTGAAATTTTGCCTTTAACTAAGGTTCATCTTGTGCTGTCAGAGCCTAAGGCACAGGCTAGAAAGTGGGAGGAATTGCTTCTGTCATTGGACCGTGTGGGCGATATTGCTTTTCACCTCCTACCTGGCAGCCTGCCAGATGCCTATGTCTCAGCCAAGGTTGTGCTTCTTCTTGGTCCTCTAATGTTCCTGGGCAGAGGCTACCAGCTAGTGTTAACTTCCCAGTTAGTCATGAAACATCTCATTTTTGCACTGAGCAAAACTTATAAATTATTCATGACATGTTATTTATCACATATTTGAAATATTTCTTTATTTACTTAACTGATGTAAACACAGACAGATATAAATCTGTTAAGTGCAAGCCTGTAACTCTACATTCTGCCTGTGTCTCAACATTCAAAAATATTTACGCTTGGTTCAGTGTCCACTTAACTTTAGTTGAGGAAAGGGAAAAGCAGACAGTGAAATTTGATCTGTTGGCTGGCAATAAACTTCTTTCTCTCATTCCACTGACTGTTATCTGCTGCTCATGTGACCACCAACAGTACAGCTGTGAGCAGACTGAGGAGTATAAAGAATGATTACAGAGTTCTGGGAGTGGCAGTAAGGGAATTTGGAGCACAAGTTATTTTTTCCTCAGTCCTCCCAGAGAGAAAGGGTTTGTAAAGGCCAGTGAAATCTATAATGGTTACAGACCTGGAGCCACAATTAGGGTTTTTCTACTTAGACCATGCCACTCTGAAAAATGTGGTGTACTGAGAGCTGATAGGTTCCATCTGTCAGAGAAGGAGAAGAACATCTTTGGTCATAGGCTTGCCAAGATGGTGGAGAAGGCTTTAAACTATAGTGGGCCAGGGAAGGAACAATCTGTCCTGCTCCTCAATCTGTCCTACTCCTAATATATGGATGCCAGGGCCAGCAATTGATGCATAGAGGTTGCAGAGAGAGGTCACAGGTCAGCAGAAAAGTACCTGAGAGCAGTACAAAGGAATCACAGCCACTAAGTCAGCTTCAATGGGGCCCCAACTTAAATGCCTCTATGCAAAGCACATAGCAAAAACCAGAAATTAGAGATGTGGATGCCTGCAGGTCTTTAATCCTTTTAATATCATGGAGACATGGTGAGATTGTTCCTATGATTAGATTGTTAGAATGGATGGATACAAGAAAGGCTAGGCAACAGAGCCAAGGAGGTGGTGTTGCCCTCTGTGTCCGTGACCAGCTGGAGTGCAAGGAGCTCTGCCTGTGGATGGAAGAGGAATCAGCCAAAAGTTTATGGGTCAGGACTAAAAGAAGAGCAGGGACAGGATATTATAGTGGGGGTCTGCTACAGGAACACATGGTAAGTAATGATTGGTGACAGCCAACATGGCTTCACTGGGGGCAAACAGCTCCTGAAAATTTTGGCCACCTCCTGTGATGGGGTTACAGCATTGGTAGATAAGGGAAGTGCAACTGACATCATCTCCCTGGATTTGTGCGAAACGTTTGATACTGTCCAGCATGACATCCTTGTCTTTCAACTGTAGAGACATGAATTTGATGGATGGACTCTACATAGAGTGTTTTGTTTAGTTTTGGGGCCCCAAACATAGGAAGGACACAGACCTGCTGAAGAAAGTCCAGAGGAGGCCACAAAGATGATCAGAGAGCTGGAGCACCTCTCATATGAACACAGGCTGAGAAAGCTGTGGTTACTCACTCTGGAGAAGAGAAGGCTCTGGGGTGACCTCACTGAAGCCTTCCAACACCTAAAAGGGTCTACAAGAGAGATGGGGAGGGACTTTTGACAAGGGTGTGTAGTAATAGACAAGGGGAAATGGCTTTGAGTTGAAAGAGGGGGAGGTTTATATTAGAACTTGTTAGAAGATGTTCTTCACTATGAGTGTGTTGAGGCACTGGGGCAAGTTATCCAGAGAAGTTATGGATGTTCAAGACCAGGCTGGATGGGGCTTTGACCAACTTGGTCTAGTGGAAGTTGTCCCTATCCATGACAGGATGGCTGGAACTAGCTAATTTATAGGGTCCTGCACTTCTATGAGTCTTTAAAGAGAATTGTAAGGTTAAAACAAAAAAGCATCCAAACATTTTTTAATGCAGGCTTGCCTCCAAAAGAACTAGTCTTTGATTAGATCAAGTGATTATCTTTTGACCATTGAAATATTCCAAGCTGAGGGAGTGCTAGTAGAGCCTGTGTTCTTGTTCATGTAATGTTCTTTTCTCTTTGTCATGCAGAAGATTTTCTGTGCTTGTGAACGTGACTGACTTTACTTACAATATAGGATGTGAAGAGATTGAGGACAGAATTCTGCAGTTTCTGGAAACAAAATCATATTGAAGTAGCCTACTGGAAGTTGTCCAGTGGGAAATCGAGGTCTGATCTGCTTTCCAGAGCTCCAGAGCTCTGAAGTTTAAGATTGGGGGCTCTAGGTGATGGCCTCCAGGGGTGCCCCGGACTGAGTCCAGCCTCCTACTACTCACTCTGAAATAGAGGATGGTGCTTGGTTCCTGTAGAGCTTTGGTGTCTTGGAAAGGAATCCTTCCATTTCAGCACTGTACGTTTTATCCATCTTTTCTCCAAAGCCAATATATACACGAGAATACTTGCACAACAGCAGAATCCCTTCCCTCCAAAGAAAAAGGAATTAACATGTTCTGTTGATGGCAAATGTTAAAAAGATAGGAAATTACTTCCCCAAATAATGCAGCACATGCAATTTCTAATTTTGATTGCATTAGGAATATCTGGGTATTCATTTATGAGACCAAAAACAAGAGAAAAATAGAAGCAAATAAAAAGGATAATTTTTAGACATAAATTTGTGGGTGGATTAGTTTGGGATTTTATACATAAAGCTTGATTTTACCTTTCATGGCAAGAAAAGAATTTGCAAGTAACCTAGAAATAATTTAACACAGTAGTCTAACAAGAACTGAGACAGATACAGAAAAATAATAATTTCAAATAATAAATCTCTTAGATTTCAAAGTAAGAACAAAGTTTCAAAATCTCTGAGGTTACTTTTGATCAGTAATGTCATCAAGCCCAAGCTTGCCAGTTCTTTCAGATAATTATAACATTCTACAGTTCTCAATTTAAAAGACCGATTTCTGATTGCATATGAGACTTCTTCTTATCTCTGAAAAAAATTCTGCCTGGTAAATGCTTTCATTCAGTACTAAATCAGATACAAGGTTCCCAGTCTTCTTGTGCCTGCAACTCTATGCTTGATGAAAATCACCTTTGTTATTCTGGAATGCTTCATTTTACTAAAAAATTCTTTTACACTTTAGTATTTCAGAGCTGGGGCTCTAAATCTGGGAGTTGATGTCCTTGCATTATCAAAACTGCATAATATATGGCTTTTTCTCTTTGCTCTGCATATAAGAGAAACACTTAACTCTCTCTGCACACGTATTTTGTGTTCTTCTCTCCTTTCAGTAACTGCCAATTGCAGATGTTAACGTCCAGATCCTTACATAAAGAAACTGTAATTGCCTTTATTACAATATAATAGAAAATTCTTCTAAGTCAGTAAACATAAAAACGGCTCTCATTCACTGGATCTGAATAAAACTTAAAATTACTTTTATACATCTTTTTGTTTGTTAAAAGCAAAAGGGTGAAAGAGGATACTGAGATTCTGCCTGAGGATGTTTAGATTAACAGTACAAGCAGAGTAAAAATCATATTCAATTATGAGGCTAGATTAACTCTCCTTGACAAGGAAAAAGTAGTAGAAGGCCCAAAAGAAACTATGATGAGCAATCCAAACCAGGCATATTTTCAAGCAGATCATGCTTGCGTGTCAAGGGGAACAAAAGACTACGCCATCAGTTTTCTGTGGTCATAAATGAACCTGCATGTGGAAACCAAACTGAATAAAACAAGTTCCCAAGAATTCAAAAATCTTGGTAACCATTTTTAACAGAAAGGTTCTACTATAAATTTACCATGACTCAAAAAAACCATTTTCAATCCTTTGTAAGAATCTACCCAACTTTCATTATCAGCCATAGGGTCTGCTTATACTAAGCTATAAATCAGGAGTGATTAATTAACTACTTAATTACAATGTGATAAACTACACAGATTTTGGGGTGAATTTTGCTGAATGGATATTAATGTCACGTTTTACAGTCCATTCATTATTCTGGACCCTTGTTTCTGAACTGCCTCAAATTTTTTTTCATTACTCTTTTTAAACAATTTGCAAATTGTTCTTAGTACCACTAAAAATAAATGGAAAAAATAACTGATCCATGCCTAATTAATATTTCCCCTGTAACAGTCTCTTTGGTAATGGTACCACACTGGAATCTATATCCCAATAATCATATTCATGACTATACATTACATATAATTAAAGTAAGCATCTGAAAGGCAAGCTTATACAAATATGAACTAGAAAAAAAAACCATATATATATTTATTTTTTTTACTGAGTTGTTATATCCTTAATGTGAGAAGACTTATGACTATTATGTTGACCTAATGATTTTTTGTTATAACATTGAAAGCAAAAAGAAAAAGTAATATCAAAGAAGCTGAGCAAGCTATGTTGTCTGGCATAAATTATATTAAACTTTTTCAGAATCATAACCTAACATTATCAACCTGCAAAAGAATTACCTCTTCCTTTGAAAATTTCGTTTGATAAATTATGCTTAGGTTATATTTCTAAAATAGTGTATGCCAGCATTAAAACTGGCAGTAACTAAACATTAAATCCCTTCAACATTTACTCCAGTAAGACAAAACAAGGCTGGGAAAGACTTTTTATGAAGGGAACTCTCAATTTCATCTAAAACAGTGTTAGCAGTATTTAGCAAATATCTTGGATGGAAACCCAGGAGTGAAAAATGGAAAAAGAGAGAAATTCATTAACAGAATCATACAGCTGGAGATAAAATAATTAGGGAAAAAAATCCAAACATACTCTGGCATATGTTGATTTTGCTTGTAGCATAGTGTATAATCAGAAGGGAACTCCATGGCATGAGGCAACTTGTGATAGTATCTTGTTTAATTGACATTTTTTCAGAAAGATGCCCAAAGAAGTTTATGTTTTGAGTATGTTCTTGCTGCTGTTACTTATGATCCTATTTCAGATTTTTGATGTTGTATTTCTGAGACCAAATACTGCAGAGACAGAGACAAATTAAATTCTGTGAAGAGGAATCCCATGGCTCTTTTGCAACTCAAAAATTCAGAATTTCCTGATAAGATCATTGAATAAAAAGATGCAACATCAAGGTGATACACAAAAGTAAGGGAAAAAAGGAGAAAATTCCAGAGTGCATTCTTTCTTCCTTCTTATTATTATTCAGGTGCTTAACACTCAGACATTTCTTCTGTTGGTAGGAAAAGCGACAGTGACTTCAGTCTGCCTTCCAGAGCTCTCCCTGGAGACAAAAGGAAGGAAGGCATGTTTTGGCATCCTTACACACTTGTTTATAACTCACACTTCATTCCAATCCTGTTCATGCGCTTACTTCAAATATGATAAATTCTGGTAGTAACTGTGGTAGGAAGGGGCTTCAGAAATCAGTTCTTCTTTAGTATTCAGACTTCAAGTGGTGGAGAATATAAAGCACCCTGTGCAATCTTATTCCTATATAAATTTACCTTCTCTTCATTTATTTTAAGATATGTGTGCAATAGATTTAAAAGTCCTTTAATACTCAATATCAACAATGTTGAATATTGCACAAAATAATGAATATTTTGATGTTTAAGTGTATGGCTAAGACTGACTAAAAAAAGAAGGTTTAAAAAGTATATCGAGGTTTAAGGTTTGTTTTCATTCAAGTACAGAAATCAGATTCTTCAATTGCCAAAGTTAAAATGAATTTTTTAGGAGTATCCATATCACCCATTTAAGTAACTCTTTTGTAGATTCTTTATTGTCAGAAAAAATGAATGACAGATATAGAGGAGTATCCAAAGAATAATTTGTAATATTCCAGCCCTATCACCTTTTTTTTTTTAAAGTTCAGGGGATAGTAAAAGGGACTGAGCCATTTTTGAACCACAAAAAGTTTCTACATATAAGTGACACAAATATTCTTCCTTCTTCTTGCTTTTATTTTGTTAATTATGGGCTAAAGTTCTCATAGGCAGAAAAAACCCTTCTGAAGTTCCTAATTGACACTGGAGTCCTACAGATCACGTATATGGCTTTCTGCAAGCCTTGATCATATGTTACCTTCCACTGTAGATTTTAAAGGGATTCAAAAAGGATTGCAATATGTTTATTTTTTAATTCTTAACTGAACTAGCTGCTATAGAACCAGGATTCCAAGCACACACAGTTCCCTGGAAGCTGCACAATTTCAGAATTTACAGACTCAAGAAAAATATATCTAAGAGTATGAGTGGGGTCCTGGGAAATGAATGACCTAAAAGAGATGCTAAGAAAGTGAGGTTCAAGAAATATTTTATGAAAAGAGATCCCTGATTTTCGTGCCTTCAATCTATTGATCTCAAATTTTTAGCCAAGTTTTTTAGAATACCTTTAAGTCCTTTGCATAGATAACTTGGATAACAACAACAGAACATTTTCTGAGGAGGCAAAAATTTCCCAGAAAATGTGCTTGTGAAAGGGGTTTTGTATCCTAACAGAAAGATGTCCAGCTGACTAATGAACAGGACCTCCATGAAATCAATATGCTTGTGCTGGTTTTGGGTAAGCAAGGAATTTGTGTAATAAGTTTCAAATAGAACTCCTCCAAGAAATTTTCAAATGTTGTGTTGCTATAAAATTTATTCTGCTTTTTAAGGATTCTTATGCAGAAAATGATGAAGGAGAGAAGGTAGGTGTGCTGTTGCATTGGCATTCTTTTCATGAAAACAGTGGTAGACTGTTAAATGCTAATGTGTACTGTAGAAGACCCTAAGAAACATTCAACATTAAATCAATTTGTGTCAATAACATATAGCTTCTGACTGCTGCTAGATTCTCTTCTTGAGGCTGAACACCAGTGCATGTGAACTTTGCACTGATTTGAACTTGGAGATCAGCATCAGAAAAGTATAAGCTCTTTTTATTTGTTTTTTGCCTGGTTTATTTTATAGTAACTGCTGTCTCAACAGCTTAGATCTTGGCAGCTGTCTTCATGAAGAGATGAGATGGTTCATGTTAGTGATGACATGAGTATTTAACCAGACAGAAAGTGAGAGACAGAGGAAAACCCTGGCAGATTTATAATATTGCTGTTATAGGGGTTTTTGAAGTGTGGAGGTGGTGGTTTTTTGGAGTGTTTTTGTTTGTTTGTTTGTTTGGATTTTGTTGTTGTTGTGTTGTTTTGGGAATTTTTTTGGGTCTTGTAGTAGACTGTGAGTAGGTGGGAAGAACTGTGCAACCAATTTTCTTTAAGAAAGTGTAGACTGGGATTTAGATATGATTTTCCTGACATCCAAGTAAACTGTGCTGGTAGGATAAATAGCAAAGAAATGTGATGACTCACTCAGTTAGGAGGATTTTGAGGAGGAATAGTGAAGAACTTCCTTCTTTGTGTGACTTTTCGTTTTCCACTTCACACATTAAAATTAGAATGATCATGCCCTACCTGCCTTCCAGGAGGAAACCCAAAGATATCCATTACAATGTCAGTCAGAAATAGAACAAAGTAACTGTGAAAATCTGCTGCCTTTATTCCTAGATTTTCTCAGTTGGCCATTGTTTCCTGACACTATACAGTTAAAGGATTCTTTTAAAGACAGCACATAAAATGGGAGCATAATCACATTAGATTTGTCATTATTCCCAGCACTGTAAAATTTAGGAAGATTTTATGTACATATTTCAGAGAATGTACAGAAAGTTGGTTGGGTGGCAAGATAACTAGGAGAAATGGAATAGATGTTATTGTTGTAGAGACCAATGGAATAATAAGGAGTCTCTAATGTAAACCAGAGTAATCAATATCTCTGTTATAGCATCCTACTGAACCAGTTTAATAAGGCCTCTACAAACAGAGCTACACAGCAGATACTACAGAATTGGAGGTGGTTGCTTTTTTTGAATTCTTGCATAAGTCTCTAGTTGTTTCTAGCAGTTTATGATGCCATGATTACAAGAATCTTTCAAATAGCAGGATAAATTGAGAAAGAAGGAAGGTGTGAGACTGAAACAACTGATATATTTATACTGAATTAATTTGAAATGTCTTTTTGCGTTAATTTTACTCATACGACTGAAAAATAAAAACTGAAACACTTTAGTGTTCTGAATCATGAGAATGCTTATGTGGATTTCCAAATCAGAACTTATTCTGATAAATAACGCTAGATTCAAAAACCCTTGATCTATAAATCCTGACTTTTTTCCTAAAATATTACGATGTCTGCATATATATTTGTTGTCCTTAGACAACATCTAGTCTCAAAACAATCCATCACACAAATTCTACAGCTAACATGTTCAAAAGCAGAGTGCCAGTTAGATTTTATTAGCTACAGATGGAAGGGTATGATGAATCATTCACAGGTATCAAACTGTTGTAAAGATCACATGCTATTATTTCAGCAATCTAGTCATAATGCATTGATCCTTAATATGCTAGACTTAAACAAATAATTGCTTTTATGAATGATTATTTAGTAGGTTGTTTATAACATTATTTTCAATTGTGACAGCTTGAGGAAACAATGAAATGTTGCTGCATAATCTGTTCTCTGCCTCACAGGTATTTCCTGGTAGAAATGATCATGAGAAATGTGAAGTTTTTGAAATTATGTTATACGCAGGAAGCAGGAAGGCCCCTTAATTATGCCCTTAAGTACAGAATATCTGCTTAATTGCTTAGTAGCCCTTGTATTCTGAAAATTTAATTAAGTGATGATTAACTATTCATTATAATATTTTCCTGTTATTATTCAGTACAAGCTGCACATTAACTTTTAAAGTCTTTATCATGTTAGGAATTAAGCAACCCCAATTCTCATCAACTGCACACACTGACTGTGATACTACAATAACTTATCTACTTCCCTTGTTCAATTAATAATACCTGATTCATCAGGCAAATCAGAATTGCCCATGGAAAAAGTCTGGCATTTTAAGCATTGGCAGCTAATCCTGTTTCCTGCATCAGGCCTCTGTTCTGTTAGGACGCGTGCTCAGTTTCCCTGGCCCAACTAATTCAGTCTGGAAAGCTGTGATATGGTACAAGCTGCTCAAGATGGAGCTCCAGAAGAGAATATGTGGAGTTTAGAGCCCCTTAACCTCCACTGGAATGTGAATGTCTAAGCTCAAAAACCAGAGGAAAAGGTGGCTTTCTTTTCATACAATTAATTGTTGGGGTTCCACTAACTGGGACATTGGAATCCCAGCTAGTTCCTCACCTCTATCCTGAAGAAATCCCAACTGACTTCTCACTTCTCTGGAGAACATGTGGGCCATGAAGATCGTGCCATTGTGAGGGAAACCCTCCACATCTCCTTTGAATCTGTGCTGCTCACTAATATCCAGGGAGAACTCAAGGGCAGTGTCCAGTAGACCTTTGCCTGGCCCCAGGAGATGAGCTGTGTAGATCTGAGATACAAAAAGATTGTGACATTATTTTATCTTTGTAGCAAAGGTTGGCATATTAGGTTCCTTGCTTTTCTTGTTTCCACTAGATAAACTTTGGATCTTGTGTCAGATGCCACTAGTGGTCTCTACCCTGATTCATAATTGCCTTTCGGGGTATTGAAGGGATTCCCCTCTTGGAATAATTTTAAAATGTAGCGGAGGTGAGGTAAGTTCTGCCCCATGCACTTCCTAAGCACTGTGCAAAGCATTACTTTGTTTAGCTGATTTGCAGGAATAAGAGGAAGAAAGAGAAGGTAGAACCTAGGTGTGCTTGGCTACTCAGTTGCTGCATTACCTTCAGTGATGGTGACATGCGACAGCTGTTTCTAGAACTAATCAACTGAATTTCTGCCAGTCAAAATATTGGAAAGTTGAGGAATTTATAAGGAAAGTCAGTAATAAACCAAAATTTTTCAGTCATCCTTTAAAAAATTATTTGCACTATATCTAAACTGTGTCTCTACCCATATTTCAAGTTACTGGGTACTCCTGAAACTTTCTGGTGTTAAACAACTCCTGAAGATATGACTTTGCAATTTAGTGCTACTACAATATCATATTCTGTATATAACAATACATATATTTGCATACATGTTGAACCCAGAAATGCCTTAATCAGGGTGCTAAAGTTGTGCGTGTGACAAGCAAGTGAAATTAGGACTGAAAAGGAAATGGGATAAAACTCTATAAAGGGGAAGCAGTGGAAACCAGTTCATTCAGAAGCACTGCCATGAACTGATGAAGGAAGAGATTTTCTTTTCAGAAATTTTGGTTTCGAAAATCCTACAAAAGTTCTCATTTTTTGTTCTTATTTTTATGTGTATATTATTAACAGTACCACATGAAGCTGCAAGATGCCTGATCCAGAATTACTGGGAGTCGTCTTTGGGGAAATTTATTATATGTTTCTTAAAATAATTTTGAATGACAACTTTATTAGATAAAATGAATACATTAGAAAATTATCTTATATATGATTTTATGATTGTATCAATCATGGAGATTGATATATATATAGTAGACTATGTATATTTCTAGCTAGTACGTTAAGTATACTTGGATAATTTTTATTTAATCTTTTAATCTGAATATTTATATTTTAAAAATTAAAACAATGAAATGTTCGTATTTTAAAGTACCTTAAAATTTAATAAAATTAATATCATAACCATATTCTGACAGAGGGAAAATTGGATACATTTCCTACTTTTGGATCTGGCTCCAGTCAGGACTGCCTAATGGCAAATCTACATTCATCCTTTTAGATTTTGGCTGAAACATTTTGCTGTAACATTTGCTTATAAAGAAGAGCATTATTATGAGTTTTAGTTTGATTAATACTATATAAAAAAGCCCATAATGTTTTAAGCTCAGCAGTGGGTTTAATTTGATTACTTAACAGCAATGAGACTTATATAAGAGAAAACTTATAACTTGTTTTTCTAGCAGGGCCTGTTTTTCAGAGGTGACCAGTCAAGCATATTGTTAGAAGCTTTTCCCTTTTTAGTGTATGCTTTTTTAGACATCTACAGCCCACAATTTTTCTAAATGAATGTTTTAAGTGTCTCCTTTGTCTTTAAGTGATTGGGACACAATTCTCTAGACACTTACTAGTCATTTGATGATGATGTTAATCTCTGTACCAGCAGCAAAAACACCAATGGTTTAAATCACAAGAGGAGGCAAATTCACTTTGCACTTGTCCAGAGGAAATCAAAAGTGCTATCCCTATCAAAAACGTTACAGGGCTAAGCTGACTGAAATGTAGTTCACCAGAGCTCATTTGAATTTTCAAGTGATATCTAAGTATGAAAATATTTCTAAGGAACTTCACAATAGAAAAATTTCTCGAAGTGCTGACTAAACTCAGGTCTAGTGGTGTTTAAGGCTGTCATGAGCACTTTCTTAATAATTGCTCCTCTGTTCTACAAAGTCGAATAAAAGGCCTGCACTAAACAAGGTTTTGCTTGTGTGGGTGTTTGTGTGGGTATGTACCATGCAATACAAAAACTAATAGGAACCTATTACCAGGTTTTCTTTATGCTCTAGCCAAAGTGATATCAAAGTGTCTAATTATTTTTTATTAGTTTGTGGTCTCTAGGATGCTAAAATGCACTATTTTCAATGTTTTTAGGAGTGCAACCAGGCACGAAATAATTGATGAAGTTTTAATTTCATATGGATGACAATTATCCATAAGCCTCTACATAAGAAAGCTACTAACATTATAGCTGAACATTTGGTTAACTCTTGTAGAAAACTTAATGTTCATTTTGCCATACTGAAGTTAAGAGTTACCTAAAGAGGAGATATTCTGATATGAAGCACAATCTGCATTTTCTTATTCATCACACTTGTGAGAAAAGAATCAAAACTGAAAACACTTTTATATACTTTCATTGATGGCCTATAGAAACTCCAAGATTGCATTAATTTTCCTTTCCAAGAGTGTTTAGCTGGGACTGATCCTAGACTGTAATTCCCAAACTGCTGACTTGTGTTCCTGGATGGGAATATTTCCATATTGTCAGGAGTTCCAAGATGGAACAGCTTAAGGCTGATTTTATGTTTCTTAGGGGAAAAAACAGAAAAAAACCAAGAAAAGCTGTAGCCTGCTCTTTCAGTCCTTATTAGAAAAAGAAAAAAAAAAAGGTAGAAACTGTTTTTTTATAAATCTGAAGTAATAACACCATAATGTTTTATCCTAGGAATGGATTACTTTGTGTTTGAGTTGCTCCCATTTTGAAGGATCTATCCTCCATCGACTTTGTTATTTAGAGATTTTCTTGTCAGAGCTCTTTCTTGCCTACTAAGCTTTGAAAGAGATCAGATAATCCTGAACTCAAAGCTGTTTTCTAGTTTCAGTCAGTAAATTGGGCAGACTTCTGACTTTTTAAATTTGTTATTCAGTTATTGGAAAACATTTTTTCAGGAGGTTAATGATCCTCTGTATGCCTATGAGAGATTTGTATCTGTGTAGGAAAGGAGGTTAATGTCATGAGTGAAAAGTAATTTAAAATATTTTTAATTAGTCTACATTTTTGTCTCTCAGAGAAATTAAAAGCCAGAATAAAGTGGCCAGAACATTTCTAGGACTATAGTCTCTCAGGCATGTATCATTTTGGTTCAGGTTTTCAGACATATACTGTATATCTCAAAGCCAGTTTTAGTACAGAAAATGTTTTCTTAAAATACCTGTTGTGCCCATCAGCTACTGAGATGTAACAGGACCACATTTAAAAGTTTTCTCTATTAGCAGAATAAAGTATGTTGATTAGATAAAGTTTAATTTGGAAGAGAATCAATTTATTTAAATTAATTAATATGTACCTGAATGTTAGGCTACTAAAAATTTGAACATTTAACAAAATGTTTTTGTTTCCATAAGAGACTCCTGACCTACCAGAAGCAAAGAAGCCCACCTAAAAAAAACAAGAAAGCCAGAGCTATAATATCTGTCCTTCTCATTTTATAGCTCCATCTATGGAATATTTGCAGAAATAAATCCAAAGAAGCTTTCATGTGCTTACTGTGTTTTGTCTTGTTATGATTATAATGCACATATTTTTGATAATACATTATTTTCATTTTATATCCTAAAAGTTTCATGTCCTAAAGTTCATTTACTTACATAATCAGCACAGAAGTGCTTCTCAAAATAAAGCACTAAACAAAAGAAGTGATATGGTTTCCAAGATTTGAGGGAGTAGGGATTTAATTTTCCATTTTGTGTTATTACCAAAAAAAAATTTATTTAAAGGGTAGGAAGGATAAGCATCGCTTATTTATGCGTTGTTTTTTTGGTCTGTAGATTTTTACTTTCAGCAATACAGCAAAAAGAGTTTACACTACTACATTATTTCAAAAGTGACGGCTGAAAAGAGAATTACTACTAAGAAACCACTTCAAGTTAAAATACTGTTTAGTAGGAATTCTAGTGTTCAAATATTTCAGTCTTACAGAGGGAACTAAATCATGAAATTAATTCATTTATACATCAAAAGAACATGTTTACAATGTCCTCTTGATCGCACAGATATTAAAATGCAGTTGTACAGTGCAAAAATCTTAGCATGCTAATTATGCTTATCAGGATTTAAGGAGGTTAATTTAATCAGATGGAAATGGGTGTGTTAGACCAGGTTTGAAGTAACTAATAGAACATATAATTGACAGCTTTCCAAATGCTGCTTTAGAAGGGCAAAGGAAAAGTATTGCTTGACCTTGATGACTGCTCAGATTTTCGAGGTGCTACTTTGGGGTACGATCACTGGGTCCAACCACAGGTTAGGAACTGAAAACAGTTGCAAATGCAGCTACAGAAATGAGACCATTACTGAGAGCGTGAGTTTACCTATGGAAAGTAGATTTTAGGTGGAACGTTTAGGTGAGCAACTACACTGTGATTTTAATGATATTAATATCTTATTTTCTGCAGTTTGGAATGCTGCCTAAGGAAAATGTATGATTATGGGTTTTGATTATGGCTTTCCTCCTTTAATGTTGACTCAGTTTCCCTAGGGAAGGTTTCTGCTGTTCTGAGCTGCTCAGCCCAGCGTAACATCACCACATCTTAATAATACACACGGATTCACAACCAAATCAATGAAAACCAGCTTACAATGTGGGGCTTAAAGAAAAGAAATATATTTTCATGACTCAAGAATGCATTTCATAATAGTTGCTTTTGAACTGGATTAGGATATATCTTCAGAACAAGCTTAGGTTTAAGCATAGGAGTATGCATTGTCCAAAGGGTACTATCATAAGAGCTCAAAGAGAAAAAAACCACCTGAACTTTACAAGCCTGTGTGAGATCCAATGAAAAATAATTTACCTCGAAGATAACTAAAAAATTATTAAATATTAATAAGTAATAAATTAATAATTGTATCTCAGTTTGTGTTTAGATCATTGCTAATGATTTAAGTGAGGTTCGTCTCCACAGTATGCACTGAATTTCTACGTAAAGGCTGATTTGTTCTGAGAATGACTTAGCTGGGAAAAGTTGTTCCTTGCAGCAGCTTTCCAGCTTTCAGAGCCCCTCGAGATTATCTCACTGTATTGACTGCTAGCACAGCTCAGAGGTTAGTGTGACAGCTCCTAAACTGTTGCAAACCACATTCTGGTGAATTAAGGAAAACTGAAATTGAGGATTTACTTAGGTTAGAAAGTAAACAAGTTGGCTTAAGAGTCACTCTAAATTGTTTAAGAGCTACTGAGCAATCTCTATGTGAAAGACATGACTTTCAGTAGGCACCTAGAACAAAGTATGTTGAAAGTGGGAGACACTGCAATTACCATAGCAAAACTTTACTTAGCTTTGATTTTCTCTATAGATTTTCCCTATAGAACTGCATGAATGCAATTACATGCACTCAGTAATCCTGGGACTTTGTAATTCAATTTTTAAAAGAGACTAAAACCCCCAAACTCTTACACACATTTTATGAAGGGCAAAAAATCTCTGTGACACCACCATATTTATTGTCTTCTTTTTTATTTTGGCTTGTTCAAAACTGAAAAGCAAAAAAATGGAATATCTCTGATTGAGCTAAATGATAAGAGAATTTGGGACTTTTGGACATCATTCCTTTAATAAAGAAATGATAAAAATACTAACCTGTCTCCTAGATAAATTATATGTTATATATTAAAAAAAAAAAAAAAAAAACCAAGCAAAACAAAACCAACCAAAGAAAGATGAATGCATAGCTTCTTGTTAAGCCAGCTATAAGAGTTTTTAAAAATACAAAATAATTTGTCATTCACCTGATTCACAGCTTAGGGTTAAGTTGCTGGGTCAAAATGGCACTTACTCAAAACCATTTGATTTTGGCTTTTGGAATTTTTTAAGTGTTTTTCTATTTAATTTAATCTTTGTTTCCAAATGAAATATTTGCTTAGATGAAAGAACTGATTTTTAAGCCAAATTTATTTGCAAATTTGGCACAAAATTATGATTTTTTAAAATGTCTTGAAGTATAACATTTTTACAATATTTTTCAAAGGCAAGTTATTTATTCAGATATAATGATAAATCCTGCACTTCTGTATTGAAAATGAAAGATATTCCTACTTGTGGAATTAAATATAATGTCTTTATTGTTTCACTAGCTAGTAATGTAGTTCTGCACCAAGGTCACAGGAAGATTATGCATCCTAATACTTTAAATGTGCAAGGATTTAATGACCTGAAGAATTTAGTCTTGGATACTGCTTTTATTTATGTGTAAATTCAAGATCACTTAAGTGAAAAGCCAGCTGTAAATAAAATCTTTATAGCTGGAAAAATCTTTTAAAATGTGCTGTAGAAATACCTTTTATTTAAGTAGTCACAAGTTGTTTAAACTCACAACTGGAAAATATTTTGCTTTTACTTTCACATAAAGAAAAGCCACAAAGCTATTTTAACTCACTTTTTTGGAGAAATGAAGGGTGAGGTTTTGATATACTTTCTTAAATGTAAAATGCTGTTAAATTGTGAATATCATAAAATGCTGGTTGAATATTGTGTAGAAAAAAAATGAAAGCAAATACAATTTCATTCATCATCATAATCTCATGCTTCCGGGAATAAGGAGATCAAGAGATCTTGGATCAAGAGATAATATTTGTCTCTTCATCTGGATTACACGGTGGGGGGACTCTGAAACAATCCTAAATAGAATTACTGTGAATATCATGTTGCTACCAGTTAAGAAGGATGCCTGATTACAGTGCAGAGCAAGAGGTATCCAATCTTTGTGTAAGTGGTTCCAATGGCTCCCACAGTGAATTAAAAGGTGAGACAAGCTTAGTTAGGTTCAAAAGAACTCACTGGTGTTCCCATTTGGCTATACCACTCACTGTATATCCATATTTCTGCTTTAGATTTTGGAGACTACTCATGTTTTTGACTGGAAACATATACCTGACAGAAGGACCACAGAGACTTTGCACAGAGCAGGAGCAGGGCTCTGACACAGGAACATGGAATTCTAGTCAGCTCCTACAGTGTCAGCAGCACTAAACTCCTGGCAAAGAGCTGCCAGAGCTTTGCAGCCTTTGTCATCATCACCAGTCTAACACACACTAATGGATCTGGGTCAGGGAACAGACTGCATGCTGCCTTGAAAAGCTTTGGGGTTTTTTAAAATACCTGTCAAAAGATTGATGTCTAGGAATATTCTGTAGAAGCTGTACAGTATTGCTGTACATAGTAGAGTGTCTCTGGAGGCTGCTAAAAGAGCTCATTATGACCCCTGCTATACAGAGCCATTTCAAAAGCTTGATCAATCTCTCAAAGCATGCCAAAATAGCTTGAAGTTGTACTTTATTCAACTGTCCTAGAAATCTAAGTCAAAATATATTGATAAAATTGAACTGTTAAACAGAAATACTTTGCTTTATTTGGGAAAATGAGTCAGGTGGAGGATATTACCTCCAGTAATGTCAGCAGCAGTAACACCAGAAAGAATATCTGTATGATTGAGTATATAAATGCTTCTTTGCAGTTCACTGAATATTTATGCATTTTCTTACCTGTTTCTTGTCTGTTAATGAGGTCCTGCAATGAACATATGAACTCTATGAGTTATTGCTGGGATGGAATGACTGAGTGAAAACAATCTGAAAAGCTGCAAAATAGCCATCAGACCACTCTTAGAAGTTAATGTCTTTGCTTTATCCAAGAAACTGTAGTGATCATGCAGATTGGTGTGAATTAATGAATATATAATGGTTCCTTTCTATATCAGTAGCTGCAAAAAAATTAGGAGCAAGAAAAGTATCTTTATGGAAATATTCAGGTTTTATTATTTTCCTTTGTATTACCAAAATTTCAGACAAGTCCTGCAAATGGTTTTTGGGCTCAGCACAGTCCTGTACAATGAAGCAGAAAGCAGAAATGTCAATTGGAGAGTGAAAAGCAAAAGGAAGAGAAACTGCTTTCTAAGATCTTTGATGGCTTACATGGAGTAAACTCCTGACCTTCAAGCAAAGCATGAGACTCAACTGAGTGAAAAAAGTAACAGTAAATTTCAGGAATAGAACAGTCAAAGCTGGATTGTCCATTAACTATACCTTTTAAAGCTCTGCTGCACCCAACTTGAAGGAATTTTTTTAATAATGAAAAAGAAAAGAAAATAATCAGGGGGTGGTTTTGTCAGTTTTAGTCCTAATTGTAACAACCTCTATCTTGAAAGTGATGCTTTGCATGATTGGTTCCATTATGTCTAGTACTGAGAGTCTGAATACTTTCATCTGCATAATGCTGTGATGGAGTATAATTACAAAAATGCTATTTTGAGTCTGAAGAATCTTTCTGTTGCCCTACCCATCTCAAAACTATTGTCTCATTAAGGAGCTGAAAATTCTATTGTGTCATTAGCAGTTCAACTTTTGTTATATTTGACCAAGTGAGCTAAAACACAGTGAAGCAAAGTAGCATATTGAAAACTTTCCTGAACATTCTTTTAACATAGTCATCCCAGAGGGTGGAGCCTCCTAAACACTTCAGAGAGAGCATTTGCAGTTATAAAATCATTGTGGCTCAAGTCCTTATTGTATGAGAACATCTTCAAGGACCTTACAAGAATAATTTTTTACTGGCATTAACTCTGTAGTTGTTATTAGCCATTATTTATTTCATGAGTCCAGTCCTGGTTATGTGATCTTGCTGTGGTGAACAAGTGAGTTCCCAATTCATTCACAACATGAGCTGCTATGTTCTGCCCTAAGGGTTAGGGAACACCTAGGATGTCACTTCCTTGGCCCCTGTGCCTGAAAGGGGGATATCTGTTCTATAGTTTATATGGTGAATAAAGACACAATGCAGCTGCAAACAGCTGAACAACTCAAATGAGGGTATCACTCTTGAAAAATAACACAGATATAATTACAACATCTTTCTAGAGCTAACACTTTTGATAACCTTCTTGGGAAAATAAGGATCAGATGTCCTTATCTGATTACAGTAAATAACCTACAGGCATCCCAGTTAAGCAAATTACCATCCCAATTAAGCTGCAGTTCTTGCTGATAAGTATCATTAGGTTTAATTCCATTCCTTGGGAAATGTCCTGATTAAGGCTATTTCTCAATTTAGTGGTATGTAATCTAATAGTTATAGGAAAAAAAGTGACATTTGAAGCAGAAACGTGAAAGAAAAGCTGAATAGATTGGAATATGAGCATAGATTTGGATGAAATGCATCACAGCAAGCTCTGAAGAGGCCAGATGAAATATTGGCACAATTGCTTCAGTTGGTTTTGATATCTCACAGAGAGCACAAGAGTGAGTCCTATGAAATATGCTTATTTTCTTTCCTTAAAGATAGTATCAGTTTGTTGCAAAAAAAAAATCAAATGCTTCATCATAGGGAAAAAATTAGAAGATGGGGAGAAAAAAACCAATTATCTTCTTGGAAAAGAAGCTCCTTATAGGGACCCAGATTATTTGTAGTTGAGGAATAATTTCTTGTTGAAATAAGATTGTTATTGATAGGCTATACAGGGAGCATGTTTCACCTGGTGAAAATGTGGGAAGTAGAAGAGCAAGTTCAATCAAATATATTGCACTACAGCAAAGCTGGATCTCCCATATTCAACTCAACAATGCCTATTTATTGCAGGAACCTCCCTGCAGGGTGTAGTGCTATCAGGGGCACTGGGGTTCTCTAACCACTTCTCTAAGCCCTTTTTGAAAACCGCCAGAATGTTAAAAGGGAGTGCATTCAGTACAGCTAAAATGTTCTACCTCTAAGAATTCTCTGTTTATGCTGAGAGCATTACAGAATGAGCGGCTTGTCATTTTTAAATCACCAAGCAAGCATCCTTGAAAAACTGCCCGGAATTTTTTCTGCTGTGACCGGAAGGACAAAGTGATTTTCTAAGTTCTGGTCAATCCCTGGTCCAAGTAGGGATAATACCAATTCAGGTTGCTCAGGACTATGCCCTGACATTAAACAGGTAAAGGAACTGGTAGAAAAAGATCTGCAAAGATACTTTAAAAGCTATCAAACTCCAGAATTCTCTTATATTATTAGAAGACATAAACCCTATGTTCCCTTTGTGTTCTTGAATCTCTGAAATATTTCAAAAGATTTTTTACCCCCGTCCAAGGGTTTTTTAAATCCAATGAGTATTTTAAATTGGGTAAAGGCTTTCCCCAGACTGGGAAACTCTGAAAATACAAAAGATAAGTATTAACATATAAGATAAGCATTGACTGTCATCTGTAATATGAAATCTAAAATTTTCTGCACTCCAAGAAGGATTTGAATACTTTGAAATATTTTCCTTATAAATTGAAGTTAACATGCTGTTCTTTCCAAAGCCTTCCTGGAAGACTAGAGCCCCTAGAACCACTACTGTACTACATAAAATTAGTGCTAAGTGATGGGGAAAGCCTGTGCTTTTATATAATAATGGTTCATGTAATAATCCAGCGTCCAAAAGTGTGTCTTCCGTACAGATGACAATAGTTACACAATCAGCAAAATACTTGATACTTCCAGGGACCTCCAGTGCAGCACTTGAAGTAGAAACTCAATATATTTCTGATAATTAGAATTAAAAAATCAAAAGACTGCTTGTAAACGGGAATCCAATTTCCCAGTCAATCTCAGCAATTGTCAAAGGGCTCCTGCCTGGAGTGGCACAATCAGAAAGGAAAATACAATCTAATCTATCACCACAGATACATTTCTGCAGGATGTGACACACTAAAAAGGTCATTACGCCCATCACTACAGCCTAACATTTTGCAACAGTGTGATTCTCCTTGTTTGTGAAGCATATGCTGAACAGAAAGGGAGCAGGGAGTTGTCTGTTATTTAAAGCTGACAGCCAAAATAACCCTCAGTGCTTTGCCTTCAACTTCAAGTGACTGAATGCCCGTAGGCATTGCTTGAGGGATAAAACTGCATGGTGTGTGAGTAGATACCAAGGCTGATAGTCCCAGGTGCGATCCAGCCTTGCCCTTTTTCACTCATGATCTTCTCAGAGCTGCATTTCTTTTTTAACAGTGGGGTTAAACAAATATACTTTGAATCCACTCCTTTTACAAAAATAAGACTTATTCAAAAAAAGAAATCTGAAATTTTAGGCAGCCTTTAAATACCATGGGTCTCCCTCAAACTGAATGCCTTATAAATTGTATATGTGTGTGTACTTTCCATAACAAAAACCAAAGTGACTTTCTACCCTTCATAAAATTTCAAATGTTGGTATCACCTCTTTCCTGCAATCAGAAAACATTCATCTAAACAAAGCTCAACTTAATTGCTGTTAACTTCTGAACTCTACATTTATTCATTTATTTATTCATTTTATGAAGATAAATGAAAGCATTTTGGTTTTGTTTTTAGTGCTGATGCCAACTGATAGGCAATTTGTCAGTTTAAAATAAAGCCATCCCTAAGCAGTGCTGAAAAACTGCTAATGGTTTAAATAATCAAGAACATTCTAAGTCTCTGAGGGCACTGGAACTAGATGAGAAAGTAGCACAGGATCTTGAAGTAGCACAGTACTCTATAGATTAGGGAGGTATACTGAGAAAGTGACAAAGAATTTTTGGTGCAAGCAGTAGACAATATTTAGAAAAATAAAATAAAAGTTAAAACAAATAAATTCAACACAAAACCTAAAACATTGTTTTCTGAAGCATGGAAACTTCAGCACGTAGATCTCTATTTTAGTGGGTAAATCAGGTTGTGTTTTCAAATCCATCTGAATATCATTAGATTTTTGGACTTTGATAATTGCTTGTCTTTAGAACTATAACTATAGAATATCAATACCATGCCCCTAGAGAGCTCCAGCTGAATGGTTTAGGGAAAAGGGGGCTAATAATCCTTAACTGCAATCATTAGGCAAATATTTAAAGGAATAGATTGTTATTTAGAGACACGATAAAACAATTACTTATTTAATAAGTTGTACTAAGGCACAGACCCACATAATTATTGCATTTGGAAATCATGTTTCTAATGTTAGAAAAGCTTTTCTGCTGCTATAAGACTGCTAGGGAAAAAAAAAAAAAAAAGGAAAACAAAAAAAATTTTGAGCCTGGTGTGCTTAAATTTAGCCAAATTAGAACTTTTAGAGTATAAAAAAAAAAGTATGGAGTTGTCTCTACAGTTCTATTTAAGAGTGTAAGTTGTAAATATAGATGCATACCGACCAGTAAGAACTGTTGCAAAGTAGAAGGGCTATAAGAGGAAAAGGGTGAAAAAAATGCAGCTTTATGGAAGATAAGTAGTATTGGTGTAATAAAATAGGTAGTGCCTGAGGGATGGAGAAACCATTCCAGCCTAATCACCACCTCCCCTCATTACATCTGCCAAAGGAGGTTTGGAGTTAAGGCTGTGTTGTTAAAAGACTTTAGGGGTCCCTGTATAGGAATGACATCAACCTGGAAGTGAAAGGAGGCCACCAAGATGATCAGAGGAATGGAGCGCATCTCCTATTGGATAAATCTAATAGAATTGGTTTTGTTCAGCCTGGAAAAGAGAAAGCTTCAGGGTAACCAAACTGTGGACTCTCAGTAACTGAAGGGAGCCCACAAGGAAGAGAGAGATAGACTTTTTACAAGAGCATGTAGTGACAGGACAAGGGGAATTATTTCAACAGAAAGATTTCGTTTAGATTCTAAGAAGTTCTTCATTGTGGGAGTGATGAGGCCTCAGAACAGGCTGTCTGAGGAGTTGTGGCATCCCATCCCTGGAAGTCCTCAAGGCCAGGCTGGATGGAACTCCAAGCAACCTGGTCAAGAGTAAGGTTCTCGTTCCATCTCGTTCCCCTTTTCCCATGGCAGAAGGGATAGAATGAGAATTTTATTGTCCCTTCCAACCCAAACCATTCTCTGATTCTATGATAAGGTTAATCTATTAGAACTCTTGTACTGAGCAGAGGGATTCAGGAAGTTAGCCAACTGAAAATCATTAACAAGAGGGATGGCACTGAACTCATGTCCTCGTCATGCTTGTAGGTATCTGAGCAAATATTGTTAGGAGGGAAATGCTCCTGGGATCCTTTCCTAAGGTTTGCTCTAATTATGTCTAAAAGACAGGGATAGGATTTCATCTTTGAATATAAAGTAGAAATGAGAGATGAAACCATCAGGCTCAGACAAAACTCTTGAGGCACTTGTCAAAGAAATAAGAGATCTGGGTTCTATCTTTGTCTCATTTTCAAGAGTTCATAGCCACTTTTCACTATAGAAAAAAAATAAATCTGGTGATCAGTCCTCTTAGCACACTATTGTAAAGTCAAAAATGCAAGTCCCACAGATTGCATTTTATAAAGCAGGGCAAATAGAAATGTTAGAACTGGGTTTGCTTTCTGGTCCTGGTTTGTCTTTAATCCAGAAATTACTAAAAAATCCTCTCTAGGTGTTTTTATAGCACAAAATAAGCAACTTCAAAGCCAGAGATCCAAGAAGAAGTAATTTATTTGTTTTTTGCCTCCTTTTATATAATTGTTAACCTGAAGGTAATGATTTTTTAAAATGTTCTGAATAATAAATTTTGTTGTTATGCAATGTGCTGAATTCCCTTTTCTCAAAAGGAAGCAAATGATTATTCTCTACTGCCAGAGAATATTGGAGAGTGGAGAATCCTTTTCTCCTGTATCATCTGGCATGAAGAAATTTTCTGGTGCAGAGTTGCTTTCTATTTCTTCTAGATGAAACTAATAGAAAACTTTATGCAATTCTAACAGTGACATGATCATATTTCATACATTTGTTGTTAGTTTTCAGAAGCATTAGCATGGGAACATGTATTGCCAACTTATCCTCTCATAAATGGTTTTGTTCAGCTTCCTCTTTTTTAGAGGCAATGTCATTTCAGAGCCCTTGACAGCTAAATAAGCATGTGTTACATTTAAACAACAACACTTAAAAACTAATTCCTTTGTCACTATCCTCAAAAATTAAAAACTAATTCTTTTGTCACTGTCTTCATATTTCATGGGATTTGTCTTAATGTTTAATATAGCAGCAAAATAGGTTTTTGTTTGCTCCTCAGATTCCAAGCTGAGCTCAGCGGTCACTTCCCTCCCTTGCTCTCCCTGGTCATCATGACTGAATATTGTGCCTTTCCATCCACTTGGCCACCCTGGAAATTCACTTTTACCCTATGTCACCCACAAAACTCTTTCATTAAACAATAGATAAGTCCTTTTTTTGTTTGTTATTTAAATGCATACGCCAAATTATTCATTTCTGATTAATGTTTGTAGAGTTTTATACAGCATTATAATAGAATTATCCAAGTTCCTCACACACAAAATTGATATTTTTACTGTATTTTATAGGTTCATTATTTCATTTTGCACTACAACAGCTAATGAGTTTAGTACACAAAACACGGTTGACAGGAACAATTTCTATGTGTTTTTCTACTCTTTTCCTAAATAACACCAGAAGCTTCTCTTAAGCACTGCAACTTTTTTCCAGTCCTTTTATGTAACATATGAAGATAAATTTGCCCCAAATGGCAAATCCCCCAAATGGCAAAATGTATTGTAAAGTTTCCCTCGAATGTTTTAATGGAAAGCTTTACCTGGAAAATCATACATAAAATATTAGCTTTTTTTTTTTTTTTTAAACTAGTTAATGAGAAATTTCTCTCCAGACATTAAATATGAATGATTCTCCTTTTTTGTTTATCATTTAATGTTCATGTTCTTTCCACCTTTTAAGGCATATCTGTTTCACATAGTAAGCATAATAAAACAATTTTCAGAACTGCTAAGGATATTATGGCTAAGCCTGTGAGCTGGACCAGTGAGGTTTTACTGCTTGTAAGAGTTGAAAAAGCCCTGTCTAGGGGGCACAGGCTTGAACCACATGAACAAGCTGAGGTTAGTGTTAGCTCAGAAATCTCCATCATACACAGTTTCCACTTAGGCTTAGGTAATGCCTTTGGAAGAGTTTATTATTCAGTATCTGATTCAACATCTAATAATTTTCTTTATGTTTGGTTGTTTGGTGAATGTGAAGCTTTTCTGGGCTGATATTTTACCAATTGTTTTATAACTTAAGAGCAAGAGATAGGAATGAATATTCATTGTATGAAGTAGCTAACATGGAAACATGACAGGTAAAACCATCAAAAAAAGATTAAAAAATATGGCAAACTTTAAGATCTAACATAGAACCCCTTCCCCAAATACTGAGCTAGTTCTTTTTTTTCTTAGTTATTTTTGGGTTTTACCTCTGTCTCTTCATTAAATGTGCTTTCACACCCATTCAATTAATATGTATTTTCATTTGTTTTGTTGCATTTTTTGGTTAAAATCAACTTTTACCTACACATCTTAGTCTAGTCCCACTGGAAACTTTGGCAATTAGATTTTCCATGGTCTCCCTAAGTCTGCTACAGTTACATCTGCGTGTACTTGGTTTACTGTGGCACCTATATATATATAGGTATAGATGAGAAGGGCACAGGTCAGAAGATAAATTGGACTACGCCAAAAGTCAGAATATACTCTTTGAAGGTAAACTTATGACAATTTAAATAATTTATGTCATTTACTGATCCTTCAGTAAATAGATACTTGATGAAGCAGTGGAAAGTTAAGACCCCTTCTGGGTGAACTGTTCTGAGTTTTACAATGAGCTGTACACTGATAAATTCATGAGTAGTCTGTGGGCAGCTGCTAAACCTGTTGCTACCATTACCAATTGATCTGTTTTAGCCCTAGCCTTTGTAAAGCAGTCCTATCTCCCATTGCTGTGGGCATGCTAATACAAATTTAGCCCCAGTGATGTAGAAGGTTTCCCTCTTTCTTGGGACAATCGTGGCGTCCAGGAGGCAGAGACAGAAATTCACAGCTCTCACATTTGCCTCCCTTTTGGGTTTTTCCCTGGGAACAGATACATTAAAAGGGATATCCTCTCCACTTGGCAAAAATGAGCTAGATTGTCAGGAGGATGTATTTAGCTTTGCATTTTTTAAACACAGTTTTGATTTTTCCATGCTGGAACTGAAATGCAGACTTCAGAGGACAGAACTCTCTAAAAGGGTGGCAAAAAATCCTACAGGCACTACTACACTTAAAAGACATATTTGAGAGTAGGGTAGTTAAGTAGATAGTATAATTCAGGGGTGGGACAGTGATGGGTGCATAGGAGAGGTGTGGTGCTGACATCTAATACTGGCAACAAAAACATTTTAAAAAATTAATTGTATCTATCTAGTTTTATTCTCTGAGACTTTCTGTGATTCAACTAAGAAAAGCACAATATTTTCTTCTGGTTTCGATATTGAAGTATCAGATTCTTTAAGCCTGCCTTGATCCTCTAAGGAGAAAAAGTATAAAGTATTGTGAAATTTAAATAAATATGTGGTGTCCTTATTTGACTAATACTGAGAAACATTGAAGTCTTAAGTCACAAAGATCCTAGCAAACAATCCTGAAGTCAAATGATCAAAAATAAACTAGAGAACTAATGCATTATGTTGTTATGGCAACTGAATATTTAGATTTAATTTTATGTAAGCAGAACTGCAAGGATTATCCTGGGCAAATACAGTAAACATATTTGCAAACAATTTAAATATTCCCATCCAGATATTCTATCTCTAGTAATCGTCAGTTATGTTTACTCTAGAGTTATTTAACATTCTGGATTCCCAATGACTTTACCATTAATCTGGTTCTATACAATTTTATAGTATGTTTTTGGCAGCTGAATACTCATTGTCCAATCTGATTTCAGCTAGTTCTGGTTTTAGGTTTTATTTTTCTCTACTGCAGCTGTAGGTTATTTTTCCCCCTCTTTGGCTGTTTCTTTAAACAATAGGAATTTCCTTGTCATCTGTAGGCTAAACTGCCTTTTTTTTTTTTTTTGCCAGATAATCAGTGTGCAGTTCCTTTATTCCTCCCCTTTTTTCTTATACCAGTAGCAATCTGTGTTGCCTCTGAACAATTTATGGCAGTATATGTGAACTGAGGATCCATCTCAATGTGGTTGAGATTGTTCTGTGCTGATGTATTTATAAAGAAGCCTGTCTTCATAAGAGAACTCTGGTTTTCACTTAGGTTCAATTCAGGTTCTCAAAGCAGCTGTTTTTCCTCCAATGATACAAGGTATTGAGCAAATGCTGAACATAGTGTGTAAAGAGCAGTGGTCTTTTCAATGAAAAAGGAAATCAGATAAAATATGATTTTTATATGCAGCCTTCAAAATTGTTTTGTTTAATATTATATCTCTAACTGCATTTGCCATTATCAGTGACATATTTAATATGAAAGTGCATTGCAAATGTAAACAATCGCTTGATTTTTCACAGAAAATTTGAATTAACTGTTTCTAATATATTGTTTTGAAGCTAGTAACTTAATGTACTAATGCAACTCCATTTTCTAAACACTGATTGGCTCCTTTATTAGTATTAGTTTCAAAAGGAGCGAAATTTAACCACCCTTTACTGTTAATCTTCACTAATATGTGCAGGATCTCATTTTTATATTCAGTTTTACTGTCTCAGCTTCAGTAGTGCTTCTATTTCTCACCTAAGAACTATTTTTCCACTTACATAAGAAAAAAAAATGGAAAAGAAACTTGGAAGAAAAATCACATTGTTTTCCATGTGCATTAGGAAAAGTGATAAACAGAGTCATTGAATATATTTGCAAATTTTCCTCTAGGGCAAAGTATACTTGAGCAGAACACTTTTTTCCAATATTTTTTCTCTGCAGTAGGGAGGAAAAACTATTATACAGTCACTTTACAGAGCTGGGGAAGTGTGGGTCTGCCAATTAAATTGGTTTACAGGTATGCAGGCAGACAGAAACACCTCATCCAAATCAAGCAAGGAAAGAACTCATTGCTGAAAAAATAAAGAGCAATACCTCCAAGGAAAAGCAGAGTTCATTATGCCTTGTTTCACCTTCAACTAGCTGAAACAAATAGTTGCAATTCCTACATAAGCTTTTCTTATCTGATCAAACAATATTCAATAGTCTTGCAACAGATTATTTTTAGGTGTAACACTTGTAGATCATGAATATGAACCACCAGGAGGGTAGCTGCTATAATGTTAGCTGTGCTATAGTTTCAGCTATGTTATAGACAAATAGACCTGAAACAGTCTCAAATTGACTTCTATTTGATAGTCATGAGATTTTTGCCATAAGAGAGAAGTTATTTTCATTATGTGTTATATAGTCTTTCAATGTTTGGCACATCAATTTTTGGCTGTTTTGGCTTCCAGCATGTGGCACACATAAAATAAAGCACAATGCTTAAAATATTTGGGCATTTCATGTTGCTGAAATGTTTATGTTTTCAAGTGTGATTGCCTAATATACATACTATATAGTAAAAGGCTAGATTCATTGTAATACATTAAGAGATCAGAATTTTTGTGATGAAATATGTGGTTTATGTAAAACTCCACAGTTACACTGGCACTCGGCTATCACAAGGCTAATGAAACACTAAGTAGGATCATCATTTGTATGTTACGCTTATAGATGTTCATAACAATTTCAAATTATTTGGGCCTTATTTCAATATTTTTGGATTTATGATTTATTATGGTAACTGTGTTAGGTGAAATGAATGAACCATATAATCTACCATCAATGGTAGTCATTGCTAGACATTCATATTAAATAGAAGAAAAAATTCTAGTGGGTAATTGTGAAATAGCTACTTCAACTACAAAGATTCTTCATATTCTCAACACTTAGTAAGTACCTTAAATAATGTGAATTTATACTCATTAAAATTTAGCTCATTTTCCATATCAAATTTGTACACATACATTAGCATCTTTTAGACAGGAACTACTGAATTTGTAAAAAGGCATAAATATTCTGTGTCTTCAATTTAGTCTAGCAGTATTTGAAACTCAGGGCTTAAGTATCATTTTTGCTAATTTCTAAACTGAAGCCATGAATAATGAGAGCTGTCAGTCATACATTCACCAGACAGCCATGATTTCTCATAAATGATGCTTAGTGACTTCATCCACCAGTCCTGTGAACTTGTACATCTTCAGGTACCTAGGATGGACCCAAAACAGGTCTTCCCCTACACTGTGCACTTCTTTGTTTTTCCCAGACCTTGCCCTTATTTTTTTCTGATTTGCTGGTGGAGGCTGAGGCAGAAGAAGTCATTGAGTCATTAGCTTTCTCCATGTGTTAGATAAGCAGGTCTCCCACTTCCTTCCAGAGGGGGCCCACATTTTCTCTACTCTTCCTTTTGTCACTGACAGGCCTATAAATGCTGTTGTTGCTTCTCTTTTTCTTTTGATCACTATTAAATTTTTATTATCATTAATATTGAAAAAAGACCTGTGTGCAATGGAACAGTTGGTATCCTTACATTAATATATTTCTGATTTGAACAATGTGGTGTAAGAACAATTAAATGCAGCCTACAATACCAGTTTGCATTTTAATGAATGCTGAGTATTTCTTAAACACAGCCTCTGCTTCCCTACACACTTCAAGTAGAGATCAGGAATATTCTTAAAAATCATTCAAAGATTTTTGGGATTAGTAATGTATTTCCCTAAAAGGAGTTCCATTTGAGATGGTATTGGTGAATGATATGGATTGATAAATGCTCAAAGATGTGATTGAGTGGTCAAATGAAGAGCTGTCCATTTTATTTATTTATTTATTTAATTAATAATGAGTCTTTGGTCCAATTCTTTTGAACACTTAAAGGTAATTTATTCAACTGTTTGTGAACACAGAATTAAAACAGCACAGTAATTTAACTAAAATATCTCTTTGTAAAAATCTATTCCAGCAGAATGTCTGTGCTCTCTGAATACACTCCAGCAATTGGTTGTACTCCTTGAACCAGACTTGGTAGAGTACTAGTTCAGTTAAATAATATTCTGGTCCAAAACTGAAGGAAGCATCATCATATCAGAAAAATTAATGAATGAATAAAAGGTCTCTTAATGATTGTAGCAGTATTTTTTCTCCTGCCATTGCTGATAAATTCATATAATTACAGATGTGCTCAGCTGTTGCAAAGCTCAGAGCTGAACCCTGATTACAATTTCTGCTGCAGTCACAGTAGAACTTCTGACAACAATATGATATTCTTCTGTAATTACTAATATTAGGTTTTTAACTAGACTTTTTTTTTAATAGGCAGTTAAATATTAGAGGAAGGAGTTTGTGAGAATTGTCTGATTCTGTCACTTTTCAGCAGTAGCTCACTCTAATAACCACTCCAAGTCAGTATATTGTAATCAGGAGATAAGAGATATTCATTGACTGTGCATGAAATACTGAGTGGGTTGCATTCACACCCCAGGCTTCTGGCCAAAACCAGATGCTGCAGCTGTCATTGTTTGGTCCATCTGGAAATTAGCTATAATGTGCTAACTTCATTCCCCCAAACGGCCTGTGGCTGAATTGTCACAAAAATGAGTACAATGTCTTGGGAAAGAAAAGCAAGACAAAATAACTTCAAGATTTTATTCAAAATTATATAGTCTGTGACAATGACCGTAGTATTTAAGTCCTTCAGTAGTGTATTGTGTAAGCAACATGACTAACACACTCCCAGAAATGGCAGAATTGGGTGTGATATGTGATAAGGGACACAAAAACACCCCCAAAAACCCCACCACAAAACACTCCTGATGGTCTGTTTCCAGCAACAGAATACACTTGAAATGAAGGGTAAACATCTTGGATGAATATGTTATATAGTGGTGCATCTGCTTTGTATACCAGTTTTTGGAAAGCTAAGCATATCAATGAAGACCTGTGTTTAGAAAGAAGTCTCTGACATTTCTAGGTCAATTATACATCTTTAGGCTGGTCTTAGTAATAGTTTGACATTATCTATAATTTTTTGGCTTGAATTATAAGCAGACAAGAAAAGGCCAGAAGAAAGGAAATATCACTACATTCATTTTACCAACAGGAAGGGGTGATACAGAGCTTTAAGTTCTTTTTTCTGCCTCCAGTCACATAGCTGTAAGATTTTTAAAGGCTCTTCTGCCTTCCATGGATGGATATAGCCCTGTTTCTGTCTCATAACCCAATGTTCAAGTTAGAAGTGGGCATGTATCCATCCCCCAGCACCTGATGGAAAAAGGCTTTGGTTCCTACAGAGAAAAGCTGATTTAACAGATTTAACCCACTGCTAAGCTCTCATGTAATACTCTAGACAGAGTCCACCCTGGAAACCATGGTGGCACATGTTGTTGAACCTACCTCCCATGAATTAAATATAGTCTGAAGTAAACAACTTTTCTGTATGATGCTGGGGAAAATCAAGTCACTTCAGGATCCATGAATGCCAAGATCTGAAGTAGAAGCAATAATTTTATATGTCAGGCAGAAAATCAAGCCCCACATCTTTTACTGGTTCCTTTGACCGCTAAGTTTCAAACATGCTGCTTCCTTAGTATCCCACTTTCCTTATAGTCTTTGACTCCTGTCACTGCATTCCTTCTTACAGAGGGAATGAGAGGATGGAGAGACTGATTTCTGCCTCTCACGAGCCCCAGCCTGTACACAGAGTACTTCAGTACAGCTTCAGTATCCATCTGGGAGTCGTACCACATGTAGGCTCCATTTATATGGAAACCAATTCATAGGTGTTTACAAAAACTATAGGATCATTTCAAGCCTTTATAACTCTTCTTTCAGTGAAAGCTAACTTCCCTTAAAAAGTCTAGTACTATATTAAAAAGGATATAAGTTTGAAAAGCTGGTTTATTAGCTTGACTGTTAAATACGATTGTTAATTTCACTTTTTAGTCATCTTTATTCTCCTTTTTTTGAGAATACATCAGGCTTGTTCTTCTCACATTATGCTGTGATTTCCTTGTTCCATCCTCTGCTTGGAAGAATGGATTTTATTCAGAATACAGACTCCTGTGCTGTGTATTTTCCCAGTTTTCAATATTGTTTGTTTACAATGATCAGGAGCTGCTAGAGACTAGAACTGAATAAAGTTTGCCATCAGCCTTGGATGCTGAATAATCTGGAATTTCTTAGTGTTTCGTAGCAAGCTTTTGTACAGCACAGCAAGAGGGTTGTAAAATCTTTCTTTCATGTATTGAAAAGAAAGCATGAAGTGAATAAGTAAATATGATATTCATATTGGAATGCTCTGTTTGCTAAATCTCATCACAAATTATGTGTGTGCACCTTAGAAATGAAATTCTATCTTACTTGAAGAAGGCAAATAACAGAGAGTTTAGAATTAGAAAGTTTTTGGAGCATATTATAAATAATGGCTACAGTTTTTCGTATTTAAAACTAATTCCTTCATGAGAATAGAGAGGAAGTAAAATAGGGTGGGTTTGTTTGTTTGGTTTTTGAAGAAGAGATTGTTAGTTTTAAGAAATTTACAGGGAAAGTTTGATATTTCTATGAAGCCAGTCCAGCTTTCTAGATTGCTAATACTACCCTGGAACTCAGCTCTTGGTAAGTCCTAGAATTTTAGCCTCAGCTGCTTTTAATACTATTTAAGAATGACATCATAAATTAAATTTTATTTTTCACTCATAAGAGGCTAAAAAATCATATCTAATGAAGCTAAAACAAGCTGTGTGAAATACTAATAGGAATGTTGCATATATTCTCATTGCATAAGCAGTTGCTTGAATAGGATCTCCCTAAAATATTTAATTAAGATCGAAAGAGAAAAACATTTTAGAGATAATTTGAATGCAATATACCTCATCTATGTGAGAATTCTGACATGTCTCAGTTTTAGAATTTGGAATTAGAAAGAAAGACATTAATTAAATTCTACCCTTCTTGTAGACAAAATGGCATGATATGAGTGTAATTATTCAGTGGAGATAAATGCCTTTGTTTTTAGTTTATTCAATCAACAAATGCAGCATGACTAAATAGAAAGAGGTATAATTTGTTTTTAAAATATAAATTTAAAAATATTTAAAAATAATCCTATTTTAATTTTAGTTAGTCATTGTTAGGTAGTAATTTATATTTCTACAGGTACTGCTAGGTAATTGGAACTATATAGAAATGGAAACAGTCAGTACTGGACAATTTAAAAATAATAATAATGGAAACTAGATATTGTTAATATTACTGGTATATTAAAAAGCAAGCAATAAACCAAAATTACAGATCTTTAGATCTGAACTATAGAATGTTTTTCTTCCTGTTCTTTGTAAGTTAGGAACTTGTTCTAGCAAAGATTAACATTTTCTAAGCTAATGAATGATTTCCTGAAATATAAGGGTTGGGGGTTTTTTACTTTATACTTTTTATTCATTCAAATTAGACACAAATGGAAAATTCATAGGAAAAATTTTCTGGAATACTGTCTGAGTCTGATTGTAAATTAGAGACTTTCAAAATAAAAATGTAATGGTTTTCTAAATAACAAATAGATTAGGGCTGGAAATAAGTAGCAAAGTGTTTTTATTCCAAATGGAAATCAGCCCATGATAGAAATTTATGGTAAAAATGTGGTTAGCAAAATTTGACAAAGTTACTATGTATATCCACATAAAATTGTGGTTCACATATGGTGGTGTGAACTTTTAAGATCTTAAAGCCAGGTAAAATTTTAAGCCAAGGGTAGAATTTGCTGATAGCTTTTCAATAGATCAATTTTCTTTTTTCTAAGGTTTTCCCCAAAATTCTGGGATCAGATTTGCCCCAGGTGACCATATGAAAACACTTGCAAAACCAAAATGTACATTTTCACTGAGAACTTTTATTTTTCCTTTAGTCCGTGAGATCTAACAAGTCTGAAGGGCTGTTTATTTCATGTTACTCCAGACATCTGCACTTGTCAAGGTAAATTACAGACTGAAAACCTAAATTTATCTTAAATACTTGTGAAGTCAAGGAAAATTATGGTGTATAAGATGGCACCAAGCTAAGATCAATCCCATTCCTCTCTTTTGTATGACCTTAAATGTATAGGCATACAAATGTTTCGGCAGAAATCATGTCTTTAGAAAAAAAGATTCCTTCCCTTTCATCTAAGCATCCTTTTTCTCTTGATGGTTTGGGCAACAGTCCAGATAATAACAGGAAGCACAGTTTTACAAGGCAAATATTATTAAAAATACAAAATGAATACTGTGAAAGACAAATATACAGTATGCCAATTACTGTGATAAGTAACAGTGTGAGCTCATTATAGCAGAGTCATAGAAGATAATCAGATAATGCAAAGGATCATGTTAATCTGTGCACAAAATGCAATTTATATTATCAGGAAAAAAAAAGTGATGTAAAATAGTGTAAAATTTATCATATTCTCCAGCATTCCTGACCAAAAAACACACACCAAAAATGCTTCAAAAAGAGTTGTTCTATGTTTAAGTTGTTTCCTTTCTGTCAGCCAAGAAACTCTGGGCATTACAGTTGACATCTGTGAATATCCATGTCCTCCCTTAGGTTTCAGAGAAGCAAAAAATTTTAATAACAATCAAGAAATGCTCATGAGGACAGATTTACTGGGTCTTTGGGACCATTCATCAGTATAGTGTAGGGGTAATTCTAAAACTATTCTGAAAAATTCTGATTAACGAATGTCTCAAGAGAATAAGATGCTGCATGAAGTCCAGGAGAGCCCTGGCCCTGCCTGCAGAGCCAGCATTTGCAATTGAAATGTAATAACACATTATTTACCTAAAGAGCTGTACTGAGTAGTGTATCCCAGTATTGGTGCTTCTGCTGCTATTGTGGTTGAAGAAGAAGAAACAGTAAAGAAAAGGAAAATCATTGACTTGATATACTGGACTTCAATAGCCCTAAAAAGCAATTGTTCTCCTACAACTCTCTGTATATGTCTCTTTTTCCCGTAACATAAATTCACCACATCTCTTTTCCTATTTTTTTGTTCCTTCTCCTTGCAACATTTCTTTCATTCTGCTAGTACCAATTACTTTTTCTCTCAGAGGGCAATTTGTTAATACATTATTTGTTAAACTCTGCCAAGTTCTGCTGTAGAGTTGTAGCTGTTCTCTCTATTTCAGAAATAAAGAAAGGCCTGTGTGCCTAAAAGCTTGTCTAGTTTTTGAGTTTTTTTTTCCCCCAGCTATACTATTTTGGTCTAATAAAGATTTGTCCTTTATTACAAGTCTTGTTTGCCTGCACTGTGCATGAGGCCTGGAACATGTAATAGTGAAGCTATTCATATGGCAGTATAAAGTCAAGGGCAGTCCAGGCTATCATTACTTCTTTAACAAGTTTCATTTCAATAATTTTTCTCTAAGAATCACTTGTAGTGAAAGCATTTGTATTTTATTTAATAATTATCTCTGTTAAACTTTAGAAAAACTATGCTTCTGAATTATGTAAGACTGGAGCTAGAGGTAGCAGATTCTGTTAAAAAACTTTTCTGTCTTAAGCATTATTTAGCTTTGTTTCACTTGTGTTCTCTCAAACTCTTAGAAATTACAAATGTCTTTTGTGTCCCTCTGTTACTCCCTCCCTGTTCCCCTTTCTGTAGACAATTGTCTCTTTTCTTCTTCTCTGGCTTGAGGGGAGCTATAAATTCCTGAAAGAAAAGGAGAAAGAAAGTGCTATAATTACCAGCCCAGGCACTTAGCACAGGTAGGAACTAGCTACCTCTGATTGCTAACAGCAGTGTGGCTGCTTTAGAGTGGAGGAGGAAAAGCTTTCCATAACCACCAGCTGAAAGCATAAGCTCTCATTCTAAGACTAAATGAGCTGAGCCAATGCCAAGGATAAGGAAAGAGAGTAATTCCCTGTTTTGTGCAAGCAGTTTGTGTCTCTTACACTTGGGCAAGAGTGTTGAGGCATATTCTTTTCCACAGGAATTTGCAATGCTACAATTCGTGTGTGATGTTCTTTTTTTTCCTTTTTTTTCTTTACTGGTGGGTTTAGAAGACCAGTTTAACCTTAAATGTTTATCATTTTCTGTAAATCTCTTCAACCTCTTCCTTCTTTTTATTTTTACTTTCATATGCATCTTTGGTTGGTTACAGTGAGCATGAGGAAATAAGGGATAATAAATGACCACATAAAGAATACAAAGAAAACTAATGAACTAAATCAGAAAATGTCATCTGTTGGACTCAGATGGGACTGCAATGCTGTTGCTGTGTGGTGCTTCAACTTAATAGATTCTAGGTTACTCAAAATAGAACCCTTCAGCAAATACCATTTCCTTGTCTCACATCAAATAAAAGGAAATAACAATCAGAAAAATGAAAATCTTTTCTGAAGAGGAAACCTGAAGACCCTGAATGTGGTTCTGGGTTTTCTCTCTCTTTTCTTTCTTTTCTTTTTCCCTCAGTCTATGTACAGGAAAATAATAAAAAGAATTTTTTTTTCCAAATTTGCAGCTCATTTGGTTCTTCATTTATCTTTCTCTTAAAGAGTTCATAATTTTAGTCAAAATATCCTTTTCTTTGGCATTTTCCTCCTTAAGAATGAATAATTTCAATACCTGTTCCAATGTATGAGTACAAAATGCAAAGAACCTCCGCAAAAACAAAACAAAACAAAACAAAAAAACCCAAAACAAACTACAAACAAAAAAGAAAAACCTACCCCAAACTACAAGCACCCTCCCCAAAAGAAAATCAACTCCAACCCCTCCAAAACAAAAGAACAACAAAAAAAACCCCCAAAACAAAACAAAAAAAGCCAACAAAAACAAATGTCATATGTAACCTACATTTCCTGCTACACTTTGGTCCTTTGCTTTTCAGGAATTTATGTAGAGTATATGTCAATCATCCTTTATCCACCTTGCACATCGTGCTACTCCTCATAGTCTATTATATGAAAGACATTCTTTTTCCAAGGGATATCCAAAATGAAGATGTATCTCAGAGATTGAAGCTGCCTGCTGCTGCGCCTGCTGTCATCGCTCCTGTCACCAACATAAATGCAAGCAATCAGAGCAACAGTGAGGCAGACAGAAGTGGTGACAAAAGCAATAGAGCTGGGAAAAGAGGTTGCAGTAATGCCACAGTTGCCATCATTTACCTATATGGGGAGAGTTCAGCTCATGCTCTGCTCTATTTTAATAACTGGAAAATAAGGTGTTGCTTATCTTTTTAGATTGCTTTTATTTAGACCTTATGCAAGTTTCTGTGCATGTTTAGTTTCCAGCACTCCAAGTAGAAGCTAATTCAGGAGGGCTGTTCACAGAACATTCAATTGAAAATCAACATGTGTGCACAGGATTCCTTCCTTATGCACAAGAAAATCCTTTTTTAAACACAAACACAGTCTGATCAGTAACTCCATATATTAAGTGAACATCCTCCTTTTTTTAGTGAAAGGCTGGCAATTTATTTTCAAATTTTATGGGCAGAGGGGGGAAGACAGAAAAACATTGGAGATATGTCACAACGCTGTAATAACCTCTTAAATATGCAAATAAAATAAAGAATGCAAACTGGTGCTTAGGGTTCAAAGTAAGTTCATAATTTCCATTATCTCAGTTTCTCATATTTTTATGTTAAACTTGTCAATTATAACTTTAGTATAATTTTAGAGATAAATTTAAAAGAGAAATAGAAATATGTTTTTTGGATACAAATTCATCTAAAGTAGTCAGCTTAATTTCAGACAAAAATTCTGTACTTTGCTAAGACCTGATGAAGAATCTAAAATTGGAAGACTGGACTGAAAACTGTTGCAAAAGTGAGAGTATAATAAACTCCCAAGTACCTAACTTTTTCTTTTTTTTAAGAGCTTTTGTAAGAGTCAATTTGAATATTGCTCATTAGCTGACTGAAGAAGTTTGAAAGCTTACTCAGTTTTGTAGTCCATATCCTGAACTCTCCTGTATTTCAGCCTAATGATAATGGGGACTTGATTCTTAAACTGTACTGGAATCAAAATGTCTGAGTTCAGTTTTCAGATCTCTAATAAATGTCCCCATTACTTTCAGCAAGTCTGAACGTCAATTTTTCATCATTAAAACAGAATACAATTTTTTTTCAGTCTTTTGAAATAAGAAAAGAGTACATTTTATAATGTGCTGCATGATATCTAGCCTAAGGATTCACAATCTCCTTCAATGTTTATTGGCTCTGCTACAAAATAGAGATATAAACTTTTAATTATGTTTGGGTTCAACTGAACAGTTTTCAAGGAGCCACCCTGGGTGAGATCAATTCCTTTCCTGCTTAGCTAACTGTTCTACCTTCCACAAGTGCCCTGTGGGCAAACAGCCCAGAGGAGCAGCTAAAGCTGCTAATGGGTGAACACAAGTGGTGGGAGAGTGCAAGGGGTATGCCCTTCACTTTTCAAATAAGCAAGATCTGCTCACTTGGTAAAGATGAAACTGACTACACTGTGTAAGAAGTTTTCTGTATTTAGACTACACAGTAACAGTTTGGGTTATTTTCATAATTCTACCAACATACAGCTCGCTTCCTGCTTACTCAGTCCAGGTCGTTAATTGAAAACCACTTTTCTGAGTAATGTAACAGCTCGTGGTAATAATTTTCCTCTATTACTTTAGAAAATTAAAGAAAATAACTCCAGTCATCACTTCATTGAAGAAGACTGGACTCCAATACTGCTGAGTGTATAATCATGGAGTATGTTTTGCATTAACCCACAGTGGGAGAACTGTGTAGGGAAAATAGTGCTTGTGAGTATAATTCATTAGTCATCTCAGGACAGATCTAAGAGCTAACTTAGTCACCTGCAATGACATAAATTTATGTAGGTGACATTTAGGAAGCTTCCTGAACATCACAATTTATGTACATTACATGGTCACCCCAAAACTGAGACAAGTGAGAGAGTCTGATCAATCACAGATCTTGAAAGACTAGGGACAGGGGACAGGGCATGGCAACATTGCCATACATTAAAAATCTTACGGAGTGCATACCCTCAAATCAATGTGTTTCCTTTCACATGCAAGTGTACTTAATGACAACTTGTGAAAAACGGGCAAAACCAGGAAAAAAATTAATAAAATATGCACCTTCCAAAAGCCTTTTTTGACCTAAAGTATCAGCAATAAATCTTACCACCTTCATCTCTCTAGCAGGAGCAGTAAATCAAAAACTCAGTTAATCAGATACATATATTACTTGTATTCTGTTTAGTTTTATTTTATAAATGATCCATAATACCTGCAAACCATATAGTATTTTAGGCTGCAGATCCTCTGACTGAATCTAGATGCTCAAAAGAGAATTCAATTGGCTGCTTTTCACTTCTTCCTCACTTTGAATGTATTTATGAGAAATTTTACCCAACCAGCACCTTCTCAGGATTCTTCTAGAAAGAATTCCTGCATTAGGCAGAGCATAGCCAGCAGGTCAAAGGAGGTGATTCCTCCCATCTGTTCAGCTCTGGTAAGGCATATTACTGGTGCTGTGTACATCCATGGGCTCCCAGCTGCAGGAGAAACATGGACTTGCTACAGCAAATCCAGCACAGGGCCACAAAGTTAATGAAGGGACTGAAGCATTTCTCACACAGGAAGAGGAGGAGAAAGATAAAACTGTTCAGCTTGGAGAAAACAAGAGATGTCATCATTGTGTGTAAATCTCTGATGGGGTAAATAAATAAGATTGAATTTTCTTAGCGATGCTAATGAAAAAAACAAGAGGCAACAGGCACAAACTGATATACAATAAATCTGTTTAAACATTTAAAAAAACCTCATTTCTGAAGGTGGTTGAAAAGGAATTGTCCAGAGATGCGCATTCTCTAGGCTTGGAGATATTCAAACTCTGCTGGTTAAAACACTGAGCAACCTGCTGTATGTGACCTTTCCTGTGAGTGGCTTCATACTCGATTAGACAGTTTTGATAAAGTCAAACCAATTAACCAACAGGGCATGCATTTACTTGAAACAGAATAAAACAAGTTTAAATTTGTTAGTGTGTATTGTTATGAATGTGAAAGCTGGAAATTGAAATTTGAAAGCCAGATTATCTGCATGTCAGATTTTTCTATGTGTTTCTTGCTGGCAATTCTATCCTTGTCAAAAGCCTCACTTATATCCTTTTAACAAACCTAGATTTTCTGGGAAAAATATTAGAAGAATTGCAAGAAATTTTCCTCTGAAATGTTATATAGAGAGGTCCGTATCACCACAAACTGCTGTCTCTTCCCATCTGACCACTTATTTCTGTCTTTTAGCCTCTTCTGGCTTTTCATTAAGAATGGTCCTATGAGCCTGACAAAAGTTGTAAAAATGTTCAGTTTATATCTCCCTGAAAATAGTTTTCACATCTTCCTGACACTCACTGAGAAAGCCCAATAAAAAATAAATTTAGTTAAGACATTATAGAATTTCCTTGAGATTCTTCTCCTTATCCTACTCAGTGGTATTTCCCAGATTCTTCTTGATATCATCTTACATACAAATGTGCATGTATATGTGCAGGCACTCATGCCATTTTGTTATTGCAGAGAAATCTGCAAAAATTCCCTGTTACATGGTAACTTGAAGGTCTCCCCATAGCTTCCAGCATTATTTCACTTGATTGTTAGTTAAAGGTCTGACAGTTGTTAGGAACAATCTCTGTAAGTCCTTCGGGTGATAACTGACAAAGCCTTTATAGTGTGCTTCATATTTACATTCCTTAACATCAGGCTATAAAATACCAATTTGTGAAAGACTATAATTTACTAGGAGATAACAAGTATTCATGCCTTATATTCTTGTATTTTGGCATTGAATGCCATAAATCAAACCTGGCATGAGATGAAGAAGCAGCTTATTTTAAGGTGCATATAGAAAGAGAATTACAACTGAAGACTATAAATTTTCAATATATTTATGGGATTGTTTTTCTTTGTGTCTTTTTCCTTTTTTTTTGACCATGGCTGATTCAAGTGTGGCAACCCAGGACAGACATGAATGATAAATACACATCCAGATTTGTGGTTCTTATATTAATTATTAATGTACAACATTTCTTAATATATAATATATTACAAATTTATAAATTTATAAACATAATTTCTTCAAAGAGAAATCCTTGTGAAAATGTTATCACCATTATGTGCAACAGTCTCTGAAATATTTTTTTGCAATCACAGAACATGTTGCTCAATCCAGTTTAACTTTGTGACATACTCTTAGAAACTGACCTCTATGGCTGGTATAGAGGAACCGAGTTCTTTAGTGCAATATTATCAGAAGTGAGATACACGCTGGTAAAATATATATTTATATATATATAAGGTCTTGAACAATGTTTTTAATGTGACTGACTTGTTTTTTTATGGTGATAAAATTTCCTGTGTTGAGATCCTAAGAACTGGATGTAGCACTTCAGATGGGGTTTCACCAGAGAGAAATAGATGGTCAGTTTCACCTTCCTTGACCTCCTGTCCTGTTGCTCTCTGGGCTGCAATTGCACATTTATGTCCCAGCACTCCCAGGTCCTTCTCAGCAGGGCAGCTCTCAATCTGTTCATCTCCCAGCCTGCATTGATACTGGAGGTTGCCCCAGCACAGGTACATCACCTTGCACTCGGTCTTGTTAAACCTCATGAGATTCCCATGCCTCACTTCTTGAGCTCGTCTGGGTCCCTCTGGATGGCACGCTATCCTTCAGGTGTGTCAACTGCATCACTCAGCTTGGTGTCACCTGCAAATTTGCTAAGGGTGCTCTCAATCCCTTTGTCTAAATCAGTAATGAAGATTTAGTATAAAAGTTTTTAGTAGCATCATGAAATTTTTTAGATTCATGACAAAGTCTAAAAATAGAGGAGAGATAACAAGAAAAAAGCCACTCAGAATACAGCAATAAGTGGTAGCAATAATAATGAGGTATTTCCAGGCTTACACACAATATGAAGTGGCCTGATGAGAAATGCATCTCTATCACTCACATACAGAATTCAAGTGTTTCTTGTGATACTCTAAGATTAAGCTCCTCCTCCTGAGTTTTCCCCCAAATCTCTGGTTCTTCCAGCAGAATGTCAGGAATGGCAACTTCTTCCTTTAAGAGTCAACATTTGCCTACTTTTCCCTGTCCCAAAACCCTTGTCCTTTGTAAACCGTGGTTTCTTTGTTATTTGTATGACATTCTTTATGATAATAAGAAGTGTATTAGAGTAAAGTTGCATCCAGAATTCAACAATATGCTGTCTATTCAAGTGTGCTTTCTGTCTGTGACCTTCATGCAGCAGCTTCTGTCCCACATACCAATGAGTTCACAGCAGGAGTATATGAAAAGAGTGTAGATGATAAGGATGGTTAAGGTCTTAAGGATAGGAAAAGATTCAAAGCCAGAAGATTTTGAAACTGCAAAAAATGCCCATTACTCTGGTATATAGTAGTTACTTAGCATCATAAGACTGTTCACAGAAGACTTCATGGTGAACACTAATACTTTTTTGTAAAGGAAAAGAACCTGCACTGGATGTTGGTATTTGAAGAGATACCCACAGAGTTTATTCTTCACATGCCATTTGAGCTTTCATCAGTTGTCTCACCTCCAAATATTCTTGTTAGTATATGTCACATGAAGTCCTATGTTTTAAATTTACAGAGTAAGACAAGAGTAGAGTAAAAACAAACACTTCAGAGGAGATTTTGTTTTGTTTGATTTGCTTTGGGTTTTTTGTTTGCTTTTCTTGTTTTTTGGGTTTTTTTCCCTGAAAATTAATATATAATTTTGAATTCAGAATAGGGTGGGGGGGCGGTTGGGGGCTGGGAAGCAGAACCAACGAATGTATATTTCCAGAAGATGTTTCATTATTTTTTGTGTGAGATATACACAGTATATTGAGTTAGTATAGCTCTGGTGTGCAATTTTTCAACTTGCCACTTTTAATTTAGCAATAGGCTCTTGTTAAGAACAGAACATTTTAAAGAAATGTAACCCATTCCATTGTACTGAATTAAATTTCTTAGCATAACATAACACAGAAAATATCTTCCTTCTGTACCTCTATTTCTTAAACTGTCTGAACAGTGAACAGACTAACAGTCAGGACCCTTCTTGTTGTTCATTCCTATATATATATAAGAAAAGACAGAAAGGCATTTCTTATACCCCATCTGTATATTCTAACCAGCACTACTGGGCATGTTTTTCAATCTGAAATGGTCTCAGTCTCAACATAATATGAAATGGAAATAGTCATTAAAATATTTGTTATTTCCATAAAATGGTAATAAATGTATATTCAGTCAGTTATATTTTGGATTTTCAAGTCAAGTCAAAAGAGTAAGCTAGTTAAGAAAATTTTGTAGATCTCCTTAGATGTTCTTTTTCTGAGAACCGTTATCATTTGGTGTCATCACATTTATTAGGAGTGTAAATACTTCCTCTTCATAAGTACTAACAAAAAGGTATTGAAAAGGTGAGTGGCATCAGAGCAAATCAAATCACGAAAAATTAGGTTCAATCTTAAACACTAGGCTTTTCAGATGTCCAGCTTCTGAGACTCATATTTAGGATATTGTGCACAGACAATAGCTGTCTGGAAGAAGAGATACAAATGGAAACTGTGCTTCCCCAGTCTGCTCTGCCACAGCCAAGTGGGCTGAGGAATAACACCTAATACATTGTGTCTGAGGAAAAGCATGGATATATCAGATACACTTAATTCAGAAAAAGCTGGAACATCCTTACAGAGCAGTGGAACTGTGGCAGATCAACTAATTCCTAAAGCAATTTCTCCTTAAGTGATGTTTCCTACTTTTTGCAGTAAATACTAATAAGAAAAAAAATGACTCAAATTCATTTCAGAAATTCAGGGTTGGTTTGCTGGAAACTTATTGCTTATATACATAGAGACTCACAGTTCAATAATTTGACTTGGTTTAACTTCATGTGGGTGGAGTTCGAATTTACACTTGAAAAGATTGAGGAAATAAATTGATCTCTTACATCATTTGACAAATAGTTCTTTTAGCTCATGTTGATTAGAAAGCTAGAGATGGGTTTTTTTCAACAGGAATGATAGATTTTTTCACTTTTCTTGCATCTCACAGTGGTGCAAAAATCGTGCCTTTTAATGATATGTGCATGTAATCTTTAATACAGCAGTAACCATATTGAATACTTTATGCTGGAAAACTTAAATTGCAGGGTAATGACTTACAAAGAAGGAAAAATCAGGACACGTCTAACTTGCTTTCACAGATTCTTTCTTAAATATGTGTCCTTGTGCTTAATGGTACTGTATAGTGCTTGAAAATCATCATGGTACTTTTTATTTTAGCCCTGTTTTGCTTATGAAGTTTGTACTTGGAGAGAATGACATGTGTTGGTATACTCCAACACTAAGTTCTGAATGAATTTTAACTTGTAGCAGACCTGAATGAATATTCCAAATATCTATAAGGTACTTCAAGCTCTTTATTCCCATTTAATATAATAGCACTTGAGGGTATCCAACACCTTTCAGTATCAGAAGCTGTATTTTATTAAAAATTTGAAATGTTGAAACAGTAGTTAATAGCAAAATATCACCTAGAGTACAGCTAGCCTTGAGAAAATTTAATTGCCTGTACAAAAAAGAGCATTGTGGCAAGAAACAAGAGATATCTAAACTCTCCTTTGAAGTGTTTAGTTTCTTAGTAATAATTTGTATTAAGGTACAGTGTACATAGTATTATTTCCTCAAGAGCTGAGTGACCGATTCAAACAAAACTTGTGAATCATTAAAGTTAGTGGTAGCATGCCCTAAAGAGACTCCTTAAGAAAAAGGACATACAAGCACATTGGAAACATACTATTTACCATTTAGGCTGTGGAAACATTTTAATTCACATATTTGAAGTGAATTCAGGGAGTAAGAGCGGATGCTTCCTTTTTGCAGTCTAAACTGTACCGTAGCAGATGATTCAGTAGCTTGAATTGCAGATCTTTCATTTCCATCTGAGCTTTTATGTATAAAAGCTTGGAAGTGTTTCAACTTTTCAAACCAATTAAAATTGCCACTGCTAAATTGAATTTGAATATTGCTTGTTTTACAGTCAGTTACTTCCTTCCGATTCCTTTTTCTTTTATCTTTTAGTTTGGAGTGGGTAATATTTCTGCAGTACCACTAAGATGAGTGAAGAAGAAAGTAAATAAATGCACAGATCAAGACCTTTCACAGAACTCTGAAATATTCATCATAAACAAAAGGAAAAGAAAAGTAGGACAATAGTGCAGGAAAACAAAAAAAATCACCCTTTACTGTTTACGGGGATGCAGGGATGGTAAGAATATCACAACAATTGCCCTTGAAAATATCAATGTTGGATGAATCAAATGACAAATTGTCAACAGCATGCCAGTAATTATGTAAAATAATTGTTTTTCTTTCATGCAAATAAAAATGGAAATCAACATACTTAACAGAGGATTGTATGCAGTTTAAGAGAGGGATAAATCACTTTGAAACAGCTCTGTGTGTTTACCCCTAAACTGCAAGTAATTAAACAATAAATGTTTGGATATTTCTGTTGATTCAATACATAGGAAAAAATGACTTGCATACTAAAAAAAAAAAAAAGTCTGTGATCTTGCTTGACTCCCCATTCAATTTAATTTTTCCACTTCTTGGCAAAGAGAGATTAGGTTACTAGCTTTCAAATTATAACCATTTTAGGTTCTGGTATTCAGAAATAAAGAGCAACATATTTGTCATAACACTTTCAAGGACAGTGCTGTATTCCTCCATGATTATGTATATTCATGTCAATGGGCCTACTGAAATAAAGAAACATAATTGTATGCAGGTTTAAAGAAGTCCAAGAATATCATAAACTCCTGGTCTCAGCTTTCAATTAGTGCAATATTAGCTATGCAAATTGGGAGGAACAAAATAAGCATTTTAAAGAGGAGATGTTTGTGGTAAAAGAGAGATAATCTATTCTATCTACTATTTTCCCCCATTGTTTTCTCTTAGGAGTGTTTTTATAGAAGTTATATCCTTTTAATAACCTGTTACATAGATTTATAGCCAATTGACTAAATGTCCATCAGTATTCATTCTAACCTCATATGAAAACTACCATGAGCACATAATAGAAAAAGCAGCATTAGCTTAACAATATATGTATATATTTATTTCATATATAATATGCACAACAAATCGTGGCACAGATTTTTAAGGTTTTACAAATGCATTCGTGCCTTCTCTTATAGGAGTATTTTCTTTCATTTTATAAAAGTAGCTATGACTGCAGCCTCATTTTGTAATGACTGTATCATTTTTAGCATTTTCCCCAAATAAATTAGCTTTTCCACAACCTTTGTATTCCTGCCTTTACCAGTACTATAAAATAGTTTAGCATAATCAGCCTACTCTTATCTGTCTAGACTTAAATTTTCTTTTCCTCCTGTGACTTCATTGAGTCTGCTACAGCTAGTGCTAGTGACTGATTCTCTTTGAGATCTTGAAGCTATGAATCTGTGAAGAACAAGGACAAGAAAAAGATTTCTGTATTTTCTTTTCTAGTACCCAAACAGATTATGGGCTACCTGAACTTGGCTTACATATTTAGAAATTATTGCAATTTGAAATGAATAATTCTCTTAGGAGATTATTTGGTATCTCCAGCCTTGCTTGAACTGGACATAAACATTGTACTTCTTTTCTGCTTTCCAAATGGAAAGATTTTCTGCTTCCCAAATGGAAATAACTTTTGATGACGGTTCTTTTCAAAACTTGATCCAAAAAAATTGATGAGTTCTGCTGCTCCCAATTGGCATGAGTAGAAACTGGTCTCCAGACAAAGGCAAAGTGGCAATGATTCCCATGCCCAACACCACTTAGTATTTGGGAAACAAAGGCAGTAAAGCAAGGAGAGGTCCTGCAGTTTCCCCTAGCCTGAAAACAGTGAAATACGTGGACAAACAACTGCAAGGATGTGAGTGGTTGAGATTAAGCAACTTGGTCACACCCAAGCTGTGTTAGTCTCTGCCTCCTTCTCTGTCACCAGGACACCATCAAATTGTTTATCAACTCAGATGCCACTTAGAACTTTACATCATCATTTTGGAAAGGATTCACACTGATTTTCTAACAGTAAGATGTCTACTACCAGTCCTACTATAGGCCCCTTAAGTACCTGGTATCCCTCATTAATGAACAGTCAACAAGTCTGAGGCACTTCAGTGAAGGTAGCCCAATCAGATATTTCTGAACTGATTCAGGACTTTAGGAGTGTGAGAGCATTGTTCCAAGCAAAATTAGTAAAATGTCTCAACAAATTGAACATTAAAAGAAATTCCTTCTGCACCATTTGCTTCTTATTGAACCAAGCCTTCAGATCTCAGCAGGCTGTCTTTCACAGTTCTTCAGAAAAATCTCAGAACTTCTTTAAACCTAGGACTTAATTTTAATCCTCCTACTTTCTCGTAATATCAGCCTTTGGCTTCATTGTAGCTTAATTACAAACTTTTCTAGTGATCCAGTCTTGTAGGTCTATCATTTTCCTTGAGTCATTCAGAGATATCTGGTAATGGAAGCAAAAAAGTAAGTACAGGTCCAAGAAAGAAAGCATTTTTACAGTAGATAACTCAGGAATTTTCCACTAAGGAAACAAAAATATGCTTGATGAAAAGTATGTTGTCTCATTCTTCTGAGATTTCTTTACACTTAAAAATATTTTCTTTTCCAAAGTCCTCCCTTTTGCTTGGCTAAAAAATTACAGACTGATATCGACATAATGTTAAGATGTCCTGTTTAATGTGACCACTTAATAATCTCTAACAAAATTCATGCAAAATTCTCATAGCTGTCCCATCTCTTGCTCTGTTAAACGCTGAATATTTAAACTTGTTCTAAGGATTTCTTTTTAGTCAAAAAAGGGATTTAAATAATAAAAAACTTTTTTTCCTCTTACAGCACTGAAATTTCGAAGCTTTTCCTTTACGCAGTCTGTCTCATTCAAAAATCCATCCAAGAGATGGTGAAATATTCCTATAGAGCTAACTGATATACCTCTTATTGTATGTTCCAAGTGAAAATATTCAGGATAGTATCTTTGAAATACTGTCACTTACATCACTGCAACAATAAACTATTGTTTTTGATTAGAGCTTGTCAACAAGCACTCTATTTTGTAGGTATTACTCAAAGAAATATTTATTGTCGTAGCCCTGCCTTTGACTCATGGCGCTGTAGATATCGTCTTTGGTCTTTCCAAATCACTGAGTGGAACAAGTGAATTGTCTGAGGTCCTGTTCCAAGAAAATATTTTAAATAAAAGCACTTTTCTGCCCACATATCCCATTAATTTTTAACTCTGTTAGCCTGAAAATTCTATTTTATTTGTCAGTTGTTTGTATGAACAAAAATTAGGTTTCATCTACATCACAACTGAAGTAATTCCATCTAAGTCAGTATACCGACATGCTTTGAAATGTACACTGGGAAACCAAGGTTGGAATGTGTCTCATTTTCTTTGCATCCTTTTTCAGATGTGCTATCAAAGGATGTCATTAAACCGTGCATTTTCTCCGATGTAAAATCCATTTTAAGAACAGCTGGACACTCATTCCTCCATCCATGTAACAAGATCATGTCTTCTCTGCTTTGTCAAGTGTTAGTGAAACTCTACAGTAAGCTAAATACCTGAAATAATTCAGGTAAAACCTCAACATTAAAATAAACATTAAATCTTTTGCAGCCTATAGTCTTGTAATGGTAATATAAAAAATTTTCATTTGTATAACAGAGGGAAGTGGTAAGAGTAGGAAGCTAGAAAGCAAACTAATTTTTATTTTGTTTTAGTAACGGGCAACTATTCATCAAATCTTTTGGATTCTGACTTGATTCTCATTTTCTCCTTATAAACAAAATGACTAGTTAGCTCCCTGTTTTCCATAGCGCTAGTTTTTTAATTAATAGTTCCTTCACTGAAATCAAAAGCAATTTAATTCTCTACAAAATCTTATTGAGCAATATTATGAGGAATTAAATTAATGTAATTATGTTTATGACAAAACACCACCAAACAGGTATGGATCAGATATGTGGATGAGACCAGCCCCCCAAACCCTGAAAGCTGTGTAGGGTCTTAGACCTACATTACAAAGCCCTTTCAGGAAAAAAATTAAGTATTCAGAATGATATTATGTAAATTCATGTTTGTGTTTCTTAGAAAGAAACACACTCCTGATAGTAGAAAATTAATAGCGAAGAGCTTTCCATTAGTTTATTCTCTTGAGTTATTCTGCTTGGAAACTGGGTGCTTCTTTTATAATCAAAAACAAATTAGCATTACATATCTCAAGGAAGGAAGGATTAGCTTTGAGAGAATGTGGTCTAGTTGCATCTGGTTTGTATCACAAACATACTGAGCTATTAGAGAATGTGTACATCTTTATATTACTGATGTAGCTAACTTATAAATGTCCTTGCTCTTCTGTGCCACAACAGATTATAATTATTTTCCTTTTTAAAAGCTGAATGTACATCATATGTGAATTTGTTTCTTCTACGAATTATTTCTGCAATGTATTTTCAAGGCAAAGATAAATAGTTAAATGATTGCTGTGGTGTTGATGGACATGGTTTCGAGGCTGAAAGAAAACTGTAGCAGGGTACCTTTCAATTCTAGCAAACCTCTACTCAGTTGACTTGCAACTGAATAAAGATTAATTTTCATGCTCATGAAAATTCCATATTTTAAAAAAATCTTGTTATGCATGATGGTGATAAACAAAGTATGAAAGAACAATGCAGAAGACTTACATGGGATACAGAATGTCTTTTTCAGGTCCCTCTTCAGAGAGACTGAGAGGAAAGACTTATGCCTGGGTCTTCTGTCTTTAGCTGGGTGTTAAAAATGGTTTGTTCGTTGTGCATAAGAAATCTTTCCTATGCTTCTAACAAACGTATTCCAATTTTTTTTTCTTAAAAATGATGAATCTTCACAGAATTATGTGATTTGCATGAACAGGAATTTTTCTGAAAGGAACAGAAGGAGAAAATTCCTATACAGTTTAGACAGCTGGTGTAAATGGCATCATTGCCACTTAGCTCTCTTTGATATAGTCCTACCTGGATACATTTAGGTGTTAATTACACAGTGAAGGGCTGTTTTAATCACAGCATTGATACAGCAACGGATATTCCATAAGTTAAAACAAAAATTAATAATTTCATGCATGAATAATCAAACTTCATGTCCTCATGTAGTGCAGAAAAGCGTCACAAAGCTCTAATGCATTCAGGTTCATAGGAGAGACAAGGAGGTAGAACAATGATAAATTATTGTTGTTTCTATTCCATTTATTTAAGAGAGCTGGCTAAAACACTGTCAACTAAATGGGTCATCTAACTTCTCACTGTAGAATGATTTCTCCTGAGGTTTCCCATCAGTGCTTATTGTACCTCATCTTTTCACAGCCCTGCAGCTGCGGGATTGTTAATGGTATTTCTCAGCTATCTCATAAGGTGTTTTCACATGGTGCAAGCTCTGCCAGCTCACCTGCATAAGTACATGTCATTTTCCTGATCCTGTGGCCGTCAATTCAGAGTACTTCTCCGATTCAACACAGGCTCCCACTTAGCTGCGCATCACACTGTTAGCTCACACTGTTTGCCACTAAGCCTTTTTGCTCCCCTGCTCTTTTCCTAACGTCTCTAACTAAGATAAAATTACTATAGTATTTCATTTTAGGTGTTATTTTTACAGCAAATGGTAGCACATTAGTGTGCAAATGTGAAAAACGTAATGGCAAAAAAAAAACTTTCATCATCAAATATGTTGACTGACTTTGTAAAACAATTTATTTTTTCATGTTATAAATCACGAACCATATTATGAAATGTTAAGATCCTTAAATGAAAATTAACTAGGATAATATGAATCATAATCAGGTCCTCCTTTGTCACAGCCTTGCATAGCACAACTAATAAAGAAACAAATCTGTTAGATACAACTATAAAAACATTTCACTAGAGCAGGTTTCTCAGGGTCTGTCCAACCTTGAGCACTGCCAGAGATAGGGCATCCACAGCTTCTCTGGGCAACCTGTTCCACCACTCTCACAACAAAGAACTTCCTCCCAATGGCTAATCTAAACCAAATCCAAACCTTCTTTTAGCTTTAATCCCTTGTCCTGTCACTACCTGCTCTTCTGAAAGGTCTCTCTACATCTTTCTTGTAAGCTCCCTTCACATACTTCATGTGAAGGCTGCAATTATGTGACCCCAAAGCCTTCTTTTTTTGCAGGCTGAACAAACCCAGTTCTCTCAGGTTTCCCTTATAGAAGGAGTGTTTCATCCCTCTAATCATTTTGCTGGTCCTCGTCCGGGTGCAGTACTTCAGGTGAAGTCTCACCACTGTGGAATAGAGTCAGCATGATCTCCCTCAACCTGCTGGCCATGCTGCTTTTGATGCAGCCCAGAGCAGGGTTGGCTTTCTGGGCTTCAAGCACACATTGCACAGAAGCTTCTTTTGTCTGTGTGCTTAAAGGAAAAACGGTTTGAAAATGGGTAAAGTAGTTTTGGGATCAGTAATAGCTTTCTGCAGCTGCCAGCCTGTCCATTGACCACAGTTTCTTTAGGCATAAATAGACTCATATTTACTAAAGAGTCTCGCCAGGAGCAGGACCAGACCTGTATGTCACTTGTAGATGACCTCTATCCCCATGGCCCTCCCATTAGCTGACCTCCTGCCCTCTCCAGTAGCCAACTTGCAGATCCTTTTGCCTCTTCAGGGTAAGCCCAGACTCATGATCATTCCACTATATGGTTCCCAAACATTTTATCCTACTTGCCAGCTAGTGCAGCTTCATTTTCATCAGCAGTCACATGCTGATGGAAGGAGCCCACTTCATCATGCAGCTTCATTGGCCTCTGCAGTTGCTGGTACCAGAAACAGAAAAATGGACAGACAGACTTGGTCTTATTCCTGTTTCTGGCATGCAGCACACAGAGCTATGCACACACATGCACCCTGAAGGGTCCTTTAAAGAGGAAAAGAGTTGGAAATTAGCTCAACAAGTTGTGCTGAGTGGGTGCAGGGAATAACCTGACCAAGCATTTGATTACCTGGCTGGAGGTAGCTAAATTAGTTAACTTCAGCAAATGGAACATATGTATTTAATATAAAAGATCAAGCCAATTTAAAAAATGAAAATAGATGAAGAAAAAAGACTCTCTGCTTTGCCTAGCAGAAGTTACCCATGCCTATCACTGAAAAATTACTATGCTGTTCATCTACATTCTGCTCTTTTCTCAGTTTAAAAAAAAAATCATGACATTTTGACCTTAATAAATCTATATTAAGCACTGTATCCTGTTTAATCAATACTGGAAGGTTATTGAAATACTTCCAACCAATCTAACATTTTTGATCTTTTTCCTGACAAAGACATGCTAATATGACTCTATGTAATTGAAGAAAAAAGAGTGTAGAACATTACAGTCAAACTTCCAAGAAATCTGAGGGGTTGTAGGGGGGTGTTGTTCATGCAAGGGTGTTTCCTTGTTGTTTTCTTGTGGCTTTTAAAACAGGAGAAACTGTTAGTCTCGGGCAGCCACCTTGAAACAGCCTGGTTTTCTATATACCCAAAAATTATATTTTCCTTTCAGAATCCATCATACAGAAGATTACTTAATATCTTGTACTACTCACTAAGGAAAGATCTTCAAGCAAATCATCCTTTTTCTTTGTCTTCTTTGACAGTATATAATCAGCAGTTTCAGTGCTTCTAGCATGATTTGATTAAAGTAACTATTTTTAGGGAATAGAAAGATTTTTGTTCAGGAAAGGAAATTTAATTATCTCATTAATCAGTTCATCACAAAATATTTGGACCTAACACTCAGCAGTGAAAGCTGGGGCATATGAACAATGGAAATAGTAATGATATTGTTGGTGATGGTGATAATAATAATAGTAATAATAAATAATATTTAAACATGTTTTAATAATCCAAATGAGTAATTGATATGATAAATTTAGAAACTCTTTGTGCTCCTGAAATATCTACAAGCAAATAAGATTTCCCTGGAAAAGATACTTCCATTGATATATCTTTCAGCACCTAGAGAGGTTTGAGTTGTGTAATGGGAACAAGTAGTCCTCAGGAGACAAGCCTTATGATGTTGTTTCTCACCTAGTGGAAACATATTAGTGATCAAGACACAGCAACAAGAACAGAATTAAGTATTCTTTGCTTAGAAGAGTAATTTTTCCATTCACATATGTATATGCAAAATTTTCAAATTCCTCTTCCCCAAAGATGCATTGTAAAAATATCCATAAGAAGTTGAAAAAAAAAGAAGTACTTACTTTTCTATTAAAAAAAAAAAAAAAAAGGTTTGCATGTATTTTATTTAAATTTAATCTTCCTTTAGCATTCCTTTTAACTTCTACAGGACTTTCATTATTATAGCCCACACAGTAGGATATTTCATGACAAGGAATAGTAATGAGCCTCATTTCCATGGGTTAGGAAGAGTGACAAAATAAGGTAGGCAGACTGTGTTGTATGGCCATTGAGGCTTTTAGGGATGCCAGGAGGTCTCTAGCACATCTCTACACAGATCAGAACCATCTGTGAGATCAGACCACACTGTTCAGGACTCTGTTCACCCATGTCCTGGAAACCTGCAAGGATGGAGCCTGCACAGCTTCCATGAGCAGCCTGAAGGATGCAATCTTGCAACCTATCCCTAGTGCATATCTCAAACTGCTTGAAAACAATTTTTTCTCAGAACTTTTTCTCTGAATACCTTATATCATACTGTCTTCATTACTGAGAAGCATTTATCTTTATTTCAAGGATGTGATTTTTGCTTCTCTGTTAATATTTCTTCTTGAACATAACCACTTCACACAAGCCTCATGTAGAACATGAAATATTTTCTACATTCCTATCACCAAATCTTCTTAGTTGGTCTGAGTTTAGGGAGAGGAAAGGGTGCAATAGCTATATTAGTATGCAATCACATTTGAGTTATTATATATCCTGAGCTGCTCATTCCTAAATAACACCTTGTATTCAATATTTACGGTGGAACCACAACTTTTTGTCATTTAGTGTACACACTAGTAAGGCAGTCCACCCTTTTGTCAGTTTTGGATATTTCTGATGAAAACTCTTACCTGGAATGGTCATGTTTAGATTTATTTGCTTTCATGTGTATGATTGCATACTGGAATACAAAATCTTTGTAACTTTTTTTTATCTTTACATATCATACTAAACTTATCAAGTACAAGTGTATCACTGCTTCACAGCTTGAGGTATAATTCCACCCATTAAGAAAATAAAGTCTAGTCACCTTGGAAGATTATTATTACCATCTCTTCTGCTGGTTTCAGAAACAAAATTAGTGGACTGGAGGTTTTAAGTATAAGTGTTTGAAGCATTTTTTCCAATCCATTCCTACATCTGAGAGCCTAAGACTTTTATCAGAATTTGGCTACTTGTACTCATTTGCTCTTTATGTGTTTCCTTCCTTTTTGCCATGACTGTAGCATAGTGCTGGGGGAAAAGAAACAAATGAAATTTTCTGCTACACCAAAAAAAAAAAAAGTTATTTCCTTATCTTAAGAAAAAAATTATGTGCTTTGTTTAACCATTCATAATCTGATTTCTTTCCTTGAAATGGCGGGAGGAAGCTGGGCTGGGCAGGTGTGAGAGAATGGACTGTATTGCCCATGTAGCCAAAAATACCTTAATTTTGTTCTTGTGATCAAAGTAGTTGATCACTTAGCTTCTTCTCTAAGACAATAATATAATCTACATTTCTTATGGTTTGTGAGAATTTTCTCATACAAAAGAAGGAAACTAAATATTTGAGTGGAAAATATTATTTTTGCCATTTATCTAGAAAAACAGGTCAATTTATTGATAAACACCAAAATCCTTTATTAATCCGAAAAAAAAAAATATGTTGACAATCACCAGTAGAGGAAAAAGTGGTTTTGGTGTTGTTTTTTGAACACAAAACACAAAGGCTGCTCTCTTTGCTCAGTTCTGTCCTTAGGATCCTTTTCTTCCTTAAAGCCTTACAGAAAATTGCTACCTAATGCTTTTATTTCTAATGGAAGACAATGTATTTCTCTTCCTGAATCATGCCTTGCACTAATCCTGCTCAATAACCATGTACTTTCATTGAAGTTGGTTTTGTCTGTCATTTTATGTTCTAATATCTTGTTACTCTCCTAGTTGGACAGAATACAAAGTCTCTTTAAAAGCTGCCCAAAAAGAAGTCTTATTTTGCATCTATAGAGAAGCATCATCTTCCCCAGTATGCTTAAATTATCTCCTGACTTTTAGCTTAATTATAAAAAAAAAATTACTGGTTTTGTGTGATCTTTTCCCTTGTGGAGACTGGAAAAGAGGTAAAATACTTACACCTAGCATGTGTTTGGGCTCTTCCTCCCCCTCTATGTGTAAACAAGATTTAGATATATAAAGTATGTATTAAGCCCTCTGCATGACACATTAGTGTAGTGGGACTTCTTCATTAAAAAAACAAAAAAGGCCACAAAATATTTTTCCATTATGTGACTGTCTCATCTATGAAGAAGAAGGCAGTTGTCAGAGTTTTTTTTCCCCTTGAAGCTCTGTAATTTTTTCAAGTGCTACCCAGTACTGTAAGAACTTATTGCTATAATCATATGAAAAACATTGAAGGCATAACTTTTCCTTCAAGCCTATGTGATCGCATGTACACCAAGTACAAAAGTATGAAATACAGTCACTTAGATGCAGCTGGGATGATCAATTTCTTTTCTTCTCCATTCCAACTTTTAATATTGATGATCTACTGATGGTTCATCCTATCTCTATTCTTAATATTACCTCCTGCTCACAGTACTGTAACTATTTTGTCAGTTAAGGGGAAATTGGCTCATTTTTCCATTTCTCTTTTTATATGCTACAGTTGCTTTTATTGCTGATGAACTTTCTGGACCTCCAAAAGGATCTGTTCCATTAGTTTTCCAGGGAAGGAACTGAGGCTGACTCACCAGTGGTTTCCCAGGTCATCCTTCCTGTGCTTTGAGTATGGGAGTAACATTGGTTTTTCTCCTGTAACTGGACACCTCTCCTGTTCTCCACGGTTTTTCAAAGATAATGGATGGTGACTTAGCAACATCTGCCAGCTCCTCAGGACCCGTGGGTACATCCCATCAGGGCCCACAGATTTATGGGTGTTAAGTCTGCCCCTCTGACCAAGGGGAAGTCTCTCTTTCTCCAGCATTCCTCTCTTAAATCCAAGGTTTAGGATTCCTGAGGGCTCGTCTCAGCAGTCAAGTCAAAGGCATAGCAGACATTCAGTATTTCCACCTTCTCTGCGTCTCCCATGACCCGCTTTTGCTCTGCAGCAGCCTCACATTTTCATCAATCTTCCTTTTGCTGCTGATTTTCTTACAGAAGCCCATTTTTTGTCCTTGCCAGATTCAATTCCAAGTGGTCTTTGGCCTTCCACTTGCATTCCTGAAAATGTTCCTATGGTCCTACCCCATGTGACTTGTCTCTTTTCCCACATCCCATAAAATAGCTTTACGCTCTTTGATATTTGATAAAAGCTCCCTGCTCATTCATGCAGGTTTCCTGTCCCCCTTACTTGATTTTCCATGCAGGTTTCCTGTCCCCCTTACTTGAATTTTGCTCACTCCTTATATTTTGTTATTTGTCCACTGGAAGAAATTTCTGTGTGCAATTTCATTTTCAATCTATCTAGTTTTCTCCAGCAGCAATACTTTATGAGGATTTATATGACTGCCTTGTGATTTTTTATTTATCTCACAACTGATCAAGCTTAATTATCTTCATTATGCTTGTGGTGACAAACCTGGTATTTAAAGTGTTTTTCATCTTCCAACACCTATAATTATACAGTATTTGAAGTTCCCATCATCTCAAAGTCTCATATCTGACAGACTTTTTTTTATGTTCACTTAGAATGGTCAGAAATTATTGCACAATTGAGCAATCCTCAAAAGCCTAAAAGTATGCACACTGTGGTTTTCTTGTGCATTGTTTTTGGCCCTGCTTGTCAGCCAAACACCCAACCAGTTGCTCACTCCTACCTACTACAAGAAGGGGAAAAAAATCAAAAAGACCAGTAGTGGAAAAAACTTAGGGATCAAAATAATAATGGGAAGTCACTCACTAGTTACTGTCACAGGCCAAACAGACTCAACTTTATGAATTTACTGCTAATTAAATAAAAGAAATTAAATACTGATTAAAATATTCCAAAACTAAGCCAAGCATTTAAGCAAATATGCAAAGCACCTTTCCTCCCCATTTCCTAATCTCTACATACCTTTTTACTACTTCAGATTGCACTCCTTGGTGAAGCACAGGAAGCTGGTGACATTTCACTTCCTACCACTTCCGTTTCTTGTACTTTTCTCCAAATTCACTTTTCTTCATTCTCATTTCTGCTGCTCCACACATGACACTCCCTTCAGGAATGAACCGTTTCTAGCACATGTCCTACACAACCCGTGGGCCCTCCAGGGATTTTACCAGCTTTGCCATGAAGCACCTCCTGCTCACCTGACCCTAATATTCCACCCACACCACCTCAGCGTGGCTCTCTTTCTCAAATATGTTTCCCAGAGTCATCACACACGTGGCTGAAGGGCTCGGCTGTGCCCTGTGATGAGTCCATCAGAGCCAGCTGGAGCTCCTGGACTTAGCACAGGGCAGCCCCCGGCTTTGTCTCACAGAGACCATCCCTCCAGCCCCACTGCTGTCAAAACTTAAAGGTAACACATCCTGTTAAAGACAGTATCCTATTCAAAAACACCCAAACCTGATAAAAAAACATGCATTAAAATCTGTCTAACTTTTCTTCAAGACAGAGTTGCTAAAGAACAAGAGGGCTTTGGCTTTTCTTACTGTTTTTGGTGGTGGTTGTAGTTTTGAGGTTGGTTTGGATTTCTTTTCTGCTTTGAAATTGTTAATGCATATTAAGAGCCATGCTAATTTAGGAAGCAAAGAAAAAAGTAAAACAGCAGCTAGCAGATTGGAAACAGATACTAAACAAAGGAATGATAATGAACAATGTTTTTGTTTTCAGTAAACAAAATATAACCCCTCAGCTGTGGATATTTTTTATTTAGGTACTTTGTGCTTTTTAAATAATGTGTGGCCTAAAATGCTGGAGATATTTCTATTTCATTTACTCAAGAAAAATCAGCTAATTCTATCTCTACCAATTACACTTAAAGTTTCTACATCGTCTTATCTTCCTTTGCTGAACAGCAGTGCTTCTCTGCCTCTCACAAAGCATCTTAAAAAGTAATCTTTCTCCCACTGGATGATCTCAAATAGAGTGCAAACTAGTGAAAAAGAACATTTGAATTTCTTTTTTCCATTTTTTTCTCTCCCTGTATTTGTCCCCTTACTTCTTGTTATTTGTGTTACAATTAAGGACTATACAAAAACTTTTGTATTCATGCTTGTCTAAAGCTCTGATATTGCTTTGCCTTCTTTTCAGAGATTGCGTTTCGATTTTATGGAGTCCCAGTAAAATAAAACCAGTAATTGTTTTCTTAGCTATAATCAGGTTTTATTGAGAAATTAGGATCTGCTACCATGGGAATGGCATATGAATCCAGGTGTTGATTTGATATTGAGCTTTCAATTCCCATCTATGTATTTTCAGGGTTATTTTTTGTTTGCAAAAGAAAGTTATGTTGCTTACACTGCAGCTGATGAAAATAGCCATGTAAACAAAGAAGTTTTTAAAACAAGTGTAAAGCAAATGCCCACTCTCACTGTTTAATAACCTTTTACTTGTTTTTCTGATAAGTTGCATGTAGTTCTACACAATATAATACTCTTCAATTTAAAAAGTATTTTGATATGCTCACAGGTCACTGGATGTTCAAGTTCTTTATCGAAAATCAAGGATTACTTTTTTAATTGCTTTTGAAATGTTTACCCAGTGCGGTTCCAAAATTACTTATCTAAAAGAAGTGGATATTAAGCTCCTCTCCTATAAGCTGGAAGATAAGCTTATTTTATATTTGCTTACGAGGGATTTATGCAGTTAGTGTTTACTGAAGTTTATGAAAACAAAATATCTCTTCATAAAAACATTATATCCTCAATTCTGAACACGGGAAACTGCCATGATGTGCAATGTGAGTAGGAAGTTTTTTTACTCAATGATTTTTTGCAAAACCTAAAAAATACCATGGGTTTTGTAAGGGTGACTTATGACTGGGCCATTCTGTCACAGTACCTGTGCAGAGGAATTGCAAGAGGACTGTAGGTGTAAATGCACAGTAAAAACATACCGTGGTTCTACTGGAAGGCACACAAGTGCTCCACCTTGGAGGTGACGGTTGTGTTGATAACAAGAGGGGCTGGAACTAATACCTGAAGGGCTGTTAATTTCACTGTCCAGACCCCAGATCCAGTTTAAGGTTTTTCTGAGAGGCAATTACTGTCTTCATGAGCTACAGATTGACATCTTGCTTTAGAATTAACATGTGTCACCTTCTGGCTTAAAAGCTAAAGAAAACCAGAATTTTCCAGGAGGAAGTAAGACAGGGTGTAATGTACAAAGTATTTCCATTTTGCTGTGGTTTATAGATAGTTTGAAAGCAAATTGTGTTCTGTGAATAAAATCTAAGTGTATGAAGGTTTACCTAGATGAGGATGGCTACTGCATTCACTCCTGATTTGAGAAAGTTTAAAAAAATTTTTCTTTAAAGTTTCTCTAAATTTTATTCTTCTAAAAGAGCATATGTTATGTCATTTATAATGAGTCATAAAAATAACAAAGATAAACCAATCTGATACTGTTTAATTTCTTTCTAAGCTTGTAAAAAAAGAGGTTGCCAATAACTTCATAAATTAATTTATATTTTGTTGTGAGTTTACACACTGGGAATCAGAATGAATGGCAAAGACCATGATCCACAAGTGGATTTGGGTACCTCTGTTCTGCTTTAAAATTCAAAGTACAAGAGTAGTCCTCATCATTCTTGAAATGGTCAGCTTTCTTTGGGGATCTAAAGTTCTACTGTTAAGTATTTGAACACACAGCGCTTGATGAAGCTGGATGATTAACACCCCTCTCCCATCACCTTTCTTTAATCAGGGTCCTTCAGGTTATCTGGTGAATGTTTCCCAAGCCTGCTTACATGAATACATGCTTTAATATGTTTTCTTAAGCTGTGCCAAGGAAAAGATAGGTTTTTACAGAAAGAGTAATAAAGTACTGGAATGGTCAGCCTGGGAAGGTGGTGGAATCACCATCCCTGGATATGTTTAAAAAAACACCTGGGTGTGGCACTTGGTGCCATGGTTTAATTGAGGTGCTAGGGCTGAGTTGGACTCGATAATCTTGAAGGTCTCTTCTAACCTAATGATTCTGTGATTATTTTTTGGGAAAAAAAATCAAACAAGCAAACAAACAAAAAAACCCCTTATTCATTATAAGAAAATTATTTATTACCTTGCATTAAAAAAAAGAAGAAAAAAGAGAGTTATTAGTCGCAGTTCCTGTTTTGAATGAAGTTCAAATAAATTGCACTGAAAGTAAGATTGTGAAAGAGACCCAAATCCCTAAACCTTGAATATGCCAAGAAAGAGTTCTGAGCGGAAATACCTGCATGTAGCAACCTACAAATATCAGAGGAAGGCAGCTTTTAGCCAGATTTTTCCCACAGAAGTGATGATTTCTCTTAGTGCTGAATTGCTGCATAGAAAGCAGTCCAGGAATCTTTTGTTTTAAACTTATTTCACATGAGTTTATCCATTTGCAGGCCTGAAGACAAAGATTATAGTCCAAAGCTCAGAATCTTGAATTGTGGTAGACAGTTTCTTCTGGATTATCATTAAAGTTTCCCTGACAATAAAGTATTAGTTGTACTCATTTCCAGTACTCATTATTGAGTTTAATCCCAGTTTTCTGGCTTCTGTAAATCTTATTTTTGGCATTTGACCTTTCTAAAAGTATCATTAGGATTGCATGGATTCCTGATCTTGAAAATGCAGATTTTATTAGTCTGGTAAAGTTGAGTCCAATGTTGTCTGTTTGGATGGTAAATGGAAGACACCAGATTCAAAGATTCTCAAATGACAATGGGAGAAATTAAACACAATGCCATGAATTCCAGCATTGACCCAATACCTCTTAAATTCAGTGGGATCATGGAAGAGACATGTAGTTATAGAAGAAGTGATCAGTTTTGAAGAAACATCTTGTCTACACTAGAGAGAGATTTTTTTAACCTCAGAAAACTGAGCCATATGAAAGCTTATTATTTCCCTTACAGGATGCACCAAGGACTGTGGATGTTCCACTTGAGGCTTCTGGCAAAACATGGCATTCACCTACAATGGTCTGCTAGCTACAAAAGCCAAAATCAAATCTTTTGTGTTCTAGTAGCATTTTCAATGGCAAAATGTAAGTTTTGCCATTGAAGGCAAAAAATTTAATAAGAGAAATAATAGAAAAATGGACATATCTTTTCATTTTAAACAGTGCCTCCTTCCTAAAAACCTTTATTCCTTATTGCACTAGAAATATTGTGGACTTATGGAGGTTACTGAAATATCTCTTCATTTTAGACTTCAGTCATAAACACTATGAAAAAGTTGTTTTAAAAATGATCTCTGTATTTTTTATCCGAAAGCAGTGATACTTTTTTATTTCCAGGGATATAAGTTGTTTCATAAATAAAACAGCTGACTACTCCAAAGGAAATTGTTTTCCAAATAGAATGATGATTTCTTGTATATCTATATACATGGGAGCAATTAATGCTGGTAATAATAGTCTGTTAAATCATTCCCACTTGCATGCTAGTGCAAATTACAAATTCACACATTTTATATTTGAAAATGTTGTGAATTATCTGTATTTTTGCTTTCAACCCCTATTATATTCCCCAATGCCAACAGAAAAAACTGAACTGTCCAATTTATATGAAGAATGAAAGAACTTCTAATTCATACAGTGCAGCAAGAAGTGTCATTCATCATTAATGTGATGAAGATAAATGCTGCTGGCCACAAAGAGGAGCCTTATGAAGATGACTGTGGCTTGTAGGAAAAAGGAATATTCATTTGTCTTGAGCGAACATGATAGTCTGAGAATTCAGGAAGAAATAGGACATTGGGTACATTCCTTTAAAGATATCTTTAAGTCCATTTTCACTAACAGCATCTTTCCTAAGATGCTCTTAGCATCTTTTAGGATCTATGAAAGTATTTGAAGAAAAGTCTGTAGTTAGTGCCTTTTTAAAATTGTGCATTGGAGATTTTCCCTGCAGAACTTTAAAAGTCATAAAATTGTAAACAGTTGACCACTACTTTGAAACAGGAAAATAATTATAATTGGATACATGGAGGTATATTTTGAAAATCATGTCATAAATTAAAGAGACTATCCTATATGCAGATAATTTGTAAGATTAGTCCATTGTATATGACGTTATCAGTTCACTGGTTTTGGGCATTTGTGTTGGCCAAATCAATGTACAGCGTTGCAAGATGCATCAGCAGTTTCTCTCTGATATGGTCTAGTTTTTGGGATAAAAGACAAACAAATAGAAAAACATGTTACCACCAAACAGAAAAAAAAATGTTAACTTTAATTCACATTAGGTGATGGTCTGTCAACATAAATTGGTATGCTCTAATTTCTATGTGAGGAATTCTGAATAACATGTTATTCTTGTGATATAGATACAGAGCATTGAAACAAACATAATGCTATTCTATGGACTAATGGCAGGAAATTGAGAATGCACTGGAATATGAAACTCTAGTGAGACAGATTTTACCTCTGCCATTCTTTGAAAATCAGTATTTTGATATCCACTTTTAATTTTCTTTAGTATTGAAAAAAATGTATGTGTTCTTATAGCAGCTCTTTGACGTGTCTGTTTGTGTGGGCTGAGCTGGACTGGGTTGGTTAAGTGCAGTTGCTGTCACTACCATTGAATTGCCATGCCAATCACTAAACAGTTAAATCATTCACAAGGACATTTTTTGAGGTATTTGTCTTTTAAAATTAAAATCATGGGTTTGGGCCTGGAAAGTTAATTACTTTATTTGTTTTTCTTATTTACTTTGAATTATTATGAGCCTTTCTCTGAGAAATAACAGAATTGAAGCTCTTTTTATTCTTTTACTATAATTATTTTGAAGCAAAAATTGACAAGTTGGGTCATGAATGTTCCTAAATAATATTCACACTCAATTGCATAGTATGTGCAGTGTTGAAAGAAAGGATATTGTTTCCAACTTCGCAATATCATACATATTTAGAGTTAGATAATTTCTGTTTATTGGAAACTTGATCTCCCTCAAGAGACAGGAAATAGGCATGGGCACATTTCTTTTCTCAAATCTATTATGGAATTCTAAAAGATTTTGGAGTCTCATTAGAAATAACCTTAAGTTGTTAGAGGCCTAGTTTCACAGGACTATAAAAATAGTTTACTTTTAAAAAAATCAGTATTTCTTCTTCACATATAGTACTTTAATAAAAAAATATCTAGCCTGGAATTAATTTTAATGGATTATGAGATGAAATAGCTTAGAAATATATGTTAAAATGCATTTAAGTCTTGTAAAGCATGCAATAAGATCAGAAATCTTCTAGATAATTTTTGAAAAACTTATAAGAAAAACTCCACAGCCTCAGTGGCTGTTGTTGCCATTTGGTATCATTTTTGGCAAAGAATAATTCAAGGTAATATGTATTGGAAGGATATGGTAGGATTCTTAATTTGATGAAGAACTGTATTAACTTCCTCTGATGCAACAGCAACATTACAAGTAAGTTGCAGAAGTCAAAAAATATTTCATGCTCTCTTTATCATCTCTTTTCTTGTTTCCTTTGAGTTCTTTATACTTCATATTTCTAATGTTTTTCTGAAAACTACTAAATATTGCCAGCCCACAACACTGATAGGAGGTATTGCTAAAGAAAATGCCTTGATGTGCCACTGCTCATAGAAATAAAATAAGGTTGCAGGTGTAAAAGTGGATTGTGAGGGCATAGGTAAAGTATGATGTGTTTTACATGTTTTCCTTGTGTTCTTTTTGTCCCGTTACATTGCTAATCTCAGCACTAAATATTATTGAAGTAATTAGCCTATTAATCAATCTCTTAATTCTGGTTGGACAACAAAGCTTCATTTCTGAATACATGAAACTGTTTCATAAAAATTCACTTTAAATTTGTAACAATAAATCCTCTTATTTCAAATTGAGCATTCTGGGTGTAAAAGATTCACCCTTAATAAAACCAAAAACATACTGTTGAAAAATAATTTGAAAATAAGTTTTAATTGTGAACTTTATGGAGTATTTTTCAGCTGTGATTGCTCATGCTTACAAAGCAGAAAACAAAGGAACCATACAACCCATACATGCCTGAAGCTGTAGACTGTGTAAGGCATTGGTGCATCTCCATATGCATCCTCACTTTTAGAAAAATCATGATGCAGTTCTTAGTGCTGTCACTTGTGAAGACTAAGACGCGGGAGAGATATGTCAAAAACGCATTATTGAGAAGGCAGAAATGGTATTTATACTATTTGACATCATTTTTGGCAAAGTATATTTATTGTATTGTACTATCATATAAAAGGAAAGGGAAGATCCAGTATTCATGGGTTTAATGTGATTTTGAAGTAGATTTTTCTGTTCACTACTAGGAAAATATAATAATATATAAAAGAGATGTACAGGTTCAAAGAGCCCTTAAAGGCCATTCAAATTGTTCTCCTCTTAAGATCCTGTGTTTTTTCAATGCCTTCTTATCATTATGGAACAATAGATTTTTATTTGTTATATAAATTAGCTTTTAAAATTCATCAATAACATATTTGACCACATTCAGGCTCAGAAAAGATAATTAAAGTTGCTTTTCAAATACTTGTTTTTCCTTGGAATATATTATGAAATAATAATAAAATTATAGTAAAATAATTAGCTAAGAAAAAAAAACCCAAAACATTTGTCTTTTGAAAAATTCCCAAATCCATTTATTTCCTCCTGTTCTGCTTGCACCAGAACTGGTATATGCCAGATAACATGAAAGAAACAAATTAGAATGCACAGATGTGCTGGACCTCTTCATTCCTCAAGCCTCCCTGATAGCCAGTGACAATTTATGCAGTGCTGGTCTGCAAAAGGCTCTGAATCCTCCCTGCTCTGTTCAAGGGGCCCCGTCCCAGGGCTGGCTCAACCCACAGCTGGGAGTGCTGGGCACTGGAGGGCAGTAGCCAGGACACTCTCCTCCCTCTTAGGTTGTCATCCAGACTCCAAATCCACCAAGATCTCACTGCAAGTCCAGTCTAAATTTTGCCAAGGAACAAATATTCAATAGAGACCCTTTTCTGTGAGAATACAGAAGATCACCTGATGGGGATTTCAAAAACAAAGCAAAATATGTTGGTTTCTGAATTCATGACAAATGTGTGTCTGCTTGGTATCTGCTCCTGAGCATTTACAAGAAGGCAGGTAGGAATGTGGGGATGTCCTTGCACATCCTATAATTTTTTACATCTTGACTGCATCATTATATTGATGTCTGTGTTCATAAACTGCCATTTACAGAATATTGTTATGATGCTGGGACAATTTATACAGATTATACAATTTACACCCACGATTTGCAGGCATGGCTTGACAACTGTTGCTACTGACTGTGTTACCTGCTGGCCCATCATTCCCAGTCTTTTATTAAAAATGCAATAATGTGGTTTAGATTACAAAATACTGCCTACACTGCTGACCTGATGCTCCTTAACACTCCTCATTTTAGACTGTATGAAAACAGAAGAAATGGGCCACTCCACTCCTTCTGGAATCAAACATTTTTACTGGATTCATTTTCCTTTCTTTATGAAAATAAAGGTTAATACTCTAATTGCAACTTCAATTGGTGCTATAATGGCTGTGAGGAGGATTGCAAGACTAATACCAGTTAAATGGCTATTTTTACTAATTTGGGAAATAAGACTAAGAGGGTTGAAAAGCTGCAGAAGACAAAGTCTTGGGTAGTCTCAAGCCCAGATTTGATCAGCAATTTCCTGTGTAAACAAGAAACAGAAGCCTCCATAATCTAGATGGAAATGGTCAGTAACCTTCTGCAGTACTTAGACACACAAATCTGTGGGGCAGGATGGAATCCAGGATGGATATTGAGGGAGCTGATGGGACTGCTCACCAAGCCCATTTTCATCATTTATCATCAGTCCTGGCTAACTGGGGCAAATTAGGTGTTTTTGTTTTTCTATTCTATTTATTTTTCCTGACAGTAAGACAATATATGGTTTATATTTTTAGAAGTGATTTGTTTTCTCTGTTTCCCACTATTCTTTAACATTTCTGTCAGGGATACTGTCAATGCACAACCCTTGAGGTCAACTTAATACATTTTAGGGATACTATAGATGTAATCTTTTTCAGGAGTTTATTTTTAAAAAATCAACAGATATATTTACAAATATGGAGCTAAGTTTGAATGATAGAGCTGCTGAAAACTGTGTGACTCAGAGGAACATAAACCAAGTTTGAACTCTCTTGACAATTACAACAGGGATAAATTGATTGTTAATTAATCATTAATGACTAGGTAAGCAGAGAGCTCCTACTAGCCCAGTTATGAATTTATATTGATTTCTGGACTGTAAACTTTCATATAATGTGTGGACACTGTATGTTTTTTGTTCCATGCATTAAATTTTCATTTTAGCATCTAATAAAAGTACACAAAATTAAAATTCATGTTCAAAAGATCCATCTAGGTCTTCCAATGTCAATTCTGTGCCAGGATTTTCTTCATACAAGTTAGCTTGAGCAACTTCTACAGAACAGCACTTCCTTAATTGAAAAGCGATATTAGAATGTTATTAAACTGTATGATGATTGGATTTATGCTTTCATTTTTGACCTGAAAAAATATCTGTGAAGGCCATGATAGGTTCATCTCATTACTTCAGACTCTTTATGTATTTCTTAATAGCCCAACATTGATGGCACTCTTCAAACTTCTCACAACCTCTAGAAGACTTTTAGAAAATGACATATCCTTATGTGAAAGAGTGCAAATCTTCATGTGTACCTTGGATATGCTGCCTCATTACAGATTTACTGAAGAAATCTAAATGAATAGTGAAGGTTTAATGTTTTGTTTGTTGGGTTTAGGAAAAAAAATTCAACAAATCAAGCTGTCAGAATTCTAGAACTATATTTAAACCTTCAATAAAATTTTCAGAAGATTTTATTTGCTTCAAGAAACTGCATTCCGATTTTCTTCTCAATTTAGTGATATGAAGCCATTCCTCAGGGATTGAAGGCTGGGAAACAAAAATTGTGAATTGGCAGAGATGTTTTGAGGTACTCTGAGATAAAGCATTGATGTGAATAATAGTTGATGCACATGTTTAGCTTTCTCGATGATGCTGGTTGCCTGGTAACCAGTAAAAGGCATATGTCAGACAGGAGTTCAAATGAAACAGATGACATCAATCTCAGCAGGGTGAGGAAAAGGAAAACCACTGATTAGCTCACCCAGAGTAGTATATATAGGAATCTTGTCATGTTACTAAATATCTAAGCTGATTCTCAACCTCAATTTATCACAACACTTGTTGTGGTAGTTCTTAACTAGGGATGGCATTTCTGTTTTTTTCTGATGATTTTAAATATTTATTTTCAGAATCTGCATATTGTCCCTGCTCAGCAGCATGCATTGGAAAAATATTGCTTTCATTGCTCTGCCACTGGCTGGGCAGCAGCTTCTTTTAATTTATCACAAAGTCACACTCTATTTTGCATGTGGAGTCACTGGACCTTCAAAGAAGGTCACAGAACCTGCATGGGGAAGTCACAAGGCCAAAGACACATTTTGAAATATTACAATTTTTTTTTCCATATTCCTCTGATTGAGCCTTTTATTCCACACTAAAAAGTACACAATAATTCCAGTAATGTTTTTAACCTTGCTTTTCCAAGCATTCAGAAAACTATATTTATCTATATCTAAACAATACAAGAAAATTAAAGATGGATATTAATTTTTTCTACAAGCTATTAGGGTTCACATTTTCAGTGTTTTTCATGGAGAGATATAAAATTTCCATCAGGATTTCTTTTCGGATGGTGGTAATAATTCTAGCCCAGTATCTTAGTTAGTTAGAAACTCAAAGCTGTTTATATTTTCAGAGTCTTTCTTAGAATAATTTATACTTTTTTACACAGAAAACCTCACAACATTATTATTTAAAAAGTGTGTTTAGAGTAATGACTTTATTCTAATATTATTCAAAAATTATGAACCACTTTTAAATTGCCCTGTCTTATAATACCTTAGAGTTGCATATTTAGCCTAAGATTTCCTCTTATTGCTCTCTGTTGTCAATGGAGAGAAGCAGTACACCTTCCCTAGATTGTGTCAAATTGACATCTAAGGATGATAATTGTTTCCATTAGCAATGAATCAAATACATAGCTATCACTGGCTAAAAAACTGTTCTTTAAACATAGATATCAAACCCAACAATTGAACATTTTTTTCTTTTATGAGTAAGTAACAATAATATGATGGGAACAGCCACTTCACATTCCATTGCTGACGCTCATTACAAAACCCAGAGTTACTAATCCAGAAAACAGGCATTTGTAAATATTTCTAAAAATATTTCATTTAGGTAACTTGCTCATCACAGGGCATTACTGCCATGAAAAGATCCACTCATATTTTTCCATCTGTCTCATACATGAAATCAGCTACACACAAAATTATTTTTCTTTTTTCTTCCTGAAATAATTTTCCCCATACACCATACTTTCTCCAAGGTCTGCAATAAATAGGGCATCACAATAGGTTTCTAAAGTGAGGCCACTAACCTTTTTTTTCTGCATATGACTTTATCTTTTTGAGTTCTCATCCTCTTCACTGTGAAAAGCTCCACAAACTGTGAGAGCATGAGAGTGGGATCTCAGACCTCATATCAGGGAGATTAATTACTGGATGTTTACAGAGAAGCTACAATGAGCATTTCTAAGTCCCAGAAGATCTCATATCCTGGAGATGAAACAGGCCTGAAGTGTCTGTCAGTGGTAGCAGAGGTGCTGCCTCTTGGCTTGCTGAAGAAATGTTTATTTCAGACTGATTAATGAGAAAATTTAATTAATTTAACTCTAATAATCTAAGATGTGTAATCTAAGATTGTTTTAAAGATTAATTACATCAACAAATTTAGAAATATGTAAAGGCAAGATGAGACATAAGAAAACTACAAAAGGCATCATTTTATTTTTGCTTATTCAGAAGAGTTCAGCAAGTCACACTCCATCATTTACTAGCAATTCTGGCTAACCAGGCAAGTTCCAGAGGACTGGAGATTAGCCAGTGTGTTGCACATCTACAAGAGTAAGAAGGAGGATCCAGGTAACTACAACCCTGTCAGCCTGACTTCAGTGCCATCATGGGGCAGATGATTTGAGTGTCCAGCACATGTAGGAGAACCAGGGGATCAGGCCCAGCCAGCATGGATTTAGGAAGGGCTCAGAGAATGGTGGTGAATGGTGTGCCATCTAGTTGGCAGGTGGTCACCAGTGGTGGTGGCCAGGGCTCAGAATTGAGGCCAGCCCTATTTAATGTCCTCACGGTTGTAACAGGATGGGGCGTTCACCTCTTCTCCCAGGTAGGAAGCAGCAGAAGAGGCCTCAAGTTGCACAATGGGAACTTTAGGTTGGATATCAGGAAGAAATTTCTCGCTCAAAGGGTGGTTAAGCATTGGAACAGGTTGCCCAGGGAGTGGCAGAGTCACTGTTCCTGGAAGTGTCAAGAAACAGCTGGACATGGAATTTAGTGCTGTGATTTAGTTAACATGGTGATGTCCCACCCAAAGTTGGAGTCAGTGTTCTTAGAGGTCTTTTCCAGCCTTAATTCCATGATTTTATGATTCTGTTTTACCGTTGCAATGGAGCTGGTCCCTGCCCTGAAGCACTGTAGGCAGTGAACTCAGTGATCCACAATACCTTTCTGAAAAATCAATGAAAAATTTCACTAGAATCAAAACAAAGATTTTTCTTCAGTTACAGTTTACAAAGAATATTCTAGCCTGACAAATGGAGTTGAATATAGTTAGAAACACAGAGACAGGGGCTGTATGGTGGGCCGGGGAGAAGATAATACTTTTTAAGGGAACTTTAAAAAGGATATGGAAGCACAGAAAGGACAGAAGAACCTGGTTGACTGAGCCTAATGCTCAGAAACTGCAGTCAACTATCAAACAGATGTGTTGCTGAAAAAAATCAATAAGATTCTTTTTCCACACACAGCATAAGCCATAAAAGGCATCTTTTGACATTTAGATATTGAACTTCAATCAGAACAGTTAGGAAAAAAAAAATTGTGTAATTTCTTTTAGATTATAACACAGTATTAAGGATGTTTCAAATAGTACCGTTTATCAGTGTATTTCAGATATGTTCTTTATTGAATTTACACTTTTAAATGTGGAAATTAAAATTATTAACTTGATTTTTACTTCAAACCACTGTGCAGTGTTTTTCAACTTTCAAATGCACAACATTGAAAGTGCAAAGGAATTCCTCCTTGCTTTCTGTATCCAGACACTTTTTCCTTTTGGAAGCTGCTTGATAGTTGAGAGAAGTCAATGCATCACATATGTTCACTTTGTACTTAAAACAAAGGGCACCTTGAACAGGAAAGCACAAATGAAAAATTCAAGTTTTGACAGATGTAGCTGTTCCAGAGTTTAGTATTAAATGCTGACATTAAAACATTGCATCCTATTTCTTTTCTGCAAGAAGTTAGATTCCTTCACTGAGAACACAGTCATTTACTCGATTCTGGTATTTTCTTGTGTTATTCACTTTAAAGACTGATAAATATAGGTTTACATATATTATTACTGAAAAAAGACGTGCTATGCTGGTGAAGTTTACTGAAACACTCCTAACATTTATCTGAATCTCCTTTTCAGTTACAGAACAGACAAGCAGGGGCCAGCAGCCTGCCATGCAAACTGCTCCTATTATCCCAACTCTCACCACTGGAATTGCAAAACAATTATTTGGAGTTTTGCAGCAAAAGAAAGTGGCAGCATACCTTATAGGAAGTTGTGAAATTAGAAAAGGAGGAAATGCAAAAGCTTTGTTTGAACACCTAACACATCTTTCTGATGAAATATTTGCTGTCTAACATTGATCTTTTTAAATTCAAGTAGACTTGAAAAGCTGACAATTTACTTTGTCATTTCCATGTTGTAAAAATATTCTGGGGATAGGATAGAAGATAAATAGTTCTGATGCTGAATTTGAAGCTTCAAGGAGCCTGGGTTTTATTTTCTTCCTCACATGTTTCCCCTCAAAGTTAATGTATATCCTTAGTATTTCAATGGTGATTGGAAGACTTCTATCAGTGAATTGTCATTATGAGCAATAAACAACTTGGTAAGACTGGTACTTTATTAGAGCTCTTCATGTGTAATAACACATTAAAATCTGGGATTATAAATCTGAATTTTTTTCACAAGACTATTTAGTCAAAATAGACATATGATTAAAAAATGGCATTACTTTCTATACAAGTAGCCTAAAGAGGGAATATTTAACTTCTTTAAATTCACTGCAGTCTGATTAATTGTCATTTAGCAATACTTTGATATCATGGATCATTTAGTATTTGAGAGCAATTTAGCATTTTCCAACCAAAGATCTCGTATTTTCCAATTAAAGTAATACTAAACTTTGTGGAAAACAACTATAATAGGTTTGCACACCTATCCTCTTTGCTAATGACACCATCAATTTGTCTTTTTAATTCCAAAATGCTTTCTTAGTAAGACCATCTAAATTCTCTGTTTATTTGCTACCCAAAGAATCTCCCCAATATCAAGCATTCACATTTTCTGCTTTTTGATCTTGCCAAAATCCAAATAGATGTCTTTTCCTTTTCCCTACATCACATCCTTAGTTCACATTTCTGCGTGACTTTTCCCTGGGTCTGGGGAATCATGGGGTTTCTGGATGGAGAAAATTAGAGATTCTGTTCTGGTTCCTGGACTGTGCAATGATTTCCTATCTGTGATACAATAATAAATTTAGCAGTCTCAGAATTTAAAAATTGACATTGTCCTTTTAGTGCTCTCTCTTCATCTGTGCTAGGAATGATTGCACAGGTTAGGAGTTGCCCAAGCTGTCTAATTTGAAAGAAATGTCTATGTGTCCCAGTTAATACACTACTCTTGCTATGCCTTGTTCATACCTGGTGGAAAGAGATGGCTTTTTAAAAAGTAATTCTGAGAAGAATTCTTTGTCTTCATTCACTGCAGTAAGACCTGGGTGGAAAATTTTTTTAAGAGATCTGTTGTATCAAAAAACCTGCTTTCTAACTTGCACACATCTACTATCTTCTTAAAATGTGGAACTCTCCTTATGGAGTGCATATGCTTGATCAGGCTTTGGTGTCCTCCAATGCTTTTGTGACATGATGGGTTTCTGGCAGTTAGATATGGCAATCAAAAAATCCTTACCTCGAAGCCAAGGTAAAACTTAATGACTATATTCTGTCTGATTTTTAAAAATTATTACAAAAATATTATTGAATTTATTAAGTGTTCAACTCCTGTAAATATACTAATGAATTAACTTAGATACAGAATCAGTCACATACCAGAGATCTCTATAGGAAAGTAAAGTAAATCTTTCAAAACACAGATATTTTCTGTTTTGTGAATTTTCTGATGTTTATGTCACGTGAGAATTAGCCACTACAATGTATATTTGAATCTCCTACTTCAATTCCCTTAAGAAACTACTTTGCAAAACATTTTAATAAATATTTGAGAAAAATTTAAACCCTTTTCAAATAATTCAGATGAAATTAGACTTCAATTATTAGGATGGAAGTCAATATTACTGAATTTTATAAATAGTCATCTTAAGTTAATTATGTTTTTTTATACCTGTATAGGTATATAAATCTTTCTGGTTTTCTGTAACTTTTATAACTATCTTTGTCTTTAATCTATTCTGGATGCAGTCATATGAGAATCCTCTAAATGCAATAGAAAATCACATTACAAAGCAAACAATTGAAAAGATTTAACTACAATCATAAATTAAGGCAGAAAACCAAGGAAAGACTCCTTTTTAAGAGCAGAATTTTGCAATTATATAATCAGGACAGCACATGGGCATGCATATGAGTAAAATTCATGCATTTGCACACATATTTTTTTATAATTTCATTCACAATTGCATAAAAACAACGATTGCACTGGCTAGTAGTTTCTCATATGCATAAATGTCTTGGTTTAAAGATTGATTTCTAGGTGTTAAGTCTTAGTCACTACCACCTCGATGTTTGTAACATGGTGCTTTTAAGGTTGAACTTGCTCTTAAGCTGCAGTAAGTTTTACCACACCACCATATTTTAGGATTTCATTTTTAATGAAACTCCATGGACTTTTGTACTATTTTTCATCTTGAAACATATATGTCAAACGAAGAAATCAACAGCAGATAGGCAGGCAAAGATACACATTTAGATGATGTAGACAATGACTAAATGGAGTATTAAAAATAAATAATGTGTAATCCTGAAGATTTTGGCACTGCTGGGTAATGAGAAACATCAGTATTCAGCTTTGTTTGAGGGAGTTGTACACATACTCAAAATCTTCCTTTTATTCCCTCATCCTGCCAGCCATGAAGTATCCTGACATCTGTCATGTGTGTATAATTTTGAAAAGCAAAATGAAACCTGTATTTAGTACTTATTTCTTTCATTCATATAAGAGTATCACATGTTTGCATACTAATTATAACACAGTACAGCCCAAATCAATTTTTTTTTTTGTGGTGGTTTTCCCATGATAAAAGAGAGTTGTGGATATCTACAATCACAAATAGATACTCTGATGTTTTGTATTGTATTTGTGAAGGGGATGCAAGTGGGAGATGTCAGCTTATTGCACAGTAGGTTCTCAAAAAATAATTTCTCACATCTTTTTCAGTATCTAGATACTAGGACTTGACAGGAGAGCTCTGAGGCTGGGAACAATTTCTTTTGAGTTAATAGAAAAAATTCCATTACTTACAGATTTCCACGAGTTTTGCATCCCATCTATTTTCTCCTGTTAAGACCACGAATAAAATGCAAGGTGTATTTGCAAGGCTTCTATTCCATCAGGACTTCATACTCTTCATGTTACAACAGACAGAAGCTAAAATAAATTCAGAACTGCTCACAGAAATTGCACATGTGATAAGGCTTGTTTGGAGATACACAAAGTGCAAGTGCATCCATCCTAACAGGTATTGGTATTGTTACCTCGCTGTGAGAAACATCCTGGAATGCTACTTCAGGAGAAGTTAAGTTTATTACATTACAAAAAGTTCAACTAGATAGGTGCAGTAATTGCTGTGTAAGAATTATGCCTTTACCACAAAGGACATTGTTCTGATTGACTGTTCTGTTCTGTTCTGTTCTCAACAAAAATTAGTAGCAGCTTTAATAAGTAAGAGAATTAAATATCCAATTTTCATTCTGAAGAAATTTTGAAATTGAGCCTATTTGGAGACATACAAGGTACAGCTGCAGTCCATAAAGATATCGCAAATATGATGAAAAGTAGAAAGCACAAATTAGACTTATTTTATTATATTTTCCCAGGTGATAACTGATTTATGTATGATAATAGTTCTTATATTTTCCAGGTATACAGCTATATACATATATCATATATATATATATAGAAATGTTTACATAATTTAACATTTCTAAAACTATAACCTCCTTAGAAGATCAATCTGTTTTTCCCTGCTATTATCAAAAATAAGTGCACTTTTTAGTTCCACTGGGGCACAAAATGCACTATTTGGATATATTACATCAATATCTAAGTATTAGATTTTGTGTGACCAAATAATTATATAATCTGTCTTATCCCATTATACTCTGTGCCTCTGTGCTTTGATGGCACGTTACAGTCAAAGTGTTTTGAGTTTTAAGATATTTTGGAGTATTTCAAAGTTTCATGGAAAGGATGATTACAAATTTCCTACATGCAAACATGGGATTCAATAATAATACACCTGACTTTTTCCCTTTCTTTTGAAAAATAGAAGATTAATAGTTTTTCCATTCATCAAATGAGAGGTTAGCAAAATATGCTTCAATTACCCATAATCCCAGCGTATCTGGGTATACTAGATGAACTTTTACTGATAAATTTCTTATTTGATTTGCAAAATATAAACTCAGAAACCAACTGTGATATCAAAATTATATGTAAAAATGATAATCTGTATGCAAGTAGAACAGCAAAAAGGAGGTAAGCTTATGCTTTTTTCACACTTCCTTCACCTTCTTCTTTAATGCTGTCCCTACAAGATGATCATAAATATTGTATTGCAGTTTGCCTATTCAACCCAGTTTCTTCATTCTCAAATTGTTTAAATCTCATTTCTCGATAATGTTCCCTCATTACCTACACCACTGACTGTGATTCTGATGCTACTTACAAAGAGAAAAATTAAAAATAAATTATACAGGCTGTTCTTTTTTTTTCTTGAACTCACTCTTTCCTTATTAATCTGCAGGTACAATTTCCTGCTATGCAATTGAGTAAAATATTCTGAGGAGCAACTAAGTAGAGCTCATTTATATCAGAAGAGTTCATTGTATGAGGTTGTCCTGTGGAAGTCAATACACTTCAGCCACATTACTAACTTTGGCAACTTCTGATCAAGTAGAAAGAGACCTCTTTCTCCTTGGAAGACCTCAGGAACAAAGGGATCAAACAAATCAATTACATGTTACCAGAGCATCCTTCTTTTGTTTAACCACATTGCAGAATATTTTCAAGACTTTCATACAGATCCAGGCACATTTTTGTAACTATTTCTATACTTTAGAAAAAAAAATATTTACATATTTTTCAAAAGCAATGAAATGTTTAGACTAGTCACAATTCTTTAACTTTCTTATCTGGTTATCCTCCATAAATATAGTGGATATGATTTGTTTTCTCACATAAAAAACCTGTCATTGATGGAAATGTGGTAGAAGTAGAGTTTATATGTTCTACTTTCAGAAACACTATAAATAATCCATTTTGAAAAAGCTTATGAACGGCATTTGAGGATAACTTAAAGACCCAGGTAGCAGATACTCATAAATTTGCTACCTGCCTACAGTAGCATGAAGGGTCATTTCCAGAAGCTGCTGAAAGTCAGTTTAAATTGAAACTTCTTTCACAATGTAATAATTTAGGAGGAAAAATATAAATTTTTTACTAGGGCTGGTGATAGAAGAAAGATCTAACTGTGATAACCTCATTCCATATAATTTTTGGTCTAATTATACAGTCCTGTTCGTGACAACCATTTTGTTTTGTCATAAGAGCAGTGGTTCTTCTGAATTTTCTTTAGGGAAAAAACCTTCAAATAGAAAGAAATCTAGGGTTTACCTGACAAAAGAACAAAGCAACTGTGAAACTGTGCAGCAGCACATGCAGATCTTATTTTAGAAGATGATACCTGGATCCAGTGCTGCAGTGAGCCGATGCTGCACTGTAGGGCTGACAAGCAAATGGGTTTGTCACCAGAGGGAATCACAGAGAAATCACCTGTTAATGGGAATGCAATTGCACTACTGCAGATGCTGATTTATAAAGGCACTAAAACCGATACTATGTCAAATTTATTGGTCCAAGTCAAAGACTGTATTCTTAAAAACACACACCTAGATTCTAGCTGCCTAGGGCTCTTCTAAAATCACTGTGTGCTTAAGGATCATCAATCCTGGTATGGGAATAACCATCCTGAAATCACTGAGAAGTTCAATACCTCTTTTAAGAACTTTAAGGTCCTCCAACCAGATTTGCATTCTCATCTCTTTTATTTCCAAAAGGATATAACATAAAATCTGTGATCAGATTTTCCTTAGTAAACAGTGACACGACTGAGTGCTGTATAAAGTACACTAGGAATGGCCATGCTCATTTCACTTATGCTTTTAGATAGAGAATTACTACTGAAATTTGTCCAATAACTCTAATTACCGCACTAATCCAGCATTTGGGAGAACTGGGTTCTCTGTTTTCCCACCTGTGACTTGATTCTCATACATTTTTCTTTGAGCAGGTCCATGATCTTTTGTCTTTAGCTGAGCTATATTCATATTTTCTGAATGCTCACGATTCTTTATGCCACTCTGAGTAATAAATGCTACCAATAGCAACAAGAGTAAGGCAGATTCAGACAAAAGCTTTTGTAATTTGGCAGTGTAGTCAGTGTGCAGTAGGAAAAAGAGAGGTCTAGGTCATGGATTTCACTGTAAGCCTAGCTTGCATGTTTCATGGGGCCTAAAAAACCTCAGAGGACAGGTTTGAAACTGTATAGATGCAAAATAAATTTTCTATCAAAAAAGAACACTTGGAAATGGCTCTGCATTTCCCTGCACTGTGCTTCATTCATTAAATTGTGGTGGTTGGGCAACAGAAATTGAGTCAAATGCATTTGTGTATGTGTGGTTGGTTGGTTGATTTAATTTTTTATGTTGTTGAATGTTTTCAGTTTCTGTGTATCTTGAAAAGAAGCTGAATGAGTACATGGATACGCATATTTAGAAAGAACCATGCCTCTTCAGCATGTAGCACGTGTAGCCTCTTGCCTGCAGCACAGCAAACAGGTCTCATAGCAATTTTATCCCCTGATTGTGTGGCAGTCAGAATACAAAGGTTGATAGTGAGAAATGTTAAACACATCTCAGCTTCTTTTTCCTCTTAATTTTATGCCTATCAGTTTTATGTAAAACCTGACATGAGAATTACAACAGTTGTCTAATTCATTCATGTTACCTGAACATTAATTCTTTTTGGGCTTTTTTAGAACATTTTTCTTCTTTTATTCCCTCTATTCTCTCTTATCAGCACCTCTTTTTCTAGCCCAGACATTTGAATAAATCACTACTGTTGCAATTTGAAAGTTATAGTTTACAGTTTTGAAGTGCTCTGGTATAGGTCGTCTTGTTTTGTTCCTGTTGGAGCTCTGTCATTTCTTACAAACTCTAGTGTTTATGCAGTAAGAAAAAGAGGGTAGCTCAATTAGCAAAGATTGGTTTTGAAAGAGAGCCAAGGTTGAATGCATTCCTCTCTTGAAAATTATTTGAACTAGAATATTATTGTAGAAGCTCACAGATATGTTTCAGACAGAAGAAGAAACTGAGGCTGGGGTTTCCATATCCCATAACTTCTAGGTTTCAGCGAAATGAAACACTATTATATTTTTAGATTGGTTTCTTCATTAAAAAGATCTAAATGTTTCTTTCTACCCTAGATATAATGATATCTTTGATACAGAGGGAGTCTTCAAATTTTTGTCTCAGGGAAAACAAAAAAAAAGCATTTTAGTATTCCACCTGAAACAGTTTTTCTATATTAGATTTTTCTTCTTTTACCTGCCAACACAAAAATCATTTTGAACAACCCTAGATCAGACTATGGATGTACTTGTGTTCCTATGACTTTCAGCATCCAGAAATCACTTGCCTTTGACATCACAACCATCTGTTCTCCAAAAAGAAAAAAATCACCTACAAACTTTTCTAACACTAATATATTTACATTGCATAAAAGCTACTATATGAGTGCAAATTTTTAAACCCACAGAATAAACATCAAATTATGAATTAAATAGTATCGGCCTTCTGATACTATTTAAAGGTTAAAACAATGTTGGGGGACAATAGGAAAGAAAAAAAAAAAAAAAAAAACCAAAACAAATACTTCCAAAGCAGACAAGACTTTTAGATTTGCTTTCTTCTACATCAGCTACAATAAGACAGACTTCAGGACATAACAGTAGTGAATGCTCTCAGGAAAGGAGGACAAAAATTGTGGGAAAGCATGTAGATGTTCGGGACCAAAATTTTGTGTGGTTCCAATTGTGAAAAAACTCAGCCCTGCAATCAACTTATATTTATGCTGTAGGGATAGAGGATTTTTAGTGAATAAAATTTTTATTTATCTCTCTCATTTGCATAGAGGTTAAGTGTGAAAGAAAAAATCAGGCCAAGTGCTTTAGCTTCTACTGTATGATTTGCCTGAATTTGGTGGTAAATACCACAAGGTTGTTGTCTGCTACCAAGAAATGGCTCTGCAGATTAACTAAAATTGCATTTTTGTTTTACCTGGAATTTCACATTCAAGATCTTTCAGTAATGGGGCGGGATGAGGGGAGGGGGGAAGGCAAGAAATACAATAGTTGATGGTTTAAATTATTTAAATTATGAAAATAGATATGACTAAGAAAGTTCTACAGTTTTTCAGTCCTCTTCTGATCTGCTAGGGACATGTCACAATTTGCATCACGTCATCAAATTCAAATGTAGCCCCTGCCAGGCTGGGAACAGAAGGACGCCGGCTGCTGCAATGGTACTCCAGCTTCTTATTATTCCCTTTATGGATTTTTGCAAAGGTGATATTCTGAAGCAAGCATATGGAGTAATTTCTAGAGCAAGCAGCATAAATGCAATCCATGCTTTGGATTACCAAAAATCTTTTGTTAGGGTAGTCAAAAAGGTAATGTAGTAAACCAGATCCATGCATTCTCCAATGCTTTACATGCTTTTTGTATTCTTTTCTGATTGTCATTATCCTGCTTGCTGTCTTACTACTCCTTCTATTAGTGCCTCTGATGAGCAGTTTTTTCCATATTCATCTTCCAAGGCACAATTTTGGTGTTGGTGCTGAAAAGCTGAAATTGGAAGAAAGCCTCACAGAAGTGTTCCAAGCAAGTGAAGACAAGTCTCTGTAGCTCCAATGAAGGACTCTATCTAAATCCAGAATTTTGTCAATGTAGACCAAATATCTCACTAGAATAAATAGTTACTTCAAATTATCATTTATGCTTTACCACTATTCTTTGACACACACTGCGTATGCTTAATAAAGTACAGGCAACAAAAGAAAAAAGCTATCTTGTGCCTCAGACACTGATGCTGTGTCCTTAGATATATGCCGTATCATTGTCAAGATTTCCTTTTCAAAAGGAAACAACTTTGCACAGTTTACTGTTTTGAATTTCCAAGAATGGCCAAGTTGGCAGATATGCAAACCAATTTAATTCTGCCTGGCACCACAGTTCTTTTCCTGGTCCTCAAAGACTATTCTTTGAAAGAACTGAACCATAAAAGGAAAGATTAGTCACTACTGGACAACACATGTCTTGTCTGGAAACAAATGGGAACTTGCTTGCCAGCTGTTAATCAAAGTACACAGAAAAACAAATTATTAAAGTCCCAGAGAGACTTAAATTTCAGTAATAGCCTTCTGATCTCAGTAATACAGCCCTCTTCGAAATATTACTCAATGCTCAAATCATTGTTTTTAATCTTATTTTCATATTTTGAGTATGCATTTTTATAAATACATTCTTTAATCATGTTCATTATAAATGTGAAAGCTCCACTTGATGTTTTCTACTCAGCTAAATCAGTGCAGACAAATTGAAAACCTTTATTACACCCCTCTCCTCTCAAGAGAGCCACTGCGGCAGCAGTTGACATGATTTGAATCACTGAGAGGTTAGTAGCCATAAAAACAGAATTTAAGTAAATAGCGTTTGCTGCATGATGTGCAACTACCACTGCTTGAATTCTAAGTCTTTGTGAATTCTCTGTGTTACCAAGAACTGACTCTGTGTTTGATAAATTTTATTTAAAACTGAGTGAATCAACATTTTATGAAATATCAATTTAAAAAATTAGTCTAAAAATTGTTTCAGAGTGGGCCATTTATATTCCAGAGTTATTTTTTGGCAATTGTTATTAGTTACTATATCTTAGATTTCTGCCAATGACTCTGAATTTAAATAAAAGAGCAGAAAATTTAATCAAATTTAATAATAGAAAAGGGTAGTTATATGTAAGCATTATATGCACACTCAGATTCTGCTACTGTATTGTGCATAAGTAAAATAAACCAAGCTCTATAGTTTGAGATCTAACTTTTTGTTAACTTCAATAAAAGTCAAGGTAAAAAAGAAACAATAGAATGATACTATATTGATTCAATCAGAATTTAACAAAAACATCTTACCAGGATATCATGGGAGGGGGGGTTCAGAACTCATGTGCATGGAAATTTACCAATTCTCATCATCACCAGAATGTTAAGATAGTCTATTTTAGGATAAAGCCAAAGAAGAAGCTAGACTTGCTTTAATCCTTATCAAAAACAGTGTGTAGGAAATGTTTCGGGCTACTTACAGTACCAGTTTGGTGGAGCAGTTTAAAAAGTTGTATTTCAGTACCTATTAACTTTTTTGACTGTGAATGAGAAGTATGTGCATGTAGGTAACTTCCACCTCCTTAGGTCTTCCTAATCATTCCTAGGTATTGGTGAGGCAAGTCCCAGGTTTCTGGGAACTGTGTAGGGCCTGGGAATTACACTAATTCTTGGGAAAGTTTTAAAGACAAATTCATCTTATTTGGAAAGCACTGTGGGTTGCACTGGTGAAATAACTTAGGCTTCCCATTCTTGTTCTATCTCTTGTGTGGCTGTAGAACTGAAGCTCTCTTCTGAATATAGTGATCATGGTAAATTGTAAATATAATGAGAGAGAGGTTAGGTGCTGAAAAAATGTTGGCTATAAAAGAACACCATGTTATTCTGCCATAAAAGAAGCTGGGGAAAAAGGTGCATCTGTATTTTTGCTATCCAAGTTCTTTCTACTCAAGATACTTCTGCAGAGTTATTGAGTTTATTGGCTATGCCACCAGGAAAACTGTTATTAGGTCAGCACAATGAATTTAGGATGGTAAAGTTACAGATCAAAATAAGTTTTAGTCTTTCCTCATGAGGAATAAAAAAGATATAAGCACTTTGTAAAAGTATTTAGCATGATGTGTAGGAAAATTAATTTCTCCCTTCTCACATTCTGAAGTTGACCTTCAAATTTCTTAACTGCTTTGAGTAACTGTCAATTTTCAATAGATAAAGGAAACCAGCAAGTGTTCTATGAAGGGGAAGACAAAGTAAAATTTAATATAATTTCTCTATTTCCACTGAAAATCTGAAAAGTTAGGCCTTAAAAGATTCCCAAGAATGGGGACAAATTATATTTCATATCTTTATTTATAGACATTGAAAAAAATCTCAACGGAAAAAGTGATTCCTATATAATGAAAATGCATGAGGACCATTTAGCAAAATATCTCAGACCTGCTGGAATTAACTGATCTCATATTGAAATATACTTTTTTATCTTTTGCAGTTATATCTTCTGACAAAGCAGAGTAGCAGCAAAGTAAATCACGGGAAGCAAAATCTGTGCTGTAGTTCAGGAAAGTGGAACATGGATGTCACGCCTATTCATTATATCCATTTTGGCCCTCAACACAGTAATAATTGCTGAAGGCACACCTCTAAAAGCACCTTCCCTTTTGTATGTACAAACCATTTGCAAAGTTTCCAAACCAATCTGTGTGTAAAAAAATTTTTGTGGTTGTCATCTCAAAACAAATTTTTCCCTTGTGCCCATAGTGAAATGGATTACAGGTTATATAAATGCAAGTTTTATCATGGTAGCAGATGAGAACTGATACAGCATAATAATTTTTTCATTAAAGTGTAAATGAGGAAATTATAATAAGAACTACTGGCATAGTTTGCTCCTGCTACCTTTGGTAAATCTAAACATGTATATTCAAAACTGATGGTTGTCCAAGAAGCATCTTCACAAATTTCTTCAATTTAATCTGCTCTGCCTTCCTTTCAACACTAGTTACAACATTTTATAAATGAGATATCAGTCTCCTGTAGTCATGAGATGGTGAGAGTTCATTAAGGGCTATTTGAGTGGGAGAGGAATTGGGGGTACGGGGAAAGGAGCAGGAAGAATAAAAGTGAAAATCTGCTGGATTACTTGTGTTACATCAGACTTAGTAATTGCAATATACCTAAATAATTAGGTATATGATTTACTATCCAGTGATATTTATTAGTAGCCAGCTGAAAACAGTATTAAAAATCACAACTTTTCAAAATTAATTAAGGAAACAACATCAAACAAGAAGGGGCATATACATCAGCCTTCTCTTTGGTTTGGGCTTTACGATATTTAATATACTTTTCATCCTGGAGATATAGCATGACTATATTTGTTATTGTATTTGCTATAACTTGCAAACAAGTTTATATTTTGCTTCAACCCTATTAATTTAACAACTAAAAGGTATTCAAATGATGCTAGCTTAAAGATATTAGACCAATTTTGAGGGTTGAGTTAACAAAATTTTAAATTAATTAATCATGAGCTAGAAATAAAATAGAAATCAGCTGACAAAGACAGGCACTGTTTCTGTTTGCAAAAATGTTATGGAGTTTCTCTGTTGATATTTCATCAATGTCCCTACCCACATTTGCCAAGGGAAAGTAGTAGACAGAACAAGGGGAATTATTTGTACGTTGGTTCTTAAAATGTCCCTGTGATTTCCTGAGTTACTTGCTGCTGCAAGAGAAGACTTGTATGGAGTTATAGGTGTGATCACACATTGAGAAATCTAGTATTTTGTCACTGTACTTCAAGATAAGCCCCACTTATTTTCCTGACAGACAATTCAGGAAAATTTCAATTTTCCAGAAAGCAAAATCATAACAGTTTTTATGTCTCAATTGCAGGTAAAAAAACAAAAAAAAACAAAACAAAAAAAAAAAAAAAAACCAAAAAAAAAAAAAAAACCAACACCAAAAAAAAAAAAAGAAAAAAAGAAAAAAAGAAAAAAAAGAAAAAAAAAAAAAGAACAAACCAAAGAAAAAAATAACCCCAAACTAAAATAACCCAAAACTCCTAGATTAATTAATCTTTCATAATCCTCCAAGAGACATTTGGAACAAACTGAAACATGGAACATTCCATCTGAATATCAGGAAAAGTGTATTCACTGATTCGCTGTGATGGAGAGTATTCACTGATTCGCTGTGATGGAGACCAAGAACTGGCAACATCAAGAAGGTTGCTCAGAGATGTTGAAGAGTCTCCATCCTTGGAGTTACTCAAAAGTTACCTGGACATGGTCCCAGACAACCAGCTTCAGGTGGCCCTGCTTGAACAGGGAGGTTGGACCAGATAACCTCCAAAAGTCCCTTCCAATCTCAGTCATTCTCTGATTCTTGATTCTGAGACAATGGAAGTAAAGAAAACCTGATTTCTTCTCATATGTGTAAAATATAGGTAAGGAAAATTGTTCACATTCATCTAGTAAAGGATATTTTAAGTCCATGAAAAACATACACCTTCTTGTATTTATTGCTTGGACTTGAATAAGTGGTGTGGTGGTGAGAGACTGTCAATTTGATTTTGTTTCTGTCAGTACCAGAGATTTTTCCCTGGCCAATATCAGGAGGAAAGTATTGTGAGTTTGTAATATTAAATGAAGAGGCAAAATCCTTTGTAATGTGTATTCAAGTAGGGATTGAAGCTGCTCCTTAGAATGTCCTTTGGACCAGCACACAAACATTTTCCTTTTTGGTTTGATGATGATATGGACAAGGGCATAATGAAAGTCCTTTAGCATTCTAGTTTATGGATTTGCCTAATGCATGAACAGATTTGATTGCGCCTCAGTGATTGAGTGATTGTGGTTTTGCTGCAGCGTGTTGCATTTCATGGACAACAGGTAATTAAGTTTCATCCATATAACCACTTGGTCAGTGTTTAAGTGCACTTTACATTTGTGTTTTTAATGGAGCGACAATTTTTCTAACTTTTCATAAAGACAACAGTGACACTTAAATGTTTTTTTTGAGTGATGCAGATAAATCTTAACATAAAATTACTGTATTAAAACAGAGCTGCTAAAAGCCTGACTCTGGCTAGCTTTAACGGGAAGTTGAGCATGTTTCAGATCGTCTGAAGGCATGGGGAAGCGAAGAGAGCCACTACATCAGGGTGACATTTTCAGATAGAGGATCACTCTAAATTTGGAGTGAATCTGCTGGGGAAGAAGATGCAAATGAATCAACCATTCAGAAGATCAAGCAGATCTTTGATCAAGTAGATTAGGTGAAAAGAACACTTAAACTCATTGAAAATGAAATCAAACCAAATGTAGATCATGCCAGACCAAGTTTGATTTTATCTTTGGCAACTGCTCTTCCAAACAGTCCCATCTCTAGATACTATGGTAAAGCACTGATTTTCCCATAGTACCATATGGGAAATCCTGAATTGTGCTGGGAAATAGAGCAGTAGCACAAGAATTACAAAGAATGATCAATTCATGACCAAACAAAGTTTCAGCTATGCAGATCTGCATTTTCCCATTTTCCAAATCTTGGTCAAAACCACAACTGTCATCTTGGAGCAAACTAGTGAATTGTGTGGAGACATGAATTGCAAGACTGGAGAGAGATATGACCAGTGGAATTAAAAACCAGAGCTGAGAGGAATGGTAATTTTGTTGATGACATCAAGCTGTGGAAATGTTAAGCTAGAGGGTGTGTAGAGCCAGAAACAGATCAAATAGTATGTATGAGGAACTGAGCGTCCTCAAAGGGCTTAGGTGGACTAGAATTAAATTTTATAATTATAGGCATGCAATAAAAGGTTAGTAATTACTAATAATTTTACCATCAATTACTTACTGGAAATTATTAAGGGTAAAGAGTCTTAGTTACACAAGCTGGACACAGTACCTCATGTACTCTTCAGCTTAAAGAAAGGTAAATTTAATATCAGATAAAGGCAAAATTAACCTAAAGACTTTGGAAAATATTGATAGCTTTCTGTAAGGCACTGAAAAATTGCTATCTTTAGTGTAGTGCTATCAGTGTCCAAGAAAGATGAAGAAAGAAAAGCTTTGCTGAAAAGATGCTTCAGTTCAGCCTCCCCAAACACTTCAGATATTGAACTCTTACTTAACAGCCAAATGCTCCCTGGAATAATTGGTTTCAGTGGCAAAGTGAGGACTAAATAAGAGTTAGGCAGACAAATACCTTAGAGGATCCAATCCCAAGTTTTCTACTTTAATGAGAGAATAGCCAAGAATGGATAAAACTGCTCTTTTCAAATTCTTTAGGGACATAGCACTTGTAAAGGAGGGAAACGCACAGAGGTAACGTTGGTATAAAAAGAAATAAGAACACAGAGGTCATTACTAAATCTAGGCTAGAGACAAGTTTCTGATCATCAGAAAACTAAAGTTGGGGTAGGGGGAAGAAAGGACAACAACTTTCTGACTTAAATAAAAAAGAGGCTAATACATTTCAGTACATTTATGATAGGATTGCAAAACATACTGGCTAATAACAATAGGAGTCTAGTTGAAACCTATTTACAGCCTATTTACTTTGGTCTAAAAAGATCTGGAGATAGGTTGTTAATGCAACTAGTCCTTAATATATCATGGTATATCATCATGTTAAACCTCATCCTTGCTTGGAGCTGAGAGATACGTGGAAAGAAATTTCATTATTGCTTGGTAACATCCTGAGTCTCTGGATCTGTGTAAAGATGAGTTGAGCCCTAAATGGAAGCAGTAAGCTTCCAAAGGATAGGTGTTGTTTCTCATTGATACAAGGAATTGCTCTCAATGATTATTGAAAGTATATTTAAAAATCTGTTGCCAGCAAATTAAAATAATGGTGGATCTGGAAACATTTCTGGATTGAGATGGCAGGTCTTCTGTATGTTTTTTCTTTTTTGATCAATTCCAGCATAATTGAAATAATTTTATTAAGTGCAATTTATCCTTTAAAAATTTTAAATGTTGTTAAATTTAGTAAAGGAATCCCTAAGCAGATCTTACAGCTTCTGCAGAGACTACAGAATTCCTAAGGCCTCACTCCTGGAATAGGTCTGCTGACCATCCTGAAGTTTTACCTCTAATCTGAAAAAGTAAAATGCCCCCCTAATCCAGATCACTTCTGCTGCTCTGATTAAGATACTACTCTTGTTTTGTCTCTCTGGTTTACATCTTCCTTTTCTTTCCTCTATGAACAAAGTAAATTAAGACTGCAACTTTTTCTCCTACAGTGGCCTGGTCTACAAGGTACGAGCCAAAGATAAGAAATGTGCAGCTTGGCATCTTTATAATGTGGTTTCTCTTTCTGTGGTAAACCACAGCAGGGAGAAGTAGAGAGAGACTGAGAGTTGAAGAGAGACAAAAAGAGACATAAGAAAAGGAGAGACAGAGACCCTGGTGACTGTGATATATTTCTGCTTTGGTTCATGTCAGGGCCTTTTCTGTTTCAAGGGCCAGCCCTTGCAAGCACACTATCACAAAACCAATTCCAAACACTTGCTGCTTTGTAGCAAAATTTAACTGTGGGCATCATTCAAAGTTTATGGATTGTTAGAAGATAATAGCTTAAAAATGAGTCTGAGGTGTTTAGAAGTACTGATTGGGACTGAGATTGGGATGAATAATAGCCCATCCTTTTCCTCTAAAATTTATTAGTGTGCTGTGGAAATTCCTTGGCTAAATGGAAGTCCAGTCTATCATTTTGATTATCGAAATGGTACCACTGTTTCAGATGGATATTTCTGTCTATGGGCTACATAGTGTCATTTCAAGAAAAGCTGGAGTATTCTTAGTCTGAATGAATCCATCAGTTATAGCTCAATAGCCTTTTGTAAAAATATATAAGAAGTATGATAATAAGATGGAGTCAACAGCTGACTTTGATCAAGTTTCATTTATATAATTTTGACTTTACAAAACCAGATTAAAGTAGAGTTTTTGATCAAACTGTGCTGCTGCCTCCAGTGTAAGCACATGTTCATCCTTTTGCCACCAAGTTAAAGGCAGTAAGACCTTCTTGACTAATATGATTGCAACAGAGTGTTGTAGCTGTCTCGAACTCTCTTTTGGATTCTGATATACTTTAGCCAAAATATTTCAATTACTCTATGCTATTTAAGGATAGACAACTACACAATAAACTCTAAACAGTATCTTTTTATCACTGTCTGAAAATAAATATCCCTTTCATTACTAAGCATTTTGTAGGTTTGACTTAGTGATTCATGAAGCAAAAATTACAGGGCCAATTATATAAGCTCCAAATTATTTTAAGCTTTTTATGCTATTTCACTAACATGTGCCCTCCATTTTAGCCATTAACATTTGGCAGTGGAGCTATAGTATTTTGATTAATCAAACCAAGGCATTAGTTTTCAATTAACATAAAATCTAACAATATTTAAACTGAATTATAGGACTGGACCATTTACAGAAGTATTCCTGCACAAGAAAAGCAAGGATGAAATGAATATAAATTTCTAACATTCAACTTTGCACTTAAAGCATATTTGCTCAGATAAATGGATAGCATTTTATCTAAGTGATTAGAATTACTTGAAAATTTTCTCCACTAACTGAATATAGTTCTGGAAAACAAAATATCATTGCTTCAAAAAAAAGCTTAGTTCCAGATACTCTCTCCATATGCAATTCAGTTCAGCTGCTCTACAGTTAAACATGACCCTGCTTTAGAGGAGGTTATGTTTCAGTCTGAAAGTCAATTTGATGCATTTCTTCTCACTAAATGCAGATGATTCTTCTATGAGGAGGTTTTACTTTAGCCACAGTAATGCACAACCCTCAGCATTACAGAAGCCATTGAAGTCTGCAAAATATAGTTTTAAACATGCTGAAAAGATTTTTAAAAAAAAATTTAAATTAAACAGGATCTAATTATAGCTCTCTTAACTTTGGACTGAATTTTGGAGTGTTGCATGGTCGAAAAACATTCTAAGAAGACAAGGATTACTGCACCTGATTGCATGGCTATGGGATGTCCCTCTGCTTCTTTGTTATCTTTAGGAACTTTGTGGACAGGAAGTATGGGCTCCCCCTTTTCAGAGGCATACAATCAAGTTCCCAAGGAATGAGCATACTGCCCACAACAGTATAATATTTCCTGATAAATTCGCTTTGATAAATGTGCTTTTCAAAAGATTTCAACTTAAATTTCTGAGGCTGTCCCAGGGATGGCATCTGAGCCAAGAGCTGATGACTCCACAGAAAATCAACATATTTGGGAATCTGCACTTGAAAACTGGCAAAACCACCCTCAACACAGAAATGAGGTATCTGCTTCCAGAAATTATTGTTTTCCTATGAACATTTGGAGAAGTGCAAGAACCTTTTAAGGATTTTGGTGTTCTAGTACTTCAGTCTGACATAGCAGCGGCCACCACCACCATTAGCTGTAAGAATAATGCAGGTAGTGGTGAATGGAATCGTATTGCTCTCACCAGACTGAAACATTGGGTGGGGCCCCCAGGGCCACTGTTGCCATAAAACCAACACAACTCATTACTGGAGGGGCAGCAGGAGCTCTGAACCTCTTTGCAAGCACCCTCCCAAAGAAAGCGGTTCCTGTTAAACCACTCATCTACAAAATTACCCCAGTTCATTTTCAATCCAGCTTTTGTTATGAAACTAGCTGAATTCCAGACATATAGACTTTTTTTTCCTTTTTCCAGTTTTCTGAGTAAAGCTAGATGTATTCTAAGCATGCTGTGAGCAGGGGCAGAGGGGGCAGAGGGGCAAGATGGGCTGCAGGCTGCTCTGCTCACTTTCTTAATTGACACAGCTTCAGGGGAATATACCAAGCTTGCAGGATGTTTTATATAAAATACAGGATGCTCCCAACCAGGAAAACAAGGATATACTGGGACCCTAGCTGCATTCTGAAACCTTTTAAATACAAAGTGACAAATGTTCCTGACCCAAGTGTCATGTTTCAAAACCCTCTGTGATGGCACAATCCTCGGCAAGGAGGATGTAGAGTGTGGGAGTTTTTCATTAGTTGGAGGTAAAGAGCCAAATATTCAAATTACCCAAAGTGTATGTACCAGCTCAGCTCTGCTGCTGACTCTGTGTCACCACTTCAGCAGAGGAGCAGCCCAAGGGACCTGTAAGCAAGCTACTTGTGAGCTCCTTAAAAACTCACCAGTTGATGGCTTCTGCTGCAGAGAATCTGACATCCTCTGATGTGACGGAGAATGACATGATTTGAAAGAAAAACTCCCTGAGGGCTTGTTTGTGTCTCCATGTCCATAAATGCTCTTAAAAATCTGCTGCTTGGCTAGCTATTTTCATGAAGGTTTCAGCAAAATAACTCTTTCTTTCAGTAAGCATATTTAGGTGGCATGTCTGCTATATTAATGAATTTCAGAAGAAGGTGAAGCTTCTGCTGTTACAAGTTTGATGGGGCTTAAATTCATATTAGTTATTGCTATCCAACAGAAAGTCTCCTTGAATTTTATTAGCAGTTACACTGTAGTGGTAGGTTAGTTGCTGAGCAAGAAGAAAGTGATTTTTGCATCTTTGGAGAGATAGCTGTGCCAAGAGTTAAAGATAATTCCAAATTTTTTATAAAAATCAATAGAAAAGCAATAGCCTGAAAATATGCTGCTTAATCGTATGTATGAAAAAAATCTATGTGCATAAGTGCTGAATATTATCTTCTACAAAGGCAACTACACAGTCCCTTTGCCAATATTTTTTTTCTCCTTCGTATTATGCATACTGTTTAATGACATAAGCTCCCAGAGAGATTTAATGCAACATCACCCTCCAACAGGCCCTGCAGCAGCAAGACAGAGAGGGGCCATCTCCGACAGCTGTAATTTATGCTGCTGTCAGTCTGCCTCTTTAATGCAAAGCATTAGTATATCTTTTTTTTTTTTTTTTTTTTTTTTGCATGGCCTTTTCAATCATGACACCTCTTCCACCTGTTTTTATGTTCTGGAAAATCCCTGAATCTTGATAAATCCCACTCACTCCTGTCCATCTTCATTAGATACTTTTCCTAGACTTTTTAAGCAGTCAAAATGTTTTAAAGAAAGTAATTTAAGAAAAGTGAATGCTTTGTCTGCAAGACTTCCTCTTCTAGCTTCTTTCTTGCACAGATTTTAAACATATTTGGATTTTTTTGTGATTTGAGAATCTAAGCCACTCATCAAAAAGTTTTTGGCTAACATGCCCTTTAATATACTAATACCTTAATAGTAAAGACTTTGAATAGCACGGAATCTACCCATGCTTGGCTAAATGGTCCAAGTAATAAATTAATTCCTCAGTATAAAAATATTACATTAATTGCAACTGCATTTTTCTATTACTATTTTGAATGTTTTAGATTTCTATTGGGTATCTGCACATAATTTTTTTTAATTGTTCATGGTTAATATTTAACTTGCTGTGGATGTGAAAACTTGGGATTAACACTTTTGCTTCCTATATAATCTATCAAGAAACTAAACTTGGATAACTAAACTATGTCTTTACATCTCTAGATGAGTAAAGTATTAGAGAAAATATAATTTTGACAGAGATCTGGAGTTAAAAATATGGCAGAGGAGAAACATAAAACAAATGTGAAAATAATAAAGTATAACGAAAATAAGAAAGTATAATGGCAAATAAAAATCCCAGATGTTTCTATGGGAACACTTGATGACTGGTTAATGGAAGAATACAGCTGGCAAGTAAAGACCAGAAAAGATTTCAAATAAAGAAGAGAATGAAATGAAGCAACAAAGAAAGAAAAAATATTCATTAATGAAAGTTTAAATGAAGATCTATTGCTGTTAAAACAAACATGCCTGGATTTGTATTCTATTTCATATGTTTTACCAATTACATTGCATGTGCTAAAAGTTGTAGTTTTGGAAACTTCAAGCTGAGAGGATAAATATTACTAGTATATAGGTTTCATAAAAATTAGTCTCAGTGACTTTTTCTTTCCTACTTTTAATACAGATTAGTTTGAGCTTGCTGCTATTTCCTGTGCTTCTCACACAGTTCCCTGTTGTCATATATATCACAGGCGTCATGGGAAGGATACAGAACCATTATTTTCTATAAAGTAGGTAAGAAAATACCTGAGTCAAAAGTGTTTGAGAAGCTTGCAGTCTTTTTAAATGTAGCTAGACTAATTTAGTAGGAAATCAAAGTGGTTGGTTTTAAGCAGGACTTTTATTCCTTCATAATTCACTGGGATGTAAGTGCATACAATTAACTGAAGCATGTTAGTCTGGGCCAGGCTGTTTCCTCTAAAGTTTTCTATTTTTTTACCAGGGCATTCTCATCACTTTAAATAAAGTCCTTCCTCCAGAAACAACTTCTAGCTCTACCCAGGTCCTGTGTGCTAACATGATAGCAAATTAATCCTAGGATTAGGAGGTGGTAGTAAACTAGAAATACATGACACCTCTGTACAGGTCTGAGCAAAATTGATGCAAGGCTTTGACATGGATTTGGCCCTTCATTTGGTGATGTTGAGATGTGTGAATGGAAAATTATCTGCTCTAGCTTGTGGTAGTATTTGACATTCACAATGAGCATCTGAACGACATAAAATCATCAAAACAAAAATGGTTTAGAACCAAAAAGCTGAACAGAATGTTCAGGGCAAACTTGTCTGCCTTCTCTTTCCCACTGCTCCCCCGCCCTATTCCTGCAAATATTGCTTCAATCGCCTGGTTTCAATCCAAAACAGAGAATCGTAAATTTGTTAAATAATTGGGTTTGATGCCAGTTAAATTAAAACAAGAACTACTCAGCTTTAGTGATGCTTCCTGTTTTTTGCTGTGTTTTTCCATGGCAATATTTTTGCTTCCTAGGCTCCAGACTGTTGTGTTCTGAGCTCCAGGACCGCATCTGCTTAGGAAGTTGTACTTAGGAGGATAATTCTATTGTTCTTGTAATCAAGGGCCAAATCACAGTTAACCAACAGAAATAATCTAGAAATAGTTAGATATTATTTGTCCAGTTATACTGACAGTTTTATATTGGCACATTTCTTTAGATTGCTTTTAATTTACTGAAGAATAACAGTAGGAAGTAGGCAAACTTTGCAGTTTCCTTGCCATATTCAACCCTGAGAACCTGCAAGTGCTTTCTTGGTAGCTCATGGGGAACAACAGCAATTTGTTTTGTAAAGGTTTAAATGAAGGTGGTATGTCCACTGCATTTGTGGCTGACTTCAGTGGTCCTAAAATTATATCGAGTTTTGATAAGTATAAAGGGGTCTTCAGCTGCTCTGAGTTTAGCAAAATTTTGTAACACAACTAAATAAGTTTGCAGAGTTCTAGGCAGTCTTATATGTCTTCTGCAGAAGCACTTCAGTTTTATTCCTTTTAACAAATATGATAACCAGATTAAAGCTATTTCAAATACCGTGCACATGTGATTACATTTCATAATTACAACATGCATAAATCTAAGTGATACTTTGGCTTCATCCTGCCTGGCTTATTTGTTGGAGTAGCTGGAATTCAGGCGCTGGTAGCTTTATATAGTAGCACAATAGTGATGCAGCTTGCTAGATTGTAGCAGGGGAAAAACCCAGCATTTTACTGATTTAATGTCTGACTCCAATGTAATCTGAACAGGGGATAACCCCAGGCTGCACATTATATCCACAAATATTGCTGTGGCTGCTTTAGCCTCCACAACCATTTGTTCTATATGTTTGGTGGCAATCACTAATCACTGCTGCTGGTATAGGAGGCAAGTTCTCCCTTTCTGCCCCATAGGATGGGGGTCTACAATGTGAATAAGCCAATCTATCAACTGTTTGCACCAAAGGGTACAGTTGTCTTTTGGACACCTACAGGAACAGTTGTCCTTCCTTCTTTCAGCCACCTACACATGTTGCCCATTCCTGTTTTAATGCCAGCCTTCTGCTGGTTAAGCAAGCTGAACTGCCTCATTTTCTGGTCAGGTGAATGCAAAAGTCAGCATCTAGGAGGAGAGAACACAGGAGAAAGGGGCAGCCAATTTTGCTGGAAGTGAGCCATTAGATTGGTTCAGCTTTATCACAAACTCTCACCCTCAGAGATGCAAATGTAAAGCTGGAAGTCTCCGTTTAGGCTGCCAGAGAAGGACTTTGTGCAGAGGCAGCTGACAAGCTGGCCCACATTATCTCTGCTGACTCTGCTGTTGACCCCTGTCAGAAGGGCAGAGTCGCCAGCTGGGGGCTGTAGCAAGATTTGTCATCGTTTGCCAGTCAGTGTCCTCGCTCTGTGATCCCTCCTGCTGAGTTAGGGACTCACTGTGGTGCATTCATTTGGCCTTTTTGTTGCACTGAAGCCAAGGTATTTGGCAGAAATCGGCAGGATCGCAAAGTTCCCTCTGCATAAGGGAAAGTTTAACAGAGTGGCTGTTGGTATTATCACCTTGTTTACTTTTTGGAAAGCAAGACCAAGGTTTTACTTGTTTTCTTTTCTTTAAGGAAAAATTGACTTATAGAGAAGGAGGAAAATTATTATTCCCTTTTTAATTTTTTTTTTCACTCAACCACTGTGTAAAAGAGAGCAAGAGATCTAGTTCTAGTTCACTGACCTGTTATTTTCTAACTAAAATTCATTTTGCAGTCCCTATAACACTTGTGAGTTTCAAGGGCAAAAGAGTATGAAACTTGAAGTCTTAATGACTCTGTGAAGGTTTGATCACAGAGTAACTTGTCCGTATTAACTCCTATTAATGGCTGCTGTGAAAGCTAACCTTCACTGGGTTAGAACTTGCTTTACTAAAATTAGATTGGAAACCTTCAGCTATGCTTCATCCATCTTTATATGGATAGTTTTACATATTCTGGTTGGCATTAATATAAACATGTGTTTAGATAAATATATGTGAACATGGTGGTCCACCCAATTTCCTGCTGGTAAATCTCTTGTAGCAATGATGAGAGATGTTGAGTGTATCTACAAACTGCCAAATTTCGGTAGTTTCGTAGATTACAAATAATGACTATTCACAGCCCTTTCCATAATGACAGAAAATGCACAGCATTATTTTCATTCTCCCTTCTACTATCTGGGAGAGAAGATGAGGAAGGATGAAAATCCATGAGTGTTTTTTTAGCATGATGTGCCACAGTCATTTTAGCTCATTGCGTAAAAGTAACTTAGAGAGATGAAAGTGCCAGGAGGTTTTTGCGAAGAGACTATCTGTATCTCATATTATTTTCTGTCTCAGGAGTACTCCCCTGCTAGTGAACTCAATAGTTCTATAGTTTCTCCACTGGGAGAAAAAAAAATGCATCAAGTCCAAATAAGTTAATTGGTTGTGATGATTTGAATAATTGCATTTACACTATTTACAGACTTTGTTTCATGAGGTAAAAGTATTACAAAATTCATCTGCTTTTCTGCTTTTCTTTTTTTTTTCAATTCTTCCATACTAAAGTCAATACAGTATTGCTGGCAAGGACTATTCTGTGTCCCTCCAGACCATAGACAGTAGTTAAAAGCAAGTTGGGAGGATGGGTTAGCAGAAGCCCAGGAGAGCTAGTGTTCTCTTCTTTGCCTGTGGGAAAGGGTTTATTTTGAAACAATGGAAAGTTACCCGAAGCAGAACAGAGAAGTCTGTGATCCACTGGGTGCTGTATGCCGGTGGAAGCCTCATCAAGAAAGGGCAGGTAGGGAGGAAAAACAAATAAGAATCTTTAAGAGACAAACACTGTTCAGAACATAAGAAGCTTAGGCCAGGATCAGAAATAGCCTGACCTAACTAGACAGCTGAAATCGGAAAAAAATTGAATGTGATAGAAAGGTTCTGCAAATCGGGCAAGAAACCACAAGTTTCAAAGGCCTGTTCCTGCTGCAGGCTGGTGAGTTCTCAGAGAGTAGGAGACTGAGACAGGAAAATAAATACAGAAATTAGTTTCTGCTTATTTCTTATCCTGCAAAGTGTTTCTTATCTTGCTATGCAATGAGCAATGGTGATGGAAAACCCTGTACTGACTGATGTGTGTGTTTGATTATACATATTCTGTCTATGTATTTAGCCAAGAATATCTTTCTGGTGGGGTTTTGGACATTTTGTTTTTATAAGGACACACCTAAGGCTTTGAAAGGTAAGGCTGCAGTCCTTAAAAAGTGCTCCTACACACATTTAGCATTGAAATATTTGTACATACTGCCTTTATCCAGGGGAGGGACATGCACTGTTGTAGCAAACTAGAGGCTCTCAACACTTTGTAAACTGAGACTCCATGTAATGCCATGGAAACAGCAGGATCCCAATTACACCTATAGATCTGCTCCTTCTGTTGGAAAAACTTGACTTCAGGTTCATAACAGATGACACAAACAAGACAGTCAGTGGTTCTTCTGACAACTGCATCATCTTTTGTTCTTAGTTTTTCTTGTCCTGAAGGCGGCAATGCAGAAGTTAGGACTATTTCATTGTTTCAACTTTAAAAATTCTTATCAAAAAAAATATAGCTATATAATGATGCAGATTCTTTCCTTAGTTTAGTAAGTACTAATGCAGTAGCATTTCAGTAGCATTTGAAGTACAATGTAGCAATTTATGCTTACCTAATGTTAACAGTAAAAACAGTCCCGGTAAGGAAAATTAAGTCTGTATGAAGCCAACATACTACTGTTTTCAAAATTTTCTTTCTGTCAGCCTATACCAAGAATTTAGTTTCATTTCTTTGAGTTTTTTTCTTTAGTGTTTGTGGAAAACAGTGTTGATAGTATCAGAACTGAAATAAGAATGAATTTAAATAAGCAAACTAATCTCACCGAATTTTTTATGCTTTCCCCTTTATTTTCTAACAAAAATCACTTATTCTTCAAAATAAGCCAAAATTAAGACATTTTTATCCTCTGCAGGATTTCAATTGCCCTACATGCATTCATGTATAACTTCTTGTGGATTAAATAGTCACTTTCTTTTTACCTGCAGAAAAATTAAAAGAGAAATATAATTTTTTTCTACTCTTTAAAATTCTCTGTCTTTGAAAAGGCACTCAGAAGAGCAACATAAAAGCAAAATAATTTAATTCAGAAAGTATTTTTGAGAAAAGTTATGACAATTCCAGGTGCTAAAAGCACTATGGCCACCAGTTCTATGAGAGTACATAAGTTTGTCCTTGTAAAAAGACCTGAATACCCCTAATTCTCCTGATGCTATTGTCCATCTGTACATCAGCGTAGTTCTTGAGATTCTACTCACTGCAATGCTCAACACTTTAAAATCTACTCACAAAGAAAAAGAGTAAAAAAACACTCCATGATGTGTGTTTTTAACTTATTCTTCAGTTGCAGACTTTCTAGAGAAATGATCATTCACCCTTTAGTTTGTCATTGGTGTGACTACCATGAACATTAGTATTATAATCTACTAATGTAGATTAGCATCAGTCTTAGTATTCCAGAAAGACAGACCAAATGCTCTCCAGTGATAGAAAAGGTGGGTTTTTCCCCCACAACATGGGTGTTGCAAGGTATGCCAGAGCAGGTGAAAGGAAAGTGGTGGAAGGAATTAAGAAAAATTAAGAGTAGATTATAATAGAAAACAACAATGATACAATTTTATTGTTTTTGAGATAGTAAGATAATATCACAAGAAAAATATATTTAACTGTTATAGAGTGGAAAAGATAACAGCTGCTAATGACTTTGTAAAGAACCCTGTAACTTTTAACTGTGCCTCTCTTCCTATTCAGCCCCAGCTGCTACGTGCTCGTGTCTGCAAGCCTGAGTAGTCAGAGAAATCACCTCCAACTGCAGAGACATTTTCAAGTACTTTGAAAAGACAAGCTTGCAGGTGGACAGGCTGACCAAGACCTGTTCCCAAGTTACATTCTTTTCAGTTCACTTTTGCACCAATTTGACATGACAACACATAGGGGACAAATGAAAATACCCCTGGTCAAACCTTCAGCCTCGGTTTCAGGAGAAAAGGCATATAGGAAAAGATTAAAATGTCCTTTGAAAGGTAATGCCCATTTTTTTCTTTTTTTGCCTTAGAGCTGTTGAACATTTTGGGTCTATTTATATTACCTTGGATATTAATACCCTGCACAGGGGTTTTTATCTTTTCCTTTCTGACTTATAACTTTGATTAGAAGCAACTTAACCATTTCACTCCTGAGACTGAAGGAGATACAATAGGATGTATGATTGAAGAAAATAACCAGAAAGCTGGGAATAGTCTTAGAGGTAGCAAAATTATTTTTGCACTCAGGCTTTGAGCAATTATTTCTGTCCATGGAGAACTTGAAAAATATAAAAGTATGATGACCTTTTGACATGCAAAGGTAGTTTTGTTTTCAAACTTTCCTGAATTAAAAGAGAGTGAAGAAAGTCAGCTTTTTTCTTCTTGATCTTAATGAGATACAGCTCCATTTTGTTCATCAAAATTGCACAGCTCTGCTTTTTGCACATGGTCTATTCTACTAGTTTCCAATTTCACTCTGTTCTCAGCTACTTGAAGATGGCTACTGAAGCATGTTGACACCATCTGTGCTTTCAGAAAATAAACTCTTTGATAATAAACGTAATTTTTATTTTGGAGACAATTGGTGTACCATTTTCCATTCCACAGATAACCTTCTCTTAGAACTGTTCTCACAGCCACCTCAGAAATACCTGGAAAAAAAGATCCTCACCTCAGATTCATCATGGTTAAATGTCTTGCTTACCAGTTTTAGAACTGCCACTGACTTGATATCTTGAATTGTTACAGTTCTGGCTTATATTTCATTTTGTCCTTAAAAATTTTTTCCAAAGTTGAATGAATAGAACCTTGAGAAAAAACACTGCACTATTTAGTCTTTGCAATGAAGTATTGTTGTAGCTCTACAGAATTATTAGTTCATGAGTTACAATACTTTGAGCCCAGCCATACCATAGAAGCAGTGAGTATGAAATCACTTTTTGTTCATTGTGTTATAGAACAGAGGCTTAAGAACACTTGCTTAACTTCAGGTATCTTATACATGTGTAGGCAGATTCAGTTATCTGTATCACTCACAGATAGAAAGATTAGAGTAAATATCTAATTAGAGCCTTAGTAAATATCTCTGCGGGACTTTGAAATATTGTGCATTAAAATACTAACAGAATTAAGCAAACCGCTCTGGGGTTTTCTATCATCTAAAAAAAATTTAGTAAAGATTTCAATTTAAATTTCATTATCTTTTCCCGGTATTAGTCAAATTTTTTGGAAAGATAAATGTCAAACAATTTGATCTTATCAACTTTTTTCTCAGTTGTGTTGCTCTGATTAATTTTAAAGTTTCCAGCAGAGGTTACATAGTTGATAAACTGTATTTCACAATATCATTGCTCAATAGATTAAATAATTGTGATATAGGTATTATATATCTTTCTTCCTAATCATCAAAGTGTTTATTATACATAGACTTCTCTCTTTTCATAATCAATATAGCATTTTATTTGTTTCCTTTGGAATCAGAAGATTTATTGAAATGAAAATCATAGTTGCAACCACCTTCAGTGGAGAAGCAGAATAATGAACAGAAAGCACAAAAGAACAAGCTTTTTGTAGAAATGTCTTTGGGAGAATTGTGTTAAGGTTTTTCTTCTTACATAAATAATTACATTTTGTTCACTGTCATTGCATTTGAATTCAGAACAGTGACATATTCAGTTCAAAAGCAGTTTGTATACAAATAAACAGAAATTATTCAGAAAGCAAATGCATTCTCAAATGGTAATGTTACTATAGCTACTGTTGTTCCCTATACTGAAGTGGAAATATGAAGAATTACCCAGATAATGAGAAGAATTTCCCTCAGGTGTGTATGACGAGCCTATAGACTATTAGATAATTTGGAGTGGACGATGAAGCTTAATAGATTTTAAAATCATCTATATTTATTTTACATTTTTTAATTCATTTGAGGTCTTCTTTTGTGATTTCTGATGGTCAACAGATTTTCCAGACATTTTTAGCTTTCTGCAATGCTTCTCCAATATAAAATCCTCTGTCAGTACAGTTGAGATGAATAGAAAGATATTCTTTCTAATAACTTTCTAATAGAAAGTTATTTTTTCTATACTCATAATTTTTCTATACTCTAAGCCATGAATATAACCTCTAACTTGTCTCAATGTTAAGAAATATTGTGTACAATAATTTTTACCAGTATTATCACTGCAACCCTAATGCTATCTACCACAAATCTTTCTGCTTTTAATATTAAAGTCCTACTCACACATGTGTAGTAAAGGTAAGATGTAAAGTGGTAGTAAAACTAGAAACACAATGTATATAAACTTTAATATAATAGCATAATTGCAAGAAAAAGAATTTGCATTTTGGACATTCCTAAATGTCCTTTCTTTTTCTGATTTCCAGTACTGAGGACATGTAGAGAGAAATATTTTAGTTTAGTGCTTAGGTAATTAAATCAGCTTTGAATATCATAGTGACGGACATTTGTTCAGTAAGAAGAAAGAATTATTTTTGAGTCTATATAATCCATAATCCATGCAAATATTTTCTAGGATATATTTTAAGAAAAGACGATATTTTTCTGAGACACAAAATTTTTTTGAGAGAGATTTACAGAACATGAACATTTTACTATTACTTTTACCAAAATCCTAATTTCACCAGATTTATTTCATTTTGATACTTTGAATATTTGTTACCTTTGTTGTAAAGGGGGCGTAAAAGTCAGAGCCGAGTCTTCTAGGAAGCAAAATGTGCAATGTTGATCCTAGGTGTTACAATGCTGATTCTAAGTTTCGTGTCTATTTTCCAGTTGCTTCAATAATACTGTAGGTTGGATGAAAATATCTTTTTCTTAGTTCAGAAAAGTTTATACATCTCTGTGGTGTGTTTCGTGATCTTCAAGCCACTGAGAGATCTAATCCTGCAAAGATTGTAATGTGGAAGTCCACAACCATGGATATAGTTTTTGCTATGTTCTTAAGCCATAAATCAATGCCTTTCAACCATAAAAATTGGCAAAATTATCTGATTAATTTAAAACTTTGAACAGGTTACCAAGGTAGAGTTTCTTGGTAAGTTATTTTTTCAGAATTTACAATCTTTAAAAATGTTGAAGGTTATTTATATTTATTTATATTTCTTTTTTTTTTCATAGTTATTCAATTTTCAGTCTCTAGGCTCATTGCAAAACAAAACACTACTTTCATTTTCACATATTTCTTGACCTGATGCAACAGATGAAAGTGTGTTAGCTTACCACCTTTTCTTTGTAGGATCAAAAGGAATGAAAATTTCCTACTTTCAGTGGCCAGCAACTTCAACATTACTTGAAACCCTTGTCTATGAATGGAATCTCATGAGGAAGGGCAAATATTTTTAAGAGGCCTAAACCCACTATCCTTTTGTATTCAACCTTCAGTTTCTTGCTCTGCAAACTATTTTCTAGGTAGCAAATGTGCCTGCTTGAATGGGTACCGTAGCAAACCTCACTTTGTAAAAATATTAATATCATATTTTGTCATGTTTTATTTGCTGGTTTTGAGGACAGACTGAGTTCAATTCAGAAAAAAAGAGAAAGAAAAGTATGCTTTTCCCTTTTTTATGCTCCCCCTAATCAATGCTGCTTTTTGTGCCTGTGAAAGAGGGAAGGCAAATAAATAATATTTTTCACGTAGTCAATTTAATTTTCATTAATAGCAGATCAGTTGAACAGTTCTGTTTCTCAGAAATTCTCTGCTGCTGCTATCAGTGATGCAAATCCTGCAGATATTACTCTTAGGACTCTCATTTTTACTTGGTGAAATTTAAAGGATGTGTAATTGAAAATTGACCATAAATAGGGTGAAATGTCAAGATTTGGTCAATATTAATGGACTAAATGTAATAACTAGTACATTGTGATTTAAGGACTTTTTTAGCCCTAGATAGTTAGGCACAAATCTATCCAATCCAGCTTCAAATCCATCCATATCTTAAGTGGGTTGAACCAATATCTCTCTCAATTTTTTCTCTTCATCTAAGGACTTAGATGTCTCATTTAAATTCCTAGTTCAAATGAATCCTAGGATTTTGTGAATCCAGTCATAAAATCCTTTTTGTACTAATCTGCTTCTGACAATGACAGAATGGCCATGCAGGTCATGCTATCCTTAAGGCAATGAGCAGTTTTCATAGAGTCATAGACTGGTTTGGGTTGGAAGAGACCTAAAAGGTCATCTGGTTCCAACCTCCAGACAGTGTGGGCAGGGACACCTTTCTCTGTATCAGGCTACTCAAACCTTCATCCCATCTGCCCTTGAATGCTTTCAGAGATGTGACATCCATGATTTTTCTAGGCAACCTGTTCCAATGTCTTACCACGCCCCCAGTAATGACTTTCTTCCTAATATCTCATATAAACCTACTCTCATCCAGTTTGAAACCATTACCCCTTGTCCTGTCACTACATGTTCCTGTCACAGACAAAATAACTATTTAGCAGTTATCTGTAAGATTAATCTTTTAGATTTTCCTGTGTTTTGATCTACTCCCGGGATATAGTGTTTTCCCAGGAGGCAGCAAAAAGCAAGTACAAATTCTGAGATTCACAGAACAAAATGCAGAGCTAAACTGCTGCTGCATATGTTACAATAATCCACTGAGCAGCATTCAGTTACAATATTTAGCTAATTCTTGAACTGTGCTGTTGCTTGGATAGAGCACACTTAAGATATGTTCAAAACCAGGTCATACTGAACATATTGAATGTGACCAGTAACTAGGCTGTGTATGCTGCCTTTTGTATTATTTATCCACCAACATTCATCTGATAGTGCTATTGGTATGGATTTTCATAAACTATAACATGCAAAGTTTAAACCAGAAAAATTTGGGATGATACTTACCTATGCCTTCAGGAATAGAAATATTAGCATACATCTTGTCTGTTCAGAAAACCAAATTTGGAAAAATTATTGTTATTACTATTATTCAGTGGAGAGCAAAGAATTTACTTCAATACAATATTTGAAATAATTAATTTATCTGACAGGTGTTCCAACTAGAACTATATATCATAAAATATTTTAAAGCTGAAGCCTGATCCTTTCATTAGTGCTCCTTGAAGGAAAGTTGGAGGCTTCAAGGACCTAAAGATCTGTTGTGCTCTGATGCACTTGACAGTATAGAGACCTAATGAGCTTTCAGTGGAGATGTTGAGGAGTTGAGAAGAGGAAATTGAAGAGCCTTGTTTACTAACCGAAGTTGTTTGATATTGATTTAATGTAGCACAATTGTGTCATGACACTACTTGACATCCACAAATATTTCTTCAGGGGGGTTGGATTATTTTTCCTATTTCTTTTCCCTAAAGAAGGAGTCAGATGAAAGTTAATAGAAGAATAATTTGATATAGCACTTTGTGCTTGTCTTGTAGCATAGGGTTATTTTGCATAAATGATTATTTGTTTCCATAGTAGTTCTTTATATCTGCTTGGGATATTACAGGGGTAGTTTAAAGTAGGTATATCAATTAGCAGGGCCACTTTCATGTAGCACTTCTCTCATGTTTTCTTTTCAGATCCAATTAACACTTCACAAGACATCTTTGTAATCTGTTCACGAAAAGCAAAGGTAGAGGTAGTTTTGTCGAATACTCCCTTTATGGTAACTGCTTCTTTGTTTATATTGTACTGTAAAAATACCTTTAAAGAAGTTTAGTATACAGTAAAAAAAAAATGTTCACCCATTTACTATATCTCACAATTATTTTTGCTGCTGCTAATTGGTATCATTTACAACAGAGGCATTTGGTGACTACACTTTCCCATACTACATACATATAATTTTACTTCTCTATAATCTTCTAAGACTTTTGTAATCCTTCTTTTTGATTTCTAATGATTTCCATCAGTTTGAAGATAAACTTAATGGTACAATTGCATGCATATCTGTGCTATGTTTTCCTATTGTTACCTATGGGTTTGTTTGTTTGGAGTTTTTTTCCTCCTGTACTGCAGTTAGATTTATTTGAGTATTAGGCTTTTTGACCTTCAGAATGTTTAGGAATTGTTTCTATATTTTAAAAATTAAAGTAAGCATATAGCTTTATACACTTACCTTTTTTTATTATTCTTTCTCATTCTTGTTTCAAAATAACAAGTACCAAACACAGATTAATATGGTGTAAGGGCTTCTTTACTCTCCTAATAATTATATTATTCTAATATTAACAAGTGACTTTTGAAATATATGTAGTGGATGTAGAATTACTGACATAAAGAAATAGTGCATTTTCATGAGGCTGAACAGCACATGCTCCAAAGCTTTTTTAATTTAAACTAGGTTTTAAAAACAGGATTCAGAACATCAGACAAATTTTGGATTTCTCTAGTCTTACAGCAAATGTTACCATTTAAACAAAGAATGGATTGGATTTCAGATAATAGGAAGCTATGCAATGCAGTAACTGATGTTTTGTTTTCTTTATCATTGATTATATCAGAATGTCTTTTCTGCATATGCAGAGAGGCAGAATGAGAACATATGACCAACAACAAAATGGACCTGTTTCCCTATTTCCTTACACTTCATTAAGAAAATTGTTATAAAACCTTATTTTTTCATAAACAACAATTCATAGTATGTATTAGCTCCTCTTTCAAACTCTGTTTTTCTATATTCGGTTTGGAAGGATTTTCACTGATTTATGCAGTGAAAAATTAAATAAGTTACAGGGCTTTCAGATTACTGCCTTCATAATTCAAGAGGATTTATTACTAAGAACATTTTTGTGAGGAAAATAACTCAGCTAATAAAGAAAAATGATTGCTGAAATCTTCAAAGTACATAAATATCAATGAAGCTGTATTGATCAATTCATTATATAAAAGAATCTGAACTGGAAAGCAGAGTACACATGGCATTCAGTAAAGAGCTATTCTTATTTGCTATACCATAGAAAATTCTATCTAGAAAAAAATCAGGTCCATCAACAGCAAATAGATGTGAGAAAAATAAATAAAAGCAAGATGCTTGAAATTATTTAAGTAGATGTATTTCAAGAACATTAAATATAAATCTTTCTAGACACAAATTAATGTTCTCAACAAATGTTCTCCCACCATAGAGGTGGGTCTCAGTCATGAAGCTCTTTTCATTCAGTGATGAGAGGAACTTCTTGGTATTCTGAATGAAGAAGCAGTTTAATGTAGTCCTAATTTAATGCTGGGATGTCTTGTGCCTGGGAGGAAAGCAAGAGGAAAAAGTATTTTTGAGACTTCATCAACAAAGATAGACACGGGATAACCCTCAGAAATTTCTGTGATGAAAGGGACATGCCTGTTTGATTGTCAATATCAGTTGGTGGGTGTAGCCATTTCTGGCGCTACGAGGAACTGAAAAATGCACTTTGAAAGAAGTTGTTTGAGTTGCTTGTTCTAGGAAAAAAATATCAAATCAGAAGGAGAAACTTCCTTTTAGAAGAACATTCACAAAAATTTAAATTAATGTTACTCAAAGCTGGTGAAGATTTTTATTACTTGTAACACAATAGATAAATAAAATACACTTTTAAAACTTATAAAAGTTTTAAAAGTTGTGTTGTTTTGCTAGCTCATGAGATACAAAATTGGTGAAATATGACTCCTTAAGACGACCAATTAATCTTAGGAACAGCAGAAATATTGAAAATAATATTGAAGCATGTATGGTAGTTTTTTTATAAATCTTTTTAAGGTTTCTTAGTGTTGCTTTTGTTTAAACAGAAAAGTTTTGGAATTCAGGCAAATGCATAACTAAACCAAAGGCGACATGCCTTACAAACAGTGCTGTGCTTTGTAGGATGTGTATTTTTACTTATGAAATACTACTGGTTGACTTCATCAGATGAGGGAATAAACTGTCCATTAATCCTGATTTGTCATTTTAGTCAACCAGGAGCCAAAACTGGACTGCAAGATTTGAAAAATCTTATGGTTAGAAATAAAGACATTTAAGTCAAATTTCCTCATATAAATTGTTTCTCTATTAAAAGAAACAGAAAGAGTGGACAGTTACTCTTGTGAGTAATAGAATATAACAGAAAAGCAAACTCAGGCTTTAAAGCTTAAAATGTGTATGCCACGTATGCCTTTCTAAATTAAGGTACACTACAAATCAACCAAAGTTGTAATGAAGTAGGTTATTTTATCCGGTACACAGTGAGTGACAAGTGATTTTGCCTTTTGGCACTTACTAAGTGAGCTTATCTCCAAAGAAGACATGAATGTTCCAAAGTATATAATTGCCTGGAAGAAACACTGAGGTATTTCAGAAAGCTGATTCAATGTCTCAAGAAAATAATACTGAAGCTTTAGCTAATCTAGCTAATATGTTTTGTGTGGACACCAAAAACTTTGAAATGTTTTCTGCTGCGCCACATTTTTCCCATGTAACAAATTTATCTAGTTTTCATCTGAATAAGTGTAACACTTTACAGATGACTTAGCATGCCTATTAGCATGTTGAACCTCTGTGATTCAGCATTGCTCTTCATATAAAGTCCTGCTAATTGAATTAGGAGTGTGTCATTGGGTAACTGCATGCCTGACCAACTTGTGAAATCCTTATTTTTCTAGGTGTGCACTGATTTAATAACGGAAGTTGAACTGATCTCTAGTAGAACTGTAATAATCAAAGTCCAAGTAGTATTTTTAATTCCATGGACCTTCTCCTTACAATTCATTGCACTTTCCAACATGTTTTATACTTGTGTAAGTCTTTATACACACAATCATCATATTGTAAACAGGATCAAAATAGTGAGAAATTTCTTCTCTTTTATATAACCTTCTCAAAAGGCTGCATACCATTGTGCTCATTGAAAAGTAGAAGAAAGTACAGAGCAGACAAGTTAATAAACTGGTTGAACTCTACAAAGGGATTTGTGGATTCAAAAAATGTAATAAAAATAGTTATTTTTTTTTCACTCCAGTCACACGCTTACACTTGCATACTGCAGTTTAGAGTGCCACAATTATATTAGTACTATCTGAAAGAGAATGCTGTTAATGTGAATTAAATTAGTAGTGCTTTATGGTTATATTTGGAAAGACAATTAATATCTATATTTTATCTTCATCTAGTTATTTAAAGTGCAGTGATGGTCATTATTCTGTGTGCAAAGCAATAATGGCTACAAGAGCCATTAACAGTGAGAAGTTATGAGCAGTTTCTCCCAGTGATCATAGGAAGGCTGACCTTCAAGAAGTTGGTCTAGCTTTGAAAAAATTAAGAATGTGGAGTCCAATATTCTCTTTCCAACAGCAAACAGTGAATGTTCACAGAAGAACCTAGGAACAAGGCAAGTACACAGGAATATTTCTCCAGAAAACACCTGCACCTTCCAGCAATTTGTGGGTTTCTGAAGCTAGAGAACATATCTTTGTATTTAGCCAACTTTTGTATATTTTCCTGAATAAATTTGCCCTTGAAAAATTTTACTTATTTCTTTTCCGTATAAGAACACTGATTATGCAAATGTGACTTTTTCACAATAATAACTTTTAAATTACCTATTGGTCAGCTAGGAATAAATTCTTCAGAGCAGAATATTCTTAACTGTTCTTCCTTTATCACATAAGGCAGGAATTAAAACATACAGCTTACACAGGTTATGCACATATTTTTGCCAAGCTGGCCAGAGTGATATAAAGCATTACTGTCTCCATCTGTCCAATTACTGCTTCTGCATTCTGAACACCATGTTATTAAGAAATTTCTCCTTGTTCATAAAACAAATTAACTTAAATCACCCTCTCTAGTGATTAGTCTGAACTTTATTATTATACAAGATAATATATTGTGCTCACACTATCATTTATGGCATATCAACTGTGTTATCTAAAATCTCCAGCACAGAAAGGGCTGTAAAGACTTTGACTAAAACTGTAAAAGTGACCATCTTCAAGTGAAGTTTTCTTTGGTTCTGACTAAATTGTTTTTTTAAATAATTAAAAATTTTTAAACCCCCTCACACTTTTAAGTAATAAAAGACAGAGCATCAATTGCATTTGGAAGCGTGTTGCATGTGGCCAAGATCTGAAATATAGAGTATTAATGTAGGTAACAGGATAACTCTGACAATTTTTCCCTGGTTCTATTTAAACAATAAAGAAATATAAGTGTCCTTTTATCACTTATTCAAGTACACCTGTAGCCCAAGAAAAAGGCAGATAGCTCACAAATTTTATGAAATCATCCTGACTTTTTGTTTGCCTTCAGAGTGATTTGAAAGAAATTTAGTTTAGGGTTTTATAACCCATTAAAATAGATTTTCACTAGGGAAAAAATAGACATATTTTTGTAAGGTTTTAATGGTTTTCATGAAATTCTCGGGTTTTGTTAGCTCAAATGTTTTCAGACTCAATTATAGCTCTGAGGGGTGAATGTTTGCTGTTGGAATGGATTAACGGGAAAAAAATTCCTCATTTGTAAATTTGGCTTCACAATAGACATCAATACTTGGTACTGTTTAAGACAAGATGTTATTGCATATTCTGTTATTTTAGAATTTATTTTCATTTTTAAAGTCAATTAGCATTAACCATATCTCAAAAAACACAGGAATGCAATTTCTCTTCTTTGACCAATACAATTACTCAATTCTTTTTTACATGAACAGCTGGATTTTTTAAAATTATTTCCTGAAAATATATGTTCATTTTGTATAAAAATAAATGTGCTTATACACAAACACGCACTCACACACACACACACACATTTATTGCCATTTTCAGGTAGTTTTTAAAACTTCTTTTGTGTTTTTGCTTAGCCATTTTTCCTAGATGATAACCTTAAAAAGTAGATTAAAAACAAAGTACAGGAATACTTCCATACTAATACATCTATATATGGTAAATAACAAATTATTTTGTTAGTACTTTGTAGGCTAGTGCTGCAGCATATTTCTTAATAAATTCCAACCCTGATCACTAATTTTCAGTGATCTCCACAGTGAAGCAATTTTCAGGTAATTAACTTCTATTCTACATTTTTTTACATTTTTTTCCTCCTCTGTACAAATTATTAATTTCTACTTTATGAAAACTGTATTATGTAAAAGTCTGAAAATTTTAGTGTATTATCCATTTTAAGAAATCTGCCAATTTCTAGGTTAAATTTTTCATTCTCATTTAATACAGATGCATTAAAAATAATAATAAAAGTGGTTTCAATTACAATAGAAATTCGTCTTGTAAATATGCTTTCTCTAAAGGAATGGTGTTAGAGGAAATTTAGAATGGTCATCCTTAAGGCAGCATTTCTCTTGTATTCTTTTTTTGTTGTTGTTGCTGTACAGTTGAAAAATGTCAAAGATAAATTTTCCCAACTAACACCATGCATGAATAAATGACATTGAAATAGGTTAGTGTCACTTTTCTCTACAGCTTTTCCATATAATGAATGCAATTTTAAAATTTATTTATTTTCTAATGCTGGTTAACTTGAAGGTGCTCTGACCTGAGTAAGAGAGGGTGGAAGATTGCTCACAGGTATTTGTGTGAATCTGTCTTGGTCTGTCATTGTCTGCATGAAGTAATGTACAGTCATCCTGAACAAAAATAGAAAAGTGATGAGTTTGGTGGACATGTATAAACATTCCTCCCACATCAAGCCTCCAGCTATTTTATGAAAAGGCAGCTCACACAACCAAATGAAGAAATACAATTCTTTTCTATTTCAGAATAAAAGGAAATCCATCTAAATCACAAATTTATTTTATCAGTAACGGAACACCTTCAGAGGAGCAAAGACTTTGAAATTAAGCATTTATTTATCTGTTTATATTAACTGAACTTTTACAGTCATTGGCTACAGTTGTAGGAGTTCACCTAAACCAGTACTTAAAAGACTTCAAACACGCTTTTCTTGTTCTGAGGACAAATACCACAGCTTAGATAATGGCCTTGTGTGTACTGCACCCTGGAAACAGTTCCTCATCACTCAACACCCCAAAAACTTCCTAGGCATTGTCCAAAAGCTTTGAAGTTGGCATAAATCAAATACACACTAGGGAATGTACTGGCAGCTAGCAAACAAAGATCATCTTGCCTGTGGCGCTGTTTTATTTAGCCCACCAGTACAGATGGTGCTGTAGCAGAGCTGCTCTAGATGGAGTTCTTGGGCTCAGTTTTATTCTGTCAATACCTCCTTTACTGACCAAAACAAGAAAGTCTCACCCTGGGTTTTTGGTGTCACTTATTATGAGAGGTGTCTTTGTTTTGTTTATGTGTTGATTAATTAATACCAAACTGTAAGAAAGGAAATTCTTCAATGAACCTGCTGCATTCAATATGTTCAGACTGTAGCTTCAAAGCAGGCAGTAACTTATTAAATTTGACAGTGTGACTTTAAAAGGGCACTATAACCACAGATCAGCTTGATGTGGAGGTCAGCATCCTGTTTTGCTTCACTAGCTCATGAGCCAATAATCTTTGTTCTAAATGAAAGTAATTGTTTTGGGTAGCATCTGATAGAGGCCTCTAGTCCCAAGGTCAAAGAAACAAAAAGCATGCAAACTGGAATCCATCATTATATCATTATACCATCATATACATTAAGTTAAAAAACAGCAACCACCTTAAGTAAAACAATCAGGAGGGCAACTCTTCTTGTATTCATTTTTCTATTAGTACCTCCTATTAGACCACGAAAATAAAGGGGACAATGTAGGAGTCCTTAAAAAAGAGAAGGAAATTATATGAATTTTCTCATTTTATTTAAACATGCAAGTGTACCTTGAAAGTTGAAGATTTCAATTATATGGTCATTTAGCTTCTCTGAAACTGATGGTTTTCACCCTGCCCAAATTGCCATTCCCTCATTTGAGAGCAACTATTACAGATTTCAGCCTAACAAAGCTTTCTATCCCAACCTGTCTTTTGCATAGAGAGAAAAAAAAATGTTCAGTCCATCTCCCAGTCAGCGATGTATTAATTACAATTATAATATGTAGAGGGAATGAAATCTGCTTGCTAAATTCATAATCTGCTTCAGATGTACGTGTATTAAGATTCATCTAAGAATAATTTTTTGCCCTTCTCTGATGGAACATTGAGTTCCTTCACTTACTCAAATGTGAGCTGCCTCATTTTAACACAGAATGATCAACCACAGCATGGATATGTGCTTTCTATTTATATCCCTGATGTCATTCATCTGTTGATCAGAATAAAAGCCATCAGCCATAAAGTCTATCTGTTCATTTTATCAGATACTCTTGCATTTGAATATAAGATGGATTATATCTTACTTTACCAACCAAAGGGAAAAAAACCCAACATATCAAGTTAGATTTTTCTATTAGTCATTCTCAATATGGTATGATAAAACCAAACTCTATTTTCATGAAAGCTTATTTTTGATTTTGATTGCAATGAACAGAAGGATACTGCCATCCAAGCAATCTCCTACATTCAAACAATCACACAAATGACAGAACATCTTGAAAGATAATAATAGGAATCCCTTTTTCAAGTAGTGAAAATGCCCACAATATAATTGTAAATATATATTAAGAAACTGGAAAGGCATTCCATACCAGTGACTGCATGTATTCAGTTAGATTAGTTGGTTAGTAGTACTCTGAGCAGCAGCTGTAGAGACAAAATAAATGTTAGTAAAATCTAATAAAAGCACAACAGCAACAGTTTAGAAAGAGCCTGTTCAGCAACTCACAGTTACACTCACATAGCTTATTTATACACCAAATAAAAATCATCTGATTTTACAGAGCATGTTCTTGCCACATTGTTCTCATTATTCATTTTTACAGTCTTGGAGCAGCCACTTCAGCCTCTAAAGCTGGGAGGGGACCTCATCAAAGTGCATAAATTTATGAAAGGAAGCTATCAAGGGGATGGAGCCAGGCTCTTCTCTGTGATGCCAGGTAATAGGAAAAGAGGCAAAGGGTAGAAACAGATACACAGGAAGCTCCACCTGAATATAATGAAGAATTTATTTACTGTGTGGGTGACCACACACACTGGAACAGATTGCCCTGAGAGGTTGTGGAGTCTCCATCACTGGAGACATTCCAGAGCCATCCAGACAAAATCCCGTGTCGTGCACTTTGGGATGGCCCTGTTTGAGCAGGGATAGCACCAGGGCACCCACTCTGACCCATGCTCCCAACCTCATGCATTCTGTAATCCTATGATTTCCAGAAGTCTTCTAGATGATATTTACTTTGATTCACTCTGAGTTTGATTCACTTCCTATGTGATTATTAACTAGTTCTAGTAAAGCAACAGAACTGTCATTTCTACATCCTACTGTGGATATTATTCTTAATGTCTGTGTCCTCAGGTGCTTAATTATGTTGACTTGGGCAGCTGTGAAATGCTTGTATATTTGCTTGTAGCCCAGTTATAATGCTTCTTTGATGTACAAAACTAGAAATTCAGATAGTCTGAATTTCTTAACCTCAGACAAATGACTGGCCCCTTAGAGCTGGTAGTAGTATATATATTAATATAGTGGTAATATACATACATATATATATATATATATATTAGGGAATCTGTTTCAGAAGGATGAATGGTATAGAACATGCTCTTCATAAGAACACAGTATCTGGCACATCCATATGTTTCATATCAGCTACCCAGAACTTCCTCTCTGGCATGATAGTGAAATTCAGGGTTCTTGCTTCTACATCTGATGGAGGACTTTGTGACAAAATGTCTTTCTGCTGAATGTAGTGAATCAGAACTTGAGCTTCCCATGGAAGCCTATCAGTTCTGGTAAAGCTTTCATTAGGTCCAGTAAAATTCAGTTAAAAAGAACATTAATTACAGAATAAGTTCCCTTTGGAGAAAATGAACGGAACATTATAAACTTCAGTTCCTTTAGCATTTATGGGTTTGAATATGAATTATCTTTGCTTTTGATCCACAGATATTTGCACTTGTTAGTACCATTTCTTGAGTCTCTACTCTGACAAAAACCGAAACAAAAAAAATCCCACACCAGAATCACAAACCATCTAGTCTAAACAATCTATCTATATTTTTTTGAGAAAAGAAAATGGAAACACCAGACAACAGCAATGCCAGGTCCGCAGTATAGCTTTGAAATAACATATGCAATATCTCAGAAGGCAGCTTGAAGCTAGGACTTCAGAAGATGCAATTTTAGCCATTATTCTTCTTCGTTAAGCAGAAGAAGTTAAGGGTGTGAAAGAACTTTCCAATTACATTTTCCACTCCCACTTTATTTCCTGCAAAAATGCTGATAGGAATATAAAAGGAATCTGTATCTTTAAAACTGAACTTGCTCTTTTTTGAGGAAACTATTTTGAGAAATGCCACTATAACTGCCAGTTCCTCAAACATATGCTCAAAGACTACCGGAAGACTGTCTTCAGAGTTAGGCTAACAATCATAAAATGATGCTGCAAAGTACCCACTTGTGTTTAAACATGCAAACAGTCATTATACATACTTTCTGACTGTGGTTCATAATATCTGTTGGTTTCTGAGCAAAATTGTAGCCAGTTAATAACACATTCATTCTTTATAATATGAAAACCCAGATGGGAGAAGGTTTCTCTCAGTGATGATTGCCATTGTGTGCTTATTAAGTATAGCAGAAAAAAATTCATTAATCAAAACATAATTTGACAAATTCTTGATTATACCAATATGACTAATTGGAAAATAACAGTCATTCAGGAAAAAAGGTACAAATTTAGAATATGACTTTGCATATTTGATTGTGGTTAATAACAAGCTCAATATAAAATCAAAATACAGGCTTTGGAAAGCTAGATAATTTGTGTTAGACTGCATCAAAAGCAAAGGTATGTTATGGTAAACAGTGATAATCTATTAGTCAACACTGAATAATCAGAATTTTATCTCTTTGGAGATTTGTGTTGTAACTTCAAGTGCTCAAGCAAAAGACTCTGAAATGGTTATGTGTTGACCCTCTTGAGATGCCAAGTCCCCTCTACAGAGGTCTATCTCTCCCTTCCTCAGCTGGACAAGGGAGAGAACATATATTGAAAGGCTTGTGGGATAAGGACAGACAAAAATCATTCACCAGATACTGTCATGGGCAAGACTCAAGTTGGGGAAAATGATTTAACAACAAATCAGACTAGGAAATTAGAAATAAAATTAAACCTTATCATATCTTCCCCCTATCCTCCCTCTTCCTAGGTTTAACCCCATTCCTTATTTTCTCTAATTCATCCTACCAGTAACACAGAGGAGTAGGAAATGCGGACTGTGGTCAGTTATCACACCTTGTTTCTGTCACTCCTTCCTCCTCAGTGGGTGGACTCCTCACACTCTTCCCTTCTCCGCTGTGGTGTCCCTTGCATGGGACACCAACCTTCATGAACTTCTCCAGTGAGAGTCCTTCCCATGGGCTGAAGTTCTTCACAAACTGCTCCAGTGTGGGTCCCTTCCACAGGATGCAGTCCTTCAGGTACAGCATGGTCCAGAGTGAATGCTGCCACAGGGTAATAGCTCATGCCATTAAACCTGTTCCACTGCAGGTTCCTCTCTCCATGAGGCCACAGATCCTGCCAGGAGCCTGCTCCATCATGGGTTTCCCATGGGTTCACAGCCTCCTTTGGGTACTGACCTGGTACATGATCGCATGGAGTGGCATTCTCCATGTGCTACAGGTGGATCTTTACATCCCCATGATCCTCCATGGGCTTCAGAGAGAAAACCTGCTGCACTGCAGCAGGTCTGTACCATGGGCTGCAGCGGAATCTCTACCCCAGCACCTGGAGAATTTCTTCCTCCTTCTTCTTTACCATCCTTGATATTAGCAGGACTGTTCTGCTCACATGCTCTCATGCCTCTGTCCAGGCTTCTCTTGCACAGCATTTTTTTACCCCTTGTTAAATCTGTTATCCCAGTGGTGCTACCAGGATTGATGGGGTCAGCCTTGGACAGCAGCACATTCATCCTGGAGTCAGCTGGGATTGGCTCTTTTGAAAATGGGGGAAGCTTCTAGAAGCTTCTCACAGAAGCCACCCTGTAACTCCCTCGCTACCAAAACCTTGTCACATAAACACAATACAGCAAGATATTGCTTCAAAGGTTAATTGTTTTCCAAGACTTATTCACAGTGACATTACTTCTGCATGTCCCTACTGATACATGCTATTAAAGTAATTTTGTTTCTTCATTAAATTTGTAGAGATAAAATTGTCTATTTTCCATTGAAGTGTTTTCTGTCTGCAGATTTGAGAGCATGTTCCTTTCGTGTATTTAAAAGAAATAGGCAAGGGATTCAGTAACACACACTGCTACTTTTGCTCCTAGAGTACTTTGATTCCAGTAGTAAAGCATAGTTTATTTGGAGGCTATGTGTAAGAAGTGATTCAAAACACTCTAAAAGAGAAAATAATTAATTGAACCGTGTAAGAAATTTATCAGCAAAATTGTCTCAATGTTATTGGAAGAGAAATTGTACATTCTGCCATTTGAAGTGGTGATATTTTCATAGAATAGAATATCCTGACTTGGAAGGGATCTGCAAGGATCATCAAGTCCAGCTCCGGGCCCTGCGCAGGACAGTCCCAAGGTGTGCCTGGAGCATTGTCCAAAAGATTCTTGAGCTCTGTCAGGCTTGGTGCTTGCACTTTCCCTGGGGAGCCTGTTCCAGCGCCCAAACACCCTCTGGGTGAAGAACATTTTCCTAATACCCAACCTAATCCTTCCTGAGACAACTTCAGGCCATTCCCTTGGGCCCTGTCACTGATTGCCAGAGAGAAGAGATCATCACCTTCCCTTCCACTTCCCTCACAAGGAAGCTGGAGATGAGGTCTCTTCTCAGCCTCCTCTTCCTCAGGCTGAGCAAGCCAAGTGACCTCAGCCTCTCTGTGCATGGCTTTCTATCTAAGCCCTGAACCATCTTCACAGTCCTCTTTTGGACACTTTCTAGAGTAAGAGAAACAATTCTAGATTGTAGAGAAAAGAAAATACAGATGTATTCTCAGATCTGTATCCATCAGACATTTAAGTCTGTTGTGTAGTGAGATTCTGGAAAAAATATTCTGGGAAAATAAATTAGCAGAAAGACATGGGAAGAAAGGTGGCAATATTCTGCTTCCTTTCACTTTTTTATCATTAAGCGTGTTGTCACAAATATGATCCCATCTAATAGTTACAAGATAAATACTGATTATTTCTAGTCATAGATTATGAAGTTTATTAAATTAGAAATTAGAAAAATGGCAATTTAATTTCTTTACATATTTCTGTGCTTTGTAAAGCAGTTCCAGGGTGGAAAAAAAAAATGGAATAATGTTGGAAGGATTAAAATTTAGTTTCAAATGCATACAATTAAAATTTTAACTTACAAATTTTTTGTATTTTTATTAATATTATCTGAGGTTATGGAACTCAATTGGCCTGTCTTTTCACCAAAAAAAGGCCCCACAGCAGCCTAAAATCAAAATAGAATCATACTTATGGCAATATCAGGATTTTGTTGGTTCACTGAAAAACCAATATAATTTTCCATACTTTTTGCTGTAACCCTTGACTTTCTTCACCTTTGTTCCTACTTTTTTCTCTTTTATTTGTTCAATATATTTCTAAGTACTATCACAGACCACACAGAAGAATGTTTCATGCAGAATTAAAAATAATTTTTAGTTAAGTGTAGCATCTATCTCCATGTGATGTGGTAGGTTGGCCTGTCTTAAAAATTACTTCATTCAAAAAATGTCAGAAACCAGAAGGTTTGAATTGGTAAATTCATAAGCAACTAAAAACTCATTGAAATATTCCTTGGAGCAACCTGACAATAGTTAGAGCTGTATTTCGTATGCCCTCACTGAGTCTCAGTTTTTTGATTAATTATAGGATCCACAAATACTCTTCAGAAATCTGGTTTATTTTAAATGTTTATGTGAACTTGATTTTAAACAAAATGCAACCTAACAAAAGATTTGTTGCAACAAAATATCAGCCTGAAAAATGTGCACAACAAATTCAGTGCTCTCTGAAAAATCTGTTACTTGCATTAATAAATTGGATTAATGAAGAATGTAGTATCTGTATGATTGTATGTTCATGTAATGCATATATGTTTTTTTAAAAAAATAGCCCTAAAAAAATGTGATATGCCTGAACTGTGAGCCTAGGACAACACATATAGGAGAACTACATATGTGTAAACCAAACCAGTTGTCTTTACAAAAGCCTAGTTTTGGGACTTTGAGATTTATTTTTTAATTTATTTTTATTTTTTAACTTTTGGTGCCTGTAACTATGAGCAGACTTCATTTTGGATATTAAGAAACCTCCACCTTTTACTGCTAACAGTACTTCTACACCCAAAATAAATGCTAGCCTTGTGTAAATTATTTTATCATGAGAAGTCCTCTGGAGAACCTTCTCAGTTGAACATTCAGAGTCAGAAAAATCACAGTATTTATGCTTATAAAAACAATTTGGTCTTGGTGTTTTCACTATACAGTGTTTCAATTGTGTATTTTTTCCTTGGATTGCCACAAAAGTTTGAGACAGGCTGGGCCTTCCTATGTATCAAATTAATTGCTTGGATGACTACACAAAACATATTAAAAAGTGTAAAGAAAGAGTGTGCCATTAATTATAAGGATTAACGTTTCAGAGGAATTGAGTGCATTACTGTGGATTATCAGAGGCTTTCTTTGCTTTGAAATGGGTTTTCTTTAGCCACTGGAAAACAGAACTTGTAATACTTCTCCAGTTCTTATGATAATATTTAAAATAAAATAAAAAAAGGATTGTAAGTAACATGAGGTTTGGGTACTAGGTATTGAAGTTTTTGGACGTACATAAAATTTGAATAATTAAGCAAGCATATTTCATTTGGAAACCTAAAAGATATTAGAGTTTTTCATGCAACTTTGCAAATAAATGAAAATTAATTTTTTTAATTCTTTGATAAATTCATGCTAATGGATGAAAAAGACTTTGAAGCATATTTGCGAGATCTTTAGACCTAGACTGACCAGATATTGCAGCTATAAAACTGCTAAAGCTGTCATTATTAATGCAAAGAGTACTTCAATCAAGAATTTGCTGTACTTATTTTTTTTTTATTTTGACTAAAACAAGATAACATAAATTACTTAACAAAAATATTTTACATTATTTTTTAACTTGAAATGCACTCACTTTTTTTTAAAGTGTTTTAAAGTTTAAAATGTACTTCTATGAAATCCTGAAAATCTATATTTTAGGTCAGATATTTGTGACAGAATCCTTTGCCTCTGATTTTTCTCTTTTTTCCCCCTAAGACTTTCTCAAAAGAAGCTGTCCTTCACTTACCATACATGTCCTTCACTTATAATCAGGACATTGCAAACCAAAGCTCATTTTTCCAGGAATTAGAGCAAAGTAAGCTGCCAGTGGCTGTAGAGTATATTTGCCTGATTCTGAAGAATCAACTGAAGGCACACAAAGAGATGAATGAAATACTTTTGCTACTCATTTCACTAGTACAGGAGAGGGATAGATTGTTTGTTTTTGTTTGGGTTTCTTTGTAGCTAGGTAAAGAATTTTGTTGTCACCTCTTTCTTCATTTTTGAAGATCTACAGATCCAAAATAATTAATATTTAATAAAGACTGTCTTATGATGGCTATGATGTTATTGTTAAGCTAGCTTGTTATTAAAACTGTGGATTTTTAATTATTCATAGAGATAATATGATTTACAGAATGGGATTTTTTTTCTGAGTAAATCTTTGATCACTCTTATTTCTTCAGTAAATCTGTACAGAATTAAGTAGTTTTTTAAAATTCCTTTCTCTTAGAAGAAAGGTATTAAAGAAATCATTATAAACAAACCAAATTTAATTCAGAGAGGAAGTGGAAATAAACTTTTTTTGAGGAAGGAAGCAGAACACAGAAAACCAACTAGCCGAGGCCCAATAATAACATATAATCTTCTTGAAAAAATATTTTTTTTGTATTCTGTTTTCCAGTGAGGAAACGGAATATCTTTCCACTTTCACATAAAAAAGTAGGCAAGAATTTTTTTCCAAACAAATGTTATAGTTTTCATGATAAAACATGAATAGTGTAATAGATGAGCCCGACACTTTTCATATATTCTGATAATCCATTACATAGCTATTTATTATGAAGGAACAATAAAGCTAGCAAAAATTAGGTGCTAAAGTAGATCCCCAGGGCTTGTTCTATATGTAATCATTTGACCAAAAAATAACAGAATAAGAAACCAGTTTAATTGTTATCTTACAAGTCTGAGCTTGAATGTTAATATTTAGAACTTTTTGTGAGTTTGTTACCAACTTCAGTAACTTTTAATTTACTAACCATTAATTTCCATTGTCAGCCCTAATATTGGAGTGCTGACATTTTCCTTTCATAGGAAAGAATCACCTTTAAGGATCTCAATAAGAAAAACAAAGTCACTCATTGTTGGTTAACTGCAAGGTTAAGACTGAAGTTGTAGAAAAGGGGTTAGCAGTCTCATGTCCATTCTGCTGCTGGGAGCCCCAGCTGTTTTAACATCAGATGAGTCTTCCCTCATGACATGCTGCTCAGATCCCATCTGTGGTGGGATCCAGCCCTAGTGTTCTTTATATCTTTACAACATTCTGACAAGTGAATAGATTTGTCAGTCTGTCACCTGCACAATGCTGAAGATTCTAGATGGCACAGCAGTGTTCACACCCAGCATCATGCTCTTGCAGGGTTCCATAGGAGCAGAGACCTTGTGAAACCTGGCAAGAAGTGTCACCATTTAAATTGGAGAGACCATACAAGACCTTACAAGACCTTTCAAGAGGGATGTACAGGTAGCATTGGCAAGGGCAGCACACGCTCACAGGTGTCACAGTGTGTGCTCAGGTTATCTCATAGCCACTCCCACTAACATACTGATATCTGTAACTGGCCTTTGGTTAAACTCTGCCTAGATGCTACTTGAAATCTCTACTGCAATATCTTCCATGGTGGCCCGTGATGTATTTGCCTAGAATAGAATCTTATCCCAAAGGAAACCATTCTCCAATGACACATTCCAGAACCTTTTGCCTGGTTTAGCTTTGCTCTGATCCATTCTCTTTCTTGACAGCTTTTAATAAATGTTTTTTACTGCTGTCTTTCAAATTTCCTAGCTGTTGTCTGGAGTACCCTGTGGTCTACGAGATTGTCTGAAATGCTCTTAGACTGTTCTCATCTCTGACCTGCAGCCAAAGAAAACACTTCGGCTGTGGGAATTTAAGTTCATACTTTGCTCCTGTATGAACCCATCAATGACAGGTACCAGCATGAACATGTAATATATTTACTAAAGTTGTCATACCACCCAAAGATTTTGAATTTCCAGATCTTTTCCCTCTCTTCTTTTTTTTTTTTTTTTGTCTTCTCTCATAAAATATCAATAATTTCCTAGTCAAAATGCATGTCCATTGATGAGGTTTTAATGAAAATATTCATTCAGCCATACCATCAGTTAATTTTCTCTGGAAGACTTTCAGTAACATAGATCTTGTAATTAATTACAGTGAGAACTTTTCAGTAAGGGCATAGCTAGAGAGAGCACAAAAAATAGATCTTCTTTGATGCAACTGGGAGAGTGAGCTATAGTCCAGACACTTCTGGGAGTGAGTAAATGTTGCCTCTAATGCTCTAAATTCACATTCTGCTATATACACTTTGTTTCTTCTATAACAAACACTGTTTTAGGAGAACATCAAAAGTTGAAGTGCTCCTCCAAAACCACCATTTAAATTGGAGAGACCATAACTATCTTCTGTTGAATTTTAGGTGAACTTTAGAGAAATAATTAATTTGAGGTTATGGAGAGATTCCCTTGACATCTCATGACAGATATTGTAAGCAGTCCTGAAAATGTGGTCACCTTTCCCCATGTCCTTTCTTCAGTCAAATCACAGCAAACATCCTCTTTTCTTTTCGTTATCTGTCATGCCAAAAACTTGCTGAAGTGTCAGCGTTTTTTACCCACACAATTGTGTGCAGAAGCACACTGATTGTGTGGTCACTTCAGGTTAAAACAGATTAGGATAAAGAAGGAATTTAATCAATTCTTGTTGACAAACCTGACTAGTTTTGACTAAAGAAGAGTAGAAATACACAGGTAGCAGCAAGTAGTTCAAAGGAAGCTGGGTGCTATATGTCAACTTCTCAAGTACAGATATGTGTCTGCTTGATACTTCAGGGAGGTAAATAAAACCTTCAGTTTCCACTTCTAAAATCCAGATTATCTCTCATTCCTGTGCATCAGAACTGTAGGAGTAGGGAACAGGCATCTGCTGTCCCTGAAGTGAATCAATTCCACTGGTGCTAACTGGGGTACCTGTTTAACTGGCAGGTGTCTGTCTTTTGAAGGCATTGTCAATAGAATTCTGATGGGAACTGAGCAATAGAAACTCAGATTTAGATGATGACAATAGCTCCTCAAGACCCTGAGAGCTGTAAAAATAGCAGGTCCTGTGCCCTGGCATAAGGCAGGCAGCTCTTTTAGTTCCAGCATTTTCAAAAGGTGTTTTACAGGCCTAACTCAAAGGTATATTTTATCACTGTTCCAAACCAAAGAAGCAAGGAGGAATGGAGAGCTCCTGCCTAGTCACCTGTATTATTACCTATAATCTCCTTTATTTAACTATTAGATAACAAATAGTCTGCTACATACCAGCTTGTTCCTATATTGTGCTGCTAGGCTGCAACACGTTGGATACTTGATTTGATGTTCAATTTGATTTTGAATATGGCAGGAGCAAATTAATCTGAGTTAATTGGAAATTCATACACTTTCCCAAGCAAAGTCTCAGACAGGTAGTATAAATGAAGCTGTTTGAGGATTTTCTGACTGTAAAATTGAAGGGAGAAAAAAAGACAGTAATTTTAGCAAGTTACATAATGTTATGAAATAATAGAAAATGAACTGTCATCACCTCAGTCTTGTTATATTTTAATTCACAGCTGAAATGAGCCCAGACTGCCTCATTTATACCAATCAACCTCCTCCACTTCATTCCTGAGCTGAGTGGTTCAGGAAAACAAGACCCAGGTCTAACCAATGCAGAGAAAAGAAAGTGTTGTCAAACTTTTGTCTCCAGAGGACTCCTTAGCAGTCAGGACTCCTTAGAATTCAGCTGGGGAATGCTTGAAAAGATGTATCTCAATCCAATGTGGTGCAGAATACTTAGAAAAGCTTTCACTGAGCCTCTACTTACCAAGAGTATGTGCCTCAGGAATTTAAAATCCGATTAATTCGTTAACAATGTATTCCATGCTGCATAGTGCCGTCCTGATTCTCTTTTTTAATGTAAATGTATCTTTACTGTTGTCAAAGTAAGGCAATACACTTACCATATAAATGTTTGGGAAAGTAAAGAATGGTTAAGTAGGATTAAATTTGGATATAGGTTGGTATTCAGAAGTGGCCATTAGCCCATGCCCAGAAAAGAAAACTAGAAATGGGCAAGAACAACAATACTTGCTAATACTAGAAAGAAACTTATCTACTATTTTTAGGTCAGGAACTTCCTGAAGAGGAATGGCAAACCTGGGAGAGGATTGATTACCATTGTTGTGGCTTTCAGTAGATTTCTTTTTAGATTACACAGGAAAGGCATCTCATGACAGCAGTGGGAGATGATAAAAACATAAGTGTCATTTAACACTTGAAAAATATGTTTTTATCCTATCCAGAGACTGCCAGTTGTGTGAAATAAATTAGATGAAAGAAAGTGAGATAATAAAACAAAACAAAATATGACTTTGCTGTGAAATAAGGTATGAACAAAAAAAATTCTGAACTTATTTGAATGGGAAATGTTTTTATTCAGAATCCACCTCAAAACTGCTTTAAAAACCAATGAAAACACTACAACTGAAAAATTAAACTTTCATCAGTCTTCTAACTTTCATACCATCAAAAGTGCAATATAAATGACATGAACAAAGGGATTGTAATGCTAAGCTGCAAGAAATATTTCAAATTTGCAGGATTCAGATGTTTAAGTAGCGTTGAAAAAAGAAAAATAAATTTAAAATGTGTCTTTTCTCCTAAATGTAAAATAACTTTTTTTACATTTTTTTCCCCTTTCTGTTATTTCTTTTTCTTGTAAACACTGCTTTTGGTATATCAAGTGATTATTTGTTGTGTTATAAATCCAAATGCCTTTGTAGAAGTATTGGCAAGGTTTAATCAATGACCATATGTAACTTTAAACTAAAATGTGTTTTATGGGGTATAAAACCAGGCTGTACTAAAATAAACTGTGTTTTCTCTTATGTTAGGAGTAATTTAAAATTATTAATAACTCTTTAAAATAAATTATTCTTGTTATTTTTAGCATAGCAAAATTGTGAAAACAATTGGATAAAAGTGTAATATGGAGAAGATAAATGGCTAAGAGTAATTCAAAGGGACTACCTAATAAAATTATATTCTTTTCATTCCACATCCTCCCCTATTCAAGAGCAGGTGCTATAGAAAGTAGTCAAGAGGATATTTAACATGTTTCTAAACCTTAAAAAAAATATATGTGCAAATAAATTGAAAATAGTCTGGATGCTTATTGGATCACTGCTCAAACTTATGCAACACAAGGTGGAGAATAACAAGCAGTTAACCAAATTTAATTTGACCTGAAATTCATTACTTGCACCTTTTGTACATAATTTTATTTTACTTGAAGCTATCTTAAACAAGTATTTCAAATGACAGATTTTCTGAATTTTGATTTTTTTCTTTAGAAGCATTTCTTCTATTTCTATTATTTTATAAATTCCTTTATTTTCAGCCAGGCAAAGTTCCTTTGCTTTCTGGTGAGCTTGTTTTCTAATTAGCAGAGAAAACATAAGGGAAAATTCCCTGTTATAGTCAGAGAAAAGGCAGAATAAAGAGGTTCTAAGATATCCACACAAAATATCAGATTGAATAATTAATAATTTTAAATGACTTTTCATATTATAACAAGAGTCTCCGCATTTTCCTTTCTCAGCTAATTTTGCTTAAGGATTTCAGTATTGCTCTCAGCTAAACAAGTGTCTGCGGGAGCTAAACAAAACCATTTAATTCCTTCTAATCTTTTTAATGCTGTAAGCCCTAAACTGGACAAACAAAACAATTTTGTTCTTATAAATCTATTTCATGTTAGAAGCCTTTATAAATACTTTCTATATCAGTTTTGTAAAAAATAATGTGGTATCTAAATTTATTGGAAGTTAATGAACCTTTGCCCCAGACAACTGTTTATGACTGTGGTTCTAGAGCTCAGTGAGAGGGCCTGGAATAACAAATAGGATATCATTACATATAACTAATAGGTGTCTGCCACAAAAGGGATTGATTTTTCTTGGAAGGTATCTCTCCCTTTGATTTCAAAGGGAGCCTGGATGACTAGGTTATCTTAGGAATCTCAGATAATAACTGTTTTAACAGATTTGGGAGGGATGATCTAATTATTTTATCTATACACATCAAAAGAAAATGAAACAACAGAGAATATTTTCGCTAAATCTTGCAAATGATGAAAGATCCTTTGAATGAGCAGCAAGAAATCCTCTAGCCCATCTGCCTGCTCCAGCTCCTGTTCCATATCATGTCTTGGTGCAGCGTGTCACAGTCCCTGGCTGTGTGTGCAGCCACTCACTCTGTCCGTGCCGTGAGTCCAGTGTCGCTGGGACTCTGCCTGGACCTTATAACAACCTCTGTGCCTGGACTTTGGCCAAGAATCTGTAGAACATTTCAACAGGTCTTTCTCCCCATCTGGTGTGTTAATTAACCTTTGTTCTATCACAGGCGACTTCTACTGCTTGGCATTATCATAAGTCTAAGGAGAGTAAAACTGCAAGCAGTGAAGAGAGGCCAGGGACTGCCAAAGATACATTTGAGTTCCGTAAAAGCATGATGAAGGACACTCACAATAAAAGCACTGTCAGTGTAGTTTTATCACCACAATCTGTCACTGCTCCTGGTATACAATAGCGTTCAGCTTTTGCAAAGAAAAAGAACAACAAGTTGAAAAGAAAAAGCAGTTTAATTTCCATTTGAAAATTATTTTATTTTGTCACTAAGCAAGCTTGGATGAACTTGAAATTTGTCAGACTCTCACAGGAGCAGCTGATATTTCTGAAAAGTGAACACAGAAAGCCAAAGAAGCTGCAACATTTAACTCTTTCTTTAATTTGTCAGAAATTTTGCCAATAATTTCTACGTCACTAAGAGAGGCAAGCTGAATAAGGACCCAAAATGTTTTAGATACACAAGGGTTTGCAACAGGAAAAAGTCTAATGGTTTTGGACAAATGAAGATATTCTTGTAGCTAGAAACAAAATAACATATCCTTTGCATTTAAACTCTAAATATTTTAAGAAAAAAGAACATTAATTTTAAGGAAATACATAATCAGGCACTGTTCCATACCTAGGTATGGTGCAGTATCTAGGCTAGAAAGAGCTGAAAATAGACATTTACAGTAGTATTCAGAACACCTCACTTTAGGTGATTAAATAAATCCCAGATTCAGAATCTGGTCACCCATGGTGCATATACCAAAGTTAAGAGGTACTGCAGAGGAAAATCCTTAGTTTTGTAATGCCATCTGTCACATTCTCTCACTCTCTCTTTCAGTTGAGTATAATGGGAAAATAAAGATTGCACTGCTAATTTTGTCACTTCAGTAATTAAAATGATAAAGAGAGAAAATCCTTGAGATTCAAAAGTGTCTCCAAAACAGCATTGAAGAGGTCTTGTTTTCATTCTTCTGCAAAACAGAAGATTTTTTCTTTTAACATTTAGTCTCATTAATAAATATGATAACTTTTTTTGAACTTGACTCCATTCAAAAAGGAAAATTCCAAATAAAGCAAGTAATTTTTTTTTCAATATCACAGTAGGTATTTTTGGCTGTAATATGGAAGTAGATCCTGCAAGAAAAAATGTATCCTACAGATTCACAGAACAGAAAGGTTAAAATATTCTTAGAAATGACACATGAGACTCCAGCAGAAGTTGAACAGTGAGCAAAGCAAATTAATACTGAAGCTGCAAAGACATTGCTGAGGCCCAATAAAGAAGGATTATATATATACATATATATACATATACATATATATAAATATATATATATACACTGTCTAAGGAAAAAAAAATGGCAAATATTACATGCTTTCTTAGGAGCTAGAGGAAATAAACACTAGAGTGTATTTGAGTTCCAGAAAAAAATTCTAAATTTATGGTGTTTTCAGCAAGGACATATTATGACATAAGAGTCCTTTGCTATATAGAGAGGATGCAAGGGATCAAGTCATCGTATGTTTTAGTGGGGATGCAATTGCATAGACAGTGCCATGGTGCTAAAGAAATGAGGTAGACTGTGGCATGTAGAATAAGGATCTCATATTCTATTTCTACTCAAGATTTTTTACTGTTCCTTTCCGCTTGTTTCTTACCTGTAAAATGTCAAAGTTTTTTCTGCACTCATCAGCATAAGTAAGAACAAGTATATGACAGTGAATTATTTTTAAATCTAATTTCTTCTTGTCTTCAAAGTGGTTAATATTTAAAATAGAAAAAAAAATTCAGACACAGACTTGTAAAATTTTCCATTTAATGTAAGACTCTTTAGCATGACTGAAGGACAAGAGAGTAAATCACTATTCCTTAAGTTTTAAATTTTTTATTTAATTAGCCTGACACAGACAGACATTTACCTGCTACTGAAGCTGGCAGCCACCTTCTCTGCTTTGGGTGAAAATGTTCATGTCTCTGCAATGAGGACTCACAGGCATTTTGAGACCCATGAATTATTCTCTTTCCTGAGCAGTTTAGATTCTGTGTAGCTGATATGGAGCTCCTTAAGCTCAGTTTGACAAGAATCAACACAAATTTCATGAATGTGCTTCAGTTTTCATAGCAATGGAGAAATTTTGGTTTGTGAATTTTCAGGAACCTGAAGGCAGAGAGTCTCTTTGGATATATTATTTACATTGCACAGGATAAACTAACAAAGGCCAGTAGCTCAAAACTATTCTGCAGTTTTTCATATATATGTAAAAAACAATAGCCTTCTCCATCACTTTTGAAAGAAATATAAGAAAAAATGGATGTATCTTTTTAATCTAGTTCTATTTCTTGTCTTTTTAGTTAAAAAAAAAAAAAAAAAAACAACAAACCTGATTGATATAACATTAAAGAGGAATTTAGTTTATGAACACATATGTGTAAAAATGTCTTTATGTCATACCATAAAAGAAATAGGATTAGTGCTTATCAGATTCTGAGGGTAGTATATTATAGAGAAAAGTGTCTTTCAACACCTTTCCAAAACATTTTGATACAAGTAACATAACTGCATCTTGTTTGGAAATTACAGAGTCCCTTGCTTTTTTACAGGTGCAAAATTCTTCACTTTGAGATAACTTTAAATATTTTGTGCCTTTGTCTGGCAGAATAATATTTCACTATATATCAAATAATAGAGAATTATATTAAAAGCCGTTAAACATTTCCATTAGTATCAATCATTGTGATGATAGGTCTTTTATTTCCAGACTTTGTGCATGGTTCTAGGAAATAAGAGAATATTTTATATCTAGAATTCCCTGCATGCATTTCCCTTAGCACACTGAAAACTTTTATAAATAAAATTAGGTCAACAGTGTGAGAACCAGGTGTTTTCCCATTACATTTTATGTCTTATGAAAGAAATCACTCAAATCATCCTCCTTTTTATTTGGAACTTTTCATTTGTTCTCAGGAAATGACATACCAGCTATCTTTAGTTTTCCACAGTTTGTATTAATGATTAAATAAGAATTTGATCAGGATTTATCTTTAGCATAGCAATAGAATGGCCTATTTATTTTCTGAATGATTTTTTTCCTTTAGAGAAGTTTGCAGCTCATCTGGGGATTAATGACATAAGAGAAATGGAATTAATGTAAACAAAAAACTTTATAAAATGCATGTAGACAGCTGCTAAGATGGTAAGAAGGGGAAGGCAGCATAGGAGCTTTCTTTGCTGCTCTGAGTTGCTTAATTTACCACCACTGCTTTAGTATTTATTAAGACCTTGCATTACTTATGTGTTTCACTGCAGTACTTGGTAGAATGAGTCTCCAAGCATTCAGAGTCTCCAAACCACAGCTGTTGTAAATAAGGAGCAAATTCAAACCTCTCAGCAGAATATACAGCACTGATTTCCAAACAACATCACCTTAACTTTTCCTGGAGTGAGGACAGGTGACTAAAAGTTAATGCAGAATAAAGAAACTGGAGGACTGCTTGGATCTGGGACTCCTCTTTTGCTTCAGGGAAGTGAAAAGTTGAAGGTTGCAATTGCAGCTTCCTGGGTAGGTCTGGCTGCTGAGCAGAGGTTGCCCTCCCTCTGCAGAAGTTCTCTCCCTGGCAGCTGAGTAGTAAATGTGTCATTTCACATCTCTGGTTTGACTGAGTAGGCAATGGGATGTGAACACTTTATTTCACAACGTTGTTGCTTTTAGATTGTTAAAAACTCTTTTATGATCTCAACAATAAAGGGTAGAAAGCATTTTCTGTTTTATATCTCACTTCTCAAGAGCTTGAAAATTATGCAGGGAACTCAATTTGGGATTTTTAAAATAACTGTGAATAGGAGAAAACCTAGAAAGCAATGTTTAGCTGGTGTACTAAGTCCCTCTTAAGAAATTGCATTAAGGAGTAAGGCAGCAGGAAGTTTGCAGGAAGAATTTGCTTTTCTGATTAATTTTTCTCAGTTTCCTTGCTGCTGTGTTCCCTTCTGTTATAATGACTATTTTATTTGTAAAGAAAGTTCTCAGTATTTCCAAAGTCTGAAATAAGCTTTTTCATGTAATAAAAGATTGCAAAAACAATTAACAATACATGAAATAATGTCTGCTGTACAGCAAGCACAATATATTCTAACTACATTTCAAAATAATGCATTTTTATGATGATGATCACTATTACTTATTATGTGGATTTTTCTTTTTCCCTGTGGTTACCTAATCTGTTTCATACAAGGAACTAACTTGACATATACCCTTTGTGCTGTTCCATCATATTAATTTGCAGATAGGCTTACTGGGAAAATGTTCTTTCTTTTTTACAGCAAATACATAAATAAATTGATGAAGTATAGAGAAAAAAATTAGTTTAAAAAAACTAAGCTTAATGACATCGTTATTTTCTTAACTTCAGCTTGGAGGCATAAAGTTTGCAAAACAATATATAGATGCATAATCACAATAAAAGAAAAATTGCTTTCAAGAAGTGTATCCAATTAATCCACATTACTTCTCATTTTTAGAGATCATCATAGTTGACATTTTAATCCACAGGTCAAGATGTAATTAGTAACATATTAAGTGAAATCTGAATTTGAATTCCTTTTTTAATTGTGGGAAAAAAATCAAGTTACTTCTTAATTAACACTTCTATAGGAATCTTAAGATTTTATCTAATTTATACCAAAGGTATATATCTTAGGCATCAATACTGGCCTAAATTACTGATTATTAGATTTGGCATGTTCTTAATGCTTTATGTTGTGAAACTTACATTTGGAAAAGACAATCTTAAGGCCTCAGAGTTTAAAACAGATATTGGACCTATATGTGTTCGTAGACCTATGCAAAATTAAATTACGTAAAGTTACAGCAGACATTTTTAAAGTACACATAATTTCTACTTGTAGATATAGAGCATATTAGTATATATGTTGTGCATATTTCTCATACAACTGAACCGTTTAGAATAAAAAATTGCTAATTTCATGTTATCATCAATTGAAAATCCTTCATTATACATATATATATGTACATATCTCTCGTTTGAACATAGAAGACATCACTATGAGTAAATAACAATAAGTTTTAGCAGGGCTTTTTGTACACATACCCATACATGGACAGGCTATACCTATATGGGCCTACTGAAATTGCACTGAAGACCAACTTAACTGCCTGCAAAATTCAGGACTTCTTTGTGTTCTTGTTCTTATTCCATTCTCTTGTGAATGTGAGCCTGACTTAAGAAAATGTTAAGAGTCACTGAAGTGTAAGTTATTCACAGGATTTAGTTATGTACCTATTTAAACATGCTTTTACTTTGGTCCTAAATTAATATCATGCACATTGTTAAACGGAAAGGTGAGCATTTTGATGTTTTACATGCTCTTCCAAAGGAATTCAGATTTCTAGCAGATAAATTTTACAAGGTGCTTTAGATGAATATGGTGAGAATTTCAGTCCCATGCCCAAACCTTACATGGGTGAAGAGGTAAGCTGCAAATTGCCATACAAATTATTGAAATCAAGATCCAGTGACAGGAGTAATATCTTGACATTCAGTAGAGTAGAGGTCTAAAAATTATTTGTTTTGTGTCTTTTTCAAATCATAGAATATTAGTCAACTTGCAATTTTGATTTTCCTCTGTCTTATACCAACAAAAAATAGAATCCTTCTAAAACTTAACTTCATGTAAGGTGCTAAACTTATAAAGCTTTAAAGCTAAACTTAGTTCGTATTTCAGTGATAGCATCTTCTTATATTCTTGTTCCATGTTTTATAAATTGAATAGACCTGCAATAAGTGGTCCTGACACTGAAAAGGGAAGGGAAGGGAAGGGAAGGGAAGGGAAGGGAAGGGAAGGGAAGGGAAGGGAAGGGAAGGGAAGGGAAGGGAAGGGAAGGGAAGGGAAGGGAAGGGAAGGGAAGGGAAGGGAAGGGAAGGGAAGGGAAGGGAAGGGAAGGGAAGGGAAGGGAAGGGAAGGGAAGGGAAGGGAAGGGAAGGGAAGGGAAGGGAAGGGAAGGGAAGGGAAGGGAAGGGAAGGGAAGGGAAGGGAAGGGAAGGGAAGGGAAGGGAAGGGAAGGGAAGGGAAGGGAAGGGAAGGGAAGGGAAGGGAAGGGAAGGGAAGGGACCTATTTTATTTTTAACTTAGAGCAGTTTAGGGGAAAAATGGCATTTTTCGAGGATTTTACGACCTTTAAGAATCAGTAGGACATATTCTTTTTGTATTTTCTTTTATTAAAAGTTTTGTTAATCAATATGTTTAACAGTATTGGTAACAGAATATGGAATATACCACTACAACTTGATTAAGCTGGTATAGCATAACAGTGTAAATTTTCACCTGAATTACTGTGGTAACAAAAACCCCCTCAAATTTAGCATGCAATTTGATGGTAAAGCTGTGCAACCTGAAGGCTGGCTGTTGCAGAAGAGGACACTGTACACTTTTCATGATGGCCACACATTTTCTCCTCTCACTTTTATTTGGTGGCAGAACGGAATCTTGCCTGAATGATTGGTGAACCATTCAGGAAGTTAAATGCATTAACAGGTTCCTTATATTTTTTGTGTCATGGTAATTTTGTATAACTTAAGTCCCTAAATGAACTCACTGAAGGTTCAAACCAGAGAATTAAGGATTAAGGGAGGTGAGGGCAGAAGAGGTCTTCCTTTTGATAGTAGGAACACAGAAGAAAAAAGTTTTGGAGAGATCATCAACCATGGTCTAGCCCAGCTTCTCACTCACAGGAACAGGTTGGGAGCAACTAGCCAGCAGACTGGCTTAGCTGTAACCACAAACAACATTTTTTTGTTGGCTTACCTCAGTGGCAGATAGCCCAGCATAAAACCATGAGGCCGCCAGTCCTGCTTATGCAGCAGTTCTGTGTCATGCACAGCCTTGCTGTAGCCCTATGGCTCCAAATATACATTTTACTCTTCAGTGCATTAGTGCATCTAAAGACTAAATGTAAAGTAATCTATGCTGAGGAAACAATCAACAATACTGAGGAAATCAACAATACTTAGGAAATAGAGAAACTTTTGAAGAAAGTGATTACAAATCTAAACAGAAGTCCTTACAATGAGTTACATCCCACATATTCTCACCATTCAGCCCTGATGCTTTTTCCCATCTCAAGGCAGCTTTTGCAGGAGTAAGTAGGGGATGCTTCTATTTAGTTTGTCTTCTTGCTTGAGGGCATTTGTATGAAAGCTATGTATTATGGGAGGGAAAAAACATAGTCATTGTACTGTACTGCTATCATATATCCAGCATTATTTTCTGGGAAAGTTTCTTTTTTTCATGACTTAAATCCAGCCATGAAATCTTAACTTCACATGAGTCTTCTTGTGATAATTTTGGTGCTAATCATTGTATCTGATTCCCCTTTTCTTTGACACTTAGACAAGCAATCTATAAACTAATGTTTTTTCTACCTTCCCCTCTGAAGAAACACATATATATGTAGAAATAAATTGTATTAAAATATTTTGCAGCAGATGGACTGTATGGAAATATTTTCTAGACACAATTAATCTCTGTGCTATTATGCTGGTACAGTATATGGCCTCTGTGATTATACATAATGTATCTTTCAGGCATAGATCATTGCTTCATTTTATTTATGTTCCTCTCAGATTGGCTGCATATAACAAGAATTCTGTCTTGCTAATTAACTCCAGTGATCCCTTTAAGTCCTGATTAAGTTCTATTATTAAATTATTAAGACCTTTCCCTAGTGTTATAGAGTTTTTCCCTGTAATTTTGAATGACTTCTTGAAGCAATAAATAACCTCATGAAATAATTTTTCTCTTTTTTTCCTGTGCACGTATTTCAAGACTGTCAGGCTGGCAACATATTACAGTTAGAGGTTATAATACAAGGGATTTCACCTGAAATAACTTTGAAGGATTTTTGTAGTGATATTTTCATACTCTAAGTTAGCTGTCATTACCCAATGGATTGCAGTAGTTTTAATTACTAGACAGAGAAGCAAAACCAAAACTACATAAAACTCACAAGGAAACTTCCTTTCAATTACATGGAACACTTTATGCTGTAAAATTATTTGATGAAAAAGAAATAAGTTTTTGAAAGAGATTTTTTAAATATGTATTACACTGTGATTTATTCTAGGTTTTTTTGCTCTGATTATGCAATGTCTTTCTAGAAAGCAAGAGTTTGCATATATACTTTTAAGGCAGGAATAAAAGACAAGTGCAGCATGACAGGACTCTCAGACACACAAGTTTATGCACACATGCACATGCATTCTTATTGCCATTCACCTATGCTATAGCGCCTATATATTCCTCTGATTCCTGTGTTAAACAGAGGGAATTAATGGGCAATAAATAGGTCACAAAATCATAAGATTATTTGGGTAAGATTATTTGGGGCAAGGAGGGAAATCGGAGATATTTAACAAAAAAGTATTAAAATTCAGGAGAGTGATATCATTTAGTACAAAGTAGATATATTATAAATTTTTTATTTTATTTTATTTTCTATTTTGCATAGAGCTCTGGAAAAAGCAGATATTCTGATTGACTGCATCAAAACCTATGAGAAAACTATTTAAAATCTGAGGATTAAAAACCATATGAATCTTTTTTTTGTTTTTTTTTTTTTTAAACACTTCATTTTAGTATTCTTATTATGTTACTTCTTAAAACAATCCCAGTAATTATAAATGGAAAAAGATTTCAAGCTTTTTGCAAATAAATGAATTTTTAATTAATATACTGGGTTTTATATCCATATCAATAAGACTAAGCAATTCTTTTTAAGAATAGTTGTTTTCTCATTGTTCTATCTTAACATTTTTTGGTTTACCTCCCTTGAGTGACCTGCTGGAAACTTTGGCTTTTGAAATCCAAGTTTGCCTTTGTGAAGCAAGCACAACTGAAACCACACATACACATTTAAAACACTATTAGGATGTGACAGCACAACATGATTCAATCATGTCAGCAGATGAGAGCTGTACAGAGAGGATCAGTGGTGCATTTTTTCATCTTTCCGAATGGCTGTTGCTTTTTGCAGTTTTCATTGAAGCAGATGACCTTTTTAGCCTCATAGAAAAGTACAAACGGCAAATTCGGATCTGTTGGAGTAGCAGGGTCTTAGAGAGAACTAAATATGAATAGTGTAAAAAGGATATGTCCTTTTGAAGAGAATAACTTTCTAACTGTGTAAATGATAAAATCCTTCACATTGCAACATCCAAATAATTATTTATCTCTCCCTCTTGCTGCTTTTTTGGCTGTCTCTTACTTTTGATTTTATTTTTAATTATTATCTTTGACCTAACAGCCATGGCATACATTTAATCAGGTCTAACACCCACACATTATATTTTATAATTCACACTGAGAGTTCAAGTGACCAAGGCTATAAAAACTGAAATGCACTTCAAATAACCACAGGAAACATTTAATTTCCTCCATAACAACTTCCATGTTTACACTATGATGGTATTCTCCTGTTGTTCCACACTGCCAGGTGATAACACCTCTTGCTGTTTAGCAGTAAATTGTAGATATGGGAACCAAAGTATCATTTGGGCACCCTTTATCTGCTTCAGAAAGGAAGGATTAAGCAAATAATAGTTTATTCAGTATCCTGTCATTATTTCCCCTTCCAGCCCAGGAAAACACATAAACTGATTTGCATCTCAGACATTTTTTTTATGGTAAAGTCATGAATTGATTGTGTTTGATTGAGGGTCAAAGCACATGAAGCTGAAGAAGAATGAGTAAATATGTATTGAAAAATACAACACATCAGCTTCAGAAATAACACTGAATATTAAAATGTCATAACATGCTTAACTTAAATAAGACATATTTTATTTTCATAGAATGGTAGAATCACAGAATCACAGCATGGTTCAGGTTGGGAAGGACCTTAAAGATCACCTAGTTCCAACTCCCCTTCATGGGAAGGAACGCCTTCCACTAGACCTAGTTGTTTGAAGCCTTGCTACTTTCCTAGATACTAATGAAAAAAACCCAATGTTTTCCTGTAAATCTGTTTTCCTGAGCTGTTAGAAGACTAGAGAGAAAACAGTCTATAATTGCAGAAACCACAAGTTTTATGTGATTGTCTTGCAAAGTGCTTTGCAGAGATTGAAAAATTTTACTCATAAAAAGCCCAACATCTGTTATTACAAAGTAACAACAAAAAATGTTAAGTAATGAAATTACAAGAAATTAAATCAAAGAATGGGGGAGGAAAACATATATTATGAGGAGATTTTGGCAAAGGAATTGGAAACATAAACAATAAAAAAGTGCAAGGTGTGACTTATTAACTAGCAAACAATCTATTCAACTTATTTGACTGCTTTACATATGTAGTGGCTTCTGGAAAGCAATTTTGCTATTTGTTTTTACTTTTAACACATAAAACCAATGAATTGAACTACTCCAGACAGACTGTACTGACTTCAGTGTTGTTCTACTGCGACTAGACTGCCTTGTATTATTACAGAATGAATGAACCTCCCTGGATCTATAATTGCTCACATCCTTCTCTGTAAATCCCTCTTTGGGGCTTCTGGGTTTAGTTTAACCTTCAAATTGCTTTATCTTTTGTAAAAGTGAGCACTATAGTGAATTTTCTACTAGACCTTGAAGAAAATGGATTTTTTTTTTCATTATTTGATTATATGTTTAAATGTAAACTTTTGAAATATTTCCCTCTTTTAAAATTCATTCATATTCCTATACGAGACAGGTAGACATTGAAAAGATAGACATTGCTATCTTTTCAAAAGGGCAACAGTTAAATCTGCTTTTCAAAAAGAAAACTTACTGTATTTAAAATTAACAGCTAATAATTATGGAAACAGTTTTCATTTAGTGTGCTCTATCTCTGTCTCCATAGCACTTCTGTTAGGAGCCACAGAAATTACTTGTATCAGCTGAAGCAGATATTTTCCTCTGGTTTTGGTAGAAAGAAATATGGGAGAGCACACATGTGAAGACATACTGCACTCTATTGGCAAATTGTACTCTACAGGTGTCAACTAGACCTTTTTTTTAAGCTCCCATATTTTAGTCAAAAAGAGTAAAAATTCAAGTTCCGGGGCTCGGTTGAAGAATTGTGAAAAGGAAATAAATTTCTACAGATATGACTTCTTAACAGAACGTTTGAAACTATCTCTTTTGCAAAATGTTTGGTTTGGGATATGTAAAATTCTTTTTATGCTTCAGTTTATTTTATTAAATCATATCGTGCCTTTGTATTTGCAGCATATTTCAATTTGGGCCTGCATTCATGGAAAAAAACTTTGTAAAAAATTGCAGTTTCAAAAATTTTCTACCAAATTAACATGCCTAGAATATCTTCAGCAGGAATTTTAGCCCATAAAATAACTGGAGTAACTGAACTGTGTTCTTAGCAGTATCCCTGTCTCTGCCAATCCTAAAAATCCAAGTCCTAAAACACTGGAAACCCAAACTTTGGGGTTTGCTGTGGTAATAAATGTTTAGGCATATCCAATCACAAAGTATGAGTTTTTCTGGAGTTTTTAGGGATTGCTTAAGAGGAGAGGTTTGATCATGACTATATTAATTACTTTCTCAATGATGCTAACCTTATCTTTTACAGAAAATTATAGCAATAATGTTGTATATCATGCTGATAAGGAAAATCTTTTATGTTCTACAGCTTTATTCTAGCTCTAGGATAAAGTCATAAAACAAAGCAGAATTATTATAGCTTGCCCAAACTGTGAACAAGATGCCCTGTGTTACATGGAAGGTACCCCCAGGGCAGCATATAAATTTATTCCAAATCAAAATGCATCAGTTTTACTGAATTTAGAATTAATAGAGAACATCTGTTTTTGCACAGCTGAATGGTAGCACATGCTGGCTCAGCATAATCATAAAGCAAAACCCTGTTAAGACATTTACAGCAAAATCACAAATTGCTTTAAATTTATGCATACAAGTAGTCTCATAGTCTGGACATGGCTAAGTGCTATACTGTCTCATTTTCATTAATTCATGTAGTCTATTACCTTAAATTTTGCTTATGGAAATTATGAAATTGCAAGTCTGATTTTAAGAAATGCAGAATCTAATGGAGAAAACTGTAAAATCACATAATTCATAAGCATTGGGGTTGGCAATTCAACAGCATTGGGGATACTTAATAATCTCTTCTTATTACTCTTTAATTATAATTGATTTTAGCAGCAGAGATATTCTGGCATAATAAATTCTCAATAATCAAAATTTTATGGCTAAGAGAAGTTGTGGCTTGAAAGTTTCTCTTTCAGAAAATATAGCTTATTTTTTGTACATCTTGGGGAAAATATATATAATAGTAGTATTTGCAACTTCTTGATTTTTGAGAGGTTTTCTACGAAATGAATTTCAATCTTTCTGCTTAATAAGCAATAATAATAAATGCTCTGTAGGTCTCCATAGTTCTAAGAATAAGGATAAGGGTACTGCTAAGAAAAGAGATATAAAGAAATTTTTTTGTTGGCAGAATGGTTTCCTGGAAATCTCTTTATGAGCAAAACCCTCAGCTTTATATGGTCAAGTTCTCAAAAATTTTGGAAGAGTATATTGAAATTTCTTTTCAGGTTTATCTCCTGAGGAGTTCAACATTCACACTGAGATTAGGGACCAGGAAGAGCAGACTGTAACATACTGTAAGTGCAGAAGGGTGTTATTGGGTAAACCAGAATGTCTTAGAAGAGAAAATAAGAATTTCTCTTTCAGCATGTCCCCATTCTACTACAATATAGGTTCAGGACACAATTTCAGTGTATATGAAACACTGAATTGAGAAAAGCTTCTGAGTTTGGGGGGTTTTAGATATGGTTTTCAGCTGAAGGTATGCTATTTGAAATAGCCCTTATCTGGACAAGAAGGGAGATTACTAAACTGGAAACCCCTTTTTTAAAAGACCCTGCAGACAGGTGAAAAGCTATGTGCAAAGACATAAACTAATATGGATAATATTAATAATCACAAAATCACAGAATCATTTTAGGTTGGAAAAGACCTCTAAAATCATGGAGTCCAACTTTTAACCTTGTCAACTAGAACATGGCACTAAGTGCCAAAAAAGTCACAACCTCATGTTCATTACCTTTACTATAAAGGAACATCTTTTCTCTGCCGGCAGATCCATCTGTTGTAGGTCACGTTGCAACTCATCCGTCAAATGCAAGAGGTCAAAAGTTCTGTTTGACTGACCTGAAGCTCCACTCTTATATCTCCAAACTTCAAGTTCATCCAGGGGGATGTGCACATCAGCTGATATAATTATTGTGAATTTGAGGAACTCACCTAGAAAAATTCTTGGCCAAGGACATTTTCCATCTTCTATACTTATATAATAACAGATAGATCAAATTTCATTAATATATATTTCATTTATTTGGGTGTAACTAGAAGGCCAGAATGACCTGCTTATATATTTTTGTTTAGACTTATAGAGGAATTTTAGTTTAGTATGTAGGCAAAATTAGTGATTACACTTTAGCTGGTGTTCATCCAAACAACTTTTCTCCCTATTAAAGAAGAAAATAATTTGTCTTTTCCTAGAATTTTGATCAATATCAATTTGCTGAGATTTCCTGGTTACATTTAATTTCTGTCTTAGTTTTGTTATAACATCATATCAGTGTCTTCTGATTTTTTTTATGAATAAATTATTTGTATTGGGTTTTCTTAGTTATGTGATATTTTATACTGAGCAGAGCTTCTGTTGTTGTTTTTCAAGTTTCAGAGAATATAAAATATTTTGGGTTTATTTTCAATGAAGGAGTTTCCTTATATTTGGCTTATTTAGGATAATACTTCTTTGGGGTAATGTTTCAGTAATTATATGAGTTTGAATTTCTAGAAGTGCTTTTTCCTTCAGTTGCTTTTCTATATAAGTCAGTTTGCAGATCAAATATTAAATTCTTGGGTTTCTTTGAACTTTTCTTACTGGATACTTTAATGTCTGTTGGATTTTATTATCCATGTAAGCATGATATTTTTCCATAGCAGCTTCCTCTTTTTCTTCTCTTACACATCACATATGAAATGAACTGATTCTTAACCAATTCTAAGTGTTGCCTATTGACAGACTGACAGTCTATTTATAACCTATTTAAAATTAAATTAATACAACATGTATTGTGAAGTTCACTATTGCTTTGTACTATTAATTTCACTTAACTAAGTCTCACTCACCAAGATCACCAGAGATACTTCAACCTTTAAATTTAAAAATACAATAATGACATAAGAAAAGTCAAAAAAATATCAAAGTGTAATAGCATAATGTAAGCTATTTCATCAGATGAAATTCTTGTGAAAATATATACTTCAAATATTTTAAAACCAATATCCAACTCTTCTGGTTGTTCAGAGTTACATGAAGTAACCTGATGATTATGTCAGTGCTAAGGTATTGAAAACAAGAAAACGAACAAAAAATCAAGCCAAGAAACATGTGAACAAGTAATTTTCTTGCTTCTTTAGAAGCCCCAGTGTAGACTAAATGATCTTTGGCTTCATTATTCAGCAGGAATGTAGATCTGAATCTGGATCTAGATTAGTTTGTGGTAGACCCATCACTGATGCAATTTCTTTCTGAAATATCAGTGGTTTTGGTTTCATTAGTGTTCCAATTCTGTAATGTCTTTCCTGGTCTGAATTCTAGCTCCTTTTGAATGCCAGTCACAGAACATCAACAAGGCTTTTCTTCTTAAGATGCCTAGACAGATTATAATTCCAGAGCCTTTGCTGTAAGGTAGTCCTACTACTTCTACTGATGAGAAAATCTGTATTTTCACATGTTTTACATTAATGAAAGTCAGTGGGTGTTCCAGGGTGCACAGAAACAGTTGAAATAATTAGGAAGCAATTTCCACATGATTCTCCTCCTCTCCATGGAGCTTTCAACAGAAGTTCCTTAAAGCATGCATTTGGAAAAAAGAACATTGGTCTGTTAGGACTGTAAAAATTGCTAGCTTTCACAAAATTCTGGGAATCACAATATTTTCCATTTAGAGTTGATTTAGATAACATATCAGTCATAGTGAGTGTTTTGCTTTCCATCTTCATTCCCCTACGCATGTAATTTCCACAAAACTGTAATGCACTGAAAAGCTTACTTACAAAATAGACAAGAGTAGCTTGAAAAGTGTTGTCACTTCCCTATATTTTTATCTTTCTCAAAGCTGCGGTTTGTCTCAGAAGGAAATACGAGCCATTTCCATGACCAAACAGTTTTAGAGATGCTTTTGGACTTGAAGAGAATAGGCAATTGTCCCAGATTCCCTTTCAGTTTGACTCAAGGCTATGTGAGGTAAATTGTAACCAAATATGCAAGTAGAGAGGAGGGAAGGTCTTCCACCTTCCCTCCCTCTTAAATCTCCACAACTATATTGTAAACTCTGGTCATTGTGTTCCATTGAGTTTAAATGGATATGGAAAATAAAAGCTTTCGTAAAAATAGCAAAATAGCAGAAGTTAAGGAATAGCAAGGAATAGCTCTTTTATTGCCAGGAACACAGACTCTGTATACAAGAATTTTGTGTCCTACTGTCATTGTCCTTGCCCTTGTAGAACTTGAGTATTTGTTTATTTTTTTAGTTCTGATCTTGAATGGCTTTTCCTTCACACCACAAAACAATGATGTGGTGAAAAGTACTTGTATGAATTCTTTGCTGACATGGTAATAAGCTTTGCTTGCATTTGTGACCTCAAGAAGTGACTGTCCCACAAATGTCCCTGAATTGGTAACAGCTTTTTTTTTTTTCTCTTTTCCCATTGTAATATTTTTATTGGCTGTTTATTTAAGTACTATTCTGAATACACATGTATCTTTAGAGTGCTTGCTTTCGCTACTTTCAAGTGTTCTGCTGTTTATTGGCCTGAACTTCTTCAGTAACATAATGAAGATAACCTTGAGGTTGTTTTTTTTTTTCCCCAAGTGTCTCATATTTTACCTCACTGAGTGCTGCAGAAGCCAAGGTAAAACTGTCTTTTACCTTAGAAGTGGATCTAGAGTACAATGGAATTTCAGCAAGTTATATGAAATGGCTCACATACTGACCATTTTCATGCTACCAAGTTATGCTCAGATCTAAAATGTAACACCTGAAAATCATGAGGGTCATCACTGTTTCCTAAAGGTCGAAAAAAAATGTGCAGAATATTTGATACTTACAAAAGAAATGCAGAGAAGAACAAGAGCAAGAGAGAAAGCTCTGGATCTTAATTACCCACGTATTTAACTCTTGTCTCCCCAGCTCTGCCTTTGAACTGCTACAAATACTACATCTACCACAAGGGCTGAAGATTTGGGCAGCATGAGAACCAATTGGTGCCATTTGGCCTTCATCTTTTACTTAGCAGAGCAGAGATGATCTTTTGTAATATTTTTATTGTCATTGTTTATATTGTCATCAGGCTAGCATTCTTGCCTTGCAGTCTTTTTAGACAATACATGAAAGAAGAAAAAAGATTAATCTAAAAACTGACAGGGAATACAACTATTTTATCAAAGCATGAGTAAAGTTGTGTGAGACAGCATTCTACTCACAGCTGGTGCTTCAGTCTTGATTTGGAAAGGCCCTCAGGTACATGCTTAACCTGAATCCCTCTGAAGTCAATATATTTACATGTGCATAGTGTCTGTGGTTGTTTCACAAAGTGTTTTTTCAGTGCATCTGAAGGATGTATGCTAGAGAAAAAGACGGGAGTATCTACAGAAACCTTACCAAGCCACCTCTGTCTCAGCCTGACGACAGCAGCACAGCACAGAATGCATTTGGGGACGGCACAGGAGGGGTTATGGCTTTGAGATACAATGGCCCTGTTTTTTTCCCGAGACTGGGGTGTGTGCATGAGCAGCATCTCCCAGGAGCAGTTCAAGCTGTGGCAAAATTGTCTCCCCTTTCCTACGCTCCAGGGCTTAGCGCCATGTAAGCAGGGAGATGCAACAGCCCTGCTCCTTTCTCCACGCACTTCAAGGACCTCTGTCAGGCATGTCATCCTGCAGCCTCTTACCTCCTGTGTAAGTCCCTGTGCCAAAATCTAGATGTCTCTCCCAAAGTGTTTTAGTTTAAAGGTGCTCTAATCAGATCGCATCCAATGCTTAAATCACCTTAAACCTATTCAGGCTAGATGCCTGAGTTTTACCATTCCTTTCCACATGCCTGGTGCTTGCCTCAGACATGTTAGTGTGAGAAAACAGTAAAGGCACCAGAGCTTCCTGTGGCTTTGTCTTCCTTCATGATATACAAACTGCTCTTATTAACAACAGGCGGAAATTACATCTGGTGAATCTCTCCTAATGGCATTATTGAGGGGTTAATTTGGTATGGTAATTTTCATTGGGTACCTGCTGAAATCTGCACAGAAGGAAGTCCCGTTTTTAGCACTGCTTTGAATGTCTTTGCTGAAGAATTAAGGTAAAGTCTTTCCTTTGCACTGTTATTTGTTTTTCTTTCAGAAGGAGCAGGGTCAATTATTGTTATCCATAGAGGTTACTGCTGTAGAAAGCTAAGAAAGAACCTTTCATCTGAGAAAACAAATACACTTGGAGAAACAACAGTGAAATTTGATAACCTTTTAATGTATTTATCAAAGGGCCTGCAGTTCCATTTCAAGGCAGGTGAAGGAATACTTAGTGAACCCAGAAAATGAATCTACCTCCACAGAACTAAGATAAGTAAAAAGGAAGAAAGAAACAGGCACAAAACCGTTAGCACCTGCCAACTCTTATTAAGAGATTAGAATGCTTAAAAAGACAGCAAGCAGCTCAATATTTTCTTTTAAGTTTCTCTCGCCTGACTTCTCATGCATACTGCTGTGCACTGCAGTGAAACAAACAGGTCACATTTCACCTCCTCAGAGTTTCAAAAGCACTTTATAGCTTAAGAGCAAGTAGCTTCTCTACAGACTTTGTAAGATATTTTTACAAAATGTATAATTTTAAGAAATGTATCTGTGCCCAAGTGATTGACTCTTAGGAAACAGTGAGGCTAAGAATTGGCAAGAAACTTAGTTCCCAATGTGAACCTAAAGTTAGTTTACACATGAATGCTGAGTGATTTAGGAATTGTTCTGAGATACACTGAAATATCCTACAATTTTAACAAGTTTCCTCTTTAATCAGTGGAAAACACAGTTTACAAATAGGCTTCTTGTGAAACAGTGATGAAAGCAGCACTGCTAGTCATGCAGATCAGAGAGCATAAATCCCAGTGAAGCTGACAGGAATACAGACAAATGTTTTAAAATGGAAAGAGCTATTTCTGGCAGAAATTGGGGGCCTGCTCCCCCTGTGAAATGCTGAAACTTGCAGGAGAAAAGGCCTGCAGCTACCATAGTGTGAACCACATGCCTCCTGAGAAGGGACAGTCAAGTGACCCATTGCATTTTTTGCTTCACCACCATTTAGTTCAACCAGGAATTAGACCAAAGAAAGGCTGACGGAGAACTGTTCAGTTGCAGAAAGAAGGGGATTTGTGCACTGAGCTGCCTGCAGAGATGTAGTCTATCCCTGGCTGGGGGTAGGAAAATGGCAGGGTTAAGGGGAGCAGTGCAACCAAATAACAGAGAAGTGGGGTCTTCACTGCTCTCATAACACCCATGGCTGGGGCAGGACCAGGCAAAAAAGAAACCACAAAACCCCAAAACAAAACAAAATAAACAAAATATAAAAATAAATAAAAAAAAATAAAACAGAACTACTGAGCTCTGCCTTTGTAAGACACCGCTTGGAGTACTGCCTCCAAGTCTCAGGTCCTTGGCATAAGAAATGGACTTGTTAGAGGGGGGCAGAGAAGCCACAAAGATAAACAGAGGGATGAAATGCCTCTTCCACAAAGACAGGCTGAGATACCTGGGACTGTTCAGTCTGGACAAGAGAAGACTTTGGGGAGACCTTTTTGTGATATTTCATTACCTTAAGGGGGCTTATAAAGAGGGAGAAAGGGAATTTTTATTTGGCGAGATAGTGACAGGGCAAGGGGAAAAGGTTTTAAACTTAAGGAGGGCAGGTTTTGATTAGACATTAGGAAAAAATCCTGTATTGAGAGGATGGTGAGGCATTGGAACAGGTTGCCCAGAGAATCTGTAGATGCCCCATCCCTGGAAGGCCAGGCTGGATGGAGCCCTGAGCAACCTAATCTAGTGAGCAGCATCTCTGCGTGTGGTAGGGGATTGGAACTAGAGGGACTTTAGGGTCCCTTGCAGCACTAACCATTCTATGGTTCTATGATCCTAGGTGATTGGTGTTGTCCTTGAACAGGTCTTCACTTATGGATATTGTTAGTGTTTAAATTCTTCTTTTTGGCTCTGAGACTACATTACTTGTTTGGTTTTGCTTGAAAATGCAGATAATAGATACAGAACCTGTAAGACAATGACTGACCGGAGATCAGACCCAGGTATAAAATGCACTTGTGCAGAAAATGTCGCTGGAAGAAAAGACCTTTATGCAAACAGAACTCTGCAGAGAAATATTGATATTAAAAACATTACATTTTATGAAGCATCCTAGCAATACTGGGAGTTGAAATGAATCCATTGTATTTGAATGAAGAAGCCAAAGTGAAAACAGTTTTGGTATACACAGCATTTTAACTTCAGTTGTTTTCCCCAGCTCCTATTCTATACTTTGAAGCTGTACTACAAAAGAAGGCTTAATTCTCAACTTTTTCACTGAGCCTGCAGGGCTGAGATAATCAAAGTACAGATCATGTTAGAAAAAAAAGTGAACCTAACCTTCTTCAAAATGGAGACAGCATATGGGACAAAACAAAATATTTTATAACCTCATTAAGTCTCCTGGATGCATTTTACACAAATATCCCTTTGTGTAAAGATCAGAATCACATTCTGATTTTTTAAAAATATATTGCATAATGGTACTGCATATTCATTACAGGAATGCATTTCTACAGACCCCTCAGTTCAGGCCTATTCAATGACAAAACATCAATCAACCCCTGGATATGTGTTGCAGTCCCATAGTTGCATAATAGCCTAAGCACAGTGAAGTCCTCAAATAGAAACAATGCTATATGTATTTCATAGGATGTCTCATTTTTTATTTAAAACAAACCCATATTTTACAGCAAGAATAATTTACAATTACATTTTAATTTAACAGACATTATTGATCTAATTTTCAAAAGAATTTAGTGGGTTTTTTTCTAAATTTGCTTTCAATCACCTTGTGTTCAACTTAATTAATTACATTGTGTGCCCTCAGCAGTTTTGTGTTTAATTAGAATGCAAGAGAGAAATAATTTGTTTTAAAATCTTGGGTTATCTCATATATGCTTATTTATGGAAAAGCTTTTGTAAGTGGATGTAGAGCAGCTCAACTGCTGTGAATGAAATAGAAATAGTACACTTCGTGTGTATATTCATTATTTTAATGCATTAACATTAGCCTCTCATATTCACATTTATTGACCTTTTACTCTCCACTATTGCTTGTGTATTTGTCAAACACTTTTCATGTCTTCCTGTCGAAGGTGAGAGTTAACCAGTGTTGACAATGCCTTTGAAAACTTGAATTTAAAAGTATAAAGTATCTACATGGAGCTGAACAATACTGGACATTATTAACATTAAACAGTTATAATTAATTTCCATGATGGAATTATGATCCAAGGATGATCCAACATTTGATTATTCATAACAAACCCTTTGTCCTGGCTTGTCTTCTGCCAATGCTGCTCTCTCTGCTCTTTAGAAACTTTTCCTACTTGCAAATTTTTTCTCATCTTTTTTACAGAATAGAGGAACAACTTTTGGGAACAACTGCATAAATCTAAAAAACTTTGTGGCAGCTGCCATATTTGACAATTTCTGTCAGAACCCATAAAATATAGTGTTTTCTTTGAAATTTGCAATTACACTGGTTTAAGAAAAATCAAGTCATTTGACTGTACAAAAAACTCCTATTTTCTTAAAAAGGGTCTATTTGTAAGTTGTAGAACAGCTTAGGGAATTTGTTTAAATTTGCTCTCCATCATCTTCAACTTTTTGGATAGTAACTATACATGAATTCAGACCTCTTCTATCACTACATAAGGAAACACCCTTTTTTTTTCTAATTTTCTGAAAAAAGTAAAGAAAACTGATGGATCAGACTAAAAAGGTACTTTCTCTGAACATGACTGCTAACTATATAAAGGTAAGAATAAAAATCAAGTGATAACCTCTAAAGTTTAGAAGTTCTAATAGCAATCCACTGGTATCTAAATGGAAGTCACTAGGAAGGCAAATACAACCTCTTTAAATAAAAAGGTAACAGACATAACTTAAAACAAAAAAGATACCAAAATATAATCAGAAAATACTTCTTACAAATGAGGACCATCAGGAGCGGCACAGGGAACCTCTGCAGGCTTCATCTTTGGTGAAGAGGTTCAAGAAAAATCGCTGAGTAACTTACTCTTATCTCACAAGTGGCTCTGCTTTGAGAAGGAGGATGCTCTAGAAATCTCCTGAGGCCCTTTCCCACCTGGATTATTCGATGAATCTATTTCATGATTCTCCAGACCTGCTTCACAACCACCATATCATATAGCAGACCATTTTTGTAATGAGAGCATCTCTTCATTCAGTGCATGTCTTATCACTCACAAATGTTGTTGAAATCAGATCCTCAATTTGATTCTTAATTTTGTAGAAGTGAATTTTCAATATACTGTTTTATAAGAGTACATGATAATTAATCTAGCTTTGTGATTTTCTCAGTCTTAGTCATGGGTATTCAAATGTTTGGAATAGGTAATGTTAGAACATGACTGTGCATATGTTTAAAAAGACACCACTCCGTGATACACTGTGTTTTGTTAGACAAAGGAAATACAAATAATTCAGTCAATCAGTCAGTCTGTCAGTCAATCGATCATGTAAGCCAGTGATTTGTTCTGTGGTTCAGTAAAAAAGGATTTAAGTAATAATGTCTGTAGAACTTTTGAGATCTGTAAAACAATTTGGAATTAACACAAAATTGATGAATACAGGTAAAGCAATTAATAGAAATCAATTAATCACAGGTACTAGAGTGCATAAAAAGAAAAATATTGCTCTTGCTTTTTCACCTATATTTCCTAGCAATTTTTCTGAAGTGATGGATTCTGATCTCTCCTTTCTTGTGTCTTTTGCTTATAGACTATTTCAACATGAATAAGACCAGGATGAATGAATCAGTTTCCCAATAAAATAATAGGAGATGTTCATTATTGCATTGAAATGAGTCCTTGTCTTTCCCTGTCCTTCAGGAAAAAAGATAATCAACTGTCTTCATTATAAGATTTGTCAGCATGATAGAGCTAATATTAATGCATTTTAAATTGAAAATAAATAACAGGGCTGACATTTATCTACAATGCTAGAATGTGACAGGATACTGTATGTGGTGATGTGTGTCATTGGCTGATGCAGAGTGAGCACATTATCCCCACTGCTCTTTCTGTGCATAAATCAGTGTAATTATTTAATCTTTACTTTTAAACAACTTCCACTTTGGTTTAGCTTCCACATTTCTCTTTTACAGGAGCAAGATAGACACTGGAATTTTTTTTCTTATCTCACAAGGAGGACTTCCTGATGGGAAAAATTATACAGCAAATTTTGACATGAAACTACTTTGCACAGTTTGTCGCAAAGTCCTTGGCATGTCTTTTAACTGGTCATGTTCAATTCAAAAGCAGAATTTTCTGCCAAGAGTTGTTCCTAATTTTGTGGCTACAGCACTTTTTGGAATGAGAGTTTACCAATAATATTGTTAGTGGCCAAATTCTAACATATTTTTGAGCTACTTAGAAGAGGTTAAATTTACAGACAGAGCATCTAAATCCAGAGAACACCAAGTCTACTTGTTTGCATGGATGCACATCTTTTAATGGTATAATCATATTTTAAAAGTCAAAAGCAGAACTAAATTTCACAATGGGTAATTTTCTCTATAATAATGTATAATACAAACATCTCATTGCATTCTTTGATTCACTTGTGCCGTGATCTGTGGACTTGTGTAAGGCAAGACTAACCAGTAAAATAAGTACTAATAAACTTTCTTTACTATTTGGATCTATTTCATATCCTTAGAATTAGTAGCAGTTTGTCAATAGAACATGAATAAATATATCCCCATATATAAGAGTTTATTGTAGGGGAGGATAATCTGTTTAAATCTCTGCATCCCTCCGGTAGCTAAGGCTTTTTCAGCAGGTGAGTCATAGTTGGGGCCAATGTGTCTCCCTTGATTACGCAGAAACCGAAGAAAAAGCCGACCCTGGCACCTGAAGTGCCCAGTTAATAATGATTCATTAACAATTTAACTGGTATAATCTCCACCTCTGCTTTACAAGTAGCCTTGTTTGAGCTAAGAATAAAATTTCCTCTTAGAGACTGGGGGCAATGAATTCCACCTGCATTTTCCTTTCTAACAGTTAAAGCACAGCCTAAGATATTTGGTGTTGTTCAGTGTTTGAGAGAGCTGCAATTTTACAAAGTATATCAAGTACACAAAAATAACCTTAAATCCATATTTGAAAAATCAGATCCAAAATGAGAGTAAAGTGTAGAGACTTAAATAACTACATTTTATAATATCATACCCAAAACCAAAGTCTGTTTTGTAGTTTCTTATTTCTGATAAGAGAATTGCAGACAACAGAAGTGAGGTGTCATCAAACTGGGTAGAATGGAGACAGTAATATATGTCTCTACATTTTGAAGTTATACCTGCAAAGAATTGAATGATTTTAAAGAGAGAAAGGTCATCAAGTATGGTGGTGTATTTTTAAGTCTTCTTAGCCCTTCCTTTCTCCTTTTCTCTTGTACCACTCTGCCTAATTTTGTTAACAGAATATGCATTTTAAAAAGATATTAAAAATTAACTCCTGCCTTGACAATTGCATTTTGAATGAAGTTCTTCAAAGACTCTTCACAAGCAGGACTGGGAAATCCTACTTATTATTAAATATGCAATAGCTCATACAAACTCCTGGCGCTAGAGATTGTTTTGCTGACATTGAAAGTAAGATCCAGAAGAGTGGGGGGTCCAGAACACTTAGATAGTGTTCTTCTTTCTGAAGTGAATCCTGGGATTCAGGATTGTATATACACCTAGACAGCTGGTCTGATGTACTGGTGACAGACTTCAGAATTTTCCAACTTGTGTTTCCTACTACACTGAGTGGTTAAATGTTCCATTATTCACACCAGACAGAAGGTCATATGGAAGGATATAGAGAGTCTTTGTCTTTGACTGATCCTCTGGCCAGATCCTGTGGCTCACCTCTCTTTTGCAGGGTTGGAGTCTCCCACATACACATGTGCCAGGGGCGGTTTAGATTGGATTTTACAAAAAGTGTCTTCCTTGATAGGGTACTCATGCACTGGAGCAGACCCTGGAAGTCTTCAAAAACTTCTAGATATGGTGTCTAGAGACATGCTTTAGTGGTGGACTTTGATGCTCTGACCTGAGTTGATGATCTGATTTGATGACCTTGGAGGTCTTTCCTTATTCTTAATTATTCTATGAATCAGTTCTACATGCTGCTTTGAACCATTACTCTTTCCCTCAATTCTGCTCATGTTCTGAGCTTTTCCTCTCCCTAAAACTCAGAGGAATCTTCTGGCCTCTTGCTGTCCTTTGATATTCTAATCCAAAATTTCCCACAAACAAGATTTTCATGAAGATTGATTAATGCAGACTCTTTCCTTAAATATTTTTCAGGTTATTGCTGGTCCACAGAGCATAAAGATGCAACATGGGACCAATTAGGTCTATAAGAAAATAGTGCCTAAATGCCTTTAATCCTCAATAACAGGAGTGGCTGTGAATAGTGAAGTTCCTGGTCCCGTAACATTCAAGAAAACAGTTTACTGAGAAATCTCAGTAAGTTAGATTGTCACTATTCTCCAAAATGAGGCTGTCTCACAACACTTCAAAATCAACTCCAATTACAACACCATGTAAGATCCCAAGTCGCCACATGTGTATTTGAGACTAACAGTTCTGGAAACAAATAAATTTTTTTATTACAATGTCGAGACTACAACAGTACAAACCAAACAGGATTTATCTACTTTGGCAAACTTCTGGGAATTCCACATGTCCTGGTCTTCTTACTTTGTGACCACTTTTCTTGTATCATTTTAACTGTATAAGGGCTGCAAGAATTATCAATTCTGTTACACTCAATGGGATTTTTGGTGTTTTAACACTTATAAAACCAGATGACAGTAAACAGATATTTAAAAAACTTTAAAAATTTAAAATTTACATTAAAATTTAAAAAATCAAAATGTAACTTCAAAAAAAGATTTTAGCTCTAGACTTGTCAGTAGTCTGCTTCATGGTTGGATTTTGTCCATTGCAGTTTATTTAAGTAGTGTAACTGGGCCCTGATTGCGACCAGGAATTGCGGCTCCTACACAAGTCTGTGAACAAATAATAATTAAATATGACTGCATTTAGTGCTAGTGAACAAGGAATAGAACTGAAAGCAAAATATGAAGTAAAAAAAAATATATCAGCTAGCACAGCATGGTTGGGAACTAATTTAGTATAGATAAGTCACTAAGAAGGAAAAAAGTAGACAGGGGAGATTGGCTAGGTTTCCAAGCAGCTTGTTAGTATTCATGAGAGTGAATTTTTAGTAATTATCATGACACACAGATAGTTCATAGCCTAGATGAAGGATTCTGTGTGTCAATCAGTAAAAATGTAATCACCCAAAAAAAGAGATGTCTGTGGCTGGTTTCTGAGATTAACCAACTTTGAAGGAATTTGGAACTTTTGAATTTTTAGAACTTTAATGGCAAAGGAGCACAGGAGCTTAATGTATTATTTTCCCCTTCTTCTGAAGAGGACGACTTTGCCTCTCCACTCAGCAGTTGTCAGGTCATGTCTGAAATACTGGGTTTGACTTTTTTTTCTATTATACAAAAAGGTTTGGACAGGCTAGGGAAAGTCCAGAGAAGGGCACAAAAATGATCAATGGGGAACCTGTCATAGGAGGAAAGGCAGAAAGTCAGCCTTGAGATGAAAAGGTTTAATGGAGACCTCATTACTATGTTCCAGTATTTAAAGTGTGTTACACTTGTTAAAGAAGATGGAGACTTCCCGTCATGGTTTAAGCCCAGCTGGAGATAAGGTACCGTGAAGCTGCTCACTCAGTCCCTCTCTCTGCTCCTCACACCAGTGGAATGGAGACCACAACCAAAATAAAATTTTTAGGTTGAGATAAGAACAGCTAGAAAATTAAAAATAAAGTAAAATACACTGGTAGTGGTAAATTATACCAATAATGACAATAAACAGGAAAAAATAGGTTGGTGCACAATGTAAGCACCACCTGATCAGAGCCCCCTTCCCAAACCCAGATCAGCCCCCACTTCAGGGTACCTTCTCCAATTTTATATTCCAGTCATGATGTTCTGCAGCATGGAACATCCCTTTGGATCACCTGTCTTGGCTGTGCTTCCTCCCAGTTTCCATAGCACACCTCCTCACTGGCAGAGCATGACTTAGGATAAACACAACTTAGCAAAAGACCAAAATATCAACCTGTGTGTTGTCAACACTATCCCCATTCAAAATCCAAAACATAGCACTGTAACAGTTACTGAGAAGAAATTACCTCTACCCTAGCTAAAATCAGGACATTTCCTTTTTTAAAAGGAGTCAGTTGGGAAAGACAAAGGGTAATGAATAAAAGTTACTTCTGGGGTAATTCCAGTTAAAAAGAAAAGGAAAATTTTTCACAAGAAAAATCAGCCCTTGGAATAATCTCACCAGGGAAGTGGGGAACACTTTAGATTTATCTGTTCAGGGTGCTGGGCCATGTTGTCAATTTTATTTCTAAGAAAGGCTGGACCAGCTGATTATTATCTATTAACATTTTAAGATAATTCCAGGCCTGCCATTGTGTAGATTAGCACAATGTATTAGCAAGGGTGAGATTCCTGGGATGAAGAAAAGCAGCTGATTGCTGAAAAAATGTATTTGGTTCTGTTTTTATCCCATTTCATATTCCACATTATATCTACAGCACAGGATGACAGACTATGCTGTCAGTACTGAATCCTCAAGATGTCTTTGATATTCATAAACACAGCATCTGAATTTCAAAAAAAAAAAAAAAAACAAAACCTGTCAATATGAGGAGAAATATAGCTTAATCAAAAGGAAAATTAGCTAGGTCACAGACTAACAGAGAAAGATCTGCAATTATTGTCTAGAGTGCATTTAGGAAAGAGGTATTTTGGAGTAGTCAAAGGAAAGCTACCAGACATAATGGGTTTTGATTAAGAAACAAAAATCAAAAATAAATGACAGGAAAACTTAAAAATAGCCGTGCTATCAAAGTTTTAAAGTGTCTAAATTCCAAACAAACTTAAAGTTAAAAAATAGCTTCTGACCTAATTTTAAATAAAGATCTGTTAATGTTTAAATAAATATTAATTAGTGTTTGTTGCTGCTAAAGCATTTGGATTACATTTTCTATGTTCTTCTGCTTTTTTTTTTCTCAGTCATTTCTGGGGAATGTCACACAGGAACTATGGTGTGTGCTTCTGATGTTCCAACTGGCCAGAAGCCATCTAAATGTGCAGGTTTGAGGTGCACAGTAACTTTAAGTCTATAAATTACCAGTACTGAACAAAAAGACATAAGACTTCCTTACTCCTCATTCCCAGTTATTCTCTTCTCCCATGCTTGCATTTCACAAGGCTGGATCAGAGATCTAATTCAGCTGAGAATGAAGTCAGTAAAAAAGACCCAGTTTTTAAAGGACTTGTGTTACAAAAAAGTTAAACATTTTTCCTTTTTAATTTATCCTTCAAGGTTTTTTTTTTTCCTTTATTAAGCATTTAAGTTCTCCTTTTGGTATATTAGACACATATCTTTTAACCTTTTTTTATTAAACAAAGTGGGTAAATTAGACCAAGCATTTCCAATGGCTGCCTATGTAGGTTTCCCGTTACCTTTGACAGCAAATATTAGTGTTCAGCCAACAAAGAGTAGAAGCTTACAAAGCCTTCTGAACCTGTAATTGTGCTTCGGACACACATCAATAAAGCCAACACATGATTTATTTACAGTTGTCTCCCACTGAAATTTGGAGTAATTTCCTAGATGGCAGCAGTCCACAGGACAGCAGTCACTCACAGGGCTTTATCAATTTGCCATCCCATCCACAATCTTATTCCCATGGTAGTCAGCAGTAGCCTGTGCACAGGAAGAAGCCAGAAATTTCAGAATAAGGCACTGTAAGGCATCCAAGCCACCTTTTGTGCATCTGCATTTTAAGTATCCAATGCTGTAACTTTTCAGAAGTCATGTAAGTGCCTTTACATATGCAGAGAAAAGCCTAAAATTTCTTCAAAAAGAGACCAAGACACCTCTGCAAAGTATCTAAGGTGAACCAAGTTTTGCACTCTGAAGGTCTCCAAAAATATTTTCTTTTAGAAAGTACATTCTGGCCTATCCTTGGAAAGATCATTTGCTGAATCTTAGTTTCTTGTTCTCGAGAAAATATTAATGTCTGACTGCCAATCTCACACATTACACGGAAAAATATTTCCATCTATTATTTCAAAAGTTATATTTTTCAATTTCATTACTCCTTTGACCCCCACTTCTGAACATAATACAACAAGCTCAGAAAATTGTCCCTCCCCTCTACAACATTTATAGATATTATTCTGTCACCATTTTTTTTTCCTGAAATTTCATAACTTAATCTTTCAGTCTTTCTTCAGAGGTCCCAATGACAGAAATGCTGCCATCTGTAATTCTTTGCCTCCCTTTTGCTGTGGGGTTATCTGTTTCTAGATGGAGTATTTCTGGTAGGCCCGTGGCACTGGCTGTGCAGGAGATTTTTTCTATCTCATTTCTCAGGTGTCGTAAATCTACTTGTCCTTTCCACATGCAACTGCATAGAGCTCACTACAGAGTAAGACACAGATCAATTTCCAGGATTGACACATTATACATAAAATCCCTGATGGTATACAATTAGACACAATTTTCTTCACAAAATTTCTTTTCTTTCAATTCTTCAACAGCGAATTTCAGCAAGTTTTCAGTTCAGCTGAAGTTTAATTTCTTTTTTTTTAACTTCATTGACTTTTTCTTTCAGTACACTTGTTTTCTTCTTGTTTAGCTTTCTTTCTAACGCATTAATGCATTAATGAGTATAACATTGAATATATATGAAAGTCTGAAACATCCTACTTTTAACCTTTAGTAGTGATGAAAATTGATTTTTTCCCTTTTGTTTTTCACTACTTATTTTTTGTACAGGACTGTATAATATCCTCAAAAATAATAATTTCATTTGTTTATTGCCTTTCTTTAGGGACTTGGTAAATGGGTTTTTGAAAACTAAATAAAATGTCATTAGGATCGCATTTTTATTTATATACTTTGGAAGGGTTTGAATTCATTAGAGAGAGAAATTACCTTTATAAAGATGAGGTTATTTACCATTTCTCACATCACCATCTACATTTAATTTTATTATTCCACTTTTAAATGTTGAGCAAACTATTTGCTTCCAGAAATGTCTGTGGCTTACTTGTCAGAGAGTTTCTGAATGACAGGGAATCATTCTGAAGTACCAAGTAAATTATTTTCTACTGTAAACGCTTCTAATCTAGGAATTTTTTAAATGGCAGACTGTAAAATTTCTGGTAGCATGTCTGATGTTTTACTCTCAGGCTCTTTGGTAGTCTTCCAACATTATCTTCTATTTGCTGAACAAGCTGTAGCAATGACAAATAAAAGTAAATTTGAAGGGCAAAATATTTTCCCTGATGCTACTGACCTATGCAAATTGTTGGATGTGTCAGCAAATAGTTACATTCAGACTTGACCCAATGTACCACAAGAAATCATCTAAGAAAAACTGCAATGGAGTAAATATTTTAAAATTAGAGAGAAAACAACACTTGTTCAGAGAGAAAAGGTTTCCACTACAACATCTTGCATAACTACCAGTTTTGTATAGTTCAGGCAAGCCCCTACAAAAGGAGGGGACAAATGTTCCTGTAAGGGCAAATTCAAATACATATAATGCCATAAAAACAGTGTGGCAGTGATGTAATATATTCATTACAAGCTCATCCTGTTTCATTTGTGTGTAACTCTTCTACAGTATCTTTGCAGAATACACAGTGTCTTTTTTGGTATTATTATTGCATACCAATCAGTGAAGGAATAAAAATGAATTATGGAAAGCACTGAGCCCCAAATCCTCTTATTCTCTTTAAGATGGTACCACATTTAACAGAGAGTCTCTAAAGGCTGTAAATAAATTGATACTGATATCTAATTTACAATAAGAATATAGTATTTTCAGAATAATGTCTAAAATTGAGATAGCATCGTATAATCCAACAGAATCAAATAGAAAAAAAAACTGTAGTAAAGACTGCATATTATGATACTGGGTTTTATTCGGTTTCCCATGAAAGTTCTTTATCAAGTAGTGAAAGGATTTTGATATTTCAGATAAAAACGTATATTTGGATTTAATACCTTCAAAGATGACAGAAATTGAGCAGAGGAAAAACAAGGAATATTTCTCTTTATGGAGAAAGCTGCTAGTACAGCCATTCACAGAGCAGCATCACAGTCATCATGTAATCAGATAAGATGAGAGGGTTTTGCTAGCTCAAAACAGTACCTAATATGACCTATCTGGAAATTTCCAATTTTCAGTCTAGCATAAAAAAGCCTTTTCTCTTCCTGGGAGGGGCATGAAGAACTGATCCCAATATCAAGCACTTTGAAGACAAGTGCCCTATGCATTGTATATACTATTAAAATCAGTTACATGTTCTGCAGAACTGTATAACAGTGCTGAAACCTGACCCTCTCCTCTCAGGCTGGAATCACTGAGATGTTCCTGGATCTTCTCTGGAAACTCTGAAAGCACAACAAAGTTTGAATGAAATATTTTTTCCTTCCAAAAACCTTCAGGCACTAAGACACGAGGACAGGTTAGGCTACTGCTAACACAGAAAATGCCTGGGAGAAATAAACAACCATTTGCATTTTAGAAATGCAGGATCAGAAAGGAGGAAAACAAGAAAAAAGTAGATAGGAAGGTAAAAGAACTATAGTATTCATATCTTCTTAACAACTGAGTGAAGCAAGTATACTCCCCTTAGACAAAAGGGAAGCTTTTATCAATCGGAAAGGCTACTGACATCACTTGTTTCAGAGACAATAAATGTGGCTTTATTTGTCTGATTGTATAACAGTTTTGAGTTCTGCACCCATGATTAACTTGTGATCTCACTCTTGAGCATGCAGTGAAAAACTGTGTACTCTATGAGCTCTCAAAGACTACAGACTATGGTAGCTGTCCCTGTTGACTATGTACCAATCCCATCATCAGAAAGTTCTTGAGACTTTTTTTTACTACTAAGTCTCAAATGTCATGCTCTGAATCTAAACTTTTCTCAAAATTATATCTATCTCCCCTTTTCCTAGAGAAAACCCTCTGGAGCCCCTCTTCCACTGTGTATAAGGCATGACCACTGATCTGGCACACAGAATTATGTAGAACTGACAGATCTGTCCTGTCTTCAATGGAGTTGTAATTCCATAACTTGTTTTTGGGGTTTTTTTTTTCTGATTGCAAAGATTTAGTGGCTTAAACTGATGAAGAACCATTACAAGTTTAGGAGATAAAAGATGTGTTTTAGATTTTAAGTGGCAAAACCAGATAGATTTAAGTATTTGAATAGGAGTTTCTAGTGTCAATAGCACTTGAAAAGTTCCATTTTAATCTCTGAATGTCAGCAAGATTATACAGTAATAATCTCTGATTTTAATATGGCTCTTAATGGTGGAGAATTTACCTGACAGAGGTTTGATTTTGTGTTTAACTGCATCAGGCATCTCTGTCTAAAGGCATGTTATGTAAGTGCAATGTTTAAATAACTTGATAGGGTCTTAGTTATCTTAAATTTATTTTACTTATCTTTATATATGAGCAAATGTAGCAGAAAGAATCAAAAATACACCTCAAATTCTCTCTAAGGTAAATCTCCAAGGTAAATCCAGTTGAAAAAAAAAAAAGAAATTAAAAGATAATTAATGAATTAACACCCGGTTGGTGAAGTAGAAACTTCAAAGACATATGGTTAGATTATGGAGAAAAAGCAGGAATTTTTTAAAAAGTAATATGAGTTTCATAAGGTGGTTAAAAGTTTGAAGTCTCATAAATACTGTGTTATATGGTGTAAAAGCTTTGACTGCTGAAGTTATAGATGGGAGTTGTTACTGGGGGCAAAGCTGTAGACAGTTTGCACAAATCCTTAAATAGACACATAATGCTTTGAAATCTTCTGTGAAAAGAGAAGTGAGATTTTGTTGCAGTCTCTATGCTGGTGATTATCAGATTGGCAGGTGAAACAGCACAAGGTATGTGAGAGCTGTTCTTTACTATTTTATCCCCCATGATGACAAGCATCATTCTGCTGCAGCAAATGTTTATTCCCTTGCAGAGCCACCCCAGACTAGAGAAAATCCTCTCTTGAGACACCTGCTCTTGGATGAGCTTATTCTTGAGCTTAATTGTGACCTCTTTGGAGAGCTGATTGTGCCCTTCAAGAAAATATGAATTATCAATTGCTTGGTCACAAGTTGTCATGGCTCTGATTGCAATGTCATATATACACCAATCTTGCCCAAATTTTGCTACTGGGGCTCAGCTTTTGGTGCAGCTGTGTGGCCTTAAACCAGAGCTGTGTGAGAAAAAACAAAAATCCAACTGTGAGAGGAAAAGTCTCCTTGAGAGCTGCTTTTCAGCTCAGCCGCTCACCCTCTTTGTCTGAATGTCTCACTTAAATTTCATTACAACAGCTTGCAACTCTGAGGTCTTTATATCAATCTGTAAATTAAATCTAAGTAGGAAAAATAGCACAAACTTTAGGATACAGAGTGTAACAATGTTGAATATTGCAGCGGAGTCTCTGGCCCTGTTCATGCATTCAGAATTGTCTAGAGAAAAAAATAGACAATCTGGTTTGCCTCTAGAGATTTTACAACATAATAAAGTTCTCCTAATCAGTTCAATTAACCATGATTAAAGTAAACTTGATGCAGTACAATATATCAAGTGAAAATATACTTGATATCTGTGATACAAATGATATTTATAGAAACTGCACCATAACAGGCTCCTCCCTTAGTTTTAAGTTCTGGGAGTCTTTTTTTCTTTTTTGTTATATTTCATGTTCTAAAGCATTTCTTACATCTGGTGTTTAAGAAATTTTCTGCTTTCTTCTGGATTCATTAGCTCCTTGTCTTTAGATTTTGTCATCTTATTTACTGAATTTTCATAGAATCAAGAATTAGGACAGAGAATGTGCTGAGATCAATAACTACCATGTGGGTTATTGAGTCTGACTCCCGACCCTGCAGAGGACAGCCCAAGAATCACATCATGGAGCATTGTTCTTGAACTCTGTCAGGCTGGTGCTTCCCTGGAGAGCCTGCTCAATGCTCAACTACCCTCTGAGAAAAAATTTTTTCCTGATATCCAACCTAAACCTCCCCTGACACAACTTCATGCTGTTTCCTCAAGACCTATCGCTGCTCACCTGAGAGAAGAGATCTGCACATGTCCGTCTACTCCCTGCATGATCAAAATGAAAATTCAATAGTGAAGTTGAATAAGTCTTATGCTTAAACAAGCTATAATTCCAAATGGAAAGAGAAATTTGAGGCATAGGACACTTTTTCTGTGTGTATGTTTATATCACCTTATAGCAAGTCCCCTCATCTGCCAGGAGTGTGCAGTGGCTGTTGCAAGTTGATTGGAAGCCCTCAGAACCCATAAGAGATTCTCTCTTCTGAGCAATGGTGGAGATCAGTAGGCAGTAAAAATCAGATCCTTAATTTGAGAAAGCAGAGGATATAAAGACTCTCATTGTGTCGTGCACACACCGTTAATCAGTGGTTTCAATCTTCTGAATCCTGTCATGGTGAGCTGATTTATACAGCCTACCCTCACTTCAGAAATTATGTAGAGCAGAGTTGAACAAAAATACTTTCCAATCTTAACAGATTGGTTCATGAATTCAGATGTAATTTTAGAAGGCTGTAAAACTTTAAAAGAGTCTCTTGACCATTGTGAGCTGACTTGAAATCAGTAGATCTTAAATTTTCTGGGGAAGCTGACCAGACATTTTAGAGATTATTATTTTGTTTTATTCTTCATAATTTGAACATTCTAATATACCTTATGATTAGATGGAGTACTATTAAGCTCACAAAATCAAAGACTAGTGTCTCCCTTTTTTTTAACAGACTGCTTATTTCCATAATGAGTTATTTAATCTTCAGTTTTCTTTAAGCTCACCCAAAGGGATGTTTATGATCTTCAAAAGAAAGTCTCTTTACTATATTAAGTAACAGCTAAAACTGAATTCTGATACAGCGGATGAGTTCAGGTTTTAGGGCATTATAAAACGACAGTGTAGTTAATCATCATGATGATTTCAGTTGATTGGATGGCTAACCACCAGAAAGACAGGACTGGTGGATCATTTTTTTTTTACATTTTTGCCTTGCAGAAGCTTGATTTATTTTGGCAGATAGAAACATTATAGAGCTCCCCTATATAAGTATATACTTTCTCCTTAAATTTACCAAAGTGGGACATTGATACCATCTTCTCTGCAGTAATGTCTCCTGAAAAAGAGGAGACATCAAATCAAAGAAACACATTTCTATTAGGAGACAACGTATTTGCATCTTTCAGTTCATCATTTCCAAGATAAACAACAAAGATATGAGCAGAGCAGCTTGCTATTCCACATCTGTACTTCATTAAAAGAAATCTTGTTACATAGCATATGAACTGAAGCTGAGATTAACAATATTCTGGCAAAACAATTTCAAGCTTGGTTTACTTTTTTTCTATGTTCAAAATAAATAGCATGTGCATCTTTCACATGAAATTATTCACATAAAAATTATTCATATTTATTCATATAAAATAGGGAAAGAAATTAGTTTGTCTATTTAATTTAGGAGATACAAAAAGTTTTTGGTTTTAACACCATAGTTTGAATTCTGTGGCATCAAGGTCTTCTGAATAAATATTATAATATTTATCTTATGATACTCCATCCATGCAGATACAGAAGATGTTAATTATAATGAACTACAAAAAAATCAAAGGTTAAAATATCAACAAAACAGATATTTTTGTTCCCAAATTACTGTAAATTTCAGGCATAAGTATGCATTATATGAAACAGATATTTTCATTTCCTGGTACAGTCTTATAATACAAGGAATTTTAAAAATGCACATAGAATTGAATAACTAGAAAATATAATGTCTGTTATACAGGAAATTTAGATTTATATGTTTTATTCATTCTGGATCAGATGTTTAAAAAATAAAAATGGAAATTCCCCAGAAAAAAAAAAAGGTGGGGGTAGGAGTGAGGGTTGGTGTGAATGCATATACAAAACAACTTCTCCAAAAATCAGAACATCTATGAATCAATATCAATAAATAAAATACACTAATGTGACATGTATTTAAATGAATGTATTATGAGGAATATTTTGGTGTACAAACAGAATGAGAATAGTTTATTTGGAACAAAATATTTGAAATCAAATGGAAAATAATTCCCCAGTCAAAATTATTTGATTTTGATGATGGTGAAACGAAATGAAAATTATAACTTCAGAAAAACAAAATCTCCTTTCAGAGACTGTTCCTATAAAATACCTTATTTTCAACAACCCATTTCAAGTATTTGAAAGCCACTTGTCATACTTTCCAACTACATGTAGTGAAGAATGTTAATCAGATGTTACCACTGATATTCATTGGCAAAGATACCTCATGGACAGTATTGTTCCCTCTTATCTGGTCACTGTTGCTGCATTATTTGTGTGCTTTGCCAGCCCTATCATGAGGCTGCCCAAAGTCTCAGAATGGGACTGGGAACACAGCCCAAAAAAAGAGAAATGCCAACAGCACTCCTGCAACTCTCATGGGTAGAAAGCTCTCTGTAAAAGCTGATTTTTATCCCATAGTACACATGCAAAATGCAGTCCTCCTGAAGTCAGACTGCCCTTAATGCTCAAAAATGACAAAGTTCCTTGGGGAGTCCACATTTGTAACACTACAGTTGTCAAACTTAATCAGGTTTTGTACCAGTTAGCCTTCTATATTTTGGTTACAAAGTCTATATAAAATGCACTTGTAAGCTATCTAACAGACATCTGTGCTTGTAAAACATGTTATCTCAGGTCCTAAAGCACAAAGCAGGCACTGAGACTGACCCAAGTATTTCCTAAGGAAGATGTGCTGTCTTTCAAACCAACACATAATACCCTGGTGATCTGAGAATAAAAACCTTTTAGAGGTTCCACTTCACAGATGTAGCATTGCTTTGCTGCTGTAAAGCACTCATAATATTTGAAATTACTTTTGCAGCAAAATGTTTATCACTGGGAGAAATAGGTGTGCTCTTCTGAGGTTCCTCATTGCTACATAAAATCCATAATTGCAATCTCATCCCCTTATTTCCTATATGTAGTGTTTAATAGATTCATCTTTTGCCCAGTCAGTGTTCAGGCACTGTTCTAAGTGAAGGAGTGAGCAACTTTATTTGTTGAAGTAAGGGTTTGAAAGGTTTTTTAGCCTTTGCCAGTAGCTTTTCTCCAACTCTGTTATTGGCAACACATGAAGTATTATTACTGCTCTTAATGTCTACATTTTGAGATTGTGGAATAATAAAAAAAAATTTAAAAAGAAAGCTAAAATGAAGCAAAATAATTTAGGCTGAAGCAGATACTTTAAAAATATTTCATAGAAATGTTGAAATGTTGAAGACCCTACAATACACACCATTATTGGCTGTGGTAATGTCACAGAATACCACAGAGACAATACATCAGGATCAACATCAACAACAACAAAAAAATAACCATGGTATTTAAACATATGGCCTAACTTTAAATGCACATATAATGCCTTTAAACAGTTCAAAAATCCGTAAGTCTATGAGTCAGGCAAATATTAGACACGTGAAATAGACATTATCCTCTGCATATAAGCAATATCTCCTGTACTACAATCTTTAGGGTTTCAGAAAGTCATATGCTCTAGCTGAAGCTGACAGGAAACAGATCTCACTGTCCATACACAGCTGATTCACTGTCAATGAGTAAACATGTACCAGGCACCACTAAGGTAAAATGTATCAAAACCTGAGCGCCACATCACTATTCATTTTTAAATGAATGCTGCTTCTCCATCCAGCTCTTCTGAAAAAGCTCAGTTTACATAACAGGTTATTGCATGAATATTCTTGGAAAAATTAATTAGTTAGTCAGTCACAACTTGAGGTACACCTGAGTATACATAAAAACTGCAGAATTTACTTCAAAATACTCACCAACTTTGAGAGAAGTTGAGCTGGAATCATGTCACACTTTCTGAAGGCAATACCTTTATTCCAATAAGGTACAATTTCCTGGTGTCAGTGAAAGTGTCACTGATCAAAACACCTCTCAAGTTCATAAGGGGCCTCTTCCTTCCAAACTGGTATGTGAAGTAATTCAGTTGTGCTCTCTTTGAAGACTTCATTATCACAGTGAGTAATAGATATGGTCACAAAGCATCAGTTAAAAGCAGTTAAAATTTATTTTGATTCAGAAAAAATTACCATTTTGAGAGAGAGAATTTCTGTTGTGACTCCCTCTTCCTACTTTCTTTTCCTCCCACCATCCTCCACATCTACACAGTAAGAGCTATTTTATGATTTTAAGTTCCTTTTTATGCAATTATTATGATAGCCCAGCCAAAACATCAAACATTTCCTCAGTGAGGAAAAAAAATCTTTTCTATGGAAAATTGTTGAAGTACTTCCTGGAAATGGCAGTCAGAAACAACAGGGGAAGGGACAGAAGTGAGTTGAATTCATCTCTTGAAAGCCAGGAAGAAATGGCATTTGTAGAGAATGAGACTGATTGAGCTTTTCCATTCTATTCCACTGACACCTCTCCTGCAGTGTGACTCAGATGATTAAGGCTACATGCTCAATCTGTTTTAGGGTATCCAATCTGAGCTTAGGGTATCCAGAATCACATGTATTGTGTGTGTATGGGTGAGTGGGAATGAGACAGGGAGGAAGGGAAACTGTGGGCATACACACATGGTACTTTATCTTCCCATTGGTTTTGCAGTCTTTGCAAGGAGAATCTTGGAATCATGGGATCATAGAGTGGCCTGGACAGGAGGGGACCTTAAAGGTCCTCTTGTCAAAATTAGTTTTGTGCAATTGCACAGCCAATTGGAACCCTACTAATGTATTGACCAGTGCTGTGGTCAGCCAATTTGCTCTTCTTCCCAGCCATTCTGTCCACACTGGGAGACAGCAGCTCCTGGTCCCTCTCTAGGTGATTAATGCAACAGTATTAACTAAGAACTCTGTCTGATTGCTTTTCAAGAGCAGAAAGAAAAACTCAGACACCTCATGTGTGATATGAGATACAGAATATCTGGAAAAAAATAAAAAAGGGACTGCCAGTCTCCACGCAGACAAAAATAAGTGTTCTTCCTAATGTCCTGAGAGAAAAAAAACAAAATGTGCCCTTGCAGTTTCTCAAAATTCTCCACACACACTCTTACTTTCTTCGTGTTAACTCTGAATCCTTTTATTATTTCTAATGATTTGACAAGTAGATGCAGTTCAATGTCTAGTTTGTTTGTGATGCTTTAATTCTTCAAATTTCTGAAGCTGGATATTTGTGTTGGGTTATTGGTCACTGAAATAATAAAATATTTTTTCTGCTTGAAACTTGTACAGTAGAAATAAAATGAATGCCAAATAATAAATTATTCGGCCCAATTGATAATAAGCTTTTATCATAATAGTGTTAATAATTTAAAACTACCAAGATATCTTTGATGATGATCATTCTAGATAGGCACTCAGACACATGAATATAGGTTTATAAAGCCAGCACTTCACGCACTTTTTCAAACATGTAATCTTATTTTTTTTTTCCTCCAGGTACAAAGTAAGGTAAATTTAATTTACTTAGGTGAGCAAAATTGCCATTAAATCCTTCTGAGATTTTATATCTAAGATTCTGTACATAAAACATTACTTTATTCTTATGGGATACTACCATCTTGCATTACAGTGTCTCATCTAATAGCCAAGACTGGATCTCTTTCAAATGCAGAATGTCTAAAGTTATGTTGATGGTAAAATGATGAGATATTTATATATATTCAGGTATTTAGTCTATGTATGTGGTTGCCATGATGTATTAATAATCCAGTTCATCTTAGTTCTTTCCCTTGTTATAAAAGAGTTAAAACAAAACCAAAAGAAAAACATGAGGGTTTTTCTGTTCTTTGAAATTAGTTTGCCAGGTATCTGTTAGGAACTGTGATATTTCAAAGGTTTCAACCACCTTATCATATCTTATTTATAAACCCATTATATCTTATTCATAAAAACATCTATTGTGTTTATAAATCTTTGAGTTTAGCTATTGGTGTTCTTTAAGAAAGAAAGGACTCATATTGAAGCATAGATTGTAAAGTGAACACCAAGCTCAATATACAGGCCAATGTGCATTTCACTGACAGTTTCATGCCTTGTTACATAATGCATGTTTTAAGTCTCTGAAAATCAGCATTTTGGACTTGCTAGGAGGTAGAGCAAAATTCCCAACCAAAAAAATCTATATTTTCCTGGGTAAAAGAAGGAATACTGGCCAAACAAAGGCTGTAATATCTGCTTTACTATTAGGAAAATATCAAGAAATTTCAGTTCCAGATTATGGGCTTCTACTAAAGCTAAAAAAGTCACCTCTCATTGTCCCTGAGACAAAAAAACATCAGACTGCTCTGGGTCGTCTTACTCAAATGGGTTAGCCAAGGGATTTATGCAAATGCCGTTGAGCAGAGTTATGTGGACAAATATGACATCAATTCTCCCACTTCTGTACTTCCTCCTGGGTAACACATATTTAAGCATGAATGTAAGATGTCTGTGTAAAACCTTTGAAAGTCCAGGGAGGGTAGGAGAGATTATTTGGGATGTTTGTTAGGGAAACAGGCATTTAAATAATGTCTGTAGCAGTGAGAACAGAGAGGGACCACTTTCTGGTCTACCAGCTAAACCAGCACAGTTCAACTATGAACACCTATATCGTTTTCCTTTTTCTCCAGAAGAAGATAAAACTGCTTACTGGATGCAGCTCTTGGCACACATCTTTTTTCCTGACAATGGCTCAGTACTCTCTGGAAATGTAGTAATTACCACAGGCCGAAGCTGTGAGGGCAGTGGGCAGACAGATAGACACCATGAAGGCACCTTGTCTAGAAGTCTATGTAGCCTTACTGTGTAAAACAGAGCAAAAGGGAATCAGAATATTAAAAATGTCAATATAGGTTATAGACACGCTTTAAATCAGCTGCAAGGTAAAGAAAATAAGGAAGGATACAGAATGGGAGGCATTCATCTGAGAAACAGATCTTAGGAACAGGTATACTCATGCACTCTTTAGAAATATGGACAATTCAAAAGTAATTTTGAGACAAAGCTGAGGACTTGTGAATCAGAGCAGGAAGATGATGTGTATGAATGGAGATTGGATATACAAAAATCTTCATAGAAGCCCACGATTGCATTATTTACTTCTGCTCCTGAATAAACATTTTCTGTCTTGCTTCAGTAGACACACGGTTTTGCTCATTTTCTTGTTACTATGTATGGTGGACTGTTCAATATACTTCCTAAAAACTGATTTACACTTTCAAATATGAGTCATAAATCGACTTACTTCTATTAGATCTATTTTATGAAAATGACATGTCATACTAAACAGGTCTAAGACCAAGAAAGAATCTCTTTGAATGTATAACTGTTACCAGACCCAGCATTCCTGCCTCCAAACAATTGACTATGATTACTAATTGAAAATAGAAAAACTATTGCTGTTTTTCACCTAACCTTGAATCCTGAGTGCAGTTTTGGGTATGGCAACATAAGATATAAAGTTGTTAGATAGCATCCAAAGGAGGGCAACAAAGGTGGTGAAGGGCCTTGAGGAGAAGCCGTGTCAGGAGCAGCTGAGGTCACTTGGTCTGTTCAGCCTGGAGGAGACTGAGGGGAGACCTCACTACAGTCACACTTTCCTTGTGAGGGGAAGAGGAGGGGCAAGCACTGATTTCTTCTCTGTGGTGACCAGTGAGAGGAGCCATGGGAATGGCCTGAAGCTGTGTCAGAGGAGATTTAGCTAGGAAAAGGTTCCTCACCCAGACGGTCATTGAGGACTGGACCAGGCTCCCCAGGGAAGTGGTCACAGCACCAGCCTGACAGAGTTCAGGAAGTGTGTGGACAATGCATATGGTGTGACTTTTGGAGATGGTCCTGAGCAGGGTCAAGAGTTGAACTCAATGATCCGTGGTATTTTCCAACTCAGTATATTCTGTGATTTTATGATTTATTGTTGCAAATGTCTGCAAAGCAACTGAAGCACCAGAAGTGAGGTCATGTAATTGACAGTGGGAAAACCACTTTCTGATTAAAAGTTTATTTAAGAACAAAAGATACACACATCTCCTGGTCCTCCTTCTCGTTAATCATTTACTGTGAATAAGAAACCTTAGTAAGCAATTAAAATTGAATTTTTAATGAAAAAAAAAATGTTCCACAGAATGCAGTAGGCAAAAACTGCTATAAAAAGATAATCACAAACCATAGATTAGTAATAAAGGTTTCATTTTATCACCTAGAAAATTACCACATACCTGCCACTGTTGAAAACAATCTAAAATAAAAGTTTGGTGATTCTGGGGCTACTACATGGATATTAATTATACAATTTAGGCTACTATTCATAGAATTATAACCACTGAGATGAAACATACTGAGATCAAACCAAACTCTAATCTAGATTGGTCATTTCAGGTGTCATCTTTTTGTAGCTTTCTCGGCTTAAGAATTTGATCTGCAGTTTCCTTTTCTATTACATTGTTCTTAGAAAGAATGGAAATGATGAGCTGACTATATTGGTTTTCAGTCTATGTTTAATTAAAAAGTAGTTTCCAGGATTTTCAGATAATTAAAAAATACAAAAAAGGAATTTTTTTTTTGTTATGTAACAACCTAGATAGCAAGTATCTAGACAGTAAATAATGTACTCCAAAACAGTTAAGTAGAAAATAAAATGGGGAAGAAGGAAATTTCTCTGTACTCAGTCACACAGGTTTTTATCACCTTTGTAGCCTGGTGTCCAACCTAATTTTACATGAAACATTTCCATGTACAAAAGAGTTTAATACTAATGACAAACATCATTGTTTGGAAGACAAAACGTAGCAAAAATTAAAATCAGCATGTGTATTTTACTTCTCTGTTTAAATGGTGACAATAATTGCAATAATCACAAGTCCTGCAGCCACGGCCATGCAGCATCAGTTGAGAGCATCTTTAAAATGTTCCTTCTAGCACCCAAATGTAGACTTAGGTTTTCACTGTGGCAGATTTATCCCCTAGTCTGCAGCTGTCGGTGTTCAGGTACCCTAATGCGTGTTTTAATGCTGTGGACTGGATAAGGTTTTATTTGTAGGGAAGCAGCACCATCTATTGCAACCTGATAGCTTAGCTCTAGATGGTATAAAGACAGGCTTGGCCTGAGCCCAGCTTTCAACTCTTTCTTGCAGGCAGTTTTATAAATTTGTCCTTGTGCAGCTTCAAATGAGATTAGGATCTCACTTGGTGAGATTTGGTGGTGCAGGGACAGGGCTGTGTTCCATGCTTGTACGCCTAATAAAAAGTCACATCTAAGAAACATAACTGTTTACAAACTAAGATAATAAAATAGCATGAGCCTAGTCCTAAATAACTGTTGCTTTTAAGTGACTTTGCTGGAGTTTTCATTTCTGAAGTGGGAGGACAGTCAAAAGTTAAGAGCATATTTTACCCAGGTGATATTCTCTCAAAATTTTCTTCCAAAAGCAGCATTAATGTAGGTGTGCAGTACAGTATGTTCTTCTAATAATGACAGTGCTATTGTCATCCATCTATATTTCTGGTTCTTCTCTTTTTTCCAGACTGTCTACAAAGCCTGGCTCTGTTCCCAGTATTTTGAAGTCACACAGTTTCACTGCAGCAACAGAATTCCTTGCAAGCAATACTGTTTGGAGGTTCAAACGAGGTGTCCCTTTATATTACCAGACAATGATGATGTCATCTATGGAGGACTATCAAGTTTCATCTGTACAGGTATAGTAGAGAAAAACCAATTTCACTTGTTTTCTTAAGTCTAAGTATCATGGATTTATCTCCAACTCTGAGACCCTAAAGGTATTCCACATCAGAAAGATTTCTTGGAGGTGCTAGGATTTGAGCTCAGATCTAGTAATGCACAGTTATGATATAGCCTGCCAGTCATCAGCTTTACAAAACAAGATTTCTAGAAAAAAAAATTATTCTGCTTATTTTTTACATTTAATAATTTGGTGAAGGATTTATTTTACTTCATGTCATGCAATACTCAGAGGTTGCATGTCATTCAATATTCAGAAAAAAAAAAAGAGAAAACATGCATCCAGTTTTTAGCATATTCACCTTTGTTTGCCTGCATTCTTATGCCAGATGAATCAAGAATCTGAAGCACAGCATTCAAAATTGTACAGCAGCTCTCAGAAAGTGTTTAAGAAAACATCTTTCACAATCAAAGAAATTTAAGAACTAGTTGTTCACCTGTGAAGAACTATTTTTGATTTTTGTTTGTTTTCCTATTGAGTCTGGTTACATTTTATGAATACTTTTTAATTGTAAAAGATATTGGTAATGTATATCTCAAGTACCACAGATACTTTTTTCAGGAATGGATGGGGATTATCCACACAAAATTTCAGTTTATACCAATATTATCTTCAGGCTTATGGTGCCTAGACTATCATCTGAGAATCTTTAAGATATTTAGGCAACTTATTCCCAGTAAATTAATAAAAAATGAGTTTCAACACTTAGATCACTTGACATCCTCATCCAAATATCAGAAATTAAACTGTCTTCACCTCTTAATTAGGGCTCCACTGGAAATTTTGATAGTAAATAAGTTGTCTAAGGTAAGCTACTTAAAACTAGAGTCAATTATAAGAATCCATAAATGTTATATACCATCCTAAATGCAGGCATAAGGATTATGGCAACTCACTTCACCTTGTACCCTGTGTTTAGATTTAAGGTGATTCTGGTAGCAAGGCATTTACTGGATTTATTTTCCTTGGAAATTAAACTTATTGCATAAAATCAAGCAATATCCATCCATATACAAAAGAAAATATAACAAAAAGTGAGCTGATTTACAATTTTGCATCATCAACAACATTCTTACCTTACTTCAATGCATTTTTTAAAAATTAATAGCCTTCCAATATGTATATGCAGTAAGCAAATGAGCATTATTTTCCAGTCTAAGGTAGTATAGTAGAAGTGAGAGACTTAGGGAAATTTTATTTACCACAAGTACACAATCTATATGTATGTTCACATATATGCATGTGTACACACACATGTACACAATGACAAGAAACCAAACCAACAGCAAAATCATCTTGGCATGTATTTCAGAAAATCTGTCAGGAAATACACATCCATCTCTTCATTTTCCTAGTATAACTCATAATCCAAATTCCTTCCTAAAACAAACAAAATAGATGATTTTGAAAAGATTACTGACATCTCCGAGTCTGGGATGGAAAAGCAGCTTTAGGGGAGGATTAAACTCATTTTGTTGCAGGTATTATTAATGTGGGTGTGTACACATGAACTCTGTGACTAAGCTCTGCCTAGAGTCTTGGTGTAGCCGGCAGAGCTGAGAGCGATTTAACCCACCCTGAGCAGGCACCTCACCTGATGGGAGGACTTGCTCACATCGCTGGCTGTTCTCTATTGCTGTAGCTGCTGCTAGACCAGGGTCTATTGCAGACACCAAAAATCGGGGTGACCTGAATCTCATCTCATCTGTCCACTAACAAATATTTGGTTGAACTTTTTGTCCTCTCAAGCCCAACCCCAGCAGCAGCAGAGCAGAGCTTGTGTTCACAGACCCACAGGAGGCAGTGTGCTGACCCTAGAGAGTTGTGTGCAAGGGAAGATGTTGAGGACAGATATGAGGCAGCAATTCAAACTCTGTCTGGAATACGGACCCATTTTCACCCTTATTAAGCAGCAGCTCACTGTAAGAGTGCTTCCTGCCACTAAACAATGAAAAATTAGACTATAATCTTCTGCAGGAATAAAGAATTATACCTCTTTGCAGTTTAATGAAAACAGATTTATTTCATTCAAAGTCCAGTGAGCTCAACAGCAGAAAAAACACTCTACCTCAGCATAGCTTGTGACAGATAACTTGTAATCCTTTCGAAGAAAAAACAGCTCAAAGAAGGTCACCCATGTCTTGAGAGACATCTACTGCACTTTTTGTGTTTCCGTCTGGTATAGACTTTCTGAGATTTCTAGTTATTGATCTGTCTCTTCATTAAAAAAACACAAAAGAGTAAGGTAAAAAGGTATCCTTATCCAATATTTAGATGTCAAGTAACAAGAGAAGGTATGCAAGGGATAGCTGATTTTATTTGGTGTTGACTACAGCCCAGAGCTCAGGATGAACACAAAAACATTTCCTGTAATTTTACAATTGCAGACAGGTAGAGGTTGGTGTGGCTCCATACCCCATGCTGGGAGGTGCCCTGGCAGTGGGAGCTGCCACCTCCCCTTTCAATCTGGTCCTACCACAGCAGTAAGTCAGAGCACAGAGATCTGCTGGACATGAGTGCATGCCAGCACTGGTGGACAATAGGGAATCCACAAATTCACAAATTGTTTTGTTTTATTTTTTTCTTTCAGACCAGGATTTTTTGTGGTGTTGGGGCCTGAAAAAAAAAAAAAAAAACCTGGAGGCTGTAAAAGAATATAATAACAAGGGCTTTACCCTTCCTTGGAAGGTCCTCATGATGAGAAAACAGCATAGAACTATTTTTCCCCAATAAATACTGCAGTCATTGTTATATTTGTAATTAAGTTTAAAAGAAAATAAAGTGTGGTTTATAATATGTATTAATAACAAGTTATTGGAAATTCCTGAAGAAGTAACAAGTATTCTAGCCTGAGAATGTCTAACTTGATCACCTCCAAAAAAGCCTATAATAGGAAAGGGAGAAGGCATGCTACCCTCATTTTGCATCACCAGAACTCATCTTTTGTAGAAATGCATTTGAGGATGTGGAACAACTGCAGTGCAAGAGAAAGTGCTTGAGAGATTAATCAAAACAATCAGAATCACAGTGTGGTTCTGATTGTGGAAATATGCAGTTAGGCAGAAATAATTTAGTGTTCCCTTCCTGCCCGCTTTCTTCCAGGACATAGAAGGAAAAAAGTTGATCCTTCCATCAGGTGCTGTGCTGTAACCCGCTGGTTTTCAGATTCATTAAAACTGGATGATTACTTTCAGTTTAGACCTTTGGAGTTCATATCCATACGAGTAAAGTTTCCAGTGGTTTCATCCAATGTTTCTTTTTACAGTTCAGCTGTCTAGAACTGCCCATGCAAACCAAAATCTCATTTGAGGGAGATAACAGTAGTTTTTCAGGTGTACATGGAAAATTACAGTGAATTAGTCCCATGCAAAATTCCAGGTCAAGGTTTTTACCTGTAACTTCTAAGAAAAGTGTTCATTCCAGCAGGATTGTTTTATATTGTAAATGTAGTCATCTCTTCTTAACTAAATGGGCTACAGCACCATAGTACCCTATGCCAACCACTGATGCACATTTGGTCTACAAAATTAGACTAGAGTGGGGAAAAATCCCTTCAGAGGCATTTAGGGTTGACATGAGATAGGTACTCAGTACCAGCCGCTTCATTGTACAGATCTTCTCATATTCCCAAAAATTACTTTTTAATAGAGCCTGTTCTGACTGTTTGGAGAAATTGCTGTCCACGTGCCAAGTCTGGACCAATTTAGAGTGCAGACTTAGGGCTAATTGTGTCTTAAGGGCTTTCTTTGAAATGACCATGACTTATGGTCCCTTTGTGCCCTGTGGCATAACAGGGCCATCACCCAGCATCAAGTCTCAGGCCAGAAATCCCAGCCACAAACTCACTCTCTCTATCTGTACAATAGATGTCATGGCATTTAATGGAGAAGGAGAGTTCCTCTTTGAAGGAAAGGAAGAGAATGTAGTGAGCAACAATAAGGCAGAGATGTGTTGCATCAACTTCTTCCAAATTAGCATGGCATTCTTTAGTACTTCCTAAGAGCAGCGGCATCAGAACAAGTCTTCTGCCATCAAGAGGAGAATCAAATTTGTCTATTCGGTGTTGAACAGACTTGTGATGCTTTTCAGAAAGCGCTGAACAGATTTCTGATACTTACTCCTACAGAAGGAGAAAGAAAAGGGAGAGAAGAGGTAAGTAGACAGGTGATTCAGGTACTTTAAATCACTAATATCTTTCAGTTCATATTAATTAAGACTCCTAATTTTATGTGTTCTGATTAACCTCACAGTTGTTTGGAACACAATGTGAACTAATTTTTGGCATATAACAGTAACATATGTTTATGTGATTCATGCAAAGTAACACTCACATGGAAACTCCACCTCCTTCAAAGAATTCACTGGAAATAACACTGTCAGTCATGCTTCATAGCACAAAATAATGTTTCTAAAGACAGTGAGAATTATTACAGAGAATTCTCATCAATCTGTATAAGTTTGACCAGCAAAGCTCAGCAAAAGTATTAGAAGAAATTCTGTAAACTGCGGTTTCCTCTCAAGGGGCAGATGTGTGACTGGGTTTCACCAACAGGTTTGGCTATAGTGTGTCTCATCCAAACAGATGCACTGATTTCAGTGAAATTTGAAAAGAAATTTCCTTGAGAAAATGTGGTATATAGAAAGCAATACAATTTATCTATTTCACAGAACAATTCAAGAAGAGAAAATCACTCTGAATTCAATCTGCTTTATGTTGTTCTTGGCAAATTCAAAAACCCTATATATTTGATCCAAATTCTTTCTCTAAAAATGTCTTATAATAATGAGCATTTACCTCCTGTCTGCACCTCTTAATAGGTCCTAAAATATCAAAATATTAAGCTAACACAGACAGCAGGATAAATCCCTTTTATATTTGATAAGTATGGTTTAAATCATTACTAGCCATGGAGCGGCTTACTGGGAAAATTTGACATGGTTTTTTCAGCAAAATCTATCAACTAAATAGCTCATCTTTTTGAGTCTAGTGTTCTTCTAGTCTTGAGAATTGTGGCTTTCCTATGAATGAGATTCCATGTCATGATAGATTTAGTAGCTGTAAATATTCATCTCCTATAATAATGACTCAGACAATTTACTTATTGATATATCTAAAGTTTCTATGGTGACGCAGCCCTTAGATATGTATAACCCTCTCCTATCATATCACAATAATACATCCTTTTGGTCAAAGACTCTACATATAGAAGCAAAACTGGAGAGGGACTTGAGAAAGACAAATGCTTTCTAGAAGCAAGTTTTCCTGTATCTCAAAAGTGTAGAGATAAAGATCTTCATTATATAGTTTTGAGAGTCAGCTGTTTACTCATCTTTCTGACTTGCAGCAGCTCAGTTTTAGAGGGGTAACACTGATTTACACCAGCAGCAGGAAATTAGTCCTATGCATAATTTAGGGAAGAAGTACATATATAATGAAGAAACACAATGAATTCTTGTTGGACATGGGCACATACACATAAGAAAATGTTCATGAGTCGACTATCTGAAATAATAACCAACATATAGTGATAAAAATTTCTTAAAACACAACACCACATATCTCCAATGCAGATATTTGAGACAATTGGAATTGAGTAATAGAAGTTAACCTTTTCAAAAGAGCTGAACAGTCTTAATCGCCAGTTTAGGAATAATCTGTTTGAATAAGAATAATTCATTTATCTTCAATATTCTTCTACACAAAATTTTGTTTCATTTTTTTTTGTAATATGAAAGGTATAAAATACATCTAATCATCATGATGTGTCACAGACACAGCAATTTAGAAATTGAGAAGACCATCTGGATAAGATCAAAAAGTTCTGGCTTCCAGATCAGTTGTACGAAAGCAGTGAAATCTATTCATATAATATCTAATGTGTCTCTTCACTTCCACAGTTGGAAAATGTTAATACTGAAATCTCAGAAATAATTCCTCAGAAACAGAAATGCCATGCAGAGTTCTGGCATTCACTGATACAATGATGTCAGTGTTGGATGGATCACTCTTGGCAGACACTATTTACTTTGAGCTTCACAATAAAATGGAGTATTCAAAACTTCTGGTATACTATATCCACTTATCTTGTTTCAAGGTCTTTTCTTCAAGCACAAGAAGCTTCATATACCTCTCAAAAATAATCAGGAATCTATGTGAAAAATGAGCACAGGTTAGGCTTCTACAGAAAGCAAAAGAGGAAAAAGCATAACATATCATAAGATCTGATTTGTTTCTGTGGCTCCCCAAATACTTTTCCAGCAATGACAACACATATATCAACCAGATTAGTTTCCCATAATGCAGAATATTATGGCTCCATAACTCTTTATCTACAAATAGACCAAGAAGCCAAGTTAGACCACCTGCTGCAGATTCAAATTCAGCCACAAGTGTCACACATCCTGACAGTGCTGAGGAGAGTCTTAGGAATGCAACCACTGCTTTTACGGGCTGTTTCCTGCAACTGCTGAGGCAGAAACCACAGCAGTCTCTGAGTTAGATGGTGTTCTAGCTGACCAGCAGACCATGTCTTTGTGATTTCAATTTTTGTGTAAGAACATTTTTTGGCTTTGCTGCTTTTCCTCCAAGGAACATTCTATAACGTGAATACGGTATTCATGCTGTCACTCCTTTTTCTTTCAGTCTGATTCAGCTAGGCAGGACTTGCAGGATTTCTCTCTCATATCTCCATTAACAATCTCAGTGGAACCAGTAACCTTAATACTTGCATCAGCATTAGTAACACACAGTCCCTACAGATGTAACTTCTGTGCTGATCACCAAAATGTTATTTTCATGTGGAAAAAAACCTATGTGATTACAAAGAAAAGAGAGAGCTTTTGCATGACCTTTCTGAGTGATAGTGTACCTGTCTGGAGAATGATTTGAAATCAAAAAGTCTCTTGGCAAATTCTAGATCCTTGATTATAATAAAGGTCCAAGTACCTCCATATGGACTAAGTTTTCTATTGGTGGAACATAGCTGAGTGCTGGGAAAAGCTGGCTAATGAAGATACAGAACTGAGAATTTTAAGTAAAAAGCACTTAAAAAAAAATTAAGTCAAGCCAGTAACAAGTGACTGATCAGCCTCAGAAATAGAGTTACCAAACATCCAATTAATATAAAATAAAGATGTCTACAAACAACTATAAAGACAAGTGAGGAAGGGGGAAGCCTTGATAGTTTGATGGGTACAGATATAATTTTCATTTCTTATACTTATGTATTTAATATTTAAACAAAAATACCAGTCAAACAAAAGGGAGAGAAGCAAATGCACAGGCAGTGGAAGCAAGGACAGGTAACCCTGGAAAAGCATAGAGATGAAATCAGATTATGTAGGGATGGGGCAAGGAAGGTCAAGAGGAAGCTGGAACTGAACTTGTAAAGGCATGCAAAAAATGAATAAAAAGGGATTCTATACATATATTAACAAGGAAAGGAAGGCCAAAGAAGGCATATCCCCATAAACATTGTTGGAAAACTCAACAATGGATGAGGAGGAGTCTGAGGTACTCAACAACAGTTTTGCCTCAGTCTTGAATGGCAATCTCTCTTCCTATATATTTTAACTGGACTGACAGCAGGATGTGGACTGGATCTAAAGCCCTTCCTACTGTAAGTAAAGTTCAGGTTCACACTCTCCTGAGGAACATGAACGTACGCAAGTCTGTGAGACCAAGGAGTTACATCCCCAGAGACCCAAGGGAATTGGCTGATGTAGTTGCTAGACCACACTCCATGATATTCGAAAAGTCATAGCAATCAAGTTCCAGGTGATTGAAACACAGGCAACATTGAACCCATATTTAAAAAGGGCAAGAATTAATAGGTCAAGGAAGAGGCTGGGAACTACAAAGCTGTCAGACTTACCACTGTGGCTGGAAAGATCATGGAACAGATCCTGTGCTAGAAGCTGTGCCAAGGCACATGGAGAACAGGGAGGTGGTTTGAGACAGTCAATATGGCTTCAACAAGAGCCAGTCTTGCCTGACCAACTACCGGTCTTCTACAATGAAGTTATCTAATATATTTCTCAATGAAGAGATCAAGTGGCCCCTTTGTAAATTTGCAGATGAGTGGAGTGGTTGACACTGAAGGATGGGATGCCATCTAGAGGGACCTAGGCAAGCTTCTTTACTGTGAGGGTGGTGAGGAACTAAAACAGGTTGCCTAGAGAAGCTGTGGAGTCCACATCCCTGGAAGTGTTCAAGGCCAAGTTGGGTGGATCTTTGAGCAACCTGGTGAAAGATGTCCCTGCACACAGCAGAGAAGTTGAAACTAGATGATCTTTAAGGTGCCCTCCAACCCAAGCCATTCTATGATTCTAATAATATTTTGATAAAAGAACAAATTGGGTTTTCCTCCTTGATTTTCCAAGGAGATGTAGCCGCATTACCTGGATTTCTAGTTGTCACACATTTGCAGACCTCTGACTTAATAGATGGACTAATTAGATCCAAGGGGTAAAAGTTTATATTTATGTCTACAAATGAGTATGTGGTGAAGAACACGTATTGTGCTCAGTACAAAAGGTTTTACTGAATTTATCTAAATCTTCTAGACTGTCATATGAATAGAGGCTCTGTAGTTAATTGTTTATTTAATATGTAACTGCAAATTCAAAACCTAAATTCAATTGCTGAATTGAAATAAAGAGGAAATGCAATTTTACATTTAGGAACATGTTCAATTCATCTTTGAATATAGAGCTGTCATCAATTTATTTATAATTCAGTAAGTGCATATAAACTATTTAAATACCTTTTGATTGCCAACTTATATACATAGCTTTCATTTCAAAGGAATTCTGGGTTTTCCAGTAACAAGAAAGGCAGAAAACGTAGCTAGAAAAGTAAACAAGCCTCAGTGGGATCAAAGCATTAACCATTCTCTGTGTCTCTTCAATTACTACTAATTGTTTGAGCTGCTGCAGTTCACAGAACAAATCATAATTCCCTGCTTTGGGAGGCATTGCCTGTATGTTTAAAAACAGACTTATGCACAAAAGATGGGTCTCAGAAAAAAGACTGTTTTATTATGTGTTCAAGAACAATTGTCCAGAAGTTCCCAAACACAATAGAATTTATTTTTTAAAAAGTGATTCTTTCAACCATAATCTAGAGTGAGAATAAATGATTTTCAACCTTTCGAATGCTGCATTAAGTTTCTGACTGCAGAAATGGAAAAATTGGTCAGGTTTAGCATAGGATAAACTCTGAATTTACAGAACATGAAACAAGTTGCTTTCCTTCCCGTATCTTTAAAAATTTGTTTAAATCCAAAAACAAATACAACTTTATTTCGACTCAGATATAACTTAGCAGAAAATTGTGCCAGCTATGTAAAAATCTGTCAACCTAGGCACCTTAACATTCTTAACATACCTAACATAGTTTTTGTTTATGGAAGTAGGATTCAAGCAATTCAAGTTTATCATATTTTAAAGTATACTGCTTTTCTTTACAGGTTATTCGCAAAGTGCAAGAAATATGATGCCTGGACCTCAGAATATTGCACCTTAATTTCTTTTTTGAAAGTAATATTGTTGTTGCGATATTTTGGAGAAAATGTAATTATTGTTCTAAAAAATAAAGCTTCTTTCAAAATCACCATCCTAATATTTCATCCCAGATAGATTTTTTTTTTCCTGGAAAAACCTAGTTCTACCACAGAGTATATTATTTACTGCAGAACTTAATCTAAGATCAGTTTAAAAAGAGAAAAGGTGTTTGTCCATTATGTTAGACATTCTTGCATTTGAACACTAGTTAAATAGCCAAATTTTTTCATTTTAATTTATCAGAGGAAAAGGTATGTGAGAAGTAAACAGAACACTCTGGTTATGTTAATCTGCTGTATAGTAAGGCAGACAACACTGAGAATTTCCAAAAAGGTACAGTTCCTCTTAGTGTTCAAAAAGTCGTAATCAGATCATTTGAACTCAGTAAAATTCAAAGGCAAAAATGGCCTATCTGTATAATAGGAAACTTCATTGGTGACAAGGACAGATTTTTTTTCACCAATGGGATATGTTGAAGGGAATATCCAACTGAAAGAACTCAGATGAGTTAGGATAAACAAACAGGTTCTGAACAGCTCTGTTTGGAAGTTCTTCCTGCGATACAGCTTAATTTACCTAGGTTTGAAAATTAAAATAGCCAATATCATCAGTGCATCATTATTTGTTATTTAATGTCTGTCTTTATATGGTCACATACTGAAAGAAGAATTTTAAAGTCCAAATTTTGTGGAAACATCTGGGTTAATTAGCTCTTACTTCATCATTGTTTGTTACTTCCCAAGAAGGAAGAATTCAAATACTATTGTCATTCAAATATCAATTGCTTTTTCATGTTGCTTCTTTACACAATCATGCTCAGTGTCATACTTCTGCTGAATGACCTTTTGATGCTGCTTCCTGTTGGATGATGCATATTCCTTCAACGTCTATAATTATACAGAATTACAGGACTTCTGAGGGCCTCGGTCTCACCCAAAGACGTGGATTCGACAGATTAGACTAAATGTCAGCTGTTCCTTCAAGCTACTATTTCTGCCAATCCTTGTGCCTGGTATTTATTTTTCTTTTGTGTTTACCCTACAGGGCTCTATGAAAACTATCCAACCAATGCAGAACCAGAATGCTGTGATGTCAGATGGGGACTATTATCAGATCATCAACCCAAAGGGACTATAAAAACAAGTGGCTCAACAATGTGTCACAGGACATCGCTCACAGTTTCATCAGCATCAAGACTGTGTAACAGCAGACTTAAACTGTGTGTTCTTGTATTAATTCTCTTACATACAGTACTTACAGTCTCAGCAGCACAGAACTCAACAGGACTGGGCTTTGGAAGCATAACGACTTTGGAAGATAATTCAACCAATGAGGAATAAAAGAAAGGATTCATCTTACATGATAGAAACACAACAGGCCCAAATTACTACAGTAAAAAATAGCAAGGACTGAGTGCTTTACCCTCAGAGCTCTTCTTGAATGACCTTTTGGGTAAAATGAAAAGAATGGGCCGCTACCTAAACAACGAGGACACACAAATGCAGCTTTTTATTGACTAAAAGGCTGTTTGGTGACTTAACTTTCTCACACCATTTTATACACTGTGTTTTAATGTTTGGAGTTTCTTTTTTTTTGTTTATTTTTTGCACTTGTTAATACAGGATTTTATTTTTGGGACAGTTTCTCAAAGCTAAATTAAGTCTTTTCTCTGTCGATATATTTCTAGTCATTGTGTGTGTTCATCTGATAGTTCTGTCTTTTATGTCCTGTCAGTTTCTATTAGAGGAATGACTGCTATGATTTCATGACATAGCAAAAAAAAAAAAAAAAAAAAAAAAAAAAAAGGAAAAAAACGGGAAAAAAAAGAAAAAAAAACAGGAAAAAACCAAACAAACCAAAAAAACCCAAAAAAGCCCACAAAACACTCCAACAAAAACCCACAAAAAGAGCAGCAAAACAAAATTTAACCAAAAAAGAGAAAAGAATAAGAAAAAGAAAAGAAAAAAAAGCAACCACAAAAAGAACCCCAAACAAACCTTACTGTCCTCTTATCCATGGGAACCATTCATCTCCTTTCCCTTTCCCATCTACCGTCACAGACAACATACATTTGCTTCTGTCTGTGTAATCACAATGAATGGGTACACAATTCCAGTGTGCCTCTGCCACTGTTGCACAAAACAGTTGACTGAGCAAACCCAAAAGGAGCATGAAGGGGGTTCCTTTTAGCTGAACAAACAAGTGCTCTCCTTACAAGGTGGGATCGGACAGTTAAAAAGCATAAAGAAATATATAACAAACTGTTGCTCCAATACCCGTTTTGAAGAAGTCCAGTCCTTTCTCACTGGTCAGTTGAACAGGAGCAGCCTTTTCTAGATATGTTAAGTAAAACCAGTTATGCTCAGCAAGTTGAATAGTTGGGAAGCCTTCATATTGGAGGTGAAGGATTGACATTCATTGTGAATCACGTTTTGAGTTCTCCTGCTGTCACATAGCCAGCAGATTTCCACAGAAAATGGGAGCCAAGAACTTCCAAAATTCAACTCTTTTTTTTCACAACTGAATTACACTAGAGGTCTATTAACATCTACAATACAAATTATCTCCTTGGTTTGATTCCATTGTTTTTCTATTACCTACATGTTGTTGAAAGTAACTAGTTTATTAAGGATGCACAAGAATGTGTTAGCACAGATAAAGAAACTATTTTTTTTTAAATATATAGGACAACCGTTTTCATAAATGTGCAATAAAACAGTAAATATATACTAGGATATGAGTAGTCAAGAGAAAAGATTGTAATATGCTGGTTTTTCATTGTTCGGGGTGGTTTGGAATTTGTTTACTTTTATTTTTTGTGGGAACATTTCACCTGCTGAGTGTATGAGAACTTGCTTTTTAAAAAGGCTTTTTAGAGTTTACAGTAGAATCAATGGAAGGAAAAGTTAATAAGGGCTGTTTTTAAAAACTTTACATTCCTTCCTATTCTCTAACTACACTTGGGAAGTGCACTTTAGAGATGTTTTCTGTGTAGCTGGGAAATGAAGGAAAACTATAGAAAATGTTCTCTTAGGAAATAAAATATAGTTACCTACTTTCTAGCTATGAAGTACCCCTTGATAAATATTAATGTTGTAAGAACATTTAATCACTGGTGCATAATGCGTTTTTGTATACAATTTACGGTCTGTTAAATTCTGGAGAAAAACAAAAAGAAGATAACCATGCTGCTTAAGCGGTTCAAGATGCACATGTTAAGCTGCGAAGCTCAAACATTTTGCAAGAGTATTTGTTTTGATAGTGTTTTGCTACAACCTGGACTGAGGAGCCTAAAACGATCTGTGCAAATACGACAACAACAAAAAGCACCAGCTAATGCAAAATTCTTCAGCACTGGTTTGTTTCTATAATTCCTCCCTTCCCTTCCTTGCACATGCTATATTTTGTTCAATAAAACATGGTGCTTTTTAATTTATTTTCTTTTCTTTTAGAGGCACATGTATTAATTACAGTAAATTGATGCAAAGTTGGGGGAAATGTAGAAATGCAAAAGAAAAAGCCTTAACTAATGGTAGAATGTAGACTTTTGAGGGACAGAAATGTTACTGAAAAGTTATGGAGCAATAACTGGGCAGTGCTCTGGTACTGTACAACAGCTGATAAGTCACACTACTGAGAAAGCTCTTACTAGGTGAGCTCTTGTTCAACTGACCTCTTAATTCTAGTAAGTGTACATGGTCAGTAAACAGTTTGTTATAACCTTTATCTACCTCTGCTGTGCAAAGGCCATCCAACATCCATTCCCGTGATGTTCCTCATGGTTTTTTGTTCACACCATTACTCACTGTCATCTATTTTTACACTGTACCAATACAGTACCTAGTCTGGTTCATTTCAATTGAATTGGCACCTGAAGAAGAGTTTTTATTATTTCTCTTTTGCTTCATGATTAATTAATGTAGAGATCTATCTTTAAATTATTTTATTTCTTCTTTTCTGCTCTTTTTAATTCTTCATCCCATACTTTTCTACAAAAATGTTTTCAAGTGGTGTCAGTGAAAATGACTCTTCCTCTGCTTGGCTACACTCAGTCATGTGTCATACAATATGAGAGAGACAGGAGGAAAAACAGTGACAACAACATCACATACATAATGTAGCCTAATTAAACTTGGGGAAAATGAAGCAGAAAACAATTACAGACTTTCAATTACAAATACAAGATGTAATAAATTCATCCCCCTCTCCCCACCTGGAGTTAGTGCCTGCAGTTCAATGGTCTGTGAATTTTCTCTGTCATCTTTTTGAGGTCTATTTCTTTAATTTCTGAAACAAAGAGTCATGTTGCAGTTGAATACTGCTGGGGTATCTGTTGCCATTTTCACTCTAGCAGTGTGGTAAGAAGCTTCTCTTGGTGGTACCTGGGACATCAGGAGTAGACAAAGACTCTTCTATGAAGTTAAGCAACATGTAATCATGTATGATGCAAAATTCCATCCCATCCATTCTTCATTCGTAATAGTTTTCCTGGCACAAACTTAAGCATGCTTGATATTGTGCACATATTACTTTTTTTCAGAATAAATTTGCATCTTGCCACTGCTATAACTGCCATCTTGTTCCATTTCTCCTTGTACTGTTTGCCTAATACATACATGATAAAGAGCTGGCTTAAGAAAGAAGTAACACTAAAATCTTACTGCAAATGACTGAAGAGAAGAAAAAGAAAAAAAAGAATATTTATTTTATGATCATATGGAAGAAATTAATTTCCCATGTCTTTTATTGTCCTATTTTCTGCAATAGGGAAAATGCAGATTTTGTGCAATATGTTAATACTGCTAAGCCAAATGTCATATAACATAACCAGAGATATATGTTATTCCTTATTGCATTTGCATTCAGTAATACAGTATATTGTTGCTTTCCTTTCATTAAAGAGACAGTATCTTTTTTCTTTTTTTTTTTTTTTTTTAATATAGCAGGTGAAGGCTGTTCTTCTACACACCAAAATTTAAAGACAAAAAACCCAACAAAATGTTAGGATGAAGTTTTAATTCTGTAAATGATGAAACCAAGCCATCAGCTGCCAAAGAATCTGTTGAACAGTAGTTACAAACAAAACAAAGATATTTCTCCTTGAGAGATAAAAATAATTTTATTCTGCATGATTAAAGAAGAAAGAGTAAAACAATGAGAGATACATTTCAAAGAGCAGAGAGAGCAGGTGTCATCTGATACACATTGTGACTCTCAGCTTCTATAGTTATATTCTTCTATTAAAGAGTGAGGGACAAAGCATTGTCTTCTGCTCTCTGTATTTATGATAATGAATGTCCTTTTTGTAAGCGTTGCCTGTCTGCACAGAAGATACCTGCCTACCATGAGAGCTGAAGGTAGCACATGCACACCGATTTACGCAGTGAAAACTCTTGAGTGACTATCCAAAGCACAAGCAAAACTCATTTGTGGAGTAGACCTAGTTTTTAGGAAAATTCAAGATACATGTGAAGGGTAACCTAAGCAAGGGGTCTGTGAAGGTGCCTGGTCCTTACTTCAGCTTTCACAGTATGTCCTATCAATGTCACAGTCCCATGATAAGCCCTGCTCAGGCAGCTTCCAGCTGGGCTCAGAGTCATGCTGGCTTCAGTGAGCCTTGGTACAGGTAAAGGCATGTGCCCACAAAATTTCATGGTAGCACTTAAGTCTCAATTTGCTATCCCATAATCTTTACTCAGGAATTGTTCATGGGCATAGTGCATAAGCAGAAGATCTCTGGGTTCAGCCCTAGCCAAGTCTTGACAAGAGATTGGTAATAGCATATTAATGGTGAATGGTCTTTTTTTTAATTATTACTGTCTACTCAGTTTGGTGAAGGAGTGGCTTCCAAATTTAACTACAAGTACGGAGGAGAAAATACCAGAAACTTTGTGTAGAAGAAATTAAATAGCTTTTTGAGGTAAAAAGAGACTTTGTCATTTTTCAGCAGCTGTCAGCAGTCTTTTAGAAAACCTTTGGAAAATAATATGTCTAGTTCTGAGTATGATAATTCTCATTAAAGCTAGATGTTTTTATGAGAAATAGGACTGGATCACAAACCATCTCAGCTGAGGGATATAATTTGCCAATATTTCCTACAGCAACCCTGAGAAATTACATTACTGAACACCTCCATGTATCCAATACTAAACAGCATTTTTTCAAATGTTAACAAGCTTGAGATAGGAAGGAAAAGGAAGGAGAGAGAACTATTGTCATTCTGAGAAAAAAAAGTCTTGGCCGATTTAGAAAATCCATCCAAGAAACAGCTATAATTCTTCAAATGCAATTGAGACTAAAAAATAAAGAAAAAATATTCATATGTACATGTAGATCTATATAGAAATAGACCTATATGAAAAAAGAGAGACAAAAATACATGTTCTCTACAATTATTACAAATACAGCATACTGTAGAACAAAAATGCCAAAGGATAAGACCTATAAAAAATAGAGCAAAATTGCTGTATTTATATTCCTTACTATGGAGTGTGAATTTCCAGGTAGAATTTCAGATGTAGAAATAGATTTTATAATAAAAAAGTAAACAATTTGGGCAAAAGAGACATGTTTGGCTATTCTTTCCACATACTGTCTCCTATGAGTTTAGTTATTTTTCTGAACTTCTCCTTGAAGTCATAGACTTACACAGGAAGATCCCAGCACAGACCTCATCCCAGCAGTTCCAGAGGCTGTTGGGGACACAGGACATCTCAGTCACAAGTCCTAAGGGATAGTCTATGCTCAAAGTGTTGTCCCTGCTTCAGCATTTCAGTCTCGGCTCTCCCTCTCTCTCATTGTGTTCATCTCTTGGACACACATGAAGTGACTCAGTTTCCTCTTCTGAGGAGCATGTGCTTGGCCTGCTTGCACCTTCAGCCTCAGTCACAGAGTCATTACAGAGACAGAGGAAACACTACTGTGCTTTAAATGCAACATGTGCTCCGAGAACCCCAAACAGCTGAAATAGGATAAACATAACAAGCATGCATTGGAACCAGCCCTCTGAGTAAGCCAGCTGCATACATTTCTAGACCTTTTTGCTATTTTCACACTGAGAACTATCTCAGCAGAAGGGTTTTATCAACCAGTCTTTGTCAAATCTCTCTGGAACAGTTAAGACACTCCTCCCAGCTGCCCCTCTTGTATGACTTTGCCAGGACTTATTGTCCATGGTAGGACAAGATAAAAGAAGATGTGATGTCCCACTCCAGTGGAAAATGAAGGACACCTGGATGAAGACTAGAATGCCAGTTGGGACAACTGTAACAAAGACATAGAAACCTTTCCATGGAGTCTTTAGCAGGGGGGAAATTGAAGATAGAAGAAGGGTACTTTCTGTCAAAGGGATAAATCAGGCAGCGGAGGGATTTATTTTCCAAGATCACTACATGATGTGTTTCAATGTCTTTTTAGTCAGGACAACATTGAGCATTGCAGCACCAAAATTTTATGTGTCTTATAAGTGGCTAATATGCAACTCTGAATTAAGGTGGATGAAGCAAAATACACAGTAGGATTTGGTGATACAAACCAAGAATCTCCTGAGGAAGGTACTATCTAAGCAAGTGCTCTACATAGAATGGGATAGCCCTATTTTACACCTGCTCTCTTGGGGTCATTCTTAGAGCATCTAGGAAGTTCCTATGTCTGGAATTCACATTTCTGAAAGTTTTTTACTAGACAGGCTCCTCCACCAGCTTTTTTGCATGAAACGCAGTGTGGGATGAATTGGCAACATGATACCATCTAGAACACAGTGAATGAGTTTTCTGTGAATGCAGATCACTCCTTCTCTAATCAGCAGACTACTCTTATTAAATGAGAAAGAAAAACTAATTTTTTTGTTTTCTAGTGTTTTTCCAGTGGACGCAAATCAATGAACAAAAAATTGGTCTAGGACAAATGTAGAAATTCTGGTTACTACACACATATAGGAGAGAGATGTTTTCCTCCTCTGAGGAATGTTGATAGATTATCTGGTAGCATTATGTAATTTTGACAGTCTTCATTATAATTTCCACAGGGAATTCAAGTGTGCTCAGTTCCACTTATTTCATTTGATGATGAAGGGCACCTAGCACTTTACAAGACCAAGTTCCTATGTGGCAGTGGCACTTAACGATTGTAAGCTGCTATGCAGTTTTCTAGGAAAACTCTGAAAAAAGGCAGAGCAGCTACATAAATTGGAAGATATAATAAGAAAATAGTCACTAGTTATTGATAGTTTTGTATAAAACCAGTAAAAACAAGGGCAAAAGAAAAAAGAATTGTCTTTCCCCTTTCTTTCCTCCACATTTCCCTTTCTCTGACCGTGTCACCAGTCTGAACTAGGACATAATTTTGCCTTGGTAGCCCTCTGAAAAATTAAATACATTTGATAAGAGGTAAAATTCTCTTATTTCATATTTCCTATACATGTAGAATAAGAAATAGAACAAAATAATGAAAACAAAATACAAAAATATTAATGAAATAAAAGTATTTTTTTATCCACTGAGAGATGTTCCCACATCATTTCCTATTCATCATTAGTCCATAGGTCCACTGAATTCAATGAGACTCATGCTTTTCATTTAGATGGAACTAGGATTAATGCCATGGATCAAAATCTGCCAGTTTCAGAGCAAGTCCTTCACTGGAAGGACTTCGGGGAGGATTTGAAAAGTCCAAGGTCCCTTTGAGCACAGATAAACTCACATGCATAAGATAAATAAACCTGTGATCAGCTGAAAGATTGAAATGTTCCCATTGTTTGTCCAAGGGTTTGGTCAAATTAGCTGCAGCTCTATGCAAAAGTCATGTTGAGCCAAAGCTTTGAGCTTTGATTTGATAGACCTTTCTTTTTCTGAACTCTAACAAGTTTCATTCAGGGTTTGAATATGCAAAAACTTACACAGGATTATAAATACAATGAGAAAGACTGAAAAAAAATTCATAATATTTTCACTCCCACAAGTGAAAATGAAATTTAAAAATTCTGATAATTTTGGGTTTTTTAAATTAACCCTAAACAACAATTTATTTATGTAGTTCTTCAGAAGCTGCTTGGTTTCACTTGTTTGTTTTCCTTTGTTTTGTTGAAAACCAGACTTTTGGCCTTTTAAAGATTCAGATTGAACTATGCAGCTACAAATTATATGTTTCTGTTAAAAGATTTGCAATTAGAATTATTCTACTCTTATGTTCCTTCCAAATTGTATGACAGAAAGCTCATGTTAAAAATAGATTTATCTAAGTGTGTTTAATCTTGGTTTCTTTTTTTTTTTCCTTTGTTATTTGTTTTTATTTTCTTTCTTCAGAGTTAAGGACTGGATTTTATTTGAAATGGGCTAAACTGGCATCAGTGTTTTTTAACAATATGGAATGTCCTATGATTCTTAGCATTGAAAAGAGGGCTATGTGGTCCTGTCAGAAAAAAAAAAAAAGAAAAAAAAACCTGTAAATTGTAATAATATATTAAATATTGTATTATTATAGCAACTTTAGTTAAGCAACTAATACTATCTTTAATTTTTTACAGAGAACTTTGATGAAATAATTTATTACAATGACTCACAGAAAAAACTTGTTTTCAAAATGACAGGAGAAACTGTTGAAGATTGTAAAAAAAATACTAACAATAATGCTCTACTAAGAATAAATTTAAAGATGCAAACAGTGAGTCTGACTTTTTGGGTCAGGGTTTTGTGACTGAAATTAAATCCAAGGTGTTGGGGGGAATAATTATTTTAAATAATGCTTAAATTTAAACAAATTTCTTTTCAAAATAAAAAGAGGATATAAAAAAAAGACAAAACACTTATGTTCTGGCCTAGACTGCAGTTATCTATTTCAGAAATTGCCATAGACAAAAAATATAAAGATTGAGGTAATTTCCTCATATTCAACTGGTTTTCCAGGCTGTACTGTATAGCCCAGCAACAGTACTTTACAGCTGTTTAACTCAGATCCCTTATGAAGGAAAAAAATTAGAATAAATGAAAAATAATATCCACAAAAGAAGAGCATTTAGTTTTTAGAAGATTTATGTTAAATTTCAATGGTGCAGCATCTACAAAAATACAGATTCATTTACTACATATGGGATATTTAATGGGGGTGTGACTTGGTGGTAAATACTTGCCCATCTGGTTGCACAAGGATCAGTTCTTCTCAAAAAAGATTTGCAACCAAACCACAGCTCAAAGAGGTGAGTTCAAAGATGTTTAGAAGTCAGATTTCTTATGTTTTAGGAACTATTTTGGGTAACAGTAAACGATAGCAACCAGTGTGTGGAAATTAGTGCTGATCCTCATAATAACATGAATAAAAATTCAAGAAATCCAGTTTAAAGTACTGCAACAAATCAAAGATAAAAACAAAAAGTAATTTGCAACAATCTGACCTGAAAATATGGTGAGGAAATAAACCAGAAGCCTCACAGTTTCTTCAGAGATGTGTAACTTAAAATTGCCTCCACACCTTCACAGCCACCTACTTTTTGCCCTACCCACTTGTTCACACAGGTAGCTACCTACAGTGGGTGAATGAAGTCCCCTACAACTGTTCTACTTCAATATACAGAGTACAAACAAGTTTGTATTTATACAAACTCCTGCATGTCATAATGTCTGTGTTGACACCAGGTTTTCCTTGTGATGAATGGCATCCGATGTTGTGAAGGAGAAAAATTTCTCTGATTCAGTAGATTAAAATCTGAGATCCAGCCATGCCATGGTTTTCGTTAGGCTTCCTAGATGGAGATATGAGGACTACACTTTGTTTCAAACCTATAGTCAAGGTCTCCTCTACTGCAAGGGTATTGAGGTTTCGTTTTATGTATGCAACATCATCAGGCATAAAGTGAATGCCAGATAAGTGTGATTCCTATTTTAATAAAACTGTTTGGGGCATGGAATGAAATATTTTTTTCTGACTGGCCATTTTCACATGGGGATGAGGAAAAGGAAACAAAGAATGCATAAACCAAAGTAAAACTCATTAAGCATTTGATATATGTAATGTCATTTCAAGAACCCTGTTGGGTTTTTTTGGTTTTTTTTTTTTTTTTTTTCTTTATTACATATCTTCCATCTCTTTTAGCTTAGGGTGGGATTGGTCCACTTCTCTTAATAAAACTTTACAAGATTATATTAGTCTACAGTCTTTACTGAAAGTGATGCATGATGTTCTTCAGAAGTAAATGTATTCAACAGACCAAGCAAACAAAGATTTTTTCAGGCATTCACTCCTACCCACTTAGATAATCCAGACCTCTTCTATGCCTGGTTGTTTACTGTGGCCTTCTGTTTAATATGCCTTGAACATTTAATAGAATCATAGAATTGTAAAAACATTTAAATTCAAAGAGACATTCAAAGATCAAGTAGTTTCCAATGCTCCTGACAAGGGCAGGGATAACTTTCATTAGACCAAGTTGCTCAGAGCTCCATGCAGCCTGGACTTGAATACTTCCACAAATGGGATATCCATAACTTCTTTCAGCAACCATGTCTCACCACCCTCATAATAAGAAAAAATTCTTTCTTGTGTTATCTATACTTACCCTCTACCAGTTTAAAACTATTCCCCTTGTGGTGTTGCTTCTCTTGCTAAACCCTCTTTATACTTTGAAAGGATCCACAGTTCTCTCCAGGCTGAACAACCCCAACTCTCTCATCCTAACTTTGTAGGAGATATGATCCAGCCCCCTGACCATTTTTGTGGTCCTCCGACCATTTTTGTAGTCCTCCTTAGGCACAGTCTATCTGGTACTGGGGACCCCAGAGCTAGATACAGTACTCCATGTAACATCTCACAAGAATGGAGTAGGCCTTCATCTTGCCCATCATGCTTCTTTTGATGCAGGCCAGGAAAGGACTGGCTTTCTAGGTTGCAAGAGCCCACTGTTGGCTCATGTTCAATTTTTCATCCACTGACATCTCTAGGTATTTTTTCTGTTTGGCTGCTCTCAATTTGTGCATCCACCAATCTGTATTGACCCTGAAGATTGGCCCAAGCCAGGTGTAGGATCTTGCATTTGGCCTTGTTTGAGTGAATGAGGGCCACCACTCAAGGTCACCAGGTTCTTCTTGTAATCTCTTCCCTCAAGCATATTTGACCACTCAGCTTGGTATCAGCCACAAATTTGTGCAGGGTGCATTCAATCCCACTGCATCTAAATAGATTACATACCCCAGAGGGACAGCACATGTCATTGTTTTCCACTTGGACATTTGGTTACTAACCATAAGACTTTAGACATGGCCATCCAGCTAATTCCTTTTCCATTCAACAGTTCGGCCACCAAACACATATGTCTCCAATGTAGCATCAAGGGTGTTGTGTGGGACATTCCAAAGGCCTTACAGAAGTTCAGGTAGATGGGATTTGCAGCTCTTGTGTTGTCCACTGATGCAGACACTCCGTCACAAAAAGCTACTAGATTAAACAGGTATGATTTGCATTGGTTAAGCCATGTTGGCTGTTTCAAATAATCCCCCATGCCCAAATAATCTTCCACATGCCTCAAAATAACTTCCAAGAGGATGAGGTCCATCATTTTACCAGGTGCAGATGTGATAATGATTGGTTATTGGTTCACAGGGTCCTCCTTTTTTACCCTGCTTAAAAATGGGTGTGCTGTTTCCATTTTCCAGGCACTGGGACTTTGTCTGATGGCCATGACTTTTCAAATTTCATGGAGAGTGGCAACTACACCAGTTAATTCCCTCAGGACTCCAGGAGGAATCTGTTTGTTTCAGGTTCCTCAGGTGCTTTTGAATCTGATCCTAAATGATGATGAGTTGGACTTTGTTTCCCTCATCCTTGCCTTGAGTTTCAATAACTTGAGAGATTTACACTCTTAGAAATCTGTATGTTTCCAGAATCAGACAACATCTCTTCTTGTCAAATGCATAGACTACTTCATCTTTTTTTAATCTAACAATCATTTAACAAAGGTTATGAGGAATTATATTTTTCCCCAAAGACAATTAAAACAGAGCCATATGGAAAATTAAGCATTTTACTTTACTTATGCTATTCTTCAGATGCTTCACAGAAGCCTTGGCTTTCTCAAAATATTTTAGGAAGCTACCAGGAGAAAAGCTTAAAAGAAAGCTTAAATTAAGAAGAGCATAAATGTTGCAGAAATAGCTAAAACTGAAGGTATAAATGAATGTGCTACAGGTATATGCAGTTTGAAACTAGGACAAGAGATACTCAACATAGGCACATAATCTTGTATGAAATTTAATAACACAGAGTATGTAACAATAAAACAAATAAATATGGAAGCCCATGTCTAGCACTCTAACAAATGAGAATCTAAAAGTTAAGAAAAAATTAAAAGTGATGGCCAAATTTTTCAAACAAACCACAAGTTGCGTCAAGAATTTAGGCTTTTTTTGTTATATAAAAATTATTTCTAATTTTGAGGAGTATGTGATTTCAGTATTTTGTTCAAGGGGTTTTTCCACCATTTTAAGAACATCCTCTATTACTGCTGAAACAAATTTTTCAGACTACTCTGGAAAATTTCTTCATAAAGTGACCAATCTTTTTGTCCTTGATAATATGTTACTCTAAGATTATGCTCACAGTAAAAAAAAAAAAAAAAAAAAGCTGCTTATTAACTTTAAAAATACCATTCCCAAATGAGTGGATTAGCCCTTTTTTTCTGAGGAGGCAAAAATTTCATATTTGGAAAAAAATAAAAAGAACAACCTGTTATAGAATACAGCAAATCTATTTTAATGCTATAACTGCTTATCTAATAATGAAGAATCTCAATAAACTTACTTAAATGATCCAAATTATGTGGTATAAGAAATACACATTTCTTGTCAATATTAACTTTATTATGCCTACTGTTATATCCATTGTCAGCTCCAAATCAGATATATCTTTTATTTCTATCACTTGATATATGATAGGAATATAGTGTACTCCTACTTTATCAAAATAACATACAATTACAAAGTTGTATACATTTACTTCAAGGTGTCTCATAATTGTGACAGCATTGTAAAAATTCAGGTCTTCCACACAGAGCTATAAAAATCAGCCTTGCAAAAAACCCAAAAATGTGAATTAAGGATTGAATCCAAACCCCAAATATTTCAAAATATCAAAGGATACATGGAAACCATGTCAAAATCAGTTTAGACTCATGTGACTTACAAAACCTGGAGGTTTAGGTAAATGGAAGAAAACTGGGACCGTGGTTGTTTTGGTACGGAGTCACACTTACATCTCAAACCCTCTAGGTCCTAAATCCAGTTGCACAGTAATTCCCATTCCATTTGATGAAACACCATAGGATCAAAGGGACTGTGACTTCTTACTGCTTGCAACAAGAAATTCTCTAAGTTTTAGTCCTCACCATACCAGTATGTGGTTCTTGGCTTCATTAATACTGTCAATTTCTACACACAGATGTACACAATTTTTTGGTTACCCACGGGGCTGGTTTATGCAGCAGGAGGAATACTGCTGCAGTCAAGAAGTACTTCCAGAGCTCTACGGAGCCTTTCGAGATAGTATTAGCTCCACGGAGTTTGGGGTGAGTTTTTTTCTCTACCATTATTACATGAGGTGCCATGGATGGTGATACTGTACTTTCCAGCAGAACAGAATTTAGGAAAGTAGTTATGAATTTTTCATCTTCGGCCAGAGCACTAAGTTCAGCAATAACATCAATATATCCTGCCTTTGAACTTGCACAGTATTTTATTAAAGCAAAGATGGATATGAAACAAATGTTCCATAAGGTTTGAAGTCTCTTTCTTTCTAATGCTTAGCATTTAGAAACTTGAAATTTAATTTATCTGCCAGGTCCTGTATTGTGTGCAATTGAATCAAAGACCTAGACTTAACCTCTACTCTTATTTTCTGGAAATCAAAACTCCCATTTAGGTCTTGATATTCTGTCTCCTTTATGATTCGGACCTCATTTCATTTCTTAAGATATGTCCCTGAAGTATCAAATTTTAAAACAGAATAAATAATTTTCCATTCTAAATAAAATGCATTAATCTATCCATTATAAGTACAATGAATTAAATAAACAAATGAATACGATGTAAATTGAGGCTTGCACTGCCTAGCTGAAAACTACTATCACCTCTGGGTCAGATAAATGTGAGCTATAGAATATAATGAAAAAAAGAAAGTTCTTCGTTTAATATAAACATACCCAGAAAACTGTTTAAGCTAGTCAGAGGAAATGCAAACATCCCCCATTCTCCACATTTTTAAAAATTCCATATTTTTGCAATAATTTATGCCCTAGGATTTAGACATTGTATTCAACAATAAAGGGAAAATATATGCAAGAATATCAAAAGTAATTTCTCTCTTTATGTGAGGTATTCCTTCTCCAAATGCCCAAGGATAGAATTTAAATGAAGAGGAGACTAAGCAATACTTCTGATATTGGGGGTGGTAGTGGTGATGAGTTAATTCCTTTCTATTTCTCATCTTCTTTCCTCTTGCCCTCCTAATATTATTGCACACTCTCATACTATTTTCCATAAAGAACTTTAAATGCAGCATATATGTGGTGGTTTTATTTCTTTCTGTGTCTGAGATCTGCTTCCTTCTTGCAAGTGCCTTTTCAGGCTGGTGAGCACAGTCCCATTGCTCTTTATTTTCTTTTGCCACCATGTATGACATATTTCCAGTTTCAGCTTAATGGACACAAAAAAGGAGAGCATGGGAACAAGAATGAAATAGTCAAGAGGGCAGATAAATTTCCTTCCTTCATATCCTTTTTCTTCTCCAAGTCTCTGCTGTAATACATTTCACCTCATCCATCACATCTGGGGACTTCATGACTCATTACCTCCTTTTTCCAAAAGGTGATCCTCCAGGGATGTGGCTGCTCAGGACACCTGGCCCAGAGAAAAGGAAGGCAGAGTCAGATGTTCCATCCATCATGAGGCATAGGATTTCCAAATCCTAACATTTTGCTTTGCACTCACAACCTTTCTTTAAATTTGAATACATTTTTAATCATTGGATAAAAAAATTGTAGCCAGTTCTATCTATTTTCAAATGATGTAGTGATCCGAGGATCATGAATTTTCTGTCACTAACATTTTTTCTTGAAAAAGTTGGGTATTTGCTTCATTACAGTAAGCCTGAGTAGTCATTGATACTGAGTTCATCAAGAGCCAGAAGGGAGATTTGTAATCCAACATTTCAAATCTTGACAGAATATTCTCTTTGCTTGCTCTGATTGTTATTTCCATAGCAGAAATTCCTCTAGAATCAAATAGTCAATGTAAGGCAAACAACAAAAGCGGGAAAACAAATTTGCAGAGGTTTGTTATTGGTTTTGATTGTTTATACATAGTGTTGCTTTTTATGAATAAGTTTAACCTCAAACAAACACCAGCTACTAAGAAACACCCACCCATGTATGGATGACAGAAGATATTTCAGGGACGCCCTCGTGAATGACATATTGACTGCTCAAAGCTCAGGTCCTGTGTTCAATGTATTGATTTATTTTTTCCCATCTAAATATTCTTTAAAACAATGAAATGTGAGGAAAAGAATGAATGAAAATTCTGCATGCATTTCTCTGCCTAATTTCATCTGGCTCTTCCTCAGGATTTACCTGAATCAAGCACTCAATACTTCAATACAATTTTTATTTAATAACCTCAGAGCGTCCAAAAACTAATTGATTTTCTTTACTAGCCACCAGGTGGCAATCATAAACTTCCATAAACGTAGCCTGCACCATCAACTCTTCTGAAGCAGCTGCTGCAGACAGAGAATATGCTGCAAACAGAAAGCAGAAACAGGTATCTCCATGGTGACTATGATACTAGTTGTTTGTCATGGGTGAAACTAGATGAAACCATGCTCGTGCTTCTAAATTACTTATTTCTACATTAAGTTCTGAGCAGATAACCTTGAAAAAAAATGTGTTCTGCTGAAAGATGTTCTTTGTCTCTCAAAGAGCCTGTTGATAGCTTATTATCCATGTGGCATTTTTAGCCTTCTGGACAGTAACCATAATGAATATTACTGAAGGAAATCTATAAGCAGTTTTAAGTTGTGTTTTCTACCCAAGTAAAATCTAATAATAATTTGGCTCAAGTGCTTGTTTTTCTCCCTCTCTTACCAGGGCTTTGAGTGAGATATTGCAAAGCTATGGCAGGCAGAGAAACTGCATTTTCCCTTTCTATATGATAAGGCTTTTAAAGGACAGAGAGGTCTTCAGCAGAGTCTTGATTTTCAACATCATTGTCATACTTGGAAAACTGAATATGGAAAGCTCTGGTCTGCTTGTGTGCTTTATTTTGAACATTCCAGTTGAGACAGATATAGCTATACCTTTTTTTTTTTTTTCAAAAGTGTTTTAAACCCCACTGACATTTGATTTTCATTGTGTTTTTCTTCTTCCAAGTCTCTTGCTCCTAGATCTTTACCTGTAGGTCTTTCAGTCTTAGCTCCCATAGCTTTGGATTCACTTGAAACTGTTTTCCGCTTAGTTGCATTATAGCTAACTGAGCAAAAAACCAGCAAAACAAAGATGTAAAGAATACATTGATTCTTCATATTTTGATAGGAATCATGTATTTTGATTAGGCAACACTTTGTTTTGTCTTTAAAAAGATGGCATAAAGTAAAAAAAAAAAGAAAAGTTATGAAAATAACTCAAGACAGTACGAATATCTCGAAAAGAAAAGTTAAATAATTAAAAATAATAAAAGAAGTCACAGAAAAAAAAAGTGCAGTTTAAGAACTGTAGGAAGCCCTGACTAGTTGGAGGGGAAAAATCTACCATCCAATAGGCTTGAAGGACATCAGATTATGAGCAAGGAAGTAAAAGACTTTTTCTAGAAGTCTCTTGTTTTCTGGTGAAAGTTCCTTCCAGAAACAGCAGCATTAAGAGGACATGAATAAACAGTAATAATTAGATCATCTCAATCAAGTCAAGATAGCATAAAGATAAGACAGAACCTTATAGACTGATACTGCCTTTTTCTTAATTATTTTCCATTTTCTATTTTAAGTGTTCTTCAACATTTTCTTGGAGCCATTTGTTAAGTATAAGGTAGGGAACTGGCAGTCTAGGTGTGAGATTTTATGTAGAAATTCCTGTGATGATGCAGTCTTTTGCTGTCTGAGGCTTTTTACTGCCTTCCACCACACAGGCTGTTTTGTGTGTTTTTCTTGTCCCTGAGCAAGCCCTAATTTCCAAAGTACATTTCCATTACAGTTTTAAATTTCCCTCTGTCATTCAAAGACAAGCCAAACTTCAATTCTTATAGTCAAATTAAGAAGAAAAACAAAAGTTTAATATTGTTACTTGTAAAGAAAAATCAGGTAATTTCTAATTTTAAAAAGGGTCTATCACCATGCACTCACCATAAAGAATATAAGGACTCTCTAAGTGTGTGAACCTGAAGTATTTTTCCCTTTTGATAACTTGTGGTTCTCTGTAGGAGCAGTTAGATGGCAGTGCTGTTACACTATTCAAAGCAACCACTCATTTCTGGTTTTGTCAGAAACCATCACTTCAATCCAACATTACAAAGTCAAAGCATAATTACCACTAATGCTCCCCCTCTCTTGAGCAATGCCATCAGGGTATATCTTGCAAATGAATGGAAACTGTTAATTATAATTATATTAGACACCCATATTGTACGTTTCAGCAGTGCTGGTGTCGTCTTTGGATCTTTGTTTATCATTACACAGGAGATATTAAAGTAAAAGGATGGAGACCACAGTGACAACACTCCTTTATAGTATGAAAATTATGCATCCTATTTCATTAACAGCTCAGCCCAATAATTTGAAAGTGCTTGTAATTGGATTATTCTGTGCCCATATTTTACACATATGTCACTAAAAAAGAAGTAAATGTTTAATTAATCTTTTTTTTAGGTTGTTTGCAATCTAATTAAGATGTTTGCTTTCATTGACAAAGTAATATTTCATATTTATTTTGCCTTGAAACATATATCTTCATTTTCAACCCAACCTCCAGGGAACTATTTCAAGTAGAACTATAATATGTGTACAGTACAAATCCTGTCTGTGAGGAAACTGGGGAATAGCATGTGCTTTCGTAGCTCTTCATCCTTTCTTCTTCACACCAATTTTCCCAACTCTGTTTTCCTTTTCACAAAAACCCTAGCTTATTCTTAGCTTCCTGACCTTTCCAGAAAAGACCTGTCATCTTTCTCTTAGCATTTTATTTAGCCGATCTTCCACAATCTGTCTGGTACACCTCCCTGGCATTTTTCAGCTATGCTGAATCCTCACTGCTGCACCAACTCTGCAGGTGTGTTACTTTCTTCGAACTTCTGCTGTGTCTTCCTAGAACTTGGCTGAAATCAGCTAAGTACCCCTTTAAGGACCCACAAGCACATTCATTTGTACTACTTTAGGTTTGGCTAAATTACTGCAATGCCACCCTCTGCAGTGGTGATGGAACTGTACTGCTGTAGAGGACCTCCTGCTGGCTGTAAATGTACATCTTTTCCAGCTATAGCAGGGCTGAGTAAGCTGTTAAAGCCTGCAGTAGATCTTTACTTAGGTCTTAGCGAGCATCTCTACCAGTGTTTTCTCCCTCTGAAAGTCAGCTTCCACAGCTCTAAAAAGTTCCATTCAAAATGAGCCAAATCTGCAATGAATTGCTCATCATTTTGAACTGATTAAACCATTAAGCTTGCAACTTTTCCCTAATCAGACCAGGATAATAAACAGGAAAAGAGCTATCTCACCAAAGTGCAAAATACAGGTGCCAGGACAGCTTTTCCTCTCTGTGACCAACAGAAGGTTGTTCAAATAGCCTTTTACTGTCCTAAATCATACTGCTAAAAAGTTGGCTGCTCGTACCCATTGCAGTAGACCATTTAAGCACCACACAGATATTTCTCCCTGAAAGGAAATTCTTGGCTAGCTTTCTTTTAGGCAAAACAGTTTACTTTTCTTTTTTCTTTTTTTCTTAGCTCAACTTTCCAATGTCCCTCAAACTGAAGTTGTTCTTCTACCAGGATTTCTGCCATGTGGCCAGTATCCTGGGAGCTCCAGGAGCCTCAAGGCAAGCTGAGGTACTCAGGGCTGCTGGGGACTGTGTGTACAGCAGAGGACAGCTGAAAGCAGAGTTCCTTGGATTCCCCAGGTTATCAACATTGCAGGAGCTGGCTATGGGGAGTGCCCATGGAGGAAGGAATCAGGAAGCTGGCTATTAATGAAACACACTTTTCCTAAGAAACCTTCCTGGATCCAGCTGGGAAATTAGCAGAATTTGACATGGTGGAACATTTGAAATGTTGTTAAATGTGCATTTCCCAGTGGAAGGTTCCCAGACAGCTGTCATAATTTCAGTACAAAAGAGATAAACACACAACTGAAGACACCATAACCATGTTCTACTCTTCTTTGCATTAATGCCTCAGAAATTCATTTGCAATAAAATCCTTTGAGTTTATTCACTTTATCTGAACTCAGAGATAATTCTGTTGATAGTTTGCCAGTCTTCAGATAGAAGTCATCTTCTGGAAGAAGTGATAGAGATTATGCATGAATATATGATGAATATATCTTCATTCATCTGCAACATGCAGGCAGAGTGTCTATTATATATCTATTCTCCACATAAACAATTACTCATAAGCAATTATTAGATCAATGTTGACATTGACAGATATTCTGAGTCAGCTCCCATGTCCTTGCTATGTCTCAGGGTGATTTATACGTAGATCTTCATGTGTGCAACTCTCAAGAAAACAAATTAAGAAATGGAAATTACAATGGCATATTTTTGACTGATCATTATGGAAGATTTTACTCCAACATCTTTGAGGTTGTTATCATGGCCTGAAATTGTCATCTAAAGTTTCTCAGGGAGAAGACTGAAAAACTATTTGAGTGACATATCACCCTAAAGTTCTCATGGTGGGAAGATCTAAGAGACGTAAAGCAAACTAAGCCTAATAATGTTCTTACTCTTTGATGAATATGAAAAAATCTTAAGCAAATAGGTCAAACCTGGATATAAAAGTTTGGGAGACTTTAAGTTAATTGAATTATACACTAGTCTGCAATCTCCATATAGACAATCAAGGTCCCTCTCTCACACAAAAATGTTTCTTTCAATTTACTAAAGCCATGCTGGCTACATATGAACCTATCAAATATAATGTTGATATTGATCTATTTGAACTCAATGTAACCTCTTTATCAAAAGCTGGTAATATGTTGTCCTGTGAACATATTGTAATGCAAGGCCATTCCACAATTCTCATTTAAAGTCAAGGTTCCATTCAAAGGTTTTTTTTTCTCTTATTTAAAGTTCTCAAGGGAACAGTGACCTAAAACCTTTACATTTATTTAGGGCAACCTTTTTTCACTTGAACATGAAAATCTGTCAGTAGGGAGAAAATTGAAAGCAAAAATAAAAAAATCACACTGAATTCTCCATACGAGAGATATCACATATGTACAGTAACTTGGTGGCTATTTAAGAAGGTTGTTGGAGCTCCCAGTCAATCCCATAGGACTTCAGGATAGCTTTGCTGTCATTTTGTCTCACTCTCCGTGGTATGTATGCATATACTACAAATATGTATTTGAAAGTCAAGGCAAGTAGATGTAGCTAGTTGTAATTCATTTCAGTGCACACAAGTCTCAGGTTTTTATTACTCTCAGTAACATCACACATTGAAACATAGACATTCAGAATTTTAACTTATTTTCACACAAAAAAAAATTTAAAAAAACCTATATCTCTCTTCAGTTGTTTAGGAACCAGAGAGACAATAATTAATGATACGTCTGTTAAAATCTTGTGAACTTTTCCAACTGTGTTTTTCTTGAAGTTGGATAAATAGAGAAAGAGAAACAAAGAAACAGGGAGAGAGAGAGAACAAGCATACAGTATTATATATTTTTTCAAGAAAACAACACTGAAAAAATGTAAAATAATGGACAAACACCACTGCAAGGTGGTGATGAATCCATTCACCATGGTGCTTCCTGTCCTCAAAGCACAGGAAGCCACATACGAACACATTGCAAACAAAAAAAATTGATGGGAATTTGTTTAGATTAGCTCTGTATTTAAGTAAAATGATTTTTCTAACATAATCCAACAGAAAAATAAGGATTCCATTTAAAGATGTATGGTAAGCAGATGCAAGGCCATTAGAGATCTCAAAACTGAGGAGATTAATTTTGAGTGATTATTAGATATTTTGCATTTATGATTTTCCTTACCACATTATTTTGTTTTATGCAAATCATCCATAATTTTTATATGAGAAAATACAGGTTTTAATGATTTTTTTTCATTTAGTAATTCATGTTTGAAAGGCAGAATAATAAAGCAGAAAAATGCATGTAATTTTCTTTATTCAATATATTCTCAAAATTTTCTCATTTTATTTTGGGCCCTAGTTACTCACAAGTGAGGCTACTGCAAGTTGCATGCTGATATTTCACTCTGTCAAAAAAAAAGAGCATAAACTCAAAGAGAGCATAGTTTTAAGATACACCAGAGTTCACAATTGGGAAGCTAATACTGGGTCCTACTATGGAACCCATATGTGAATCCTATTATGATGCATGTAAGGACAGAGATCTACTAGAGGTGGACCAGCATGCCTTGGTCCTACTCTAGCTCTCATCCAGCCCCATGATCCCTATATTGCAGGGGTGATCCAATGAAACACACACTGAAATACCCCTCTTTCTCCCACAAATGGTACCTTTTTCTTCATCATATCCTTTAGTCAGGTCAGTGCAATCCAGCTTTACATGAATGGCAAGACCCTGCTAAGTCAAATGTTTTTACTAGTCAGGCACTTTTTCTAGTCAGGATAGTAAAAGGCAGGTGTTCAGCTTAGGATAATGCAACTACTAAGTAAGTTTTCTGACTGGATCTTGTCTTATATATTTAATGAACAATATAAGTCTTATGGACTTAGTCTTACAGACAAGAAAGCCAAACAAATTTGCACATGAAAGATTTCAAATATCCTTGGAGATTGGTTGTGATTAGGCAACTCAAGAGTTCATGTGTGTATCTGTGTTTAATTAGCAGGCTACACCACAGTTTGAAAGTCCTCTGCAAGTAGATTCTGCCATGACTGTAAACAAGGGCAAGAATGAATATGCCTAACACTTTTAATAAAGCTGCTGTCTCTCCTTGTTTCAAACTTTGTCTTTTAACGTGGGAGTCTCCCATTGCTCTCAGTTTCTAATTTGCCCATGGCTGCTACTGTTGATCAGCCTCTCTAGTCTAGATTGCCTCTGCTGCTACAAGACCTCTCAAGAAACCCTTTTTTTCTACTGCCTAGTGTGTTTGTATTAAACCATGTAATGAGGCATATTGTAGTAAACAATATAACCAGAATAACAGAGTAATTGGGAGAAAACCTTGCTTTAGAGTTCCTACATTTAAACAGACATAGTTTTTTATCTTTTCCTCTTTTTTTTTTCTCTTTTTTTTAATCACTTCATTGAATCTCTAGAGCTTTCCTCCCTTCATCTGACCAGTTGGGTAATTTAATTTAGCAGTGATGAAAAAAAAGTTCAATTGGGTCCTGCTTTGTTTACTTGGTTGTATTTTTGAATGCAAAATGAAACTAACTCACTGAAGAGCTCTGGGAGAAAGTGTAGGGCAAGCAGAATGCAGAACTTTAAAAGCTGCCTTTATTTTGTTCATTCTTCCACTTCAGACATTAAGTAGTTCTCAGTTGTCTGTCTCAGTTTATCTGTCAAGATAAAATAAAACTGACAAGGTGGCAGGGTAAGAGAAATAAGGCTGTACATATTTGAAGAAGACAGAGTAATCAAAAAGAGAATTCAGAATTGACAAAAAAGTGATCATGGCATAAAAAAAGACTTCTTCCGCTGTAATATAAGCTGAAAAAAAAGCATCTCACAAATGCATTGCACTTTGTAAGATACGGTTTAATAAAACTCAAGACATTCAAGAGTGAATGATTCTACAAAATCCTTTGTATTGCTAGTAGTAACTGATTTCAGGATTTGAATTGCAGGTCTTTATGGAATATACAATAATGAAAAAAAATTGAAAGGTCTAAAATAAAAGGTCGAATAAAATTCTAAAAATATAATTTCTTAAACTATCAGATAATTAAAGTGGACCATCTATTAGAATAAGGGTAAAGCCATGCCCATTACAGCCCCAAGGTATAGGCAGAGACAGAAGATCAGTGTACAAGCAACAGCCACTGTATGTTAGTCTGATTTGGTGCCCAAGACAGGGACAGATCTTTGTGATCAACAAAATGAAGGCAGCTGATGTCAGGGGGTGAGGAGTAGTGAAGAGCAACCACCAAACTTAGCCTCTTTCTTAAACTGTAAACTCAGCCAACCCATCCTGCCAAACTCTGAGCCAAGAGATTCTCAGGAAGAAGGGTTGAAGCCTCTGTATCTGTAAGGAGCCTGGCAAAGTGGAACAGATTAACTCCTTATGAAAGCGCAATGCCTAATAGAAATATACTTTGTCATGCAACAGATGTATGAAGCAAGCAAGGGTGTCTGTTAACCATTGTTGTGGCCAAGGCTGCTTAAACTAAACTCTACAGCACAGAGCTTCATAGATGGAATAGGATGGCAAGGAGGAAATGATGTGACAAAAAACTGGCATCACAAATGTGTAGGAAAGGATGTTTTCCCTTTGCTTGATTACCATGCACCAAACTTTTTCAATGCTCTTAGGCAAGGAAAGTTTTCATTTGCTTCCTAACTTCACTAGCCCTGTGTCTGCTCTTCTGACATCATGCAGCTGGAAGTGACTTTGTCTCTTCTTGCAAAATGAGCTCAAAAAGCAAGGCAGTAACATTGATTTCTGGAAAGAATGTCAGGCCCAACTCTCCATCTGTCTTGAAAATTCCTTTAGCAACAAATTGCCAGAAATGGACAAGACATGCAAAAGGAACATCGCTTCATAATTACCTTGTTATTCTCTGCTGTTGGTGACAGCCAGAGACTGAATTCTGACTTTCCTGAAATTTTGGTCTGATTCAAGATGTCCATCTTGTACATTTATATGATAGCTCAAGCCTCAAGATACTATGGCACTTTAGGCCTAAGAATATTCCCAATAACTTCAGAGACATCTGTACTACTGCATTAATATTGTGCTTTTTACTGCTCTGGTTAAGTGAGGCAGCCAAATGCTCCAGCTCTAGAGTTATTGTGTATGGAAATATGGAAATTTAAAACTCTATTCCATGAAAACTGGAAAGACAGTTCCTGGGAGAAATTCTCCAAACAGTTGGAGATTTGGTTAGGAAAGCTAAATCACTGACAGAAATAAATCTGGCCAAGAACATCAAGGGTAATAAAAAAAATGTGTCTTCATACATCAATATGCATCAGAAATAAAAGAAAGAATAGGAAAAATGTGAGTCCTCTATGGAAGATTATGGGAGACCTGTTTTCCCAGGACAAGGATAAGGCTGAGGTACTAAATGGCTTTTTGGCTTTTTTTTTTTTTTTTTCTCAGTTCTCCCCAGCAACTTCTCCAGTCACACTAGCCAAGTTGCAGAAGGTAAAAGCGGGAACTGGGAGAATGAAGAACTGACCACTATAGGACATGGTGTTCAAGGACATCTAAGAAACCTGAAAGCGCTCAAGTCCATGGGACCTGACAAGATATACCCAGAGGTCCTGAGGGAAAGGGCCAATGAAATGGCTAAGCCACCAACCATTATATTTGAGAAATCATGGCAGTCTAGTGAGGTTCACCCTCTCTGGAAAATGGGAAATATACTCCCATATTTAAGCAGGAAAGTAGGGAAGACCCAGGGAAATAAAGGGCAGTCAGTCTCACCTTGGTACCTGGCAGGATCATGGAGCGAATCCTCCTGGAAATTATAATGCACAGAGAAAATAATGAGGTGATTGGTGACAACAAAAGTGGCTTCATTAAGCGCAAATCATGCCTGACAAAGTTGCTGGCCTTCTGCAATGGGTTTATACCAGTGGTGGACAAGGGGCATCTGCCTGGATTTGTACCAAGCATTTCACACTCTCCCACAAAACATCCTTTTCTCTGTGCTGGAGAGACATGGATTTAATGGCTGTACCAGTTGGTGGACAAAAAATCAGCTGGATGATCAAGATCAAAGTGTTGCAGCCACGACTTTAATATCCAAGTGGAAAGTAATGATGAGCAGGGTCAATATTGGAAGCAGCACTTTTTAATAACTTTGTTGGTGATACAGACCGTGGGATTGAGTGCACCCTCAGCAAGTTTGCTCATGACACCAAGCTGTTCCATGAGGTTGTCACACTGGAGGGAAGGCATGCGTTCCAGAGGGACCTTGACAGGCTTGAGAGGTGTCTGTGTGAACCTCATCAAGTTCAACAAGGCTGATTAGAGGTCCTGCACCTAGGTTGGAGCAATCCCTAGCACCAAGAGAGACTGGGAGGAGAATTATCAAATTGAACCTTAGGAATAAAGACTGGGGAGTGTTTGTTGATGAAAAGCTCAATGTGACTCATCAATGCGCACTTGCAGCCTGGCTATGTCAACAGTGACAGGACTGGCGGAGGTGATTCTGCCACTCTACTCTGTCCTTTTGGAAACTCCACCTGGAGTACTTCATCCAGCCCTGGGGGGCCCCAAAGAAGAAAGACATGGATCTATTGGAATGAGTCCAGTGGATTCCCACTAGGCTGATCAGGGGACTGGAACACCTCTCATCTCCCAGTAAGACAGGGTCAGGAGTGGAGCTTGTTCAGCCTAGAGAACAGAAGAGTTCACAGAGCCCTCTATCATCTTCCAGTACCTAAAAGGATCTTACAAGAAGGCTGGAGAGGAACCTTTTATAGTGAAAAAGACAATGGGAGAATGGCCTTCAGCTGAAGGAGGGGGGGGTTTAGATTGGGTGAAAGGAAGAAATTTTTTACTTTGAGGGTGGTGAGGCACAGGAACAAGGAGAAGTTGTGCATTCTTCATCCCTGCAGGAATTCAAGACCAGACTGGATGGGGCTCTGAATGAGCTGATCTAGTGAAAGGTGCCCCCTGCCCATGGCAGGGGATTTTGAGCTAGGTGAGGTATAAGGTCCCTTCTGGCCCAAACCAGTCTATGATTCTATGATCCTAAAATATCAGTTATGGGTATTTATAACAATTTTTTTTTTACTTTAAGCAGTTATTCTTTGTTGTTTGTTTGTTGTTGGTTTGCTTATTTGTTTCATATCAATCCCTTTATAGTGTTTGCCTACCAGTTAAGTTCAGTTATCTTGAAAAATGCAAATATCCCTGATCCACACTGAGGATGAGTATTCAGTCACAGTCACTGTTTGCATGAAGAGGCATATTTTATTTCTCTGCTGTATATACAGGAAAGAAATCTTTCAGAAGAAGAAAGAAGGAGCATAAATACAAATTTTACAGTACTAAAATTTGTAGAAAAAAATCTCCAGAAAAAAATCCCCAGAATTTGCATTCTGTAAAGTATAAGGATAATGGGAAAGCAATAAAGCAATACACAGGATGAATATTTCTTATGAACAGATACAAATACCAACGAACACATACTACCTGTTACATCTCTGAGTAATGTACAATATCTAATTGAGCATTGTTTCTCATTTCACATGGATGCTGCAATCTTCTTAGTCAGACTCATCAGGTTATGAGAAATTAAACACTTGAAAATAAATGCAGTAGATTCCCATGCTCATTTCTTAACCTCTCATGAAATTCATTTAGATTCCAGATGAAGAATTCTCCATTAGTCATGAGAACTAATAGGCTTATAAATTCATTAATTTTGGATAAGCTTTTTTTTCCCTAGCAAGTTAATAAACACAGTTTTCAGTTAGCTTTCTGTCTTTCTTTTAGCAGATAGGAAAGAGTTGGTTCCATTACATTTTGTCTCTATTTAATCCCTCACTGTTACTAGAAGTGGAAAATGCAATTAAATGCAATTTTGAAACCTTTCCCTGGAGAGCTGTTTACAATATTGCCTGCATTATGTAGTCCATGTGAGATGATGTATCTGCTCTTCCATATTCATGACAGCCCTAAGAAACTTCAAAAAATATATATTTATTTTTAGTTAAAGAACATACACCCCACAAACAACAACAGCAACAACAACAGCAACAAAAATCCAAACCAAATAAAACCAGCCTCCTTTTATACCTTTTATTATAAAAAAACATTTATGAAAAAATTGTAATGTCAGACATGGATTCCCAGCAGTTTTAGAAGCAGAACATTGTCAAATGTACTTTAATTTTTGTTCTCATGCTGTTTGCTCCCTTCCACAAACTAAAAAGTCCCTAAACTTCCTGATTGCTTCAGCTGACTCCATACAAATCTCATAGGCATGTAATTTTCCTATCTGTTCATTCTAAGCTACAAAAAGAAAGCTGATAGTTTTTGTAATGGAAGTGCCCTAAAAATGTTATCTCCTCATGCAAACTGTCCCTAGATAAGCATGGTGGGATATATCTGTATCCCCCTGTATCTGTGGGTTTCTACACCCAAGGTCATCATATAAGCTCTTTTTTTAGATAGTGGGGGGAAATAACCAGGGGTTTTTAATGATTGACCCATCTGACTTGTTCAAGACTTGCACCTTAGGGTGGGATGAGTTACAGCTATGTGTTGAACTGTTACCTTCCTAAGCTGCCCAATGTCTACAATGCTGTAATTAAGCCCCCAAAATCACTAGTTTGTTATTTTTTTTAATCTTGGCCTTCTAATTGAAAACTGTCAGAAGATACGTGCTTGGAATTCTAATGAGTTAAATATAAGTTTCTCAAATAACTTTTGAAGCACAGAGGAAGTGAGAATGGTCACAATAATGAAAGATTATATGTAAGTAATAAGGTTAAAAGAGAAAAAGAACCCACTCAACATGAAAGCATCACAAATGGCTTGACATGCTGCTGTTAATTTTCTAGGAGAATCTTCAATCAAGTCTTTTAGAAAAGGAAAATCTCAGGATTTGTTTTTTTCTAGGATAAGAAGTGCTCTTACAGACTAGCAAGCAATCTATAAATAGGATACAAAGAACAGGAATGCACATTCAATATCCAGAACAATGGCATGTATAAGCAGCTTTACTCCAAACCTGGCCTAGCATTCCTAGAACCTGAAATAATCTTAAATACCCTGGGGGAAAAAAGGTGTAAAAGCTGAAGATGACAAAGAATAAATTCAAAACTTGGTTATAAAATTTAAAGTGAGAAGTCCAAGATTTCATAATACATAGTGAAGTAGGTAGCAAAATAACACCTGAAATTCAACATCAGTGAGTAGAAAGTGCCCCATGTGGCAAAATATGACTATAAAAACATCTGAGTAATGGCAAGCTCTAAATTTGATATTACTTACTCAGAAAAGCATAAGAGTGTCACAGTATATCACTCCCAAAAATATCAACCTGGTAGTCAGGAGAAGAGACAAAATGATAGAACATAAAGAATTATGAAGGAAGGAATTGGAAATAAAGTAGAAGTTTTACTGTCATTATGCTTTTGTATAAATCTGTTTTAAGTCCCCATCTATGAATACTGCACAAAATTCTTGTTGCTGTGTCTCTGAGATTTAGAGAGAAATTGGAAAAGGTACAAATAATGAAGACAACACATTGACGGAGGTCAGGGAGAGTATGTGTCTTCTGGTTTGAAAAAAGCCAATACAGTCTTAGGGTAGATACCAGTTAAATCAAGCATGACAAGGAAAAACTACTAAGAGATGACTTTATACTTTTCCTCACCACAGAAAACTGAAGAGCACCTACTGATATCACTAGGCAGATGTCACAAAAGAGAAATAACCTTTTAACAGAGAGGACAGTTAAGCTGAGGATGGTGGAAGCTGTAGTTCAAGAGCTTACCGAACAGGATTGAGTACATTGGAAGAGGAGCCAAAACAATGGTCAAAATCGAATTTTTGTCTTAGTTTCTGGTTTTAACTGGAAAGTATAAATATACAAAAAGGAAATTAATTTGCTCACTTCTTACACATTTTTCCCAAATATCTAATACTGACAATCACTGGAGACAAGATGCTGAGTTTCCCAGACTCAGGTCCCAGGGAGTATAAACCTTCTTTGTCCTTAAAAAGAAATATTTAGAAAGTGGTGTCTAACAATAGTTAAGGCCAACAGTTAAGAACTGGTGTATTATTTAACAATTATTCTCTCAGTCTCCTCATCCACATGAAATGTCTACCTCATTCTGGTTGACTGGCTAGGGAAAATTCACTCTCAAATATGAATTCTCATAAGGTAAGAATCAAAAATTTAATTCTCTACTGGAAGAGGATGTGTTTCTCAAAAAACAGATATTTACTCTGAAATGTTGGAATTGCATTTTCCACAAGATTTCCTTATTGTAGCCTCTGAGTTGTTATGGCTGATATACTTCTTTGATGGCAAAAAATAAATAGAAGACTTTAAATTTGTGTCTTGCAGAGCAGAATTCCAGTTTTGTTGACAAAAGCTATAAGTTGAATAATTTAATTGTATAGTGACAACTTAATTTTCTGGAGGTGCATTTGTAAAACACAACCAAAGGATACAAAGCAGTGTCTTCCACTCCCTTCAATATAAGTTGAAATTAAATAATATGCATTTTTGAATTTAAATTAGTTCAAGTTGTAATCATGTGAGATCTTATGCTGGCTTCCAGGAAGAAATGCAGTGGTCATTCATTCCTTTTTTTTCTCTACAATATGGGAATACCCATTCCTGTTCTCCCAAACATTTATTATCTGTTCTTATTTAGCCTTGATAGTTTTTTAGGTTAAGTTGCCAAGCAACTTGTATAGTCTACTTAATAGACTTTTATAGGTTCAGGGTAATAAAAATATATTTAATCCTTGATTTTTACAAGAACTTGATAAAGGCTATTAAATTTATCTGAGGCCTTTCATATAATTTTGGAAGAATATGAAAGATTTTTGAACCAATCTGAGAAAGTGAAGCTTCTGATCTAGTGGCAGGTAAATATGAAATAAAGGAAAAATCATACTGCACATATTTTTTCCCTGAAGGGACCCATATGCACAAAATTTCTGCCTTGTAATAGCTGTGTAAAGTGCATTTTTGCTCTCTTTTCTGGCATATCATGTTCTTTGATCCATGAAATGTAACAGAGAATTAGGAAGACTGTTCAGTAGGAGAGTTTCTGTGAACCCTTAAGAGTGTTCTAAGTTTTTTTTGCTTTTCAGGCCAGACTTCCTATATTTTGAGTCTGTTCTATTGCTAAGAGAGAAGAAAAAATTTCCTCACAACAATAAATTTAAACTATTTTTGTTTTCTTTTAAATTTCACATGTATTTCTGTTATAAATTGTTGTAATATTTTGAAAGAGGTTGGAACACAAACCTTCACAATTGAAAGTTAGTACTGTATCATAAATTGGATGGGAAATGGGACCTCAAAACCACCCCCATAAGGGAAAGAAAGTGTACAATTTTAAGCTATTACACACATAAGATCGGTAGGAGATTTTCCAGAAAAATAATTTTGGGTGGGTTGAAAATGAAAGCACAGCAGGGTCATCTATCCTTCTGGCACTTGAGAAATACCCTGCAATATACAGTTCAATTCCCTTCCAATTGTTCAGCTGTTTATATCATTAACCCTGCAGCCAAGAAAGTAAACAGACCAGCAGCTCTAAGACTGCCGTTCAATGCCACGAGGAATTCAGACCCGTGTCCCTACAATTATCTCCACTGCTAACGATCTGGAAGAGGAGTGTTTTTACAAGTTTGGGTTGCTAATGCTTGAAGGCAGAAGGATTGGTAGTCTTTTGATTGCTGAATTGAGACGGGCTCAGTTTTCTCCCATTGCACTAGCCACTTTTGCACATGGGTTTGATTTTAGTTTTAATTTTTAGCAGACTAAAAGCAAGGGTGCTCTTGCGTTTTGTACCTCTTCTTTGGCTCTTTGGTTTCTCAGTTTTTGTCACTAAGTAAAACAGTAAACAAAGTAAAACTGTGGGCTGACTGCTGTACAGAAGGAGGAAGCTTGTAAAAGAGCTTTTCTACAGGAAACTTTGAATAAGAATTAATTGACTCAGTCAACATTTTGGCAAGTGGAAAAAAAGACTAAATAACACCTTATCATTCCTATATAATAAGAGACTTGTTTGTTAGGGATCAAGAGATCCTGGTTGCAGATATTTACTCTGCGGTTTGCAGCTTTCTATTGAACAAAAACTTGTACACCAATTGTTTCACATCCTATTTTGGAATTATTCCTACAAGTAAGGTAAAATACATTCTTGGGATCTTTGTCACATCAACACTTATTCACTATGTACAATTTTTTCTAGCTGTTGTTAATGAATGGGTTCTTTGTAGAGCTAATGGGGACTCAGGAAAGATTAGGGAGGAGGAAAGAAAAAACCAAACCCCACCTTGCTTTCTTGCTGTGTAAACACACATCTTTCTTGGTGTGTGGATGTTTCCTCTTCCCTCTTCCTGCACTAACCTGCAACCTCACTGCTGAGGCAGTTTCTTGAAGCATGAAAGTGTCAGGCTTGTGACTATCTCTTTCCCCATTCCCATGGGACTACTGTAACCTCTTGGTACTTAAACTGAGGATAAATCAACCTTTTCTGGTGATGTTTTTAAAAAGCTGAGGCAACTGCAAACAGATTGTGTGCAGAACGCCTTCCCACAAACCTCAGCCATTCCCAGAAAAGCCTCACAGGGCGCTCAGGCAGAACGGTGTCTTGTTTCTTAATTCCTGTGTTCGGCAGGCGTTACAAATGCAGACATAGCATCACAGGGCTTCCTTAGATATTTTAATGGGAAAAGTAAGGTGCCTCCTTAGTAGTCAAGAGCTGAGACAGATTTTGCAGAATCTTCAGTCTGGATTTTAGTGTATTAGTTCTTTGACTGAGTCAAAGTTCAAAGTTTAGATTGACTGCAACTGGCATTGGCTGGATAAATTGTTGACACTTTTAGTTTCCACAGTCAGTGGTGAAAGGTAGGAAAGCCACTCCAGGAAAATAATTAGTTTGATCCTAAATTAAACTTCTTAATTGTTTTCTGTAATTTCACTCCACTAACTGTCATAGGAAGGGGACCAGGACACCAGCTGGTTCATCACAGGTCCAGTTTATTGAAGAAAGCATCAAAAACTTACACAGCAAATAATAAGCTTATGAATATTCTGTAAGCCAAGCAATCTATTGGTTAAACTATACCATTAACTCATCCTCATTCCTTACGGGTTACATCTCTCTTTTCTCATGTCTCTTTCACTATTTGCTATCGTATTACAGCTAGGCCCAAGGACACACTATCTAGCAGGTGCAAAACTTGGAATTAGCCACGGCTTTGTACTTTTCCAGTCTCTATTCAACTACATTTCCCAACAACTAACTATAGAAAAAGTCAATATGTCTCAGGTTGGAATCCTTGAGCCTGAAATACTGAAATCCAGAGAGATGAGACAAGAAAACGAATCTTCAGATTTGACTTGAGCCGATAAAATGTGTATTTTATGCTATATTTTATTAAATATATAATATTTATAAGAGCAAAAACAACCAGTCAGCCTCTGCAAAATTTTGTGGTCTTAAGGACTTCTTGCAGGGTGCGTTCATTCTAGTCTCTGAACATCTAATGGCAAACAAAAGTTTAAATCCACAGATATAGTCACAATGAAAATTTCCATGGAATTTTTTACATCTGACTAGAACAGAAGATATTTTCACAACCTATCTAGAATTCAGTTCTTTTGATATTTGTATTTCTGTTTTACAGGTGTGTCAAGCCTGAAGCTTTCCTCATGAGCATTTTCCATAGTTATTGAATGCAATTTCTGAATGTGGAGAGAATCGCCAATGTGAAGGTTTTCTTTAAAGTGGACTTTTCCACTCAGTTAATGGGGAAACAAGGGTTGTGTTTTTGAGTCATATGTGTTGTGGTACACCTAGAGGCTGTACTTCAGTGTGCTAAAGCTCCTTTCCTACTGAAACACTTCTTTGTCACAGACAGGTCAGGTGGATGTTGTTGGAGGGAAGAATGCTCACAAAATATTTCATCCAGAAATACATTGCACAAAGGGATTTGCATGCACATGTGCAAATTTGGGAGTTCAGACACCCCTATTCAATATTACAATATGATATTTAATGAGGGAAATTCACATCTTCCAATTTTAAATACTTGTATTATCACTTCCACTTTTCATATCTCTTTATTTTTCTTTTGATTTTCTTAAAGCAATCTGCCTCCTATTTTACCATCTTCCTTTCTTTACTCTTTGTACAGATCATCTTTTAGACTTCTTTCTCTTGTGCTTTCATTTTTCATCTGACTCAAGCATTTCTACAAACTGCTGCCTTCCATAGAGGCTGTTAAATGGATAGTATTATTTCCAGGTGGCAGAAAATTGAGAAATGATGTGAAATGCACAGAATCCATTATTTTATACTGCCTATGATTTTCCAGTGATCTTGACTACAGCTTGAACTATCAAAAATGCAGTGATTACCCTTGCTGCTTTTTTACAGAAGAAAGATTTCTGGGGCTCTGTATTATGTTCTCTAGAAAAAGCTATCACAAACTTTTTAAAATGCAAGAAATTCCCCGTCTGCATAATATCTGTGGGCATTCTGAGTACATCATTTCAGCAAAGATCAGTTAATTTTCACTGTCATTCTTCACTGCCCGGTGTGGATTGTAAGACTGGATTACAAAAAGTGACTTCTGCTCTGATGTCACTTTGAAATAATATGTTTTTGCAAGTTACTGTTCCATATTCATGTTCTTGATAGTGAAATTATCTAACAGGGTAGCACAACTCAAACAATAAAGCAAATTTGGGGTGGTGGAAGAAGAAAAGAGCTCTTCTCAAAAAATTTCCTCAAAAAGAATGAGCATGAAAGTATAAATGTTCCACATTTGGAAGTAGTACCTGAGTTTTAGGTGCATTTATGAAATCTAATTTCATCTCTCACGCTGAACTTCATTCACTTAGTGAAAGTGTGTAAGGAGGATGCAATTTCACAGTTGATTTAAGTCAGCTTAGGAGAAGTAGTCTCACCTTCCTGCCCTTGGTTATGTCTTCCCACCTCTTTTCCTATGCTGTTGCTAGCACTATAGCACTCATGAGACTACACTGTTGGCGGAATGGGAATCTGATTCAGTGGCAAATTTCACACACACACGCACAGAAAGAAGCAGACAGGTTTCATAGCAATACATTTCAGCTAAATCAGTTGACTAACCTGGCTGACCACACAGATACTAAAGCTCATGCAAGAAAAAGACCAAAAACGATGAAGTAAAAAGAAAACATCCCTTGATTATCACAGGAAATAAGTGAACATTGCATATTCATTCCATGAATATGCAACAATAATAATTATCAGTACTACTTTGAGAATAAGTCCTGCATGATTCCCTAGTGCTGCATCCTGTGTGTAGAGTGTATTATTAAGGTAGTTAAAATGGCAAACTCTAGTTTAGAACAAAGCGGTAGTACTGAGCTCTTTCTTCTTAGTCACATTCCTTTTTGAGGAATAATGGACAGTTTGTCATCAAAAAATATAGAAAAAAAAAATGGCAGCAAGGTCGACTTTGTCCTAAAATCCTTCAGTTCCCTGAAAGGAAATTAAGTGTGTATTTCAGAAAATAAAGCCATCTTAATATATACAATTATTTATTTCTGTGAATGAGTGGTATGACAAATTTTAATATTAAAACATAATTCAGCACATCATCAGCAATAGAAGCCCTTTTTTAGCACAGAATCATAGAATTTCTTAGGTTAGAAACAACCTCTGATATTACCTGAGTTCAACCATTGATAGCACTGCTGAGTCCATTTCTAAACTCTGTTCCAAAGTGCTACATATGCACATCTTCTGAATCCTCCAGGGTGCTCACTCAACCCCTTCCCTGGGCAGTCTGTTCCAGTGCATGACAACCCTTTCAGTGAAGAATGTTTTCCTAATATCTATATGTCCCCTGCTGCAGTTTGAGACCATTTTCTCTCATCCTCTCATCTTTAATTTAAGAGAAGACATCAACTCCACCTTGATACAGCTTCCTGTCATGTAGCTGTGGAGAGCAATAAAGGTTCTTCTCAGCCTCCTTTTCTCCAAGCTTAATAGCTCTCTCAGCCACTCCTCATCAGACTTGAGCTCCAGACCCTTCAGCAGTTCCATTCCCCTTCTCTGGATTCTCTACAGCACCTTAATGTCTTTCTTGCAGTGAGGAGCCTGGAATCAGACACAAGATTCAAGGTGAAACCTCACAAGAGCTGAACACAGAGGGACAATCCCTGTCCTTGGCCACACTTGCTGATACAGGTCAGGATGTCATTGGCCTTCTTGGCCACCTGGGCATAGTGCTGGCTCTTGTTTAGCAGCTGTCAACACCTTGAGGTGCTTTTCCACTGGGCAGCTTTACTGTCGCAGCTTTACAGCCACTCTGCCCATAACCAGTTGTCCAGACAAACAGCATCCATAGGCTTTCCCTCATTAACTGAGTGGGTCACCTTGTCATAGGAGATTGTGTTGGTTAAGTAGGACCTGCCTTTCACAAAGCCATGCTGCCTGGGCCTGATCAGCTGGTTGGTCTGCACATGCCACATGATGACATTCAAAATTATGTGCCCCATGACCTTCCCCAGCTCTGAGATCAAGCTGAAAATTCTGCAGTTCCTGGATGCTCCAGCACACCCTTCTTGTAGAGGGGCACCATATTGGCTAACTTGTAACTGAACACATTGCTCTCCTTAGAAATGAGCTTTTATTTTCAGGAACAAATCCTAGAAGAAATGCATATGTTCGAACTGGTTGTGGCTGATTCCATACATATAGATGTGCACATCTATACATACATATACATATACATATACACATATACATTGGCACTTATGATCAGTTTCAGTGTTTTCAGTTCAATCAACTTATCTAAAAGAAAATATCCGTCAGCCTTCAGGTCCAAGTGGAGTTATTCTGAGACCAGGTCCATTTCAAAACAGTGGAAAGTAACGTGTTCCTATTTCACAACATTTCTTCATCCGCTCAAATATTCCAATACTTGCCTATCTAGAAACTTTTATTTTCTTACAGAACATGCTGTAAGGTCTGTAATTTATTGCAGCATTATTTTCTAGACACGATAAGTTATATTAGTCATCTCATTCACCTGTGAAAGATCATTCAGAAGGTGAAAGACCTTAGAGATATGGCAAGCATTATTCTAACAAATGGAGATGAACAGCCTAGTATAAATCACGCTTGTGGGCTGGATGAAATGTTCAGTGGTGAATCTAAACATCATTTATCAGAAGGGAAATTTTATAAAACATCAAACTTCACTCCACAGGTAAACTTTTCAGAAAACCTTTTGTACCCATCTTATAACTATCTATTATAGTCAGATCTATTCTTGGCCAAAACATCTTGCTGTTAATTAAATTTTTACACTAATTTTTTGCATCTTCCTCTGCATCTAATTACAGTTTATGTGCCTATGCCTAAAACTTCTGAGTTTTTTTCCTGTAATTATTGCCATAAAAATAACAAAAGAAAATATTGCACTAGTATGACAAATGCAGGACTTGTCGGTCAGTAGCTTTGTGACTTCTGGTTTTCAGGAAAAGGTGTTATTTTGTAAAAAAACATACACACATTGAAAACTCCTATATTAATAATGTAATATGTGTATTAGACAAGATTTTGAATATGAATGCAACTCAACCGAAATAAACAACCAGTTCAGATATGCATTTAGGGACATACTTATTAACAAAATTTCAATGGTGTAATCAAAATGCTACATGTCAGGGGAAAATTTATTTGTAACAGTTATATTGGTCCACATCCTATTGCCTTCATCCTCTATATAAGTTTGTGGATATTTCTAACGGGATGTACCTTGATGCTATTTTAGTCATCATCTGGAGAATTCCCAATTACACCTTAATATGTTATAAATCAAAAACAATAAGTGTTTATTTTTTTATAATCTTATTGATATACTTTGGGATAAAGTCAGAATTGCAAAATATTGCCAGAACAAAGTAGGTTTTTTTTATTTGATGTGTTTCTTTTGGTGACAGGACTAGCTCAGATATTTTTGTTTCATCATATTCTGTGGAGACACAACTACAGATATGTGACTTATTTTAGGAGCATTTCAATGTCATGGCATCTGAAAAGTCTTGATGGTTATGTGCACTGCAAAATAATTTTCTTTTTCTGTGGAGACATCTAATCTTTCAGTAGGAAATTTAAGATTGAAGTCTTTATTTGCAATCCAAATAATTGTTTTTTAAATGTCTTGCTGAAGGTTTAAATGGCTGGTAGCTTAGAGTTGCTTTTTTTTCTTCCTGGGGAAAAAACATCTTCCATATGGTGAAATAGGGTAAAAATGTCTTCTCTGTTTAAGTTATGTCAAATGAATTTGTTGGCAAGGGTGAGCTAGAGTCCTTTTAGGTATAAGTGTGATTCTCAGGTAGTTTTAAAGTGATGTCAAAAGATGCAATTTTAAAGGTGGGGGTTTTTTATGTCTTCTGTAGGAAGGAATAGGTCAATGTTTTTGTCATACAAGACAGTCTTTAGGAATAACACAATTTTGCCTAACCTACAATATGTCACCCTTTTTAAGTAGGAATGAAGAACCTTTCTTTCTTAGCCTTGGTGAGATCTACAGATGAAAAGTAGAATATAAAGGGGAGTGGGAAGAAAACCAAGAGGAACCATTTTGGAGAAAATTCTGTTTCTCACAATGCATTTAGAAGAGTATAAGCATTAGAACTGAAGCAATCTGATTTTCTACAGTTTCCTGGCTTGAGATTGCTTAAAGTTGATGCCCAAAAATATGCTAACTCTGTCCCATTTATGGGACGTTTTTAAGAATTATCTTCAATTTCCTGATGTGATATAGACTTTTCAGGGTCCAATACGTGTGCTCATGGCCCTGGTTTTCCCTCATCTCAGATGCCTTCATTTTTTCATACCAGTTCATCAATTTGCAGAAAACTCAATGGGCTTGCTTGAGTCCTCTATCCCTTTGTTAAAATGGACTGAAAAGAACTGATTTTAAAAGCTTTTGGGCTAAGGGAAAAGAGCTCTCACACAAGCACTTAAACATGGACATAAACCTCTTCTCCACAATAAATCTGGCAAGGAATCTGATTATTATTAATAAGTGAGTTTGTAAATCAGATCCACTTCAAAATCCTGTGACCCTAACCTATTAAGGGTGGAAGACAAGTCCTTAAGCATTGATTATATTTACTGAACATTCAAAAATACTAATTTTTTTTGTTACAAATAGATCTCTGCTTTGCTGTTTTTCTTTTTCTGGAATCACATACTTCAGAGGATTATCAGAGGCAGACTTGAAGTTCACATCTGTAATATCCGTATCTGCTATTGAAACTTGCTCATGTTTGTCATTCACTCTCCTCTGGTGCTGATGAGATCAAAGAGCCTTATTAGCTGGATTACCTTTGTCAAGCTTATTATTGGCAGACTGACTGTGTATTTTTGCTTTCTTGCTTTTGCTACTTGCAGAAAGCTTAGCATCATTTTGAAAGCCTTAGTAATAATACTTTGTTAAAGTAAAAGACTTCTGTGTAGGGATTTGCTCTTAGAGGTTATTATGTTGTCATTCAATCACGTCCCTATTTCATTTCATTTCATTTCATTTCATTTCATTTCATTTCATTTCATTTCATTTCATTTCATTTCATTTCATTTCTTTAAAAAAATATAATAGAAGCAAATATAGAATGCATTCTGCATGTTCATAGTATTAGGCTGATACTTTAAAATCCTGAAGGCCTATTTCATGATCTGTGATATATACACTACTAATTAACTTGATTCATCTGCTTTCAAAACAATCCTCCCTCAAACAGGAGAGCTTTCACTCTCCAACTTGGTAACACTAGAGTAAATTATTTCCTTACTGTTTTGTTGTGCTTCAAGCATCGTAAAGTCTGCCTCCATACAGAACCTGGATTCAATGAATGCCTTCTGTTTGAAAGAGCTGAATCTTTTGTTCTTTTTTATCATTCACATACAGGCACGGAGGGGTCTCTCCCAATGAAGTAGGTTCTTCAGCACAGAGGTTTAGTTGAGATAACCTATGCATTCAAGGCTGTGCCCTTTGGAGAAGTCCTTCAAACTGTTTAATGAAGCAAGAACTGGGAAAGTACTTTGTTCTTGCAGCTTCTTATCCATTCTTCAAAACCACAGTGTTTAGCAACACACTAATGAATCCGGTTTCTCTCATGGATATACAGTACTCTTCATTACAGATGCCTTTACAAATAGTATCAATTAACCGAATATTTCAACAACCCAGGAGTGTGAGAAAATTATTTCCAATTACAGCATTGCACTTGTGCAACTGTCTATTGGATGTTGATAAGTGTTTTGAGATAACCTTTAAAGGGAAATTCTACACTGGAGAAGTATCTGTATTAAAATGGCAGCTGTTAAATGAACAGATTTCTTCTGCTGTGCTGAAGTGCAAACAAACCATTCAAATTAATGCAGTTTGCTTTTCAGATCCCAGTCTAAATTTTATAAGATTTTTATGTATATAAAATATTTTTTTACACTGTTATACATACAAGCATAAATTCAAATATGCATATATGAGGAAATTACCTATTCATCATCATTTCAGACTCCCATTTAATTTTTACACTTCTTTGAATCTTCACTTTAAAGTGACCCTAAATAGAAGTAATAACACACTTAAGTGTGAGGTTAAAGACTTGGAGATTATTAAAGTGATATAGTTGAAATACTTTTGAAAGTAAGCAGCTTTGGCATCTATAAAACAAAAGAATGGCATTATGTATACATTTGAATGTTCTAGTCTAAACAGAAAGCAGGTTCTTCAGAAAAAATTTCTTTTCTCAATGTCTGAAAAAATTTGCAAAGAAAAACACTAGTCAAGCAAGAATGAGTCTGACATATATTAAAAATTTATTTCAACACTTGGCAATACTTTTTTATGGATAATTGTAGGTGTTCATGTACGTATGCATGTGTGTGCAGCTATGCATAAATATCAGGTTTTCTCAGCAGACTGCAGCGACTTCTCTGCTATCTCTGGCTGAGGGTCAATTTGGCCATTATCCTGTTTTGCTCTTTTTCTTTCACTTCTTATCTACCACTGATATGCACAAAGATGGCTTTGAGGTGTTAATCAATAACTGTGAAATGATCAAATATATCTTGTGTGCCCAAAAGAAAATGACATACCTTAGTTACCAGGAAGGAAACATGCAAATAGTGGTGGCCTATCTAAAACAGTATCTTCTCTCTGATCATCAGAAATCTGCAGAAAGTTTACAATCCTATTTGGTTGAGGGGACAATATTTTTTTTAAATGACCATTAGTTACATTATGTCTCAAGCCTTTTATCTCAAGGCTTGAGATAATTCAGGAGTAGAATTATCTCCTGCAATCCATATCCAAATGAAGGTTCATAATTTTATTTTTGAGTATTAACAGGTGCTTGAATTAAGTTATATCATATAGCAGTGAGATGAGTCCTAAATGTTTCTTATTAAAATTTATTCAAAGTGAAAAAAAACACTTTTAAACATTCTGCAATATATTATAAAAAATGCAAACATCTTTCTAAAGGAATACAAGAATTATGTTTCAATGTTGAAATTTCAGTTTCAAGAAGACAGAAGTGCAGCACAACCCACTTCTTGTGTATATTCTACTTAGATAGCTGCTTTGTGGACTAGCTATACAAGCATACCCCAAAGAGAAGACAATGCACTAACAACCTAGAAAATCATTATAAAGAACCCAAATCCTGTTATCTTTCCCAACATTGCTTCTGAAACTTTTTTGTGAGTGTTATACAAAGACAGTAAGGCTATAAAAAATACTTTTTCAATTTCTCAGACTGCTTTATAAACCATCTTAAGATTTGCCCACACCTAAACAGTTCATCACTTACAGAAATAGAAATGTCTGAAGTAAACATAATCCTCTGTGATTGGATGTAGATATTCTACTTTAAACTTTCCAGACTAGGGAAGGATTTATTTATTTGTTTTGAGAGGTGAGAATAATTCCCACTCAAAAAGCAAAATAGCTTACATTTTCAAGGGACATCTTTATGTCAGTAGAATGTTGTCTATTTTTCCAGGAGTAACTGTGCTTTCCCCATCACTGGATTGTTACAACCCCACATGTAGGAGTACTTTCTAGCACTACACTTTAGGCCAGAAAGATATTTATTGTTCAACACTCCCATGCAATTTTGTTACCTGCCTGCCATTCACTTTTAGAGGGCCATTAAAATTCTTTTACAATACAGTCAAAGAGCTCCTGATATGTTAACCTTCACCCTGTTGAATAATAACAATTAATTCCTACTCTTTGTTTCCCACTTCTTAGCTATCTTCTGATCCGTGACTGTTTTTTGCTTCTCACCAAATGAGCTTGATTTCTCAAAAAAGTCTCAGGGGAAACTAGTCATCTTTAGAAAATTTATATCAGTTATTAATGCTCTTTTTTACTTGAGAGTGTCTGAAAAATTAATGTGCAGAAACTTTTTGAGAAGGTAAAAATTCTGGTATTATTCTTCCACTAGCATCATGAACAAAGCAAAAATAAAACAAACCCAAAATCTATTAAGCATTACCACAGCACCAGTATAATGTCACTGGGATTTTCACTTTCTGGTCTTTTAAAAGTATAAGTATACTCTTGGAAGACCAAGGAGTAGATAAGGAGCTGTATTTTAATTTTCTCCTTTTCTTGGGTCTTTATAGAAAACCCTTGTGTTTGTATATGTATTCTTGCCTCTGTTGTAGGACTGGATTTAGGTGACTTGATAAATATTCTTCAAACTGTAAATGAAGAATTAATTCTCCTTGAGGAATGCTGTTTCCTCCTTTATGATAGGTGAGCTGTAGACAACGACTGCATAAACCTCAACATAATGTCATGGCAGAAATGTTGGCCCATGAACGTGAAAAGGTTTATGTTCTATTTTCAGGCATCCCAGTGATTAGATTTTTAGTTGACTGTGTCACTGAAGATCTGATCCATCTTGTTAAACCTTATATAAAACATAGATATATTTGAAATAGTGATCCAGATTCTCTTTGTAACTTATGGGGTAAAAAAATAATAAAAAAAAGATATTTTGAAAGAATTATTAATTTCTTTTAAAAGTAAATATTTATAATATATTTCAAAAATCATGCCTTAAAGAATACCTCCTCATTTTCTTTGGCTGCAACAGAGGCTCAGAGAGCTAGATTAGGTATAGTTATTTCTATAGTAGATCCCTAAAAGTAAAGCAAATTAAATCCATGCTAGAAGTATTGAATAATGAGGACCGGGCAAATCATGGCACAATTCTGAGAAAACAGACTTGTGTGTAAGAAAATGAAGCTTATGTTAGTTAAAGTCGATTTGCATTTTGAAGCAATCATCAAAAAGTATTTAATGCAGGAATACAAGATATGCATGTACTCAATTTTCTGTATGCAATATAAAGTAAAGTAACAAAAAAATAGTAAATTTCAAATTATCAGTTGTTACATGATCTGCATTTAAGTTATTACTATCTGCTCCAAATATTTTCAGTTCTCACATTAAAAAATGTTACTCTCAGAGAAAATAAGCTTTCTTTATCATACAGCAAGTTTACTTATTTTGTTCTTAGTATGAGATGTTCATTCATTACCATGCATTTTAAGGAGATTTGTTCAGAGAAAAACACTGTGCTCATAAACTGATAAAACACACTCTCTCCACAGAAGGGGTGAGGGAAGTTTGTACATCTTTACATCCAATAATTCAGTTAATTTTCTATAGTCACTTACTGGAACTCAGATCGGAATTTTCAATTTTCTTTTTTTTCTGATAATTGCTAAATTTATTCTTCAGTTTTGCTTTAATATTTTTCTTATACAATATTTTATGACCATCACATTCTAGTGCACTTTGCACCACTATCGATTAGACAGTGAGTTGTACAAAATGTCAAAACATCAGAAATGTTATTCTGCCCTGTTGATAATACTTTGAGTGATTCTGAGCACAAACTTCACTAAAAGCCTGTAATCATGTCACTGAGTCATAGCTTGAGGGTTCTTTTAACATTCTGGGTAACATAGATATGTAAAATCATGACAAGCAGGTTTTTTGTTAATTGCCTTTTTTTTTTTTTTAGCTTTTATCAAGGTACAAAATATTTCTGCTAGGTAAGTGTGTTGAAATATGCTTCAGGTTGTCAGTTATATCACCTCTGCAAATGTGAGTCACCTGGTCCAAGTTGGGAATCAAAGCTTCTTCTTCTGCCCATGGAAACAGATATTACTTCCCAACCTATATTCAGCCCAACTATCTTAAGCACTATGATTGGATGGGGGGAACCTTTCACTTGGAAATTACTCTCCTGCTGTTGATGGCAAAGCCTAGATGGATAGCTCAGACTTAAGGAAATAACATTGTCGATCCTCACTCCCTTAAATTATTTAAACTGTACTTTAAACAAATTATAAATTGTTTGTTACTTTCTCATATCTTTTTCTGCGCAGTTATCCTTCACTGTTTCAAATGGACAAATTCTTTACAAACAGATCTATCTTCCTGATATCTATGCAATTCAACTCAATTAAGCTGCATTAACCAACAGAAGCATTACACAAATTATAAAACATATTTGAAAAAGAATATTTTAGACCAAAATATACATTACGATACTAATGAGTTTTTAACTACCATTATTTTCTATTTTACTTAATATTTTAGTCAATATAGTTTTCATCATCATTTTCATAATCTTTTTCCTCAACTGAAGATAAATGTTTAATAGAACAGAACAAAGTGAAATTGTACTAAGGAACAGTTAACATATATTTTCAGTGGCCACCTTAGAAGTGCAGCACTCAAAAATGTAATAATGTTATATCATTTAAGAAAAGGTATTTGAGTTTTCTATTTCTTATGACATTTCACAATACTGGTGTTAAGTGATTTCTCCAAAAATACATGTTTTGACAAAAGTAATTAAAGTGTGGACATTTTGAGTTATTATGATACTTGAAAGTAAAAATTGTCTGCCTTATTACTTCTCATCCATCAATTGTTTCATTCGCAGTGACCTTAAAGTTACTCCGGCATAGCCACCTTGAAGGTGAATTCTAAAACTTTGATTAGCAGCCTGTGGAGTTTTTTTTTTTCTTTGCTACTCTTTCGGCAAGTAAAGTAGCACAGAGACTTTATTCTTTCAGATGTTGCTAGAAGAGTCTGGCAGGGATTTTATTCTTTAATGAAAGGTAACCTCACTGAAGGGTAGAAAGGAAACAAACCAGGAAAAATAGATGCTTGATTTCTTTAGAAAACAACATCCAGATCAATTTTAAAGTAAAAAAAAAAAAATGGAATAGCAAAGTCTGAGTAATGTGTTTAGCTTTCTTCAAGTCGTATTGCAAGTTAATTGTCGATTTTTTGTCAATTTCTGATTTGTCTGTCCAAACGTAATTCAAATGCCAAGCATTTATTTATTTCCTGGCATCATAAAAAGCACGCAGAGGTCTCCTTTTCTTTTCTTTTCTTTTCTTTTCTTTTCTTTTCTTTTCTTTTCTTTTCTTTTCTTTTCTTTTCTTTTCTTTTCTTTTCTTTTCTTTTCTTTCCTTTCCTTTCCTTTTCTTTTCTTTTCTTTTCTTTTCTTTTCTTTTCTTTCCTTTCCTTTCCTTTCCTTTCCTTTCCTTTCCTTTCCTTTCCTTTCCTTTCCTTTCCTTTCCTTTCCTTTCCTTTCCTTTCCTTTCCCTTTCCTTTCCTTTCCCTTTCCTTTCCTTTCCCTTTCCTTTCCTTTCCTTTTCCTCCATTAATTTTGCTTTTTTTATGGGAATGTCTTCTAAAAATAAGTAAATTTTGTATTTTATTCTGGTCTGTTAAAGATGTGAGCTAATACAATTCTGTTGAAATTAATTCAGTAATTGAAACCTTGTTGTAGAAAACTGGGGCTCTTCTTCATCAGATCCCTCTAACTAATCTCTGGCAGTTTTAAGTTGCTCTTTACAACATATCACTAATAGGTTCTTCATGAAACTTGATTCAGAAAGGATTTCAAAGTTACAAAACATCAGCAGGATCTCTTAATGTTCTCAAATCGATGGAAAGCCTTTGAAAAGTTCAAAATACCTGTAAACAAATGTGGTAAGATTTTTTCCCTACTTTTCAGTATTCTACATTTTACAGGAATGCAGGAATCAGCTCAACTAATAGGAGCAGGCAAATATTTTGGGTTTTTGTCAGTGGTGCTGAGCAATAGGAAAAGAGGCAACAGGAAGAAACATGCACAGGAAGTTCCATCTGAATATAAGGCAAAATTTTGCCCAGAGAGGTTGTGAAGTCTCCCTCATTTGGAGGTATGCAAGACCCATCAGAACACAACCCTGTACAAAGCACTTTAGGAAGGCCCTGCTTGAGCAGGGAGGTTGAACTACGAGCACCCAACTGTGGTCCCTTCCAAACCTAACCATTCTGTCATAAGCTAGATTCACTCTTTAGTTTGGTCTTCCCTCCACCTTATTCCCAGCAGTACCTTCACAGTTATATGTATATCATTTCCTCTGCTTTCAATGTCTTAGAGGGCAAGTTATGCAGACATGGTATTATTGTTAAAAGAGGTGGAAATTGTTGTGTTGGAAGATGTTGTGTGAGCTGTTAGTTTAAGTGGAAATGCTTCTAGAGATACTCTCTATGAAGAAAGTTCATTTAGTTCACTCAGCAAGAAAATAATTGGATTGAAATTTTTGTGTCCTGTTTTTTATGGAAGGTGCGGTGAACTCTTTATACTAATTGTAATGTCAGTATATGCCATTTCAGATAAAATAGATCCCTTTATTATTATGTATTTGTATAACAAAGGCAAAGTGTAATGAAAAACATGTATACAATCCCACTTGAAATGCCATTACCAATGAAATTTTGGGCAAACTTGGAAAAAAAGAGTTTGAAAAGCAGCTTAATCTCTCTGTAGGACAGAATAGAATGTCCCTGAAGGATCACATTTATGGGGTAGAAAATGTGTTTCCTTCTCAGGTAGTCCATGCATTAAACTGGAGTTTGCTTTATTTAAATATTGTGAAATACAATGTAGCATAATATGATTGAAAAGACTGAAATTATGCATTTAGAGTGAAAAGATGGTCTTCCTAAGATTTGAGTTACATAACACAGATTGTCAGATTCTGAGAACAAGTGTAGTATTTATATTTCAAAAACTCCTGCTTCTAGAGACTGTGTTTGAATTTGTTGACTTTGACAGTCTATGACCTTGAAAGATGCTTGTCTTATCCTCCATCATCCTATTTCTGTTCCACAAGTCCTCTTCTAAAATGATATGTTCTTTCTGAATGAAAAGTAATTCTAAGCACTTCACATCTTCAACAGAGATCTGGTATTTTGTCATTTCAGCATGTCACATTTTTAAGCTACCTAATGCAATGAATCAAAATGATTCAACACTAGCTTCTGGGCTTACATTTATTGTGATGTACTACACACTAAAGATAAATGAATATTAAACCAAAACTCTCAGCCAATATCTGCACTTCTTGCTAATGATTAAATATGAATGCGTCTGAGTAACCCAGGGATGGATTATCTGTGTATTGTATCAGCAGAACAATGGATGTAGGTAGTGCAAATTGGTTCAGGTTTTACAAGAGTTATTAGTACAGCACCATTCAGACCAAGTTATGCTTCTCCCAGGGCTGTTTGCCTCTAAATGCAGTATAGCTGCTCTTTGCAAAGTAAGCATGAGCAAGTAAGGAACTGGGAGAATTAAGTACAGCACACTTACCTGATAAGAGGGAATTAACGTGATGGAGCCAGACTCTTTATCTTGTGACAGAAAAAGAGACAATTCAAATTACAGCACATGAAATTCAATCTGAACACAGGAAAACACATTTCACTGTACAGATGGTCAAAAAGAGAAAGGGGTTGCCAAAGTAGTTGTGGAATCAGCATCCATTGAGATATTCAATAACAGGCTGAATATGGTCCTGGGCAATCTACTCTATCTGTCCCTGCTTGAGGTGAAAATCATGAAGTACATGATCTCAATAGGTCAATTCCATATTTCTGTGATTTTGTGTAAAAAATTCAAAAGATGACAAATCAGCAGAGCTCATGTACACTGGCAAATATGAGAAGTGACAGAATAGCTGAGATGAACTGGATTGAGTCAACAGTCTTATTCCTCACCTCTACTATCAGCTCAAGTTCCAGAATCCATAGAAGGGTTGTGCAGAGCTCAGCAGACTCTAGTTTATAAAGAGAAGTACCTGATCACAATTACTTCATTTTCCCTAAAAATCTTACTATCAAGGTGTTTCCAGTACTGAAGATTTCCCAGCTTTTCTGTTGCATCAATAAATTGAGAGCCGATTGTGAACACATGTACTTAATATCTTTCATCAATATCTAAGGATCTGTCAGCTCAAAGGAAGATCTCTCTTTCTGTTCAGGTCATCTTTTAATATCTGTATTCAATGTTGATACTCAAACCAAGACAACTTAATTGTCCTCTATTCCCTAGAGACTCATAGTTTAGAATTCACATGTACCCACCTGATACAGTAATGTCTTGAGCATTTGGACAGCAAAATATGGTTTACATTAATGTAAAAGCCTTGGTTTTTGGTAGGGTTCTTTCCCTATATTTCTGAGGATGTCAAGTTATTTCTGTTTCTAGATACATTCCTTAAGGCCTCTGCTGCACTATAAGTCTATGGTATTTTCTGCGGTTTTCATAATAAACTTTAAGATTTAAAATAAAATTTCTCAGGTATATTCTCATATGTATTTTGCTGAAACCTTCTAAAAGGGCTAATCTTTAAGTGCACTTCTTAAATCTAGAGGGACCAGAATTAAAATTAAACAAGCCACTTGCACTGATCAATACTAGTTTTTTGTGAATGAATAAAATAAAAGCAAATAAATCCATGCCACTGGTAATACCTCCTTTTAGCTGAACACACAGGAAGACATGAGAAGAGAGACACAGGGAGGTGCTGCTGTGGACATCTGCCATCTCATGTCAGCTTGCAGACTGCTTTGGAGAAACAATGACATGTAAAGCAGATACTAGGGTAGGAAGGGTCCAGATGAAGCAGATGTCATTTCTGCATTGATCCACAGTAAATGACATTGTAGCTATGCCTCACCTCTGGGATAAAGGATCATTTCCTCTTTACCTTCCCACATCTGAAAGAAGGGAACAACAGATTTAGCAGGTCCTCTGGTCTGGCGATGCAAAAGCTCTCATAGAAAGTCTATTTCATAATGCAGAGGTAGCTTGCTAACAAATAGATAGTTAGAAATGGAATTTCATAGATCCTCAGGCACTAATATCAATGGGGCCCTGGCTTTCCAGCAGTGCTTCTTCCACTCTTCATTTAGACACATTGCACTGCTTCTTCCATTGAGTCAGAGATCTGAGAATTCAGGCAATGTTTACTTAGATTTTCAATTTTATGTCACTCATGAAAAAGGCAGAAGGAATTCCTGGTGTATTATCAGCCTTTTATAACTGGCATATTTTTAGGGTCCAAAACAATTTTTATTGATCAACGACTCTTTCTGCATCAAACTACATCACCACTACATAATTCTTCAGAACAGCTAGTAAAGGTGGGGTATAATTAAAGATTAAAACAAAGAATTTGGATGGGCATTTTGACCACATTCGTGATATGCTGAAAACAGTTCAGGCTGTAAAAGCATAAGCACACCAAGCAAAAACGTTAAGCGTGTTTAGTCTTTGTTTTCTTTAGGAATGTTGTTTAACGGTTAAAACACTATACAGTTTTAATCTCACAGCTTGTGATCAGAAAATTTACCTAAGAATATACTTTTAAAGATTTTGCTAACATAAGCCTGTAACTTTTCTTTATTTAGAAGCTTTTAATAACTACAGAAATTGTTTCTGTACATTGGTGTTTCACAGCTGAAAATATTTAGAGGCCTTTACATAAAAAAGAGGTTGCCTTCTAGAAAATATTCCTCATTTTGCTGATTTTTGGCCTGATCTAATTTACACTGAAGTAAATGGGAACTTCTTCCAAGATGTACTTTCAAGAAGCTTGAATGAAAAAAAAATTCAAAATAAAATAAAGCAAATAATATTAACAGGATAAAAACCTTAAGCAGCTTCTCAAGGATTTGTCTCTAAGAGAAGAAAAGTTTCTGGGGTGACTTTTGCAGCCTTTCAGTCAGTACCTGATGGAGTCTACAAGAGAGCTGGAGAAGGACTCTTTACAAGGGTCTGTAGTGATGTACAATGTGAAATGGTTTCAAAATGAAAGAGGGCAGGTTTAGATTAAATATTGAGAAGAAATTCTTTACTGTAATGGTGGTAAGTTGCTGGAGCAGGTTGCCCAGAGAAGTTGTGAAAGGATGCTCCACGACATGTGTAAGCCTCAAATCTAGATTAACCACAGTTTTCTGAGCCAAGCAGTTTACACTTAGCTTAGGTGGTTTCATTTGCAAAATAAAAACTTTAAAATAACAATTACAGGAGTCAGAATACTGGCCAACACAAATGCATCCTGAAAAGCTATCTCAATCCCTCCATCAGAAGTGATTGGGAAGTCCTTGATATTTTCTAGTGATTCCAGAAAATGAAAATATTTTGCCCTATACTCTCAGTCAATTAAACTGAAGAAGGCTGTGGATCATGCTTTTCTGTATGTGGTCAGTGGATGCTTTATAAATTACATTCATTGCTTCTGAACATCTGAAAAATAGTTGTCAAGGTAAGCAACAATTTTCTTTGAGATTGAAAAAACAAGTGGTAACTAATTTTTAAGTAATACCATCCCTTCTGCTAAACGCAGGGTTCATCAATTCCTTCTTTAACCATTAAAATTAAAAAAAAAAAACTTGAAACAGTTATTAAAAATTTTTCTACAGTAAAGAAACAATAGCTTGCCCTTGAAGGAGTTTATTGTGATACTCTTAAACCATATTCAGCACATCAGCAGTTTCTTTCTGTATTTTCCCAGTGTGCTGAGCCCCTCATAATCCCACCTGTGTGTAACCTCTTGTATTTTCAATTCCTAAATACATTAAAGGAGGCTGTTCTACCTTTATAGTCCTGCACAAATCCAGCTGACTCCAGCTTTGTCTTACAATCACTTTCCTTAGGATGTGTCCATGAGTTCCGCAATTTACCAGATGTAGGTCTCTGTAACAACCAGAAACTGAGGGAGTGATAGCAAGCAGATACTTATTTGTGTCCTGCAAAAACACCCAGTTAAAACCAGCAGGTTTTACTTAGTCAAGTCTCCTGTTGTCTATTCGGTTTTGCAACACTCATGAACTCTTTCAAATTCTGAAAATGTCTTTTACTTTTCTAACAGTCTTAAAGAGAGAAAAAAAATTATTTTCAAACTATGCTGGCCCCAAATCCCACCTAATAACTCAAGTTTCCATCATACTAATGAGTGCTGACAAACTCCATAGGTTAACAGCGAATAACAGTATATGATCTAATGTCTGATTCACCCAAAAAATGTGGAAGAACCTCATTCTGAGATTTCAATGCCTCATAAAATCATCTCTTTTTTCTACATAAATTTCAGCATATAAAGATGGGGTAGATGTAGGTCTGTTGGTGACAAGAGCTAAACAATTAAAATCCTCACTAAAAAAAATCATCCAAACCCACTACCAACAAACTTTCAGTAAAAAGAGAACGACTTCCTCCTTTAGGTGTGCAATATAAATGGTAATAAAAAGGTCTCTTTAACATGCAATCTACAGTACATCCCATTTCCAGTGCTTAACTTTATCCTGACCTACTTGAGAATATTCTGGCTATCTCCTTTCCTACATATCTAAGACATAAAACCTGAGCAGAGGTAGTTTCTTTTTCAGGTCCCACAATTTATAGAGGTATGTAGTTCTGCTTCATATATCAATAACCTTCTGCCTCAGAAAGAAATACAATCTTTGTTAGCAGCAGCCAAAAATCTGTAAGTAGATTTAAAGAGAGAATTAAGAAAATTTATAGACATTAAGCCCATCAGTAGCTATTAAACACAATGAATGAAATACAATCTACCTTAGCAAGTTCCAGGAAACTGGGAGGTTTCAGTGGAAAAGAATCACTTTACACCTGTTCTTACATTATTTTCTTCAGTACAAGAAAGTGGAAAATATTTGAGACAGGATGTTGGCTCAAAAGGACCTTTGAATTGATGCATTAGAGAATTTTATATACGTTACATATATACCAGTTTCCAAAGCCCTATAATAAATACCAGATGACATAAACCAAAATAAAAGATCTCTTGAACACACAAAAGGATTCTGTATTGTCTCCTGATTCCTCTGTGTCTTAATTCTTGTCTGCCAGAAAACAAAACACTATCTGTAGAAGCCTACATAAGGATAGGAAGGAAGTTCTCATGTGTCCCATGTGATTCAATGTCTTGCCAGATACCTTGCATTGTTATCACCCTAGAGTCCAGAAAAATCTTCCATTTTTTCAAGTTATCCCGTGCATGGGATGCTGCTCTCTAACTGGAAAGTCTTTCATGCAGACTGCTCACCCATATTAATAATGCTTCCAGTGTTTCTTTTTTTTCATTTCCCTTCCAATTTTCCTTTGATTTTTAATGCAGTAGGTTCCTGATTAGTCTTGTTCAGGAGTTCACCAGCAGTGGTGATATTCAGAGTTGGAACATCCTAATTTCCCCTGTCCTTCTTCTCCTAACTAACACACTTCCAAACCTGTCTTATTGATTTATATTCAGTCCTCCCTCTAAAGATAAAGCCTTTTTCACTCAAAATGGGGCCATCATTGGTCTAAATAAAACTTCTATGGATCTGCTGATGCTATTTTCTATGATAGTACTAAAGATACTGTGTCAAATCTTCTTCCCTCACTCCTCAAATTTATTTTCTGACTCAGAGTAGACACCCTCCACTCCCTCTGCCTCAAATTCAAGACCCCGCACAAACAAAATTCACAACCTCAATTCCATATAAATATTGATCTATTCATATCAAGAGTGCTAGTTGAAATCCATTTCTTGATTTACTTCCTGAATCTGTAGCAATGTGAGAAGCAGGAGGAAATGGTATCTTAACCTTAAACTAGAATCCAGGGTGTTAGACTTCAAATATCAAATTTTGCACGTAACATCACATACCATCTTTGTTTCTTCAAGAGTGTCAGTAGTGCAGATCTTTCTGCACATATCTGTGTGATTCCACCAGAGAAGGAATGTGCTTTCCTCAGAGACTACATTTGCCTTTATTCAACATTTGCCTATATTCGTGAAAGAAAAATATTTAGGTACATCTGCAAAGGAAATAAAATCCATCTTCTGTCCCCAGTATCCCTTATCTGGCACTGTCTCACAAGAATTTAGGCAAAATTTCAAAGTAACACATTCAAAAACCACAAAATTTAATACTTAAAGTAATACACAGACCATTACTCACTTACTTTTTCACATGTGGGAAGAACCTATGTTTCAAGAATCATCCAAGGTGAATTTACAGATCTAAATTTCTGCTTGAATAGCATTTTAGTTAATAAACAGATACATAATGGTGGGAATTTGAGATAACCTGGGGGTGTTAAGCAACAATTTGGTAACTTTGCTGTGCTTAATAACTAGCACAAGAGACCTATAGATGGGCAGTGATCTTGAAAAAAAGCTTCTTGTGTCCAAAATATTGTTAACCTACATTTACAAATTTTTTTGTAAGTACACATTATTTTGTTAAGCTTTTCAAAAATTAATATGAAGGGAATTTTTTTTTTTGTTTAAAATGAATATATTTTGTTAACCACCTGTTCACACATTTTAAAAAAGATACTATGCAGCTATTGCCTTCAGAAATTCAGGTCATATGGTCAGCCCCTGAATTAATTATCTGATCAAGACTGATTGGGGTGAGACCAAATAATTACTCATTAGCATTCAGCACCACTGTCAGGCTGCATTTTGCATGCGACAGTGTCTGCTGCCCTTTTTCATTTTACTCAGTCTCCTTTTTGGGTTACACCACATTGTTCTACATGACTGGGAAATGAAATTGAAAACAGGAAAAAAGAAGTTTGGAGAATAAAGCAGACATGACTTTATATGAAAAAATGTGCATTACACAGTTTTGCTTACTGAACAATCACATTGTCTAATAACTATTTCTATAAATCTGCCACATACTGGTCTCTGCAGGAAGTCAATAGGAATTTTGGGCATAGATAGTTTGAAGCATTCTTCAAAACTAGTGTTCTATGCGTCAGTGATCCAGTTTGTAGCTGGTTGAACTCTTAAGCTGTATTTCTTTGCACCCTGTAGGCTAGTAACATTTTTTTTGGTCTGAGCAGCTCAGTATTGTATTTCAGCAGCCATGCCATTTAGCACTGTGTGGTGCAGGGTTCACATTCTTGCAGATGTGAAAGAGGAGCAGACAGCTGTAGGTGTCCCTGGATCTGGTTTGGACACCATACTTCATAATGCTAGACTATAATAAACACCAGGGCATCTTAAAAGAGTGATAAAACAGAATCTGCTTCAAGGTCTTGTATGTTACGTAGAAAATGCATTAGATTTAAAATGAAACCTTCTCCAAATCTCTGCCCATATGGCAATGCCTAAACTACTTAATTGAGTATACTCAGGGCTCCAGCCTCATGATGAGGCCAAGTGGAGCAGAGCAGCTGCATCCATGCTGTTAAGATTACTTGCTGTCCAAAACAGGATGTCTACCCTGGGAATGGGCCTAATTGCACATTTGGCCTCTGTCCTATGATAAGTACAAACTTTTGTTGGAGATTTGTCAGGAGGCTGCTGATTGGCATGAACCTCAAGAAGACCAAGACTCATTCAGAACACTTAGCTGTACAGACACTAAAATTTCAGATCCTGTGGATGTCAATTGGACTTAGCTCAATAAAAGATACATAACTGAGTTATGTAGAAAGCACATACCAGTGAAATTCACTGGAATAATCTTGAAATTTTGCCCCACCTGACTTTGAAAAAAAATATTTTTTACCAGACAAAGTAACTGTGCAGCAATGTTCTACACACTATCATAGCTGTCAAGAAATCACAAGAAATATTTAAATTCTGAATGAAATAATGAAATTCTGAATTTCGTTATTTTTTCCCATATAGGTTCCAAAAGAATGTTTAGAAGGACTATATTTACATGTAGTGCTTTCAAAAGTGTAGTAAAAATTCTTTAGACCATTAAGTTCTTAAATATCCCCTGCCTGATGTGTAAAGGTGCCACCTGTAGCAATCTCTACGCTTAAGTGCAGATTTTAGAGCAGAATCCAAATCATCTAAAATCACTGACATTGTTTCACAAGTGAAATGACAAAATAGAAGGCTTTATTTTAGGTAATATTTCTTAGGCAATCTGTTGGAGTTTCTTCTCTTCCTAACCATCACTGCCCAGGAGCATTCACTGCAAAATTCACCGTCTATTTCAGGCCCCTGAACCTGAAAAACACTTAATCATTCCCCACTTTAAAGATTCTAGATGTTTGCTGTGTTGTTCTTTTGATATGAACCATGTTTTTAAAGAAAATTTCCCAGTCATTCTCGCATCTCTTGCCTCAGTTGGCACTGTGGGAAAATAGGGCACATGAAACTCTAATTGTACCAGACAAAACTGAATGAGAAGTGGTACTCCAGGAGCTCACTTGAAGGGCTGCAGGGTCACTGTAGGGATGCAGAATCCTGAGCTCTGGAAAGAATCAAGTGCCTCCACTTTGCTTTCCTCTACCACGTACACTTTCTGCATCAGCTTGTCTTCTCTGATTTTGCCTATGTATCAGTGTCTCTTACCTTTGCTATAGAAGCACACTGCTCCACAGCAAAATGCTACTGTGCCTTTTGTATAAACTCTCTCTTTATATCCCTCTCATGGGTTTTTATGGCTTCTCTGGGTTTTGCTAGTTTTCTGTTCTTTTGAAACTTTGCAGACAAACCTTTATTTTCTAGAGAGCCCACCTGAAGAATACACACGGGGTTCTGTACTTTTCTTTATAGACTGCCCAACAACTTTGCTGCTGTTGAATCATTCCCAGCTCTGGATGGGAGGAATGAGGTAGACTCCTGCAGAGTCTCACTCAGAGACAGACAAGGGGTATTGTGGTGCCTGTGGCCTGTCGGGAGGCTTTGCAAAACATCCAGGCCCTGAGCACTAATTTCTCAGCAGAAAGTCTTGAAGAACTGGAACTGCTCACCTAAACTGGGTTTCGTGAGGGCTTCCAGAAACCTGCTGGTTTATGGGGCGTCATTTTTAATAACAAGCTCAGGAAATTCCAAAGGAGTAGAAGAATTCTAACGTAGCACCAATCTCTTTGGAACTGCCTGACCAGCTAGAGATCAGTCATTGGCAGCATCCCAGTTCAAGTAGTGGGGAAAGAAAATTTGTTTAAACTTAACTGACACAAATTAAGACAAGATGTATTAATAATAACTGTCAATAAAATTTTAAGAAATATAGACAATGACACCTTCTATCAGTTTTTAGTGCCATTGAAAGTGTGAGAGATTAAGCTAGATGAATGGGTGTAATACACTTAGTTTTGCAAAATATTTTATACGGTCTGAAATATTGTACTTCATAAAACAACCTGCTTAAGTATAGTGATATCTAAGTCAGCTAAATATTTGTCATAATGTAGTAAACTGTCACCAGATCAAGAAAGTTTTGTATTGCACATGCACCTGGTATCAGACTTCATGCTTTTCCCCATTTTCTTCAGTTGGTAATATCCACCATTTAATTTTCTTCTTGTGAAGTATGAGTCTAATTCAGAAATATATGCTGAGTTAGAGCATGAGAATTTTCATCAAACCCAATTGGATTCCCACTGACAGGCTAAAGAACACAAAATTTAAATTGCTCAAATGCCAAGAAGTAAATGAATGATAATAAAGGGCTCTGCAGAACTGCAGGCCTGAATGCTTTTATCTTGGAGCATTTGTATATGCATGCCATGAGTAAAGTATTCTGACTAATCATGTTATTCTCTGACAATTTATTACAGTCTTACAGTTAGCTGAATATATCTTTCCCCTTGACAAGTCTCCTGGGAAACTAAGATGAAGTTAGTCTTTTATCATTATCTCAAGTTTGGCTTTCCAAATGCTTTTATTACAGTGATTTTGGAAGCAAGCATATTAAGGCAGAGATATTACAGAACTGTTGTACAAAATAGTATTGTCAAATACCATGTAAGTGAATTTAGGTATTATCACAAATATCTTAGAGATAATTTAGGGCAAAATAAAAAGAAGTAAATCAGCTCTTCAGCCCTAGGGTACCTTTCAATAGTAATAGTTATAAATCAGAATGATAGCCTGAAACAGCCACTGATTTTTCCTTTTAATCAAATAAGATCTGAACCAAGACATCATTCCTGAAGAAAAAGCAAAATTTAATTAGCTTATCTAACAGTGTCATTTAGTGAATCAAAAGCTTTGAAAGGTCAATGAATTTTGTCCTTATCATCTCATTATCTTCCATCACTAACAAGATATCATTAAGCAACTTCATGTGAGCATTTAATGTCTCAACAGCCAGTAGAACTGCTATAATTTAAAGGGAAAATCCAGAGCATTTTAAAATATTTATTTTTGTTGAATTTTTCATTCACAGGATGATCCTAAAGGCCACTGGAAAAACAAAAACAAATACAGTATTTTTGCATTTTTTCCATATTTATTTTTATTTCTGAAAAAAAAAAAAAAAGTAGAGCATTTTTAATAATCCCAGTTGCTGAGACATACACATAACTCAAAATATGTCTGCAAGAATATACAGAACAGTACACCTTCAATGCTTTATTCTTGTTCCACTAATGTGAGTACAATCCCCATATAATATCCAACATTATGACCTGTCTCTCTACAAAACCAGGGGAGAACAGTGATGAGTGGCATTCATCAGGGGTCAGTATTGGGACTGCACTATTTAAAATCTTTGTCAGCACCACGGACTGATAGCTGGAGTGCACCCTCAGCAAGTTGTAGTAATAGGACAAGGAGAAATAGCTTCAAGCTGAAAGAGGGTGTATTTGGATTAGCTATAAGGAAGAAATTCTTCACTATGAGTGTAGTGAGACACTTGAAATTTTGCCCAAAGAAATTGTGAAAATCCCATCCATGGAAGATTTCAAGGCCAGGCTGGTTGAGGTCATTGGAAGATGTCCCTGCCCATGGCAGAGGGTCTAGAACTAAATGATATTTAAGGTCCCTTCCAACAAGTTATTTGACAATTCTATGGTTCTGTGAAAACCATTTCAGAGGTCTTTGTCCCATCCTTGCAGAGGCAGGCTCACCTTCCACTACACAGTACCTTCCTATCCAGCAATCCAGCACCACGTGGTCTGTTTTAGAAATGTGACCAGTGAAAACAGCAGGGTTCAAAACAAAAGTGCTCTGCACACTGAAGGTCATTTCACTGCTCTGCTCTAGAGCACAGACACACAAACTCCTGAAGAAATACATCCAAGAGGGCAGCACCCTGCAGTGAGGCAAAAGCCTGCAGTGGGAACCTCTCACTACAGATTTGCCTTCAGAGTAATTCTAATGAAGAACTGCACCCTGGAAAGTAATTTTGTGGAGTTACACTGAGCACTGCTGTAAGGCAAATAGTAGCACATTAGTTAAAATAATTTGTTTACATACCCTAAAATCAATGGAGTTTTAACATTTGCTCTTCTAATAGCACAGAGGGAAGGTAAATAAAATAACTTGCTGAGGTTATCTCCATCAGATTGTGATCATTTTAACATAAGTCAGGTCTGGAGCCTAAACTACCTACTGCTGTTCCACTGAGAAGCTGTAACGATTTCTAAAAATACATGCTCTTAGCTGAAAACCCACATGTGCTTCAGCTGAGATGTTTCTCTCTCCCCACCTTTTATTTATCGTATCTATCTGCTTTAAATTGATTTTGCTATCTTTTGCTCGTAGAAGGCTAGAAAAAAGGGCTAAAGGAATTCACATATCTTACACTATGCTGCTACAGAGTTTATGTGGCAATCCTTCATTGTGAAAGGATGCAGGCTTTACAAAATCAGAAATCTTAGCTACAATGGAAGTTATCTCTTAAAAAAACAAGATCAGCAGTTTTAGACTAGATAAGAACTTTTAAGATAGGAAACAGAATACCCTGACTGATAGCAGAAAATATCTGAGTCTCTGAGACAAGTGATGAGGCAGAGAAGGGTGAGTAAACCTTCTCTCTCTAAATAGGATCAGGAGATCCTATTCACTGTTGTTATTGCCATAACCATCTCTGCTCACTTCCCAAGTCTATTCCTTGGGCAGATTTTTGGTCTGAACCAGCCTTTCACATCAGCCCCCAGAAAATGAGAACTATGCCTGTTTCTGCAGATGTGGGAGCAAGTGGCTTTCTTGCTGGCTTTTTGCACTAGCAATCACTGCTGCTTCACCATCTGCTGCTCCTCTTTTGTGTCTCCAAGCAGCTGTAAGTAAAGCTGCTGTATTCAGTTCACATTCCAATTTTTTCTTAGCAACCACCAAGGCTAAAAAAGAAAATCTTTTAATGAGACCTGAGATTCTGCAGTCACTGCAGCCGTACTAGACATATGCCTCATTGACATGACTTGGAGCTATCCAGGGGTCTATCCAAACCATGGTAAGAGGGAACTGAGTGAGAGGCAGAACAGGTAATTAGAAATTTTCCAAGTCTTTTTTTTCTCTTGTTGAGAAATGTTGTTTTGCTGAAACTGAAAGGCAAGTTTTCAGGGAAGGTAAGCAGCTAGGTCACTGCAGCTGTGTCCTAACTGGGAATTCAAGCAACATAAGGGACTTGGATTCAATCCCTTTGCTACCAGCAGCCTGGGAGGTGTGGTACTCTGAGCCATTCTTTAGCCCATCAGTTTCCCACCTCAGCTGCCTATCATTGCAATACTACCAGGAATAGGCAAGAATGCAAGCTATGGGGCTTTATGAGGTGAGATTTAGCCATTTTATTGCTTGCAAACCAGAAATAGCTGTATGGCACTGGACAACAATAAGAACTTTCCTAATAGTTAAACATTAAAAGGTTAATCTCAAGACTACAAATCCATAGGGTCTGGGTTGATAACTTTAGGAATTTTAATAGGGGAATTGTATGAGACAGTCTGTTTAAAAGTGTTCAGTACTGGTATGCATAGAAGTGTGATATGGTTTTTTCAGGAATGCTTTTACCATCTCTGCCACACAAAATATAGTAGTATCAGTGTTTATAGAATACAGGAGTCTCAGGACCACACTTTCAAGCCAGAGCACATATTTTTGCCTGTGTCATTTTTTGCCAGATCTCACAAATAATAGAAGTGAAAGCTAAAGTCCCATTTATCTCAGATGTACATAAAAACACTTTTGAACATGTGAATTTGTTTGTTTGCATAAGCAAACAGAAAAAAGAAAGAAATGGAAGTTATTGAACTAAAGAATAAAGAGTCTAGGAGAGCTTATAAATGAGTGAGCCTTCAACTCTATGTGTGCTTTTGACAAAACAGATGAAACTACTTTTATCAATAATCTACCGATTAGGTTTCATGTTCGTATGTTAATGGGATAGACCATAGCAGCCCCAGAGGAAATGTAATGATCAATTGTGGCAATAATCCACAAATTAAAGATCTCTAATAGTATGCATTCACTTGACAGACTGCAAGAGTTTTAAATGAGTGTTGCATTTTATCATGCCAATGATCCATGGATTAAGGGCTTGCATTTATATATAGCACATTGTAATGGCTTTGAGGAAGCTATTAGGGTCTATCATACCAATGATCCATGAATAATGAGAGTTGTTGGAGAAGTATCTTTCAGTCCATGAGGCAGTGCCTCAACGATGTTTTAGCATGGTTTAAGGTTTAGCAAGTGTAATATACTTTATGTAGCACTTCTTACACTTGTATTTACACAATGAATAAAAAACAGTATACAAAGCACATAAAGGCAAAAAGAAGAAGTACTGCTTCAAGGGGAAAATAATGGTTTGTTTTCCTTCAGTGCCTGAGATCAGTTTCTGGCAGCAATAATCTCTTACTCCCTGCTTAGTGCAAATTCATATGGTGCTCATAATATCACTACAATCAAAAGTATGTAGGATACAGGCAGGCTTTGCAGCATGACAGTAATCAAGGATGTCATCAAGGTGGAATCAACAGAGTTATGAGGGGTTGGGTAACCTCTTAATATTGATTCAAACAGGGATTGTTCATTGTTATGTGAATCTCATTCCATTTCATTTTGAAATATTCTGACAGCTCTCAATGCTCAGAGATATACAGTGTACAAAAGTGCAGCTTTCTAATTTCTTTCTTCCCCACAACATCATGCCTGCACAAAGATTTAAAAGTCATCATTATATTTAAAGCAAACCTTGATCAAGTACAATCGCTTCCCATAGGTTTCTAAACCATGGAAGTCTTTGAAGTTCATAATTTTGAGTATGATTGAAGGAATACGAGATGAAAATTCTTAATACATTAAAAATACTTTCTGAAAATGTCTAAACTAATGTGGAGCTAAACTAATGTTTATGAAAATTATTGACCCAAGATTCTTCCATCTTTCCAAGTTGCTTCTTCCTCAGCAATTACCTCCTCCTTCGCAAGATCACCTCAAAGACAAAGGGAACTCTTGGCCCTGAGAACATGTGAAGCAGGAGGGAGACACACCCTGCCTGTTCATGGCTTGGCAACACCATCCTGCTGCCATGTTTCTCAGTGACTGCTTGTCTCGATGCCCATGGGTGCTCTTGGGAAAGCTGGGACGTCTTTTCCACAGGATACAGCTGGAGGAGTGAGGCAAGGGGACAGGAGAAGGAGCTGTAAAAAACATTCCCATCTCAGCTTGTTGCCCCATCCAACTCCTTTGGCAGGATGGATTAGAGAAAGCATTTCCTGCTGTGGCTATTGCCTTTACGGCTTGCTGCAGTCTGGCTGCAGTCATGTACAGACAACTGCAGCCCGCTGGATCGCAGCACTGGGAGCCAGCCACTGCAGCTGCTAACTTTGGACCAAGCTTGAGGGTAACTTCTTCAGACAGTGCATAAGGAAATTTGAGTAGAGATCAAACAAGATGTAATGCGAGTGTTGGCGAATTCACGAGCACAGCATGTAGTGACTCCTACAGTCAGCAAGTCTTAGTTCAAGCTCCATTCAGGGCAGTGTAAATACTCCTGTTCCCATCAGAGGGCTTTTTTCCAGATGGAAAGTTATAGTTACAAGTCCAGGGAAACTCAGCCTTGCTTTTGCAGTCAGCAATGGGAAACGGGAGACAACTTCATCCAGTGGTGGACATTCCTTGTCCTTTCTGCCAATAGCTGCAAAATACAAAATTATACCTCTGTTTAGCCAGTGGATCTCCATTTCCTCCCTCATCTTTGTAGGTGGATTTATCAACCCTTGAAGGGCAGGTGAACCAGTTATAGTGGCATCACTGTATTCTCTAAAGCTAATGAACACCACACAGAGCTGAGAATTTGGCCTGGTGACAGACCCTCATACAAGGATTTGCTTTCCCTTCGCCTCACAACACACCTTTTTTTTTTCCTTCTTCTTCCTAATTACATGGAAAGGCATCACAGCCACCATCTTGAACTACTGTTAAAATAAGCTTTCTAAGTGCTACCTAAAATTAAAACATGTGATCGTTGGTGAAAGAAAAAGAAAGACATACAATATCCCTGTGTTTAGGAAGGCCTTTTATTATCATTTCACATATTCATTCTCCTTTTTCAAATAATTTCTGCTGTAACAGCAACTTTTCTCTTCAGTCTTTTTCTGCTTTACCAGTTATATCTGAAGTAAAGCCACAGCACTGAGTTTGTGTGACTACTGATTTTTTCTGTGGTTAGGAATGTGAAGCCATAAATACGGGGTTGTGAATTCATCACACCACCAAGCTGAGATGTGGGGTAATGAGGAAGAACAATGCTATTCAGATACCAATAACTTCAGCAATATCTAAATGCAATGTAGAATATTACAAGAAGAGAAAATTGCTTTTTGTGCAGGTGTTCTTTTTTCAAAGAAACCTAATTGATATCTATAGTAAGATAAAATATGAAATCTTTGAAAAAGATGCTGATTTTTTTCTGCTGCCATCAGTGTGAAGTTACTCCCCAAAATACGGGGAACATGTGCATGAAGGGCATGGAAATACAATTTCAAATGTGGAAAAGACAAAAAGAAAAGGAATTCAGGGAAACCTCAGCCTGCATTACCATCTGTCACCTGGCATCCTGGCTCAAGGGTAGAAGCTAGAAACAGTAACAGATCTGGGCTTTTTAAAAAGCATGGTATGGAATATATTCTAAGGTTCTAAGGTCAATAGATGGTAAGCTTGAATTTTGTGCCAGGTATGCAGGCTTCCTCATGCCTTATGAAGAAGATTCAAAGTGACAGATTCAAATGAGCATCTGAAATAAAAGTACAAAAAGATGAAAATGAGAAACAGCTCACAGAGGAGAATGTGCAATTAACTTCTCAATTTTCTATTGAATGATCCTTAAAAACAGGCTGGAATTAGGCTTCATACAATTTCAGTAGACAGACACAGTATACTTCAAAGGTAGAGAAATGTTTTGGGTTTTTTTCCAGGAGTGAGCAGGATTTTGATGAGAGAGGGAATGCTGGGCCAAAATTCTTTGACACTGAAAAAGAGCTGAAGCTGGGTCACCTAACAGTTGGCCCAGTCCTCTGTGCTGCTGTAGAAAAGTTAAAAGGCACATGAAATTTATCCTGTGAATAACCTGCTCCTGTGGTCATGCTCAGAGCATGACAAATGAATCAGGGGATTTAGGGAGAGAAACAGTTTCCGGATCTTGACTAAGCTAAGTCAACAGGATATTTGAACTAAAGTTTTGTCTGTATGCTTGAGTACAAGATTGCATGTGTCTGGAAGATTTAAGGCCCATAGATACTTATCTAGTGTGGCTAGAGAGCAAGAGAACCAAATTATGGGCTCATTCATTTGGATTCAGATATGTTGACACTTCATAAATGACCTAAATGAATCTGTTCCTACGTCCTCTTTAACATATTTTGTTTCCAGTTTTTGGGTTGCACAATAGTGATACAAATATAATCTTGCAAAATCAAGTAGAGAAATCTTGAGAACAATTAAGAGAGAAAAAATAAGCTTACCTACTCACTGTGCAGTAACTTGAGATCCTGGCTCAGAAACACACACACACACACACACACACACAAAAGCTATCTTAAAATCAAGAAAAGAAAATTTTTAAAAACCCAGGTTGTTCATTATTATTTTTAATGAATAATAAAATGCTGATGAACATAAGGATACGCCTTGTATATGGTATAGATCTGACAATTTGCCAAACTATTGAGGATTATAATTATTATCCTTCAATCTAGTTTAAAAGTTTTAATTTTTATATAGCTGAAATTCCACATTAACATCTAAATAGCTTATGAAAATATGCCACACCAACAAGTTTTTCATTTAGGTGTTTCTGCTGAAATAAGGTAAGCTGCCTCCACAAATTACTGTGAAAGAGCGGGGTTATGTTCATGAGGGTCCAAACACTGATAAGGTCTTTCATATCAGATTTCTCTCACTCCCCCTACCCTCTAATTCCCTGTCATGCTGTTCTGAGATTTGAAAATATGTCAGCAGAACACCAGAAAGGATGTGCATGTGCAACTGTACGTGGTGGGAGTGAGAGTAGATGATCTTGGTCTAAAAAAGCCCTCTAAGCCATGTCTAACCTCTGAAGTTTTATTGTGTCATCTGGGGTTACCATGAAAAGCTAAAAGTAAAGAAAACTCTGTGTTTGAGAGGAGGTATTTGCAGGTGACCAATGTCTGGTAAAGGGTTTCTAGTCATTTTAATACAACAAAATTTAGATTTGTTTATATTAAGAGAAAAAAGGCCATCTAACTCCACTAAAATGAGTGGGAAAAAGAAGTCCTCTGTGCCCAGCTTTGCTATAGAGGAGTGTAAGGCAAATAGTTCTTCTGTTGCACAAAAAATAGTTGCAAAGGCATAGTTGAGATGAAATCCTTTCTTTGGAGATTCATCTCCAGAGGTTGGCCTCCAGGCAAAAGTTATGCATTATCAGTTTCACTTGCTGCAGTTTGTAACTCTTGCCTTCTGTCTTTTCTATGTGGACCTCTGAAAAGAGCTTGGCTTCTCCTCTGTAGTCCTCTTTTACTGAGTGGAAGGCTCAATTTAATGTCTCCTTTTGCTTCTGAACTCCAGGGCAAGCAAGTCTTTTTCCTTCAGTCTCTCCTGTAGGTTATATGTTTTGGTACCCAAACTGTCCATAAACATCCCTTCACCAGACTCTGTCCAGATTGTTGGTATTTGTTCTCTCCCAGAACTGGAGAGAAAATTGCAGAGATGCCAAATGGAGGTTAATTAGGTCTTCCCTGGTTCTTCTGAATGCAGCCACTATGTAGGTAGATTTTACACCCTCCTAATAAATACACAGGACTTTCCAGTGATTATTTGAGAGGGTGTTTTATCAGGCTTGGCTAACACAAGACAAAATGCAATAGAAGACAGTTGGAAAAATCCTTGGCTATTTCATACAGTTTGAAAAAATTACTCAACTAAAAATTTTAAACTGGGAGAGGGGAGAAACTCTTGCTTTCTTAGTTGAAATAGAGGCAATTGGTGTGATAGTTTTGTCCCCAAACACATTTCTTCTTCGTCATCCTTCTTGCAATCCTTTTCCAGCTGGATCTGAATTTTCTTTGTTAAATTTTGTATGTGCTCAGAGTTGCTTTTGATATTTTCCATAAAAATTCATGCATTGGAAATGCAGCAGTTATCACATGGATATACAAGCAAATGTATGATATCGTAGCCTCATATAAGTTTGATAATATTCTTGTCATTAATCTAAACATTTAGAATGTGATTGGTTTGCTGTGTTTTATATATATATATATACACCTGGATAGCTTAATAAATTCTTTCAATTAAAAAATCTTAAAGTACTGTGCCTTCAGATTCCATTGAAATTCCTTTTGATTCATGATCAGGTAATGTACCATAAAAATTAAACATTACCCAACAACAAAATTATCATGGTTCATTGCATAGAGAAATGAGCAGGGAGTACAGTTTCTTGATTCATTAATAATGGAAAAACATTAACTTTCCCAAGGTCTTTGTTGGCATTGAAAACATATCCTATTGTATAAGATCCATTTATAAAAATGTACTTTCAATATGTGTTCTGAAAGAAAGAATGTACAAAATGTGATTTCCTGCATCAACAAGGCTACCTGAAGTTCAGTTGTGCTGACACAGTGTGGTGTGTCTCCCTCGTATTAAGCTCAACAAGTTCAAGACAAACACAGAATCAAACTTGGCAACTCTTATTCAAAAGTGAAATCCCTCTTGCTGGAGGAAGTTCAATGACATATAACTCCAATGGATAACTCCTGTGAAAAATTAAACATTCCCCTGAGCAAGCACTCTAGAGGAGGCCATCTAGCCCTGAACATTTCCATCTGCAAAAAAAAATCTAGTAGTAAGTAAATGAGCATAAAGCTCTCATAGTCACAACCTAATATGTCTGAATTTGGAGTTTTGGGGAGTAAAGGATTATGAAGGAATCAATTATTTAAGAAAGAAACTACTATAATAAATCTCTTTCCTTTGTTTCCTTCAGGTGACAGATGGCCATGAAGTTATTCACATACTTAACAGTTTTCTTGCTAAAAAGGTACTTGTAGTTTCACTGAAATTACTAACAGAATGGGGTCATTCCATACTGAGCAGTTTTGGGTGGGGAAAAATCCTCATTCCTTCACTACGCCTACAACCCTAAATAGCCTACATGTGAAAATAGCTAAAGAGCTTGTTGATGATTATGGTCTTTCTAAAAATGTATTAGATATTAAGATAACCAGTTACCAAAAGGAGAATATCCCGCTTCCCCCTGTACCATTGTGTTATTGAATAACTCTTCATTTCTCCATAAATTAATTGTTACGTTATTTGCATGTTCTTCCAGGTCAGCTGATGAAGCAGTAGTCATGCCTCTTTAATTTGAAGAGAAAAAAAATTGTAAGAATGAAATAACAATTACAGTGCAATAGGGAACAAGAAAGTAGACGAGAACAAAGGAAGAAATACTAGTGAGAAAGGTTCTGATTCAATGTTTTATTTTTATAGCTAATTTGCATGATTTTATAATCACACATTTTCAGTTTTCCATAAGTATGACTTTATCTTTTCTGCAATGCATTGCCTTCTTAGCCAAGCTTATCACCGTGATAGGAGATTACTTCAGATGGCTTAAAGATGACAGGATGCAGGGAGGTGATAAGCTGTCACATATCCAGCATAAGTTTCTCTCTGCTAAGTCTCAGCCTGTCCCACTGTGAGGCCTTTGAAAAGAGCGGGCATCGTTTCAAAAGACAAGAACAATCACCCCTCTGCTCAAATTTCTTTTACTGCAGCTGGTGGGGAACTCTGCCACCACAGGTAACAATGTTTTTTCTTTAATGCTGAACAGACATATCTGAATGCAGGCCTAATTATAAAGAAAATGTGTTAGATGAAGGCTTAAATATTCTGGATGTCTAAACATTCTGAATAATTTAATGCTCTGCCATCTAAGCTGTGGCTGGTATTTTGGTTGAACAGGTTATAGGACAGTGATGCTCAGGGACAGGCCAGGGCATTTCCTATGCCTCCATAATCTTGACCATCAGTTTTCAAGAAATTAATATAAAATTCAAAGAGATAACAGTTTTAATTTGATTATTCTGCAATAGAACTTTATGCCCTAAATAGTGAAAAGAAAGATGTCTTGCTTATTTTTAAATGTATAAGGAACTGTAGGGAAAAGTTTTGATGCAAGGCTCTTTATTTGGGTAAAATTTAATTTGGGATTGTTATGGATAGTAATGCATGAGCAATAAGCAAATACATTAATTTCTCCTTGCACCAATAGGGAAAAAGGTCACAGCAGACCAGTAAATATAAAGCCCAGAGGTGAGAAAGAAGCATATCAACCATGAAATTGTATTAATTCAATAATTAAAGTGAGTCTCAGTTCCAACACAGACTGAGGTTCTGCAGCAAAGATGTGACAAAACAATTGGGAATGGCAGTCCATTGCACTCGTATAAATCATCAGGAGAAGCAGAGTTGCAGTAAATCGAACGCCTTATGAACACTACCGTGTACTTAGCCCTAGACCTGGTATCATCTCATTAATCAAAGCAATACACAGGGAGTGAAATTTCCACCTGAGTTTGGTTTTGAGAAAGAGGCAGTGAGAAGTGGTAGGGTCATGTTTTTGTTCCCAGATGCTACAGCAGAGCCAGGCTTTGTAGTGCTCTTCCCAGCAAGGGAATGAAAACAGTGCTGTAGAGGGAAATTAATTATTATCAGGGACATTCCAGCTGGAAATCTGTGTTGCTGCAAAATGAACACATTTTGAGAAGTTGAGTGTTTCCTGCTGATCTTGTTAGCTTCCCTTGTGTTTAAGAGCTTCAAAACTTCTATGGAAATGTAAGTTCCTATTAGGGCTGGCAAGGAATCTAGAATTTGATTTTGCATTTTTAATTTTTTATTAGTTTTCCGTGTTCAATCCCAGACACATGCAAGAAAGAGAGATACTCCCAGATAAAATCAGTGGCCCAGTGGCTGGGATATTCATTTAAAATCTGGAATTATCTCCTGTCCCCATTTCCAGTGTAAGCCCCCTGCTTGAACAGGTGTGTTTTTTCTAGGTTGCTCTCATTTACAAAAAACACCAATAGATGTTTTGGAGGGAGATTAGAGTAGCCAAATCTACCCAGATATGGTTACTGTTCTCCAGTGAAATGTGTTGCAAACAGAGGCAAAAGAGGGAGTGAACATCCCAAGAGTGTGCCTGGGCCATTTGGCTGCCCCGTAATTAGTGTTTCCTGTCAACTTGAGTGCTCCCCTTCACTTGTGAAGGCATCCAAAGGGAAGGCTCTTAGTTTTCACAACTCATAGCTATTCTGATTAATACTCAGGAAGTTTCCAACCAGTTCCTGTTTCTAATGTTCTTGAACAAGCCCCTTCAAAACGCAATCAGCAACAAGATTAGATCTGGGACTGTCTCATTAAAAGCACATTCAAGACTGCACCCATCCCACTTTGGTTCTGTGTCTCAACAACCATTTTCTTCAACCATTTAATTTAGCTGCTGGGTGTCCAGGTATAGGTTGAGGAGTTTTTTACATTCATTATTTGCATTCATAATTAAAAAAAAAAAACCTGTAATGTTTAAAAAATGAAACAAATATCCAGCCTTACAGTAAACAGATTTTTAAGTATTTATGGCTTCCTTTAAAAGCTCCTTCACTATTTTTATAGAACACTGGGCTCACAGTTTACACAGTATCAGTTAATATCAGAGTGGATCTGACTTAATTTCACAATAAAGAAATAACAGCTAAATCATGGAAGGGGAAAATGAGGAATGGATGCACATAAATTTGGAATGAAGAATCAGTGAAATTTAATTCTATGTTCAGAATCACATTCCTTCATTTCCTTCTACTTTTCTTCCATGAATTGCTATATTCACTTTACATATATTCCATTTTAAAATATATTTTCATGAACACCTGCATTATTTATATATACTACATTCTTGAATTTGTTTGAGAGCAGAAATTTTTTAGAAATACAAATAAAACAATAGCTGTTGAAAGGCGGATTTTGATTGATAATGAGTCAGATATTTTGACCATTCTAATAACTTTTAAAATCAATTATTCAAAAACCTCTGTACCAAATCCTATGGCTGTGAAATAATTTTCCATTAAGAGTTAAATCACCCCTTAATTAACTAGACAAATACACTTTTCAGATCACAATTTTTCTGCTTTTCCACAACTTATGCAAATTTTCTTACTGATTTTCTGATAAATATTCCCTTAGAAGCTGATAACTAGTAGCTCCAGTAAACTATCATATGCATGTTTATATTTGTTAATTTAGCATAAGCAGCTATGCTGAAAATGCAATGGCATGTTTAAAGAGCTGGTCATTTCCTCAAGACAGTCTCTAACACTTCATGGCTCTCTGTGTATAAACATTTCTTGAGAAAAATTGGTAGGACATAGGTATGCGCCCTTACAAAAACAATTCTGCAGACTTAATTATGTCAGTAGGAATCTATTTGCTTTTAAACATCATTTGTTAGTGGCTAGATATTCCTCTTCTTTCTGGACTTTCCCAGGAACTAGCAGAGAGCAGATAAGTTACTTTCTGGTTTTGATTTATTAAAAATATGCAACACTAGACAATTTTATGCCACAGAATTAAAAAACATTTAGTGTAGAGAGGTGTAATCTACATTATGGGGCCTTAAAAATGCCTACCAAAATATTTGCTGGAGGTCTAATGTGTGAGAACCATATCTTACATTCTGCCATTTTCTCCTTGTCCTCCACTGAGAACAATGGACTTGAAAGGAGCAGAAAAAGTTAAACATTAGTTAAATATTCAGTTAAATATTCAGTTAAATATTCAGTTAAAGAATATGCTTGCAGCTTTTAAAAAACAAAATATTTCTGGTGTACTCAGGAGATCCCCTCTTGCAACTTCTGAAAACACTTGATTTTGATAAAAATTACATTTTTGTCACTGTATTATTTTTTGTGTCAAAATGTCTTTATGGGAAGTCAAAAAAATAGTTTTATTTTATTATTTAAAACACCTAAAAATTGCAAAGGATCTTCCTAACAATTAACCACGTAATTATAAAATCTTTTTTTGTGCTTTATTATGCTATTCTACTAAAAAAATAAGAATCCATGGATATAGAGAGTTGACTGGAGATATTAGGTCTTTTTTAAAGAGTGTTAAAATATTCAGTAGCAAGCTTATATTTTTGAAATAGTTTTGCTATGAAAATGCAAAACAGTGACATATACCCTATGTACAGAACATAATTGACTTTGCAGAGTGCAGTGAGAATTGGATTGCTGGATTTATATTAGCTGCAATTTATACTTCCTGTTCCAGAGGAGATGAAGAATAAGAGTACTAGAAAAGCAGAAGCTATTAGCAACAGCTACAACAATATTGTTCAGAACCTCAAAAATATGAACCTATTGGAACCTCAGACTTCAATTTGCTGACTTGGACAATGAGAAGTGCTGTGTTCTGCCTCTGCTGATGTTCAGAAGAACATATTTCAGGGCAAAACTGAAATTCATGTTTAAACTTCACACCATTCAAATTCCTGAGTCACCAGCTGGGACATTTACTTACAGAGGACTTTTATACAAAATAGCTCAAAATATAATACATGTATACATATACATGTCTGTACATGCATATGCATACGCACACATTTGTCAAGCTATTTCTGCTTATAGCTGGTACCAAAAGCAACAAAACAATGGAGATAAATACAAAAGGAAATCTTTCTGATGCTCTCACAGTTTTCACAAGCAAAAGTATTTTTCACATGTTTCATTTCAAATGTTGATTGATGCTCAATGTAGTTTCCAAATTTCAACCTGTATCAGTGATGGAAACTTAAAGCAAGCTCCTGTTACTCTGACTCATTCCATTATAAAGACCTTGTAAAAATTCTGTAACATATTCCTTAATGTTATTCTTTAAAAAATATTTTAAATAAATATTCTTCTTGTGAATTATGAGAATTAATTTTGCCTCTGGTTTTGTTGTATCAATTAACACAAAGCAAGGATTAACTATTAATTTTGGAAATAACTTATATAACTTATAATAACTTATAGTAGTCCTACACATATGTAAATGAAAGCCTTATGACAACACAAATATTTTGGTACTATTTTTGATGCAGCTGAGGGCAATTGCATCTGTAGTTCCCATTAGACACACATATATGGCACTGCCATGAGGCTGGAGGCACTTTTTCCGTGGGAGTGATATCCTGGGAAAGGAGATATTCTAGACATATATTACAAAATATCCACAAGATGTGCCTTTAACCCTCCAAAGAGTAATATACAAAATCTGAAGCATATGGTTCTTCCTCAGGCATACCTATTTGTCAGTGAGAAGCACTATGGTAGTTTTATTTTCAATATTTTAATTACCTTTTTTTTAATATATATAAATCAGCTGCAAGGATTGGGAAGTAAATATCGCATTCAAAAGCAAAAGGTGAGGTCGGATGAGATGAGATAAGATGAGAAATAGTGAGATGTCAGCATTGAGGAAGAATTTGAAAATCACTTCGTTAGGCAAATCCTGTAAGGGCTCAATCTCCACAGAGCAAGCAGAAAAAAAAATCAGATGCCTTCTATGCCTTTCAGTTGGACACCTCCCTGTACAGAGGGTGCCCATAAAATGTGAGCCATTTTTTCATCTGCTAAACACTCATGTGTTCAGCTGGGCTCAACTTGGGGCTGCTATGGACTGCTGCCCTCCCCAACTACTGCAACCATTGTGCAGCAGTTTGCACTGAGCTGCAATCACAAGCTATATAGACTGCTTGAGTCTCCTTGCAACTCAGAAATGCCAATATTTCCACTTAAAATTAGAGACAAAACCAAGCCAAAGTGTCTTGCCCAGTTCTGCTTAGTGTTAGTACAGAACTTATTACATAATCAATAAAACTTTTTCTCATAAAACTGGGGTGTAGAGAAAATCTTAACTCTCAGGTGTTGCCAGTCTGTCTGCACGTTTATTGCCTCATAAGCTGTGTGATTATTATCTGGGTCCTTCCCAAGAAACATGCTTTTACTAGGTTTCAGAGAACCCTATGTCTCTCAAAAGTCTTAATGATCACTCCAAATATTTCCCCCTTCCTCCTCCTTCCCTCCACTTTATATACAGGGAATGTCATATGGTCTGGAACACACCTTTGGTCAGTTCACTACCAGTGGATTTGTTACTTTATAATAAGGTCACTGCAGCCATGTCCAATTATCATAATCAAAGACCAAAGTGCACTACTTTTTGTCCTGTCCTGGCTTTGAAAATTACTGCTGATCCTGACTACTTCAGTCCAGGATGTGTCTGGAATATAAACATCTGTTTTATGCTAACTTGAGCAAATGCAAGTTATCTGAGCAAATTACATATTTGTGTGTATCTGTGTATGTGTGTGTGTATGAATATAAGTACAAATATTTCTATTTGGCCCAATTATTCCAATTTCAAATGAGCATAAACTCACTCTTTTCAGTGACTTTGTATGTAACAAGCCACATTCCTGCACCGCTGTGCAAATTCTACAGTATTTTTATGCAGCTCCTTCAGAAAAATACATCCCTACAGATTTTGTAAAATTCAGTGCAGCAACCATGAAAATATTTCATTGTATAATAAAAGGGTGTTTGGGTTAAGACGCGCCATAATACATCACAGGCATCTCATCCAGGACAAAACCATTGTTTGATTCACAGAAAGTAAATTCTATCAATCAGCTTGTCCTCTATGGTCATAAAAACAACTTAAGATTTAATTCAACAAGAAATAATCATAAAATGAACAAACAAGAAACAAGATAAAGTACACCAGCTTAAGGTTTTCCCCACTTAAAACACTGAGAAGTTAATACTGTGTGTGGGAATAATTCTAAAGATAAGATAAACAACAGAAGCCTAAAAATACATGGGGTTAAAATCTGACAAAAAGCTGCATTTGTTCAGCAATCATACCTGGAGCTTCCCAGAATTTTTAAGTGCACAGCAAACCTTATGAAATTCTCCGCGTGCCTGAACTAAGTATAGAGTAATGAGGCTACATTTTAGAAATATAATTTGCATATTAAATCTCACCAGAGGTGATCATTTCAGTACTATCTGTGGGAGTTTATACCCAAGACACCAGATAAATGTTACACAATATCTTTTCCTAGCAACACCCTGTGTCAGCTGAGATAAAGATTATCATAGTATCCAAATTAGGGCTCAATTCAGGTCAATTTAAAATTGTTTTTGAATATTTCACATCTCAGTCTAGCAATTTCCAGTTTCACTTCACAGGACATGAGGCAGCACTAAGTATTGGAAAATAGGGATATTTTTTAATGAAGAATTAATATTTATTGAATATTTAGCCATATCTAAATAATAGGGTGGGAATGGTGTGTTGGGGAAAGTGAGCACGCTGCAGCATTAACCTCCAAAAAATCATGCTCATTCAGGCCAGCAGTGACTTTTGCTGTGTAATTTGCCCTGGGACACTGCTGAGCCTGTCCTCTGGTGGACGTGGCCCCTTCCCAGGTAGCAGGATGCACTTGGCTGGCTGCACCTTCTGTCTGGCACGGCCCCGAGCCTGCAGAGCCTGGCGCTGCACAGTCTGTCACGTCGCCTGGCTTGAGCAAAGCTGTGCTAAAGTGTTGCAGGCTCTGCATTTGTTGGCCATCAGAGTTCAGCTGGGAGAGAATTTATCTTCCTTAAATACTCGTTATCTTTGTTAGCTAACTCATCACCATTTAGGCAGCTTAAGTCCATACACATGAAGGGCACAACAGCTAATGCTGTCAGTGTGGACTTTGAAATGATCTATGAAGGAGATAGAGTATAGGGCCACTGCTTCATAATCGGATCCTAGAAGTGAATTACCTTTCAATACTTTTTCTGTCCATAAATCTCAAATGCTGTCAGTTCAAAATACAGCAGTTGTTTCCCCAGGGAGTCTCAGTTTAGATCCCGTACCTCCTCTGCAGTGCAAGGCTCCTTTACCTGCCTTTGCAGCTGTTTGACTAGGGTCAAGTCAGTCCTCTGAGGTCACAGAGGGAAAGAATGACCCAGAAAGATGCTGAAACCAGGCCAGGACCTTTCAAAGTTCCCTGCTGCAACTACTGAAGCACACTGTCTCCCTTGAATAATTCTGCCTGTTGATCCCCACTGAACATACACATTTCCTAGTGCCACAGGAAATGAAAGCTTACATCCAAGCTGTTGTAAGAGCTAGCATGCAGTGGGAACAAAACCATTTTTTTACTGTTATATCAATAACATTGCTTCCATTCATGTACTTCAGGATATCCTTACATCCTGAGAAAAAATGAAAAAGAATACAAACCCATGTCCAAATACATCTAGCTTCACACCATGAATCAAAATCCCAGCTTTGTGGTTCCTAGATGTTTGTCTTTTCTTTGACGGGATTAAATTTAACAGTTTTGGTTTAGGTTTTTCCATCACCAAGACAGTTTGAGACACTTTTCTTTAAAAGAGAAGGCATCGCTGTGTTTGTGAGAATCAGAGGAATCCTACAAAGATTTCATACATAAAAGCCATCATGGACTTACCTGCAATGTCCTGCATTTCCTGCCCACTATTCATACAAAAAGTTTGGGGTAAATACCAAGAAGTTACAGCCCAGCAGGTAGCCTGTGTATTCTACATCAAAGACACCAAAAAAGTGGATGAAACTACCTACCTAAATAAAATGGTAGAATCTGATTGTTGCATTTTATGGGGTCAGTTTATGTGTACTTCAAATAAAAAAAATATATATATATATGCAAGAAGAAGGGAGAGAATGAAACCAAAATCACAACTGAAAGCAACATTTTAAATATTTAGTTTTTCAATTTTCTCAGCTCCAATCCTCATGTTTAAGTTTTCTTTGCTTCATTCACAGCAATTCCAGATGTTAACTGGCATATAAGCAGGACCAGTAGTATTTTCCTTCTACCTGTGGGGAGCCAATATGGCTCACATTCCATCATTTAAATGCAGAACTAGTCCATTAGTTAAAATAATAGTGATGCCTAAACGCCCGATGTCCTGCTGGCACAGCAAGGGTGAGAGTTTAAAAAAGGCCTATGTACCAACCATACCTTGGGGCTTGCACTCAGCTTGGGGCAGGTGACTTTCCCACCTCTCATCTCAGTCTGTGTTTTTGTTCTGCTTTTCCTTTGTAGATTGTGTCCTGCTTTACTTGATGTTCTGTGAACCTTCATTGCTGGTAGCACGTACCCTGGACATCTGCTCTGAATTTACTTTTCAGATAATATCTATATGTGTGGGGATTTTTTTTCTAATATTGGGGTTAGGCTGAAATTGGCAGTCTGCAGGAGGGAAGGAAAGATCAGTACATTTCTAATAACAACAGCTATTTGCAAGCCCAGGGACCTCAGCAGGTATCACTTTCCTTCCCAGTGACACACAGCTATCTCAGATCAGAATACCATAGCCATTTTTTACCAGTAACACTGCACAACAGTTTTCAACAAAGGAAATGAAATATGTATTTATTCATGGCTAAAACACAGGGCAATTCCAAGGATGCAGAATGGAATTCACCTGGAAATGGGCCAGAACAGGGAGGCCAGCTTTTCACCCTGGGAAAGGAGTGATGTGCACTTTTCTGTGATCAGAGGTCATCAAGGTTTCAGCCTTGTAACTAGCCATAGGGGCCTACAGCTGTAGCATAGTTCAAATTAGGCACTGAAGAAAACAGTAGGGAAGAGTGATCCAGCTCTCCCAAAAATAAATAGAAAGATTTCTGTAGGAGTTAGAGCACAGTGAATCACCACTTGTTTCTTAAACACCCTATTTTATCCTTGGGGCTCAAGTCACCTTCTTTTTAGTTATGATATCTGATGGGATTTCAGCCTAAGCTTTATGGCTATGATCTTATGTCCTATAATTCAACCTGCTCCAGAAAATCTCTATTTATTGAGTGACGAATAATAGAATTACTTAGCAGCTTCTTTTAGCTTTCAGAAAGGAAAACACAGTATTGTATGCACTGTTTCAAAAGTTTTCCTTTATTTTCCCGTGGGGATTTATTCTTTAAAAAAAAAATACCTCACTGAGAAGTATAGTAGTTAATTCAGACAGTTTCAAGTTGCCTAGAGCTATTGACTGATATATGCAAAACCTTGCCATTATGTTTTCAAAGCAGTGACAAATAGAATTAGGAGTGCAACTCCTTTGATGATACTTTGAATTTTTTTTTTAAATTACCTTCCATTATTGTCTGGGCTTGATCCTTCTCCCCCAGAAACTAGTGGGAGTTCTGCCACTGACTTCAGGGGAAAGAGAATTGGATTGTTTTCAGCACAGATTTTAAAACAAAGGCTTGAAATTGGCAGGAATAGAGCCCTCTGCCATGAATTGAGGCAGCAGGTTGCCAGATGGCAACTTTTCAGAGTTATGCAAACAAATTTGGATTATTCAATACAAATATTTGAAGGGAAAAAAATGAAGAGTATTATTCTCATTTACCAAAGTGTCAGATTGGAGACTTCTAAATTTTAATTTGGTTCTAAGAAAAACAGAAACTTCAGCAACATTGTTATTGCTCTAGAAAGCACCTGAGTCTGGCTTTCCATGACAATTTGTACTACTTACAAATTGTTAGTGGGTAGGTTAGTTATAGTTTTGGGTAGGTGAAGAAAAAGAAGAGTATTGGGGAAGGCAGGAATTCACACTGTTGCCAAGGAAAGGTGGTTTAGGAGCAATTGGTCAGCTTCAAGTTGAGGAGAACATGTTTTCTGCACTACCCAAAGAGAGTGTGAAACATCCTGAGAAGGCATTTTGAGCTTTTAAATTAGATCCTTGAGGTTAGGCACTATGAGTAGCCCCATAACTTACAAGTGAAATTTTCAACATATGGCTAACCACCCAGATCCACTCATCAGGTAACAACCAAGAGAAAGAGGCAGATCAAGAATACCAGAGGAGTTCTGTTGTTAGACTTTTGTGTTATTACACTCTGGTCTGGTTTAAGTCAAATAACACTTAGAAAATACAGAAAGTGAATGTAAAACAAACAAAAGTTAGACACAGGTTTTCCTTGAAAATTAACTTTGGATCTATTTAGAAAAATGACCTATGAACAGTAAAAAAAATAGTATTGCTGAATTCAGAAGACTTGACTTTTCTCCAATTCAGTAAAAGGGCTAAACAGGAAGAGGTTTGTATATGGGTCAGAATAAGAGAGCTCTAGGACCTTTACTCCATTATCACGGTCCTTTTCTCGACTGCATCTAGCATTAAAACAAAAAATAATAAAGCACATCTGCCCTGAATTCACTCTACATACAGTTTCCTTCCGCCTGTGGTGAGGGGTGTGCTTTTGGAATGGTAGAAGGTTTCATCCTTTAACATATAATGAAATCCACATTCCAGTCAAATGTGATCAGCCCTGCCAGTGAACAAAGATATTTTTATTGTTCATGTTAGCCTTCAGAGTGCCACTGCACATTACTAAGCATGTTGGCTTCTTGCCACTTCTATTTTAAGCTGTTGAGAAATCTGGGAAGTGAAGGAATATCTGCCTTTGCTTTTTAAGGGGAAAACCATTATTTAAGTAAGCAAACATTTTAAATAACTTAGGCTAGAAAATGCATGTGCTCTTAGATGGACACGCTTCTTTTAGTCAGACAGAACCGACCATATCTTTGAATTAACTTCTTGTTCCTCATAACCCACTTGTGTGCACTGTGTTGACCTCCTGGGAAAGAAAATCAAATCAACTGCAAATTGCCTGAACAGATTTGTCTGAACCCATGGAGCAGCAAATCCTACATTTACATTATTCACTCAAGACAAGTGGTACTTGCCACACCTTCTACTCAAAAGGTCACACGGAATTTTTTATACTCACTAAAATAATAAGGCAGTGGGCCATAGGTTTGAATTCATTGTCTTCATATGATTCCTAGATCATGGTGGAAGGGAGAAGAGAATAAATGACTTGCAGGAAAGTTCAGAGGAGCAAGGAGAGAAAGTGGGAAGGAACACTTTCATGTTGATGAAAGAGTTTCATTTCAGATGGATCCTCTCTTCAGCTAACTTTGGGGACTGGCATATGGCATATGCTACAGATGGATAGGCAGCAATACACATACAGCTGTAAGGTTCTGGCACTCCTGGTCCTGGCCCACGCTGCCAGCTGGCCAGCAGAAAGCAGAAAGCAGGTTTGCAGGACAATTTGATTTTCCACAGCTGCTGTACAAAGCACGAGGTCAAGGGAGGTGAGAAGGAGAGTGAGGGGATTGTAGCTGGCTGGTCCTTGCTTACAGCACAGAGGCTGAATTCACCCATGACAACTGCAATATCCCAGGCAGCAACTTTCTCCATGTACAAGCCCTTCACTTAAATGATGTGCTAATGTAAGGTTTTGGTCTTTACTGAGCACTCCAGAATCCATTATAGTACAATATACAGGAATACCATACAAGATGGGTGGTTCTTGTCTAATGCACACTAAATATACCAAGAAGATTGAAGTATGGTTTTGTGGGAAAATAACATCTCTGTTTGGTAGTTATGTTTAGGAAAACTCACTCTGACACCCCTTTATGTGTTGACAACAAATAGGTTTTTTAAAGAAATTAAAATAAGACCCCCTTGTTGCTGGAATCAAAGTCAAAAGCAAAGTCCTCTGCACACAGTCAAAAGCCTCAAATTTCTGCTAGTGGGGTTTGAATCACAATTTACTATTATTTTCACAGGAGCCAAAAGTCACAATACTCACTTTAATGGGATGCCTTACTAGAAATATTTAATTTCATAGATATAGGTTTTAATGAAACTTAGCTGTTTATCAATTATTTGAAATTTTTTGAAAACAGTTTTGTTATTATATTATGTCAAGCCATGTGTACAAAAATTTTCTTGTGAAATTTCCTGACAACACTACCAGTTATATCAGATGATGAGGATAAGGCTGGAGTATGAGGATTTTCATATTGACAGGCTTGAGTAACTGGAAAAAAAATGCCAGAAAGAATACGAATATGGAAAAATCCCTCCTATGCAGAAAGGCTGAGAATGTTAGGTTTGTGCAAGATGGAAAAGAAAAGGCTCTGGGGAGACCTTTTTGTGACTTCTAAGGGGGCTTATAAGCGAGATGGAGAGAGGTATTTTTACCAAGGCCTGTCGTGATAGCACAAAGTGTAATGGTTTTAAATTGAGAGATTATAGGTTTAGAGTAGGTGTTAAGAAGAATTTTTTTTTACTGTAAGAGTGGCAAGGCCCTGGAATAGGTTGCCCAGAGATGCTATGGATTCCTCATCCCTGAAAGTGTTGAAGGCCAGGTTGGATGGGGCTTTGAAACATTCAGTCTAGTGAAAGACCCCATGGCAGTGGGGTGAAACTGGAAAACTTTTAAAGGTCTCTTCTAACCAAACCATTCTAAGATTCTATGATTCTATGAAATTCTCAGCATGAGGAAAAACCTCTCTACCTTCAGATATACAAGGTGATCTCTGATCTGTTCATCACTCTGCATGAACGAGACCTTGAGGGCATGATAAGTAGTTCCACAAAAACATCAACTTAGTATTCAGAGGCACTCAAAAAAAGAAATTCATATACTAGGAATTATTGTGAAAGAAACAGAGAATAAACCAGAAAATATTATTCTAGAATATAGATCTATCATTCACTCTGACTTTTAATTTTGTACCCTAGTCATCTAATCTCAGAAAACATATGTATCAAAAGGTTCAAACGCTACCAGGATGGTTGTATGGATGACTTAATAGGCTCAAAACTTCAGCTCGGAAAAGAGATCATTTCAGATCATAACACAAAGGTCTACAGAATCAGAGACTGATTCTGATAATGGCCAGAGGCTCATTACTCATTGCTCTTCTAGCACTGAAGGTGGTTGCTGGCCACCACCACAAAAAAAACATAAATCAAAACAAAAAACTAGTAGAATTTGATTCAAGGAAGAAACAAAAAGATTTTTTTTTCATGAGTTAACATGAGTTAACCTTTGTAACAATTCACAAAAGGACCTAGTCAATACAAGAGGTATGTGTGGTATTAGTAGAAAGAATGGTTCATAGAAAGTTACTAAATAGACAAACTGCAGATGTTAAGGGAAATACTTGAGCTGAAAATAACTGAAGACTTGGAAAGCATTAGAAAGAAGTATCACACACTGTTGTTCTTCTACCCCTTCTGCTTGCATGTCCACTTACAGGCCAGTGTTGGCAAATGAGATTAATCTGAACTGTGTGACTGCTCTTTCATTCCTACCATAAACCTCTGTGTGTGTTTCGTATGTATCATGGCTGCCTGACAAATTGCCTAGCAAGGAAACAAAAATTTATATTCACAAGAATTGATAAAGGTAATTGTATCTTAACAGATTATTAGAAAAGGTGCATGAAGAAAATTTTGGAGACAGAAGAAGACATTTTGTAACTCAGTCTACTTGATCCTCTGTGACGGAAGGCAGAAGCCTAAATGAAGAATTCAGAGAGATGAGCAAGCTAAGTAGAGAGAGACCACTGGCAGTAGCAATAGGCAATGCAGGTGCCCTGCAGACTGCTCTGCAAAGGTCCATTACTCTGCAAGTTTACCATCTTCAACGGGGGTTTTGTGGGCACAACTCTTCAGAACCCAAAGGTGCTTTTTCATTTGTCGGAAAAAAAAAAAAAAACAAACAAAAACACCTCCTTTTCCTCCTATATGGCCAACATTCAAGAAACACACCTTCTTATTTGGTATATAATACAGAGTTCTCAAGCAAATATGTCTTTCACAGTCTGTAAAAAAGTCTTTTCTTCTCTTTTACATTAAGTATTCAAAAGGCTACCGAGGTAGAGGGTGAAGTTGACTCTAAAATCTGGGGTCAGAGATTTGCACCAAGTTGCTAAACTACTTGTCTCTTAATTCATTGAATAAACATGTAACCAGACTCAATAAACAAGGCTGAAAGTGCCTTCTTCAAAAAGGACCTTACTAAAAATGAACTGACCAGATTTAATTATTTCCATCCGAAATAAGAGACAAAGTGATTTAAAAGTTGCTAGCCTTTACCTAGGGGAAATTTTTTCTTTCTTTTTTTTGTCATTAATTAAATGACATAGGATTTGCATAAAAGCAGCATCTTACTTCCATTTCTAATAACATTTAGAACTTAGGCTTCTGAGCTTTCACTCAGGTCTGCATGTTATGTAATTCATATGTAATTTGTCCCTCAAGTATTTTCTGGTACAACAATGTCTACTGGGAAAGCTACACAGGTGAAAATTCAGGATACAGCGTATCCCAGAATTTCCTACTAACAGTGTACGGGTAAAGCCATTCCAATCTGAAGGAAAAAATACTGTGGACATAAATGTAGAGGTTTACATCAGTTTGCCTCTGGACCAAATTAAACTCTTCCACCTTTTTTTTGTTTATTAAATGCAGATAAGTTTGGGAATACAGCCTGCGCTGATAGCTAAGTCCCCTTGGGAGCTCCAGGAAGTCTCATGCAGACAAGGTATGGAGCAGCCTCCAGCAACCCTGGCCAATGTAGAACACAAAAGATGTGCAGCTGCAGCATGTGCATAACTTGGAAAGCCTCATCAGCCAACAATGCAAGGGAATTAACAACCCTTTCTCTTTTTTTTTTCTTTTTGGTATGGACATTGCTGATGGTGACTGTGCTTTGTATTTGCATAAGGATAACCTATTGTAATGTGTATCTATTCAGGTTTGCTTGTGATGCTTTCTTCTTATTCTCATTTATAAAGAAAGAAAATGCTTTGGTCCTCTGAGAATAACATCAATGAATCCCAGAAAGTATTTATTGTTCTATGTACATAATGCACTTTTGCAAAGATCTTTTGGAGTAAAAAGAACAATGAATGATTCCTCTGTCATTGAAAGGGAAGAAAAAACCTGTAGATGAACATCATTAACTGCTGTTAAAATTTGACAGCCTGTAAAATAAATAATTTTAAACTGACAAACCCAGTTCAATTATCTTCTAAACTGTATGTGGAATATATTGAGTCCTCAAGAGATGTTATTTCTACAAGAATTGTGGAGGCATAGACTTCCCCCTTTACAATGGATCTGCAATGGCTTGTGCCATCAGAGAAAAAAACTTTGATGATGCATTAACATGGTCCTGACCCAGCTGGTTGGCATGCACTGTCACTCCAAAATTCCATTAATAGGGTGCCTGAGGACATGAACTCAGTTTGACTTGAAAGCTTTATGTGTTTCAATTAAAAATGCATTTATTTAATTAATGTAGACATTAGAGAGAACACTAGTTTAAAAAGGAAGACTGAATCTGATAGACTATCTTCATCTTTTTTTGAGACATCTGGGAAATGTTGCTTTTTTTGCAAGTGTAAGATATAGGAAAGGGAGGAACGGAAATATTGCAAATTAATAGATAGGAGGCACTGAGGAAATTATCAGGCCTATTGCACTCAAAGTAGGTATATTTGGAGGTGGATAGCTCTCTTTTCTCTGTCTCTCTCTTTTTTTTTTTCTTTTCTTTTTTTCTGTTTTTTTCTTTTCTGTTTTTATGGCTGAGGAGACAGTGCTAATTCCACTCACAGGTGCTTAAAACAAGAGGAGTTTGGCCACAATGGAAAAAATGTTTACTGGCATCACTTAAAGTGTAAAATCAATGCTTTTTGTAATCCAATAAATGTGACAAAATTCCACCGTTGCTGACACCTGAACAATTTCATTGAAAGAGAAAAGTGAAGAGATGAAGGAAAAATACAGCTAAGGGACATATCACCACAGACATTCCTACTGAACCTAGTCCCCATAGACTCTATTTTCTATTTTAATAAAATGTTCTGCTACTCTTACCAACTTAACTCACTTGAAAGATCATTTCCACTCCACAGCAGACTCCAGGGCCTTATCAAAATAAGATTCAAACTCCAAGTACAATTGCTTTTTTTGAAGCCTCGGAAGATCTCATGAAGAAGATGCCACTTCAGTCCTGCTTTTATAGATGTAATTTTCTGATGCAGAGTTCATTTTAAATAATTAGCTGTCTTGTGGATTGCAGTCACAAATGGATACCTCTTTCCTAAGACACTCTGTACGGTATCCATTCTTATCAACCTAATGTAAACAGAGATTTAGTTACCCACAGACACACCACATAGATCTTATCTAGCACAGAAACACCAAATTAGCACTGACTGATTCTTAGGTAGCTATCAGCTAGCTGGCAGCTGTGATTTTTCATATCCAGTACATCTGCTTGATACCATATGCCAAGGCTAGATCTAGGGATTTTGGCACCTTGGTCTGGTTGGACAAATCCTTTGACATGTTTTCTCCTTGATGTGAGACCAAACAATGAATAGCTTCAATTGCATGTGCACTTAGCATTGTCTAGATTATTTGTTTACTTTGAGCAGTTGTACAAATGGGACAATTCTGCAATCTGATAAAAAGAGGGGAACTTTGATACATATCACAGAATAATGATGTGTCAGAGAGTGGACACACAAGTATTGCTTTTTAAGCTGCTGTCACAAAGCTTGACCTCGCTTACCATAAAGGAAAACTGGTAGTCTATGATGGTTTTCTGGCCTGTTGAACAAGATTCAAAATCCTAAGAACAAGACAACCACACAGATTCTTTAAGATATGATGCAAATGGAGCCATAGTATCTCATGGTTGTTCTGGCTTAGTTCAATAACACAACAGAACAGATCAGTCATTTTAATTTTGCTGATATTGTGCACAAATCTATCCCATCACCACGAACATTGCTGCTTTTCTGCTGCTTTTTTTTTTCAGCTGCTCTTTCCCTTCCACTTTGGCCAGCTCCAGAGTCTCTAAAGATGCACAGTAGCTCAGAGAAGGAACTGATCCAGCTAAAATACTCTTGAGGAGGTGAGAGGGTAGCAGACACTCTCATAGAAAGCTGTTCTTAACAGGTTTCATTATGTGGTAGCTCACAGGCTAGACCTGCCACTAGAGAGGAGATAGGGACAAGCATTAATGACCAGCCAAGGAGAAGGGCAGAGCATTCCTTTTTGGTAGATTCCTACCTTCTTTCCACATTAAAAATACCAGGTAACCATAACCAAAATTATTTAAAGCAATAGTCTGCAGAGCATCTCTTCCTGAAGGACAGAAATAAAATTCATTTAAAATAAAACGAAAGAAAGGATTCCTATTTATATAGGTTTTTCGTATAAGAGTCCACTTTCACTTGGGAATGTTAAATGGAAATTCCATTGGATAGAGTAGATTGAAAGCTGCTGATTTCTGGTGGATGGGCTCAGCTGTGGTTGAGTGCATATGCAACCCAGCATATTTTGTGTGTGAGACCAGCCAGCCTGACAGCTCTGGTGGGGACAGGAGAGGTCCCAGATGGGCTGAGCTAAAAGAGCTCAGCACCCCAGCTTGCCTGACCATGAGCAGTTCCAGACACAGGGTACTGCTGGTGCTCTGGGACTGACCCTGCTGAGCAGCAATTGACTGCAAAGGCTGAAGTCTGGCTTGGAGACTTTCAGGAACAGCCAAGTTGTCCAAAGTATCTGGACATGGGGTGGGCATGGTGGGGATGGATGGGTTTCCAATTTATTCTGCACCTGAGAAATTGCCATCAAAATTCATCAAGTCCCAACAAATTCACTCATGTTTTTTGCATAATCCATTGTTGTGAGAGGCATAAAGCAACAAAGCAAGTATGAGCAGAGTCCCTGGCTCTGGGAGCACCACATTTTCTTTCCCTCAAGAATACCCACCTCAAGAAAGATACATGCTGAACGTTATAGGTATTACTGCACACAGTTCTTTCTTTTCCATGTTTCAAAGGGATGAAATGGCACACGGCTTTTATCATTTTTAAATTATAGCTCTTTTTATTTATAAAGACTTCAGCTTGAAAAGCTGTTAAAAGTAATAAACCACATCTTTCTGAGAATACAATTCCATTATTTAATCATGCCCAGAGGCAGCAAAGACACTGGGAAATAATTGTCTTTTCGTCACTCAAGCATGAAACGCCCAACATTGTTTGAAACCTAATTCTAACAAACGTTTAATATTCTAGTTCAGAAATCCCTTGACCATGGGTAAGTACAATCTCATTTCTCAGTCTTTTAAAACAGTTTGATGAAGTATCCCAGCAGGCATAAGTTGTGTTTTCTTCTCTAGATTTTTTTTTCTGTCAGCAAGGTTTCACTTTTTGTAGCCAGACCTACCAGATCACAATTTCTATAATATTTAAGCATCTCCATAGCACATTCATTCATCTAATTTCTTCAATCTAAAAATTCCCCTTTAATTTTTGAGGAAATCACACCTGAAGAAAATGAAGCACAGGGAACAGTGGATCCAGAGATTCTGTACCTAAATGAATATGGAAAGACTGCATTTACTGCAATAGCATTGTTTTGGCACAATTTGCGTTTCTTGGAATTTTTTTTCAACTAATTAGAAAATTAGTCGAGTCTTTCAGTATATTTTTCCACACCATGATCAAAAGATTTTTTTCACATTTCACAAAATCAAGAGATTTTAGCACTTAGAAATAAATTAATTAGGCAATGTTAACATTGTCCTCATAATTATAGGCCCAGTAAGTGAAGACACAGACCAGAATGATGCTGTTACAGGACTGGATGTCTGTCTCATCCTGACTCCATAAGCACAGGAGAACAGAACATAAATACTAGATATTGAGGATTGATATTTACTACAAAGGGCCCACAAATGACAGACTTAGATTGAAATTCAGAGCTAAAGTCCTATAAAGAGTGCTACCTATAAGGTGCTTTGAGTACATTGATATAGATGCTATTAAATAATAGAGTTAAAAAATAAAACCTTTGCAATATGGGATACATCCAGTGCTTTTTATAAACTCTGACTAAAGTGAAATAATTTGAGCATTGACAGAAACCATAATGCAAGTCACAGTTTGTGAGTTACTCCTCCTTTTCAAAGCTCCAGTGAAGTAACTGGGCCATTTCATGCTGCAATTGAAAAGATCAGGGCCTAAAATAGTGCAGGTGAAACAGGGAATCCAAAATGAGTTTTAACTCCTGCAGATACATGCAGAGTACCTGAATCAATCAAGAAAACAGGCTACTGACCTCAAAAAAGAAAATTAAATAAGCACATGGCAGAGAACAGAGAGTAGCTCTTTACAATGGTGCAGTAGTTCTACAAGAAGAATGAAGAAAAAAATCAGGAGACAACAATTCATATTCTATATATTAAAGGTAGGGGTAAAGGTTTGTTTCAGGCAAGTGCCACCAAAAAAAAATTGTTTCTGAGTTTCAGCCTAAACTGTGGTGCAGCATAGCATCTGGGCACAGGCCAGATCTCTGATCATAGATGGGTGTTTGTAAAAATAAAGAGACAGCTCATTAAAAACATTGCTAAATTTTTATAAAGCAGAGTAAATGCAAAAGAGACAGTTAACATTTTTGTATGTTTGGCCATACTATTTTTCATTATATTCATTAAAAAGTGAAGCCATCTCCCTTTCTCAAAGGGTACTGATTGGAACCTGGGGAATGAACCTCACCCTGAATGTTGAATTCCAATTACATTTGAAAATGTCTAAACAATTTCTTTGTTTATTTCTTCATGGAAGTTGTTCAGATTTACTTTGATTATGTGTGGGTTTTATATATATGCATATATGCTTCTAAATAATGTTATGGTTTTTTTATCAGAATCAAAAGATATTATTGTAAATATGCATTTTTCACAAAGATTATGCTGAATAACCTTAAAGACTATCAAGGTAGTGCACAGCACAGAGAACAGCTGAATTCTCTGTCCTCTCAGTTTGCTATTTGCCTTGCCAAATATGTAGTGAAAATGTAATAAAGGGGCTCGGTGAGTGGACTTTAAATGAACTGACAATTTGAGCTTTGAATGATCACTGGTTTGTGACTATTTGGGGAACATGACTGCTGGAATAAAAAATGGGTAAAGACAAAAACTATTCTCCTCTGACAAACCATTCTTCTAAAGAAATTGAACTGTGTTTTGGTTTTTTTCTCCTCAGCAGAGAAATTATACTTAATCCATTGAGATGTAAAAACTCCATAAAAGAGACTCTTTACAGGAGCACTTAGGTCACTAGGTTAAAGAAAGTGAATGGTATTCCTAATGGAAGATAAACGGTTGCCCTGCGGGGTTTTATCTGTCATACTAATCTCAAAAAGCATTTCATATAAAAGTAGAGTTAAAAAGACTTAAAGCAAGCTTCACCACTGCAGTAAACTAATACCTGTGGCTTACTGCCTCTGCCCTACATATGTGAAATGTTTAAAATGTTTGGCAGGAAGCTTTTTCCCACATTTGGCTAGGCATGCTCAGTGAACCCAATGTGAGATAATCCAAAACAATTCAGGTTCAACAAAGGTTGGGAAAATATTATAGGGGACGTAAAGCTTTGATGGAAAGCTTCTTTGATCTTGAGATTATAAAATACACAATTTCTAATCTGACAAATTTTTAGCTGCAAAGCAGAATATCTAAACATTCCTCTTTTGTCATAACAGTTTAATCCCTTAAGAATGTGATTTAAACCATTGGGGAGCAAAGGTTACCACAAGATTTGTATGAAAAAGGAAACCTGCCCCAGACACCTAGATAGAAAAATGTGAAGGCCATTAAATTATATAACTAAATACTATCTGCAGATTGGCACTGCCAGGTCACCTTCAGTTCAAGCTGTGTCAAATATCTGTTGTTCTAAACATGCTTCTTCACTGAATGAATATTAAAATACTTACGATCATTTTAAACTTTGAATTTTGTGCTCAAAATGACCCACTTTGCCATGCATGAAAAATAGCATCAATACAATAAGAGTTTAGGTATCAACATCTGTGGAGTGTAAGGTTTTGTTCTGGGGTTGGTTTTGAGGGGGGAGGACATTGATTATTTCTGATGTATTTATTAATCTCATAAAAGGTATTTCTTCTTCCTACCAATCTTTCTTAGGGCAATAGACTATGAAAAATCTGCCACTGACATAAAAATAATGATTTTTAAATTAAAATCACCCTTACAAAGCATTGCTTATTTATTAGCCCAGCAATTCTTGTAAGGAAACATGATCAGCAAAAGCAAATACAAAATTGTTTTGAGTTATGTACACCATGATTCAATATCACAAGTCACATTTAAATCTGTGCATTGGAGTTCATAAAATATGTCTTTTGGTGTTGATATACCACAAATCATTAAACATTAATTTGAGCACAAAATCTAATAGAGTACCAGACAGCTTCTAATGGGTTTTAAAGTCAGTTGGATCAGACTTCAAAATTTGTAGGAAAAAAAAAATCAGACAACAAAAATCCTATTTATTTCCCCTCTGAAACTGAAAGCAAAGTTCATCCTTTTTGTTTGAAAAGCCAACAAGTAGAAATTTAATTCCATGGTGACTTGATTTCGATGGATCTGCACAGTAGTGTTTGTCACTAATGTTTGCAACTAAATATCTTTATCCAAACTCCATTCAGTTTTCAGCTTTTTTAACAAATTGTTCCCTACCCTATAATCATGCCTGAAAAAGAGAAAAAGTCTGGGAGCAGAAGACAGGGATTGAAATAATGACTAGAATGGGTTTTTTACAGTCATTATACAAATGAATATAAATAGTGATGATTAATACATGAATTGTCAATTTAGAAAGCACAGCCCTGTACAATGTTGTACTACAAAATGAGGAAAACATGGATCTTTGTGGTAGAGGTTTTTACAGTAGCTGAACTTTTGCTTATACTTGGGTGGAACTCTTCCCATTCAGTAGGGAAAAATAAATGTTGATAAGACTGAATCTCCATAATCTCAAATGTAGCAGAAATCATATCAGAAACAGTAGATATATCAGTTCCTGACATTGTGTTACTTCTTATGTTTCTTGTTCCTACATCAATGATAAAAGTATTTGTTTTTTCCCTTGTCAAAATGTGCAACTCTTAATCACTCCAAAATCTTCACAAAAATTAATTTTAACAAAAAACCTCAATAAAAATTCCACATATACCCAACAAAACCCACACAAATTTTGGTCTGTCATTATATTAAATCTAGTGGAAACCACCTAATAGGTGCAAGAGGAGAGTAAGGTGGGAGGAGAGGCACCCTAATTGCACAAACCTCATTCCTTTTGGAAACAAGTATATATTTGATTAGAAATAGCATTTTAAAAAATAGCTGCACGCTTACTAATCTTTCTGGAATCACAGCTGATCTTCTCGACATGCCGTGTAACCACAAAATGAGGCTTCTGACCCAGTGTAGGGAAGTAGGGTCACTGCTCCTCATGTACAAAGGTTGAATTAAGGACATGATATTCCTTGAGCTCCATAGAATTTATAGGATGTGGCTCTGCCTGGCTCCTCACCTGCTCAGACAGACATTACATGCAGGGATTATCAGGTAGTTTTCAAATTATTTCCCTAGAGCTTTTTCTGTTTCCTGGCAGTGTAGAGTTTGGCCCATTAAACTATATAGACTTCTGTATAAATCTGGGCTAATATTATAACAGACATTATTCATTTCAGTGGGCAACACATCTACCATTAAGACCTCCCTTTACCATCCTCTATGTCTGTGAAATGCTATCCATATTTCCAGATTCCATTATGCCCTTCAGCAGAACAATTTTGGATGTACAGCTGTGTGCTGATATAGCAAAATAAGAAAGTCCCATAATATTAAAAACATATTTTCAATGTGTTTCCTTCACTAAACATCATTACAGCTAAATGGAATTGTAAGAACATATGATTTCTTAAAATAATCAGAAAGAATTTTTACACAGTATATCCATTACAACTTCTTCATTTCAACCACAAAAATTATTTGCAGAGGTTTCATAAAATATTTACATAATGTTTTCATTAAATACATTATTGTTAATATCCATCTGAATCAAAGAGAAGACACTGGGGAAAACCTGTGAGAGAGAAACAGGGAGCTGGGAGAACACTCATGCTGAAACAAGCTACATACACCCATGTGACTGACCCAGAAACGATTTAGTTGTTGCCAGTACAGCTGTCTTTGAAGTCAGCCAAACAACCATATTCTACTGCCAAAAAAAAAAAAAGAAAGAAACCTTCATAGTTTGGCATCAGTGTTTTGCAATCGGTTTGTCAGAGTTCCAGAGCAGCTATTTTAATTTTTAAAGTGATTCCTCTCTAATCTTCAATTCCTATCTGTTTAACACAGTGTCTTGAACAGTCTTTACTTCCCTGACAGAAACCTCTTCTCTGTGTATCCTCCTTCAAACCCACCTTTGCCATCTGCTGCTTCCATTGTTCTTCCACTGATGTGGATGCATTTCATTTCTCCAAGTTTGTCTTTGCTCTCAAGAAAGTTCAGTAAAGTAAAACCAAACCTCTTATATATTAAAGTCTGTCCTTTCTTCAGTCTCAGAGTCTTTCAAAAGACCCCACAATATCCCTCGTTTTGCTTGTGTTTTCTTGATATTGTCACATCAATTTTGACTGAATTTCTGCTAAATATTCCAGTGCAAGCTTATAAAATCTTCCTTCTTGTAGAACATGCCCTTTTACTATCAGTTGTAGGTTGTTACTTCCTTCACTTGAGAACTTGTTATAGTCCCAACACACATAATAATATTTAATGACCACTTTCTTCCCCTGTTCCAAATCTTTCCTGTCTGCTGATGTGCTGTGCAGCTATAAATCATCTCTAGGGTTTATCTTTGCTTTTGCTTAATTAGACTTGAAAGATTTCTTTTTGTTTTAGTTTTCTTCCAGTTTTCCCATTCTTTATTCATAATTTTTCCAACTTGTTGCCTCACTTGGATATTGAATTTTGAACCCAGATTTGTTCATATTTCAAGAGTCAGTGAAAATAAACTGCCATATTGTCTTTCTGACCAATATCTGTGCTGTATTACAAACAGTCTTCTAAAGTGATAAAAAAATTCTCTAGGAAGTTTTCATTTTCTGTCTTACTACAGTTCACTTTGTTCATCCATCATCCACTACAGCAGTTTCTTGTCCTTCTCCTTGTAGGGTTAGTCTCAGAAATTTTGGACTTCCTATTTAGAATTTATCACACTATAACATTTTTTCTCCTTTTAAAGGTCCAAAATATGACAGAACTGATGCAGTGTCTCTGAAAGTCCTATGACTCCTTTGACTACCAAAAGTGGCACTACATTTAGTCACCTGAATGATTCCCTACATGCCCAGTCTACATCTGTTTTTAGGCTCCCTCTATAGTCCAGAACAAGTGTTCAAAACGAGGATTCCCCTCCAGAGATGCACTTTTCCTATTCATTGACCAGAAGGGAACCTACTCATTTCATTTCCAGAGAGGTCAAGTTAGTGCAGCGCATCCTGTGCTCAGTGACACATTCTTCTACTTATGGGAACTACAGAGGGTATTACTTTCTTCTCTGTGTTTCCTGAATGCCTGAAACTGCCCCTGATTATTGCTATATTCATTTCATTTCAAATTTAAGATGGAAAATTTAACCTTTTGTCTAGCTCCTGCCAAGCTCTTACTACTGTGAAAAGATATCTGGTTTCAGGATCAATGATGGAATATATCTTCCTGAATTTCCTCTACTTCAAGTCTGTGTCAGAAACAAGAATGAACTCTAATACTTGCATTATAGCAGACTGAAGAAAGATTAGGTTGTTCTAGAAAAAGATCACCAAAAGAAAGTTTTTTGAGATTGCTTAAATAAAGCAAAATATATTCATATTCCCCAGTTCACTCTGGGTTGGCTGACAGGAAGCTCTAAGGACACATCATTGAATTTTATTTTTTTTAATTTAACATGGAATGTTAAATGAAGTCAACAACATTAGCCAGAGGTCAAGAAAGTCTGAATTTCAATTTGATGAGGTTGACATTCAATCATCTGAAAGACCAATATTGCAAACCTTTGACTGCTCTCTCTCAGGAAGAATCAGTAACACAAAAGGGTGAGCATCATTCTTTCCCATTGATTTCAAATGGAAATAGAGGTGAGTGCACCACAAGTACTGAGCACCTTTCAGGACTAGGACTTAATTTAAAGGAGGAGAAAATGAAGCTGAAGTTACAAGAAGAGCAGCCTGAAGGTATAGTTAAACAAAATGGTCCAGGCAATAGGATGCTGGGAAATAGAGAATGTTAAGTAGGTATAGTACCTTTGTGGAGACCAGGACTTTCAGGAATCCCTGAGTATTATTCTCTATATATAATTATTTATTATTATTATTATTTTTGTTGTTGTTATTATTATTATTATTATTATTATTATTATTATTATTATTATTATTATATTACATCATTAACTAAATGTAATTATTTGAGTGAAGAAGATTACTGGAATATGAGAATAATATTTATAATTTCTTTCCCTGTAAGGACTATCTCCTGATTATTTGTGCAGAACAAAGCTCATTTGAGAGATGTTAGGAAGTTGAAACATTTAAAAAATAAAGATTTATAACAATTTTCATTGGGAAGGTGAAGAGGGGAGAGAACTCTAGAGTATTCAGCTGTCAACCTTATTTTAACATAGACATAAATATTTCTTTCACCAGAATGGACATGCAGATTAGGCCCAGAGCAAAACCTTTTTAGGAGATAAATGCTCTTTACACTTATTTTCCTCCTTTGCAGATGATGGCAACAGTGAATGTTGCCAGAGAAATTTGTAAAAATCACACTGAACCCAAATCTAAAACCAAGTGCCCCCCATGGAAAAACTGGCTAGTCTGGAAGAGGTTGGTTTCAGAGCTAGGCAGGAGGAGCATGAACAAAAGAAAGCAGCTGAGCAGGATAAAAGCTTCATCTGGAAGGGACAAAGGAATTATTTTGGAATTAGAACAAAATGGGTAGGAAACAGACTACCCAGAACCACTTTAAAGGTCTAGTGTCAGAAAATAAGAAACAGATTTGATTAAGTGAGGCCAAGTAAACATTGTTCATGAGGAGAAAGGAAAAAAAAATCGATACTACTGCAGGCAAATCTGCAGACTGGGGACAGCATGAAAAAAGAAGAATGACGAAAAAATAGCATGGTCAGAAGAAAGATGAAAGTGTACAAAAATATCTGGTAATTACCTGCACGGTTATTTGGAAAGGATAGCCTCCTACTCAAATTTAGTGCCAAGAAGCTTATCAAAAGTTCATTCTCTTGACAATCCAAGTTCGTGCTAATAGGCTATAATTGACTTCTGACAACTTTCAACTGGAACCAGGCACAAGGACCAAGAAATGTAAAAAAAAAAGAAAACAAAAAGAAAACAGGAATTCTGTTCAAAGTGTCCACTCCAAGGTACTGAAACATTTGTGTCAAAACATAGAACATTAGCCATTTCTCTGGGACAGGGTGAAGGGGGAGGGGCATTTGGAGAAGATTATGACCATTAGGAGGACACAATGACCTTCTTTTTAAGCATTTAAATTAAAAACTAATGCTCAATAATAAATATTAATTCCTCCTTTCACAAAATCTTAAATTCCTTGCAAATTTACTTTAAACTGTACTGCTGTTTTCAGAGTAGCATTTCCTTGCTAGTGCTTTCTAGCAAGAGTTATCTAGTGTTTAGTGTTTCTTGCTAGAAGTGAGCTGCTTCTTGTAGCTTCTCATGTAAGATATTCTGCTGCTTGGCAGGAAGCCTAAGACTTTGAAATTGTAGTTCTGCGTGCAAATTTGTTCCAGGAATCCAGTCTTTGGCTCTTTATCCTCTTTTTTGTGCTACTGATCCAATGACTTTAAATTGCTTTTTAAAAGAAATTTAATGAAGTAATAATGTTTTATTTCAGCTTGATATGCATTTGGTTGGTTTACTCGGGATACAGTTACCAAACATGACTCACCCCAGGATGATTGTGTTTCAGTTTCAGCCAGGTGCACCCAGGACTTGGCAACCATCATCCTGAAGCTGATGCCTGTGCTAATTCTGCACTTAGTGACCTTCATGATGTGGGTGTTTGGAATGATTCTGTTGGCACAAATACAAATTCTCTCATACAACCATCTGTTCCTTGTGGAGAGGAATTTTCAACAGGTATCTGGGATGTTTCATCTACAGCACTTAGTTTTCAGCACAACTCCATGTTTTTGGTAGGAAAATAATGTTTTCACTGCCTTGCAGAAAGTAGGGCCACCAGTGGTATTTGGAGACAGAATTCTTCATTGGTCTTAACTGCAAAGGGAACCTGCTGAACGCTTCCTCATGACACTTCAAACAACCTCAAGGCTGAAAGCTGGTCTTTCAACCCCAAAATTCTTATTACTGCCATTCTCCTATCACATATCCACTTTCACAAACCCCATACTTACCTGCCCTGGCTGTGTGTGAGGATGGACCAGTACGTGGCCAGTTGATGACCAAGATTTTGTCTAATTGGCTGTAGCATAGTGTGTCCAATGTGCTTGAGTCTCTTTGATACCCTGACTTAAGGAACTACAAACATCATTCACAGAAATAGGTATACTTCTTTTTTCCTTAATTTGGCCTACATCAAACAGCCAGGCAGGGAGAAAGGTTTTCATTTTTCCCAATTAACTGTAAGCCTAACAGCTAGTTCCTAATATAAACCTTAGAGGATTCCTGTTCCACTGGAACCAATGCCGGCATCTGTGCGGCATCTGTTTTAAGACAGATATACCAGTATAGAATGACATTTTTGCTTAGTATATGCAGGTTAATTTCCTTGAGGTCATTACTGATTTTATATGCTCTTTGGAGACTTCCTGCTCTTCAGAAATTCCAGCACAGTTTATCTACCACTTAAATGCACTAAAAGAGGTAAGCGGCATTTTGTCTACAGGAACAAGTTTTTTGCAATTTTCAGGTTTAAAAAAAGAAAAACTGGGAAAAAAAATCTATCTCATTTGAATATTGAAAATGAGTTCTCTCTGCAATAAGAGATAAACTAACTCATATAAGGCATGCATTTGCACAGAAGATGAACAGAGATCCTATATGGATTTTCAGAATCACAAGTTACGTGACAATGATTTTGAAACAAATGTTGTCATTTGCATGGTGCACAGGGGACTTTGCAGTAAGATTTAGTGATTATAGCAATTTCTCTTTTAGTACTTCTGAGACACCTTCTCTTTTAGGAATTTATCTTTTGGGGATAAGTATGTCTTTCTTTTTAATCTTTCAAGATTCTAAGGCTCAAGAAGCCTTTATTGGTGAGGAGGGAGAGGAATTACACTGTCTTATGATCTAATTCCCAAATAAATCCAATGCATGGAAAAATTTGGAAAATTTAGTTCAATTTACCTCATCTCATTTTGATTTGTGTTTCAGGGATTCTCCCTCCCAGATTAGTGTGCTACACTCTATACAATGACATGATATTTTAGGATTCAATCTGAACTGGCCACTAATGTCAGCTTCCATTGTTGTCAGACCATTTTTAGGTGCTCGGTGCTCTACAGAAATTACCACAGCCACTTGATGCAGAGTCTCTGAGCTCTTCCGCTTCTTCAACTTAGATTTCATAGAATCACTAAGTCACATAATTATTTATGTCTAACTGTTAAGACCAGGAGTCCAGCCATTTATCCAGCACTGCCAAGTCCACCACTAAACCATGTCCCTGAACATCACATCTACATATTTTTTTGAATACCCTCATGGATGGACTTGACCACTTCCCTGGGTAACCTGTTCCAATATTTGGCAACCTCATCAGCGAAGCAATTTTTCCTAACATCCAATCTAAACCTCCTCTGGCATTACTTGATGCCAATTCCTCTTGTTCTAAATTTCTTATTTCAATCCTATTAAAAATGTCCTGCCTTATGTGTAGTTTTTCATGTATTCATTTATGATCTTACCTTCGTAGCAGTTAAATCCTTTAATGTATTACTTTTGGAGACAGCTGGCATACAGAGTGATGAGCAACGTAAGAGTCTAAATCAGGGAAGTGTTTCCAAGCAGTCAACTTTTTTTTTACAGATAAATACTAGTTCTTTCTCCTTCTTCTCCTAACCAGCTGGATACAGGCCAGTTTTAAATAAAAAGAGTGCAGCTATATCAACTGTAGTATTATGGTCGAACTAAGATTTTCAAAGTGTACAGGCCATTCAGACTTTCTCATTTTCTTTATGCTATTTAACTGGTTAGGAGGTTTTAGAGCCAGAAAGGTGGGGAATAAAAATCAGTATAAGCTGCAAATCTCAGTAACTTATGATGCACACGCTCCTTATGTGCACAGCACATCATTGCAAGTGCCACATTTGGGATAAAAATGTGCTGACCGTGTCTTGTGGTGCTTCATCAAAATTCCACAAGTGCAGGAATGTATTTTGCAAGTGGTATTCTACCGCGGGGACTCTGGGAGGTTTCAAATATGCTCCTCTGGAAAACTTGGGACTTTTGAAAGCATCTGTGTAAGCCCTTCTTCTATGTTAGAGGGTATTCAGAGAAATGCTAAGTCTTGAGAGTTTACTTTCGGGTTCTTTTAGTGTTTAACAGTGCATTTTAATGGCATCAGTTTTGTTGCAGAGACAGAAGAGGGCATTTCTCTTTTATTATATCAGTCTGGAGAGAAAAAGGTACTGCAGAGAACTGACTAACAGGTAAGAACTGGTTTGGATTTTCTCTGTCTGACCCATGATCATGTGAAAGACACACTCCAAAACCAACTACTAGCAAGCCAGAGGGTCATGGCACCTCCTTCATATTTCACAAATATGCTTATCCTTTTGCTTAAGATTTTCCTGTTTACTTTGTAGCTATATCTTGCTGTTCTGCTGTTTCTACCTGATTTTTAAGCTTTTCCTTCCATCATTTTAACTTATTTCTTTTCCATTAAAGGGTTACAGATGAGTGTAAGAGGAGGAGACAATATTAATTATCAATACATAAAACAGAGACCTGGAGGCCACTGTTTCACCAGGGACATTACTGTTCTTATAGTCAGAAACACTGTTCTGAGCATCTGCACTTCTGATTCCTATAGCTGTAGGAGCAAGAGTGGGACATGAATTTGTGGTCATGTGGCAAAGAGGAAGAGGATATGATGAGAAGCCATCTATAAAACAAACAGATAAAGAAAAACATTAAAAATCCAAGTAAACCAAAGGATTGCTTGACAAGAGTTCTCAAAACACAGGACATAAAGGGAAGCTAACTGTACTAAGGCCCAGAAATAGCCGAAAGAGGAGTTCTATTGGTCATAATTTCCTTTGCTACAAGACTGCTATTTTTGAAGTCTAATCTGTTTGGCAGTCACCATAAAATGCTAACTTAGATGGAAATCTTCCCATGGCATAATCAGAGAGATCAGGGAGGCAAGAGGGTGCCACTGTGGGTGTTTCCAGTATAAATAATATTTTATCTCACCTAAACTGTGAGCCTGCAACTATGAACTCAGTAAGTTAAACAAAATATTGGTGCTATCCTGGTCTGCACATAGTTCAAGAAAAACACTTAGACAAAATTAATTCATGCAAATTGGCAACCACTGGTTGCAAATAGCCTTCATATTCTGAATTAACATAATGCACAGATGAACTTATAGCACAAAGACAATGAAGTACAACAGAAAGAAGAAAAGAAGATGCAGCTGCAGTAGATAGTAAGTTGAAAACTTCACTAAACACACAGTCATTTAGACAACAAACTCCTTATCTGCCTTATTGTCACTGTTGCTACATACAGCTTACCTACATGGGTATCCAAACGTGACTGGCCACAGAACCACAGACAGCAGACATGCCACTGCCTAGCCATTTGTCAAGGCACAGCAAGGAAGAAATCTGGGTCATTTGGATGATTATCATTTGAATAATCATTATCATTCCAGACAGCTCAGTGTGTTGCCTCAGGCATCTGAGCAATTTCACCCAGTCAGCTCAGTCCTGTAAAGCAGGGAGAAATATTTTGTGAACTTAACAGAACTTACAGGAAAAAAAATGTCTATTGGATTCCAGATATTCCAGATATATTCTAACTCTTTTATACATTTTCAGGACATATAGAAGTTTTATAGGGATGACTTTCTAGTCATTGCCCTTATGATTGGTAATAGGTAATAACCTTGCTGCAGGTCCCATAATGTTAAAGACAGGCAATTATAAAAGGTTCTGCCTGAAAAGGAGAATGATCTGAATATGCAAATTTTGAATGAAGACAAAAGACAAGGAAGAGTCAGAGAAAAATAGTCACTTCGTATGTGCATATGTTCCTTAGACATAAGAGAAATTATAAATTAAAAGAGATATTAGAAGGAAAATAAAAAAAAATTTACAAATATCATCAGAAGAACAGGAAGACAGTCAGCAAAAGAATCAAGTTTCTTAGAGATGCCTAGCTGCATCTCTGAGCAGAAGGTAATTGCCAGTGAATAAAAAGAGCAAACTGCATGCCAAGACAAAAAGCAATGATGGAGCACCAAGCACTTTGGTCAATATATTTGTAAATCTACAGAAAGTCCCGGGAGGAAGAAAAACTCATCCCACTTTCTATTTCTCAAGGTGGTAATCTTCTAGTGATAAATATTTTCACTTAATTTCCTGAAAAGAAAAGAAATGCAACCACTCCTAAAGGTTGCCAGACAAGTAGAGAATTAGTTAGTTTTGCTGGGTTTTAACAGACACATATAAATATATGCCAATAAACAAGAAAATATTAAAAAGAGCACTGGCCAACCAAGTATATATCTCAGGTATGGTCAGCTAAAATTAATTCTGGCAATGGAAGCAGCCTGGAGCTAGTCCTTGTTGTGCTTTGAAGTGAGAACTTTAAAAACAATTTCTTCTTCAGACTCACCAGGAGCTAACTAAATACCTGGGGTTTTATTGAGGGAGACGTAGGTATTGCAGTGTTCTTGTCATGGGTGCCATTTATATATTAGACAAAACAATAGTCTGACTTCCACAGAGGCAGAAAAGGGAAAATGGAAAGCCATGCTCTGTTGGGTTTTGGCAACAGGGAATTATTAACAAATAAAAAAAGCCAGTTAACTTTCATTTAGAAAGAATTTGTATTGAGCAGTCATGAGTCTGGCATGAGCACTTCAATTTAACCACTTAATTTATAGCATTTGATCATGAACTTTGCCAAAGTTTTTGCTACCCACATAAGAATTTAGGGTCTCAAAATATTTCCAAATATATTCTTCTGGCAATCACTTTTAAAAGGAACCCACTACTGTGTTTTTAAACTTGTTTGATTCATATTAAATAGTATTTGTTGCTCTGGAACTGCTATTGCAGGTATTCTGGCTGACAACTGAAAACAGCACACTTTTTACAGAATCACAGCATGGAAGAGGTGGGAAACAATCTCCAGACATCACACAGACCTGCTCAGAGTTGCTCAGAGCCATTTCCCATCAGACCTTTAATATCTACATGGATGGAGATTCTACAGTCTCTCCGGGCAATCTATTCAAGTGATTGAACAACCTCATTGCCTAAAAAGGTGGTTTTCTGTGTTTAAACACCGTTTCCTATATGCCAGTTTGTGCAACATTTGCAGAGCTCCTGGCCAAAACCTGAGCAAACCAATGAAAGCACAAGGACTTCTGCAGCATGTTCAGCAGAGCTGAGCTTGCTTCAGCCAGGGCTACCAACAGCAGCTTTTCCAGCATCTGAGCTGGGATCAGCACTCTGTAAATGGCAAACACAGTGTGACCTTGTAAGGTCAAGAACTGGAACTGATTCAGACAACTCTGACTTTAAAAAAAAAAAAAAAAAACAAGCCCACATAAAAAAGCATGAGCAGTGTGAGCTGAGGTAAGCAGTGACTAACCAGGACCAAGGGAGGAGAGTAGGCTCGGGGCTATTGTGCAGCACATCCGGGAGGGTGAGGAGGTGGGGTGGAGGGGGAGACACAGGAGAAGGGAGTGAAGAGGGAAGGCAGCAGGAAAGGGCGATGACATAGTTTAATAGAATTGATTTATGAATCACTGACTTTGTGAAGTTAATTCCATATTCAACTTTCCCTATTCTGCTCCCCCACTCCCAATAAAGTTGTCTCTGTTCTAAACCCTTGAACTCATTGTTTGTTAATAGGGAAGTATTGCTCATGAGGGAGACACAGACAATGTTCATTTAATTTCCCAGCTTTCCCAGGAGACTCTGGAGGGTATTATTTAAGGAATGTTTTCAAAGGAACATATGTGCACTGGCCCTCTTTACTACCCACAGCACCTCCACCTAGACAACTTAATACATCAGTCAACATTTGCAAATCATCAGTTAATCAACACTGAGGAAAGGTAAATTGAAATAAAACAACCTAAGTGAATAATTTCATTAGCTTTGCTCTAATGCAAATACAAACCCTTGGAGACTCACATTTTCACTGGAGCTCGGTAACAAATGTGTTAAGTGCTTGAAAAGAAAGGGATACAATTGTGAAAGCATACATGCAGGTGAAATTTTCCCAAAGACTGTGTGGGAGAGCATGTAGTGGGAGCAGACCTGACTTGGCTGCTGTGTGTGCTACCGTAGGTGCAAGGAAGGAAGTCTCCAAATGGTGGATTTAACAGGACTCTCTGCAGTCACATCACAAAGCACCCGGGAGTGGCCTGTCCCTCCTGGCCCCTGTGGGAATCAATCTGAGGAAGCCTGATGCTATAGAGATGTTTCCTGTATATTGTGTGGGAAACTCAGCTAAGTGCAAACTACTGGCAACAATGAGACAATAAATTATAATAAACAGGAAAAATAGCATTGGCTACTGAAATCAATGGTTGGAGCATATGAAACTTTCACAGCATTGATAAATGAATAAATATAACAAAAAGCATTGGTTTTTGAAAGAATGGGAAGTTTTATCTGCGTTGAAAGGCTCCGTTTCTGTTAACTAAATACATGCAAAAAATAAACACTGCTAAAGCACTTTGGCTAGGATTTTCAGCACTGGAGAGGTGGTTTAGAAAACTGCACAATGCACCAGAGTCCAACTCCTTTGCTTGGCCCTGAACACAATCAAGCAGAGTCTGAACAAACGGCCACCTGCTAGCAGCCCCATTGCATCATCCATCCCTGTCTGCTACTCAGCCCTCACAAAGTGATCACAGATGAAACAAGCTGGCCCCCTCCTTCTGGAATATTATCAAAAACAGCAACAAAGCTGAGCTTAAAAATACTGGAGACAGCCTGCTGTCCAATGAAGAAGACCTGGAACAGTCTGAGGGTTAAAAACTTGTGCACACAGGCTATCTTAGTGAATTCAAAGAAGTGAGCAGTGAGAGCTGAAATGGGTGAGAGTGAAGAGTGTGCAGTACTTCAGAGGAGACACTGAAACACCTTACAAGCCCAAGGGAACTGCAGTATTAAGTACTTTTCATATAGCGTCCTTGTGATATCCAGGCTCTGTGAAGTAGCTTAAGAAAATGCTCAGCTGCAGCTCCCAGCTGAGGCAAAATGAAGTCCCTCTCCAGATGGTCTCTGGAAGGCTGAGGGCCCTGTGGGGCCAAGCTCTGAGGGACAATGCACAGCTGGGATAAAACACCAAGGTTTAGCCTGCATTAGAGGTTTCTGCACTTCAACAACAAAAGAACTGAGAGAACACCACCAAAGATCTTTGAGGGAGCACAAGTAAACTGTGCAGAGGGAAAAGTTACTCTTTCAACATTCAGGAGAAAAAAAGAAAAATTAATGTGCTAGCAGAAGCATATAAATACACTCCAATTCTTCCTGAGTTAATTTATTTCAATTAGTTTTATCTGAATCATACATCATTGGAAGATCATGACACAGAAGCAATAAAGTGCATAGGTGGGTGTGTAGATGGAATTAGATAAAATCATGGAATACACATTTTACAGAATATACTGGATTGCTTGTTTTCTAATATCTCAGAACAAATTGTTGAAGAGAAAAGTGATACACTAGGATTTTCGTACAGCACAGTACAACTTGTTGAAGGATGTGATTGTCCTGCTCTACTCTGCACTGATACAGCCTCACCTTAGTCCCGTGTGCAGTTTTGGGTGCCACAATATAAAAAATAAGCTGTTAGCATCCAGAGGAGGGCTACAAAGATGGTGAAGGGTCTTGAAGGGAAGCTGTCTGAGGAGTAGCTCAGGTCACTTTGTCTGCTCAGGCTGGAGAAGGCTGAAAGGAGACCTCACCATGGTCCACAGTTTCATTAGGAAGGAAAAGGAGGGGCAGGTGCTGATCTCTTTTTTCTAGGGAACAGTGATAGGACCCAAGGAAATGGCCTGAAGCTGTGTCAGGAGAGGTTTAGGTTGGATATTAGGAAAAGGTTCTTCACCCAGAGGGTGGCTGGGAAGTGGAACAGGTTCTCCAAGGGAATGGTCACAGCACCAGCCTGACACAGTTCAGGAAGTGTTTAGGGTTGTCCTGTGCAGGGCCAGGAGCTAAACTTGATGATCATTCCAATTCAGGATATTGTATGATTCTATGATGATTCCACTTGGGGATTTACCCCTTGTGACATGTAATGAAAAATTAGTTTACTTTATTCCAGGGGAGAACTGCCTGGTTCAAAGGAATGTGACTGATATGTAGAAAGCAATACCAGATAACCATGGCTTGGTTCTTGAATAGTTTTTGTGAGAAGGCATTCAACATTATGAAGACATTCAACACTATGGTAACTTTAAGTAATGATTGGAAGTGTGAATAAAATACTTTACTGAAATTCAAATTCAATACTATTGCATTTACTTTTCAGAAAATTTAAAATTCTAAGAAATTGAATAGATGGTGCAAGAGGGTGCATAGAATTTGGTTTCACAGAATAGCAGCCTTCTGCTGTTCTCATCACTGCAAAGTACAGTGTTCAGATCTGGGTACTTCATCACTGATACATGCTGTGTACTCTAAAGGAAGAATGAAAACCAGTTAATGTGCAAGGAATGACTTTTTTAAAAATAACAGTTAAGTATGTCTAAGCTTGGCTAAGGCAATAAAAGACAATAGCAACCCCATAATATTTAAACAACAAAGAAGGTGAAAACTTAGCAACAAGGGAAATAACCAGATTAACTTCCAGATATGTAGAAATGGTCTACAGAAGTTCCATTGAGGTCCGGTTTATAAATGATAAAAAGGACAAAATGCTAGCAGAAGTATGACAAAAAGTTGTTCTGTTCCAACAACTTGATCTGCTTGATGGCTTAGTGTTTTCCATCTCTTTCAAAATATAAACACCAGAATAAATTAAATAAAACACTTTTATCTTATGAATATTAAATTAATTAATGTAATAAAATATTTCTGAGAATTTTTTCTTTTAGTATAGAAAACCTTCATTTGTTCATATCTATAAATAAACTGCTAAAATGGAAGAATCACGTTACTATTCCAACAACTACTCAGACAAGGTATTGAGCCGCAGAATTCACATTTCTGCTAACCATTTTCCTAAATACTCATGCATCTCTAAATGCTCCCCCTATTAAACCATACCAAGCAAGCACAGCACTGTGTAAACAACATCTGACTGCAAAAGCAGCAGTAACCTCTGTGGCTGTGAGTCTGGGCAGGAGAGGGCAGCATAGACTAGGAGTAACTACAGATCTACAAGGTCCAGAAAATACCATGGATTTGCAGGAGGGGGAGAGGACGATCTGAAAAACTAAATGCTGATCTCTCTTACGTGTAATGTCCAGAATATTTGAAACCACAGGAAGCTGTTACCAGCCCTTCATCAAAGATCTCCCCAGCCTCTGTCATGGTTAATCTGCGCTATATTTCTTCTCCAAGGTGACCTTACCTGGCATTGCAGCTGATGTTTGCACTGCAAGGATTGCAACATGTATTTCATAGCTTCTCAGGACACCTTCCTTTCTACCCCCAGCCCTCCCTCCTACTCTCTGCCTGATCTTAATCTATAGGCAAAAACATCTCAGGGAGAATTTATTGGGGAAAAATACAAAAATCCATTTTCTTGTGTAAAAGGTCAGGGAAAATGTGGATTGAATGAAAAAAGCAGGTTTATTTCATAACAGCCTAGTGCAGATGCATTTGTTTATGTGATTCTTGCTTCTGCTCCTTCAACTCTTTTCACCAAGACTAAAGACATTGGATCTGAAAATGCCCTCTGGAACCACATAAAAATCTTACCTTGATGTCTGTATCCTCCTGACATCTCCTCTCTGATAACTTTCCTTTGAATATCTGAGTCTGATTTTTGTCTACCTTTTGTTTTGTCCTTGGTAATACATTTGGCTATGACAATACAGTCTATGTCCTACAGCCTTCAACTGTTCCCACTCTACCAGGCTGGTTTTCAAATAGGTCACTTGCAGCTTTCTCTTTAAAATATTTTCTTTCCCTTCTAAAATTGAGGAAAGCACAGGTTTTAAGATAATATTATTTCTGAAAATTATTTCAGTAGCCCTGTAGCCTAAGCCCCATTCTTCTATTGTTATGTTATGCTCCATACACAACATGCAGGAGCATGCACAAACACAATGAAAGTGTTTAACATAAACATTTTCCTAGCATTTCAGGATGAAAGTGATCTCAGGCTGACCACTTACTTTTCTGTGAGTTTATTTATGTACTGAAACCATAAAAACAAAGAGAAAAAATAATTATTAATACTGGTATTACTATTATTATGTCAACTGAAATCCTTTGTCATGAACCAGAACCATATAACACCAGGACCTCTAAAAGCATGGGCAGAGATGACTATCTCATTGTTCAAAAAAAGAAAAAACACCTTACCATGAAAGTGTAACTCAAAGCAGTATGTGAATTATTTATTTGCATTTTTGTAAGGCATGGCTAACTACACACAGTAAAACTGAACAAGTCTCTGCTGTGAACCTCATACGCTCTAAACAAACAGAGAAAACAAGGAAACCCAGAGGCATAAAGAAATAACATCAAAGAAGTTAGTAACACAGGAATAGAAGGAAGGTCTCCCTACTCCAAGAGTAGTGTTCTGTAAAACTGAGTATTTCTTTGCACATTTCACAATTTCATCTTTTTTGATGATAATTAAAAATAATGACCTTTAGCATTCATCTTTACTGGCTGAAGTACATAGGATAGGAAAAAGTCTTTATTTTACCTTTTTAGTTTGTCCTGTACCATTACCACTGTGAACATTCAGACATGAATTAAAAGCAAATTTTAATTTTATCAGCGTAAGTTATTTAGCAATATTGTTCCATTCACTTGAACTTATTGTTCCAGACATAATTTAGTCTAATTATTCTGCAAAGTCTGGGCTTACTTATCAGCATTAATCCATTTAGAAACTCTAATACAAAGGTATAAAACAGTATTTTTAAGAAAGGAAGCCTACCCTGCCAAAAATACAAGCCTACAATTTCCTGAAAACAGAGGTCTCAGACATACTAAGCCTTTAACTTTTTTCTTTTAAAAACTAATTAAAATTTCTTTAAAAAAGCAAAATAAAACAAAACGAAACGTTTTATTCTGCTTGCTTGGGAGGAATAAGTTCAGTATCAAGACAACAAAAGTGCCCACATTTAAAGCAAAGATTTACCACTAAGTATCATGATGAAAGGGAAAAACTTGTATAAAAATAGTGTTAACCCATTTTTGCTGCAAAGCTGAAGAAAATCCTTGTCTCTCTTTCATCAGTAGTGAGAGAGAGCAATTATATACGTACATGCATGAGTATGTACATGTGCATGAGAAAAGTCAAAAGTCTGCCATCCCCTTTCCTCTTTCAGCATTACCCTGGTGTGATCCAAGCTCCTGGCAGGACATACTGTTGCTAAATAATAAATGCACATCACTGGAAGTTTAAAGTCAAACATGTCAGTTTCTGTGATGTGTTGAAGATTGTCACAAATCTATCAACCCAATTTTTTGGGATATACTGGTTTCAGGACAAAAAGGCTATGCTGAAGAAGTTTAGAATTCGGGTAGGGACATGGTAGAAAGAGTGTAAATAGTCAGCATGGGTATGAAGGTGTTGCTCGAGCACAGATGGCGAACCTGCCTCAGAGGGGAAATGGCTCAAGGACAGCCCAGCTGCCCATTTCAGCCACTGACTGTGAGTCAAGCCAAACACAGCTTTCCTACCAGTCACCTGAAGAAGAGAGACATCCTATTATCCCAAGCATGTCTGAGCTGATGACGTGGAAAAATTCCCAATGCCTTCAAAATTTTCTTCCTGTGCTAGCATTTAGCTAAGGAGGAAGCATTGCACATATTTCCTTTCCTTTCCCTTCTCCCCAAAACTCTGCATTGTTCCAAGTTTTCGTGGGTGTTGGTGTTTTTCTGAGATTAAGTTACTCTTAAAAGTCAGAAAGCCGAGGACACTATCTAGAAGTGGCGGATCCTGAGATCCTGGACTATTCCACTAAGGAGAGAGTCTGGGGCTGCAGAAATTTATGACCCCAATTAGGCAATTTCCATTTTCTGTCACTGCATGAAAAGACTACCGTGCTGGAAATTTAAGCCAGGTGTCTGTTTCTCCTAGAGCACATTGTCTGTTCAAAATGGCCTAGAATCTCAGCCAAAGCAGAGACACTCTCATGACACTGCCTTGAAAGAGGAAAAGCTAAAACACAAGGAAGATAAAAGACCCGTAAGAGGCTCTACTTCCAACTGAAATTATTCCACTTACATACCACCCTTTCAGCATTACACTTAAGAAAATTAGCACCTTGCAAGCCTTGATAATAGAAAGGACAATCAGGCAGCACTGTAGATGCTATTACAGGGTCTTCAAGGAGTGATAAACAAAGACAAGAGCCATTTGTCTGACAGTTGGACTGTGAACACAAGTAATTCCAGCTACCATACATATAACAAAGAGATACTATAGATCCCAGAATATATCACTGAGGGATACCAGATGACACTGAAGACACCAGAGATCAAAGCAATAAATTTTACAGAATAAGAAAAAGAGTACAATTATAGCTGATGGTCAAAAGAGTCAAATGTCACATGGAAGTTCAAAAGCAGCAGACAAATATAATAATAACCCTGCTGTGTACAAGTCCACAAACACATTATCTAGATAGCCTTCAGAGAAAGAGAAAAATAAAACTCAAAATTATATCTATAGTTTATCTGCAGAGCAGTTTGCACTAACCTTTGACAGCAATGACAGTGTAAAGGAAATGTTCTTAATTTCCAAAGAATGTTACTTTTGCTAACATAATTCCCTCATACATCAGCCATCTTCCTTAAAAAATAAAAAAATCTTTCCCATGTTCATTTGAGTTAGAAAGTAGAAGTAATGATCACATAGATAATTAGAAGAAGAAAACCTCATACTAAAAAAAAAAAAACCTCAAATCATGAAACAGAAAAAACAAGACAAGATTTTTAGTGTAATCTAACACAGTTATTTTGCTGGCTACTCCTCCAGTTTCCCTATCCTTCATCTGTGCACTGTCTTCTCAGCTTATAAAATCTTTACCCAGTGAAATTTGTTTTCATACTTGTCAAAAGTGTCAGTACATATTCTGGACTGAGTAGAAGAGACAAATATCAATTTTTATTGAAGGTCTTGAAAAGTACCAAAACATTAGAAATTTTCAAACTAGCTGGCAAATATAAATACATTTACCATAAATCAGAACTGTAAAATTAAGCTATAAATTAATTATAAAATTAACATGTTATTGAGAGATCTGAATATGATGAGTAGCAGTGAAAATGGTAGTTCTGAAGCATAACTGCAGAAACCTTCAGCATTCTGTTAACCCCTGCTCACAGCAATTATGGAAACTTCTACCATGTCATTAAACTCTCTTGGTGTTCTGAATTTTGCCCAGCAGTGGAATAAACTAAAATGTTCCAAAGTGTCTTAGGCACCAACACATCAGACAGAGAAATAAATTCATGGTAAAAACTGACTCGTCACATGCGTTGACCAGAGCCTGAGTCTGCATCCTGGCACCTTCCAGGTTAGGCAGGCCCTTGTTTAAGAATCTGTTCCAAATTTTACAGAGCAAAAAGAAAACTCTGAATATCTCACATCTTGGTGATGGCAGTATCTCTCTGCCAGACAATTTGCCCAAAAGATGAGAAATCCCTGCTGTTGAAGTATTTGGGGGGTGGCAGGTGGTGAGTGGGGAAGGAATTGGTTTTAAAGAAAGTTTTATTTTTGGCAAGGGAATATTTATATGAGAAAATGACCAGTTAAAAATTAAACCCCAAAATGCAGAATAAAACCCCTCCATGGATATAATCTAATTAATATATGGCAAAAACTGATAAAATGTTAATAACAATGTTAACACTGAACACAGAGTATTTAAACTTAGGACAGAAAGAAATAACAGATGGAACAGAGATATGTACAGATCTCTTACATTCATATATCCATCTACTTATGAATATATTAGCATCTGACTCACAAATAAAGCATATTGAAAGAGTCACAGCAGCATTATCTACCAAAAAAAGTTAACAATGAAAATGTTAATGTGCTACCATTTATAAATATAAGTTCATTTAAAGACTAGGTGCTTAGAAAATTATTGATTCTTTGCGCGCAATTAGGAAAAAGAAAATTCTTTTCTGTTTAGTGGTTCAGTCTCTCACCACAGCCATCAACAGTGCTCTTGCCATCAGCTTCAGTGGGAAAAGAATTACACCGTGTGTTAGCTCTCAGCAATTACATTGACATTATCAGTGATTTACTGAGTGGTATTTCAAACGTGATACCATATGTCAGCTGATACCAAGCAAGTTTGAGTGACAAAGTTCTGATCATAACCACTTGGTTAATAAATATCACAGCTATTGAGCCTCTAGAGCATTTAAACTCTGACAGCCAGGGCATCACCATTAAAAACAAAAAAAAAGCTTGGAAAATCCTATGAGACTCAGTTCTGAGTTCAAATGACTTCCTCTTAAGTCTTCCACTTCTCAAGTTGATTAAGATTCAGTACATAGCTCTGATTTGAAATCGAGTGGTTAAGCTGAAGGGGAGGCTGGAAATTTTCTCCTGTTGATAGGTAGAAGTGGGAAAGAGTATTGCTAACACTTTGTGATGATGTTCAACCCTTTGCTGTGCCAACATCTTTAAGAATTTAGGCTGCTGGAATATGTTTGTTCTTCTGAGCTGCATTTCAGAGACTTCTTAGAATTACACTATAGATCCTAGAGGGTTTTGTAGGCCATCAGTTGAAATCCACTGCTCTCTAAAAACCAGTTTAAAAAAACCTATGAAAGATTTTTCTTCATCATAATTAAATTACATCTTTTTAAATATCTGTATCACTTTTGCCTTATATTGGTCCAAAGCATCATCAGGGAATCCTTTTACTCTTGTTTTTACATCAGATAAGTGACATTGATAGCAAGTATTTCTAATTTGAAGATATTTGATGTTTAAAGCACAAAGATAGTTGTGCTTTAAAAAACAGTCACTCTCTTCGCCTCTCTTTAATTGCAGACTGTAAACATCTAACTCTACTCTTAGGCACTTTTTGGACAGAAAGATCTAATGAGCTGATCACTGTTGTAAGAAAGAGTTCTTACATTATTTTCCCATAAATTTAATTTCTATGTTAATTCCCAAGAGTTCTCTCACATCTTGATATTTTTTTCAGTATCCAAGGACATAAGAACTCTTTCTAAATCAAGAAAGCAAGTTTAAAAACTCCAAAATTATGCCTCTTTTAAATTGAATTTTTATTATCCAAATTGGTCAAATACTAAAACCAAGATGAAAGCAGGTGGGACAAAAAAGGTAAAAAATACAAGAGGAAAACAATACCAAATGAAAATTTAGTGTCATCATATTACTGGTACACAAATAATACTGGCTATTCACTTTCATTTTTAAGTTGCTTTTCCGAGTTAGAGGTCTTTTAAAATACAGAATTTCAAGCATATTCTGTTAGAAAGGGCTATTTAGATAAGAACAACAACAAAATGAACAAACTACTCAAACTATAGCAGTAGTTTAAATCGTTATATTGTCTGTTTACAATGATGCTCAGGGAGAAGGACATCATTAAGGAAAGGGCAAGGTAAATAATGAGGCACTGGCTATTGGCTGCAGAGAAATAAAAAAAAAGATTCTATAAGTGAGGGAGCCTGCTGCTGCATCATGCAGTTAATGGGCTAAGAGAGTCAGAAGGTACATTAGAGCCCTGCACTGAGAGATCAGAAATGCAGGAAAAAGAGAAACTAGAACATCCAGGGTAAAATCAGCTGCTGTGTATACAGGCCAGAGGATGTTATTTGGCTGCAGGGGAACTGGTGTGGATCATCAGTTGGTACATCAGCTCATTAGCCTCATGCTGGTTAACTGTATTTTTTCAGCTGGGAAGTATTTAAGGCCACATGTTAGAGCTATTTTTCCCCTCCCTACTAGACTTGCAAGGAGGAACAGGAAGAAATTTAAAGTAAATTAAGTGTAATAGTGGAGTATTGACTTGCTATACTAGCCTATTGAAGTCTTTTAGATCATATGAGCCTTGAAATCAGAAGGGCAAAGAGAGGGAAATGACAGGAAATGTACTGAAAATGGCAGATCAACTCATAACATGAAAATCTTGCATGGATTTTGAAGTCAGAAGTAAAACCTGTTAAGAGGAACAGGTGTTGCTTGGTGATTTAGCCATGGGCAATACCTGGAGTCAAGTCATGAAATGTTCCTGTATTCACTTGTGTGATCAGAAGAGGCATTCAGTGCTTGGTGGAGAATCTGAGGGTGGAGATGAGCAATACAGCTGTGTTAGCCCTTGACAGCTGCTGCTGAAGAGAGGGGAGGCTGCCTCCCACTGCCCTCTCCTTGCTCTTGCACAGGCTCTGGCATCATCCAAATTGGCAGTGAGCTGGCTTGAAGAACTTAGACGGGCAGAATATTAACACCCCCTTCCCCTGAGGTGCAAATTGTACCAAAGAGCTGGAGCAGCATCTTGGAGGAATTTTGAAAGCTGCGTGTGGGCAGTAGTGCCATTTTTGAAACATGCCTTCCCCCAGCATTTGGAGCATACAGATGACCAGACTTCCTTACAAAACAGCTTGCCATCCCACATTTTCAGCCCAAACCCTCTGTGCTGCTGTAGCATGGAACTGGAATGTGTGGAGAGCTGCAGATCAGTGTGTGTGGATGGTGGTGGGGTTTAATGTCCTTCTGCTGGTTGGTCACACTTTCAAACCTCACCCCCAGTTGCTTAGCTATGCTGTAATCTGGGTAGCATCTAGAACCACTCTTTTCTTTATGCTCCCCTTTTCTTTTGTCATTTATGGCTGCTATAAATGAAAAAGAATCTCTTGTCTCTGAAAAACAACACTGGGATGGTGCAGCCAGAGTCTGTTTGGAGGAAATCCAGCATCTTCTATAAACAGTTCAATTTCACCATATTTAACTCAAGTGCCTCTAAATAATAGTAATATTTTTCTTTCAATATTATTTTGGCCTTTGACCAATGTTCCATTTTATGTCCAGTCTCTGTTACAATGCTTTTGACCTGTTATACACTGATCTTTCTTTCAGAAGAGATAAACTTCTAAAAATAGGTCTTTATCTTCCCAAGAGTCATTTATAACTTTACAGCAGATTAAAATTTCACTGATGAATGGGGAACTGTTGATGGAGCTCAGCCAACACTAAAATACCCAATCTCACTTTGGTATCTTCCAAGTATTTTCTTCTTCAGTACAATACTCTCATATTATTTCTGCTCGATGACCTCTATGTCATGATTCTGCAGTTAAAGGCAGTGAAATATTCAACAGTTGTATGCAACTGGGGTCAAAGATATGTCTGATATCTGGAAGCAGAAGGTTGAATGCAGTGTCAAAAAAAAAGGGAAGAAAAAAAATAAAATAAAAAGAAAAAATAAATGGCTCCCAAAACACATCCCAAAACTAGTTTGTGGACAAATAGTCTAGCAATTCAGAGATAATTGAACCATTCACTGAATGGTCTTTAAACAGCATGACAGAGAGATCCTACTTTCCCCTAGGAATTCACAGTAGCTTTGTAGTGAAGGCTCTAGTTAATAGTTATGTTTACAGTAGCCTGTATTTGGGACAAGCACTGGTATTTTGAGCACAGACACTTCCTTGCCCCACAGTCATCTTCACTGGCTCTGCATGTTCGTGTCTGCCAACATGCACTCGTCTGCCACAAGATTTCTTGCTTAATGAGACATTAGTTTATATGTGCTTGATAACAATTGTCTAGAAAATCACAGGAACCATTTACCACAGGCTAAGCAGGTGTGAAAACAAAATATATTGTATATTTTATGTAAGTCCATCTAAAGGTGGCTTAAAAGAAAGCTGGAGAAGGACTTTTCACAAGGACATGTAGTGATATGAGAAGGGTGAATGGCTAAAGCTGGTAGGTTTATATTAGATGTTAGGAAGAAATTCTTTATAGCAAGGGTCATGAAGTACTGAAACAGATTGCCCAGAGAAGTTGTGGACTTCCCATCCCTGAAGGTGTTTCAAGATGAGCCTCTGAGTAACCTGCTTTAGTGGAAGGTGTCCCTGCCCATGACAGTAGTGTTGGAACTAGATGTTCTTTAAGGCCCCTTCCAACTCAAAGCATTCTGTGATTCTGTGATTCTGATTTTGATATGGTACATATCTGTCTGGGTCTCTTTCTACACCCTGCCTCCTGTGCATATGATGGAGAAAAACCTAAATATGGAGAGGAATGGCAGAACAAACAATGCAGTGTAGGAGCAGTGCTATTTCATACCCTGATGACATGTCCATCTGAATAATTACAACAGTACAACTCACTTCTCTTACTCATCCTGTAAAGGTAATCTGGGTTTCCTCATCATTTAAAACACAGAAGGGTTTCTCTAACTCAGTTGTCTTGACTGTGCTGAGGCAGGAGCCAGTGATATCAGCATCACAATCAACAGAGCTAGCTGGGAAGCTGCCCGGTGAACATGGTGAGGAAATGGTGAGAAACAGAGAAGGGTACGACATTGTCTTGAGCCAGGCAAAAATCATCAAGGGACATAAGCAATAAAATTAGGTGAAAGTTTCAGAAGGAATTTATCTTGACACAGGAGAAAATTGCATTCACTTTAGGTTTAGTATAGCCTTTTTCAAAAAATTTCCACAGTCTTTTGATTAATACTCTACACTCAAGATAAGGTTCCTCCTTTTTTTGTCCCCATCCACTCTTGTTCACATGGCCTCCAAATCATGCTCCACACCATGACCCTGGAAGTACTTAACAATCTGGCAGCACATCTTAGCCTGAATGCTTAAAAATCTCTCCCTAAATTACCATTCCATATTTCAGCACGTCTTCAAAGATGCCATAAAACGCTTGGTTGAGACAAAAATCAGAATGGAATATCTGTATTTTAAATGAAATTAAAACCTCCATTAGCCAGCAAGCAGAGATTTTCAAACTCCTGCTGCTTCTAACCTGATCAGTCAGGCTAAGCTCAGGACTCCATAGGTAAAATGTTGCTGGGTTTATGCACTGAATGGTCTCTTTCCTGGACACTGTGTGTCTAGATGTGTCAAACATCCACAGACTGTAGGTATTGGGTTGAGAGAAAATACTGTGAACTGTATTCTCATTTGACACAGAGAAGCAAATATCTGTTGACTCCAGTAGAACTAAACCAACTTAGTTCAAAATACTTTTATTTATTTATTTAATATTTGAATAAATATTTATTTTAAAATTTTTGTTTATTTATTTTTATTAAATGAGTTTATTTTATTTCTTAAGAGAGTTAAGGTCCTGTGTCTGTCACCTGCATCACTGTGGAGTAATCATTTCCTCTTCATTCACTTAAATAGTAACCATTTTTTGCCACCTACCCAGTCATTTTTGCTATGTTATTGATAGAAAAACTTCCAATGTCATCTGGCTCTGCTTTCAAACTGCAATATTTTGATTGGAATTTATTGCTTTTTCTCCCCCTCAGAAAATTACACACTCCTCCCTTACTCTATAAAAACCATAGGCGTTTTACATGTAGTCATTCAAAGGATAGATTTTCAAGAAACTACATAAAGACAAATCATTCACATTCTTATTTTGGAGAATCCTTTCATTAAATTGTAAGATCTGTTGCCAAGAATATTGCTATGTTCCCTTCCCCCTGCCTGAACTGAGGGACATGCCTGAAGATAATTGGTTTCTAAAAGGTAGGAAAAGTACTTGAAACTCGCTCTACTGCCAACAGAGGTAGGTCCTTCAGGTAGCTGGAGAGGCTTTGCTAATGAGAGCCTAGTTCAATCATTTACATTTCTTTGGTGGTTATTTCCTTATGCAAATGAACAGACTTTTCACCACATAGAAACGGGCAACAACCGACTGTTAAATGAATTGCCTCTCACTTAATGAAAACATCCAGCTCCTTCTTTCTTATGAGTTTACAGAAGGTTATTTGTTTGGATTATTATAATCCACAGCACTTTGATGTTCACACCACACTGGGGTTTAGAGAACAACCCTATTATCTGTAATTGCAACTGCAAAGTTCCTCCCTACAGAGACATACTACTACATTTTTATCAAAGGATGCAAAGACAAATATATACAGCATAATGAAGGCAGCCTAGGATATCCAAAGACTTTTTCCTTTTTTTTTTTTTTTCATTTAATAAGGAAACAAGACACCTTGAATTTCTTTAGAGATATTCAAAGGAAGGAGGTAGGAAGCAGCTAATAAAATTTAAAAAGAAACCCTTTACATGTTTTCGATCATCCAATTAACACACTAACAGGGTACAACCCTCACAGTTGAGTGAAAGGGACAAGGTAACAGTGTTTCCAGATCTCTATTTCTTTTTCTTTAAGAGCAAGCAGGCCTTCAGCCTGGGGTGGTGGCGATGAAGGGCGTAAACCAAAGTAGTTAGATCGGTGGGGAGCTTTCATCATCTCTCCTGGATTAAACACAGGAAAGAAAATAATATCCTTAGCTCCCTTCTACATTTTACAAGAATGACAGTGACAGTGAAGTTAGTGTGAGATTACGGTGTGGTAAAGGCAAATGGTTAACCGCATGCAAATGTAGTGTTAAGCTTTAATTTTCTTCTTTATTTCTGTTCTTACACTATCCAAAAGCTGCTGCTGCTGCCTCTACCAGGTGTCAGGAACATGATCCTCTTTTGTTTGATGTCACTAAGGATCAATCTGAACTTTCTTTAGCCTCTAGCTGTGTTGAATTCTGTAATGAAGAATTAATCTATGCACAACTTGAAGGTTAAAATTATAATTTCTTCTTTCTCTGTAAAGGTGCATATCCTTGCAGATATTTTGAACCCCCTGGGAGATCCTCCCTCATAACACGTCATGGTCAGCTGAGGATTATTTTTAGACTTTTTTTTTTAAGCAAAGTTTCTCAGATCTCTGCAAGTATTTATTGGTTAAAGCTCAAAGACCAACATTGGATGGTTGAAGAGGATGATTCTTTTCCCTCAGTAGTAAGGCACTCACATGCCTATAAAAATAATTTGCTTATTTTCTTCAGGTTTATTTATCATTTACCAATAACCATTTCTTTTTTTGTTTGTAATAACATAAAATAGGACCTATTCCCACTGATTTATGCATTGCATATTAGAAGTTAGCCTCCAGTCACAAAGCCATTTCACACACTGTACTATAGTATCTCATGCATTTTCATCGGACACTGTTTGTACTTTCATAGCTCAAGCATATTTTTAAATGTCTCTTCCACTTCGTCATCTCTCAACTTTTATTGCAAAGTGCTAAATATGCTCCTGATGCTGCTAAGCACACGTTCTCATCAGCTGAAGAAACTGGTGAGTACTAGTCACCATACTCTACATATTGTGCAATATGTCACACTGAACTCCATTTTCAGCTCTTTGCTTTACTTATTATTTACACCCTTAATTAAAATAAAAAGTTTTAATATATTATAAACAGTCTCTTCAAGAAAGAGTCATATTTTCTTTTTACTCTAAAAGGACATATGAAGAAATGTGAAAGTAAATCTCTACCTCCAGTAGCACAGAAAAAATCTGAAAAAGCAGTATCTAGGAAATGCTATTTGAGAATAATTACAGGTTATCTTCATCCAGGTCATGTTATAAACTCTTCACAAAAAGAAATAAAAAACATCTCATGAAAGTTGCCACCTCTGTTTGTCTGCACTACTAAGGGGACACTTTTCCAGGAGTCAAGATAAAGATCTCTCTTGGTTGTCTCTGTTAACAATAGACCACAACTAAGGGGAAAACAAATTTGCAACTATGTCTGTGTTGGCAGAAGCTGTGGGTTTGTATCACAATCATTAGTTTGAGTAGTATTGTGAAGGATGTTAAGTCCTATGTGTGAAGCATAACATTAACCTTAGGTAACAATGAGCAAAATATCTTATTGTTATTAAGATTTTAAACTAAGAAAGGAAAATTACTTTTAGCAGCATTTTAAAAGTGAAGTGCAATAAAAACATTGGGAAATAATGCACCACAATAATGGGCAAATATTGGAGAATTAATGGATAAGATTGGATTTGTGCACTGATTAGCACAAAGGAGTTCAAATCCACTGGGTTCTATCCAAATACCAGCATTAAATAGGAATAATAATGAAAGGATTCATCCAGTAAGTTGAATATTTATCTTTATCTGAACATCTTGAACACAACAAACTCTAATCAAAATAACAGTAAGGGTTGACTTCATTTATTTCTTGCTTCTGATTAAACCAAAGATCATATGAAAACTGCCATCCCACAGGAACTTAGATATAACTTTTTTCAGTACTGCTCATAATCTGGAAGTGAGAAAATCTCTCTAAAATATTGAGAAAAGTTTCAGAATAAATATTGAAATAAATTATAAATTAAAAAATTAAATTTAGGTAAAGCTGAAATTGGAAAAAATTTTGAAAATTATTTTGTACCTTGATTGACTTTGATCTTCATGCAGACAACTATCTGTCAGATGCCAAAATTTTTTTGGAAGCCGTGAAATACCATAACACATACATACAGCTGCTCAAGTTGTTTCCATTTAGTGGTGTTTAAACAAAGTGCACTTATAAAATAAATTTCATACATTTCAAAGAACCATTTTACTGCTGATGTAAATGGAAACCCATTACCCTGGAAAAGTTTCCACTTTAATTAGTTTTCAGATCATATATTTATAGTGCAACACTTCTGTACAGGTGTACATTGTGGAAGATCTTTTTCATAAAATGGCATTTATGAAACAGCTCTTAAAATGCATGAAGCAAATTACAACCAAAATTAGAGATTTTCTGCTCTATCATCAGGGCTACTAAGCTGATTATCCATAGCACAAGTGTTGTTGCTCCATTGCCTCTGGACAGCTATTGGAATAAAAGATAATATTAGTCCTAAAATAAGAAATTACTGAACATATTAGAGTCAAATTTCTGGTTCTACAGGCATTTACTTGTTCAGGAAAGTTACTCAAATATCCGCCCCCCACTCTACTCATGGGTGAGTTATGCTCTGGTTTAGAACTCCATTCTCTACTTTTGCCTGGAAAATGCTCAAACCTTCAAATTCTGGTGCATCACTGCTGCTGTGGCTCTGTCAACGTCCAGGCACTTTGATGTCCTGCCAAAGAAGGGGGAGGCAGTCTAGCTTCATGTAACTGGCCATGTGAATGTTCAGTGTTCTCTGAGTCTGCTAAGGATTATCTTTTCTGCCCAGGTGTGGGTCACAGACCCCTAACTGTCAGGGTCTGATAGGATCTTGAGACAAGGGAATTCAAACACAGCTGGAGAATGTGGGTGTCTGCATGCTGGTGCAAGGAATGTGAATTTCCAAGAAATAATGATGGTGGGAGGAAAATACCAGGCACATTTACTGCTGACAGAAGCCACACTGGTGCCAAAACTAAGAAATAGTCAAGAGCAGGCATTCTTCTGAAGCTGTTACCCCTATAAGGCTGCCAGCTGAAAGGGAATGCATGATATCTAGGACACTGTGAAGAAGTGTCTGTGTAGCACATGGCTCTCAGCAAACTAACCATCTTCAGTTTAGGTTATCTGTATTATAAGTATTGACAATGCATGTTTTTTCTCTGGTCTCCACCCTCTTTCAGAATTTGTACATTTTGTCCTCCTCCCTCTCCACAATTTAGTAGCTTCATGTTGTGTTGATATATGTGACAGACAGAAACAAAATTTAAAAAAAGAATGTCCTGGTTTGTTGCCTGGAGAGGAAAAAGATAAGCCCAAACAACAAAACAATTAATTCCTTTATAAAAGTAGGAATTTCTGGGTGCACAATGATTCATCGTGTTAACAAAATAACAGAGGCAGATTTTCAGACTGTGACTGGCTTCAGACATGAAAAAATATGTGAACAAAAAATCCAAAATTTCAAGATTTACATCTTCTCAGACTCATTTATTGCCTTATATCTTACCAGTTCTGACATACTTTGCTAAAATTTTACTTTTTAAATCTGATATTTCTGCTAAATGGAGAAGACATAATGCTCTTATCCATGAACCAAGTAAAATCACAAGGTTTCACAAATGCAGATGACTGCTAAAAAAAAGCAAACTGGGAGGGAGGAAGAAGGGAGAAAGAGAAGGAAGGAATAGTTATCCAAACTACCATATGCAAATGAAACATATGGTTGAGCCTGCTTATTCCACAAGCAATATACTCATTGAGGATGAGTCATAAACACATGAAGTATAGTACTTAGTACAACCTAAAATACAAAAAACACCCTATAGAACTAGTTTAAATGTGAGATGTTCATACCAGAAAAATATAATCAAAAATTTCAAGTCCGTTGTATTGTCTTAAGTATGTGCTATGTACAAATATGCAAGCTCTTTATCTTTCTTCCTTCTATCATAAGGAAAAGAAGCAGTAGCCACACTAATATATGATCTCATCTCTAGTCTGCAGAAATTCTGAGTTACTTTTTTGAATAAATACTAAATTTTAAAATGCAATGATCTGTGAGTTCATACACAAAGTTCACAAAGTGGAAATAGTTTTATATTGATAAAATCAGCATGACTGAGTTTGAAATATCCAAAATCTATGCAGGGTTCTTTAATCTGTCCAAATATCAAAATATCATTAAATTATTTGGTGAAACATTAAGATTTGCAGACTCTTTCCCTTCCACAGAAAAACTCAAGCTATCGGCTGAGTCTGAAATCTCTGGTCTGTAACTGCCTATATAAAGTCAACAAGATGTTGGGTATTTGCTGCTGGATTTTTGCCAATAGCTGTCATCTTAATGTAATGTCAGAACATGGTCAGGCCCTAAAACCAAAACCTGACATCAGGATATTTTTCTAGGCCTGACAGTGTAGACATATGCTTGCACTTAAGTCACGAGGAAGCTCCCCAAACACAGAGCAGGGAATAACGCTTCCTACATTACAACAAAAATCACTGGTTCTCCAGAAAGGGCAGGAAGTTACCCCTGAATTCTGGATGACTTCAGTCAAGTCCTTCCCTCTGTGGAGCAGGTAAACAAGGTTCATCAGATGGGCCCTTTTTAGCATGGATGAGCTCTGGAGAACATCTGCCTCTCAGTCTGGGACAGCATCAGCCTCCCACCCCTTGGCAGGCACTGAGAGCCTCAGCTCCCTGAGCCCTGTTTGCTGACCAAGCAGTCATTCCCCATTTCCTCCAGGTGGAAGTGTCCCCTGGGCTCCATTTGGCCCATCAACTGTAATTGGACTATCTGCTGGTTTGCATAATCTAATTAGCCCCTCTTTTCACCTTGCCTACTACAGACAGCAAAGACCTTTGCTTAACCTTTCACTTTCACAATTTAACTCATTACTAAAATACAGCTCCTTTTCTTGACCTATTTTCTCTACCTTTTGACTCTACCTTTTCTTGATCTATTTTCTCTTTCCCCAGTGTTCATTATATCCCATAATTGTTGCTATCTATCGTTACCCTGAAACCCTAAAAGAATGCAATCTCATTGGCCATTTGTCTTTCGATCAGGAAATGCACAGAGATAAAAGGAAAGAGTAACAGAATAAACCTGTAGGAGACAAACATACTAGCCTGCCAGAGGAGAGATTTAAAGCACTTAGGTGGGCAAAGTTCAGCACCTAGTGTCCTTAGAATTGAGGTGAAATACAATGAATTCAAATTCTTAGAAAGCTCTCTTTGAGTATTATTGTATTCATAGTAAATACAATAACATCCATTCTGCAAACTGCTTATATTAAAAACCAATTCCAAGTATTTGAAATGTTTACCACAAGACAGTGATGGTCCTTTTGATGGTCCCTTCAAATAACATAATTAGAGGACTGGGGACAGAGTGCAGCCTTTCAAAGAGAAAAAGCTTCAAATTGCTATTTTGTTCCAACTGTAAAGAACTCTTAGAACTGAATTTTCACCAAAAGACTGTAATAAAGGGAATAAGACTGCAACATAGCTGTGCTGAAACTTTACTCTTATGACAAAGCTGTGTATGAAGAGGATAATGCTTGATAAAAGATTGCAAATCCCCCATTCGTGAAGCAAACTGCAATGCAGGTGCCACAGTGCAATGGCTTAAGGGTGATTGAACCACATTTCATGTTATGATGCATTCTTATAGAGGTTAATGTAAATTTTTCTGTTCAATGTTTTACAAAACCAATGCAGTGTAAAGTATGAATAATACAGGTATTATTAAATTAATATAGCAAAACCCTAAAGAGTTCGACAGTAACAAATATTTTTGTGATTAGAAGTAGGTTTCAAAACATATTTCATGAAAAGGTCATTGAAATGTCTTAAGCTACTGAAAAACTAGGAAAGTCTATAGGACCAAATTACCCATTCATTTGCAGCAACTATAGGTCATTATTTTCTGCAAAATGGAGAGCTAGCCCCTCCAAAGTTTGATAACATTTTTTTATCTTATGTCAGCCTGGTCCTTGGTGCATGGAGAAGATATAATTAGTTTTTAATTCTAAGTTGGATGCCTGGCATCCTTAGGAGAACACAAATAAAAAATGTTTTTAATAAAAAATGTTCTCAAGCCAATTCTACATATTGGGAGAGTGCAGATAATAGTGAGAAACAAATTTAACCAAGTTCCCTTAGATGTTATCTGCTGTTTATTTTTGTCTATTTGATATTCCATAAGTTGCTGGCCATTATCTTACTTCTTCCAAGTTTTAGAAAGTTTACTTTAAATACAGCTATTTGCATATCCCTTTGTGTACAAAAACTTCACTCTCTTTCTCTTTTTTCCCCCTGCCTACTATTTGTCTTATTATGAAGTGGAAAATGGAATCAGTTTATCTCAGCATATGTCATAAATTATGCTTAATTTTGCACCCAGGAGAAATTGAACATTGTTAGTATTCCTCAAGAGAGGTTGATAAGTCTCTTGCCGCAATCCATGGATTTGTGGGACTTAATTCTTCTGTGTTGGTTCTTAAAAGTACTTGTGGCAGGTTGGCAGCTGCTTGGTTTGGCCAAAAACCAAACTCGTGTAATCTGTAACATCAGAATAAACTGATGTTTGCAGTTCCTGTCAAGGTCACTGAACTGCTACACGATTCATAGAAAGCACCGCCCTCCATATATTTACCTTACTTTTAAGCTTTACAATGTGCAAGGCTGCTCAGCTGCTTACAAAATGTACTAAGAAAGGAGAGTCCATAGTGAGATGTACAGAAAAAAAACCTAATTAACATATCTGTTTGCTATTAACGGTGTTTTAATTTGTTGAAAACGTTTGCCCCTGGTTCCTTCTTGGTTATATTATCATGTCTGAGGAAATAACAAGAAGAAAGGAATAGAATTTCCCGATGTTGAATCCATTTCTTCTCTACCACTGTAGAACTCAGTCTTAAATTCATCTTGAGCCAGACCAGAAATGGCGGGAAGAAGAATGGGCCATAGCATTATCCTTTCAACTGGCCAGCTGAAAAGAAGGGCACACATGCTGCCCTGCACATTAAAGAGCTCATGGATGGCTGGTACATGGAGAAACACAACACACATGCAGGTCCTTTCAGTAAGGAGTCATGCCCTAAAAAGTTTTTGTTGCAAGGCACAGTCTCTTATATTCTACTTAATATAAAATTAAATAGTTTTAAATTTCTGACATTTTCTCAAGAAATATTGTAAATTATAGGCATATCCAGAATGATGCCAAAAGGTAAGAGAATCCTAAGCCTATTTCCTCTCACTTACACACCTGAACATATAATGAACACCTCTGTTGTTGCAAGGCACTTATCTGTAACTACTGTACCCCCTGTGAAAAGCAGGTACAGTAGTTACAGATATATATATATATACCTATATATTCTAAATAAATTCATTCTAAAATAAAAATAAGACCTATTCTTTCACTCTCTTTCCCCCTTTTTCATGCTATTCAAGCAAGCAGTAAAATAAATGGCTTAATTAGCAGCAATATCTCTTATTGGATTGATGTATATGTAAGTCAATATATACAGCCATAAAATGTGTTTCATAAGTATAAATACTTATGTGCATATAGATTATATAATACTGATATAATACAGATATTACATCTTTGCATATGATTGGAGAAAGTGGGGGTTTTTTAAGTGATTTTTTTATAAATGTACATGAATCAGTTACAGAAAATTGAAGCAGTTCTGCACTTAGAGCCTGGGACAAAGCAACATTAATGTACATGTATATCAACAAGGCTGGAACATGGCATGGTGCTGGCAGCAAAACTGTGCAGGAGTGCTAGCCTGGGTTTGAGAAACGGGGCAGCAACTTTCTTAGAGATTTTACAAGACTGAGCTGACTATGAGTCACAGGATGTCCTCCTCCAGAGGCAGCTCTCACAAGGCAGCTGGAGTTTTCTAACCCTGAACTGGGTTTGCATGGAGTACCTGTGGAAGTATTGGAGTATGCATTTTATACAGGCTAAAAGCAAATTCAGCAGCCTAGCTCTCATAAAAATTCTGGATTTAGTGGTTAAATCAGCGCTGGTGATGCTTCAGTGGTGACCCAAGTAGGGGAAAGTTGTAATGTTGCAAGAAGTGCTTTTTGCATGGGGAAAACTCGTAGGCAAGTTAGGACCTATGCCACACCCCTCTAGCTTAGTGTCTGATCTAAGGAAGTTTGAAAGACATTAATTTGACTTTTTGTTTTCATTCTTAAGGCAGAAGTTTTATGACCATGTTAGTTAAATGGAATCTTAGGTGTCTGTGGAAATTGTAGGCACAACCTGAATACAAATAGACCTTTAAATAAGATTAAGGCTGTAAATGAGAGCAAAGTATGTAAGAGAGTAAAACACCTGGAAAAATCTGCTTTTGAAAAGGTGAATATATAAAAGGTTTTTTTTGAGAACTCTTCCCAACTTATAACTACTTCTGCATTTCAAAGGAGGTAGTGGGCTAGGTTGAATGGTAGTTTCTTACTTAGACAAAGTTATATCAGTTCTTCTATTTGCAGTATTGAACATAGATGTTTCTTGTCTCATTTGTCTTGCCTCTGGTAAGACTTCAGTCAATCTGTATTCTCAGTCCAAACATGAACAGAGTACTGGCATTTTTGTTACTGCCAAGTGAACTCAAATTTCTCTGGCTCTTTTAAACGGATATTAAATGGAGTGTTATAATTAAAAAAAAAAAAAAAAAAAAAAAAAAAAAAAAAAAAAACCTGCCCTTTTGTGACCCAGGCACGTTTTGGTTTACACTTCTGAGAGAATTTATGTGATTATGGCAGGGTCTGAACAGCCTTCTCCCATCATATTCCTTTAGCAAACCAGACCTGTATCTGCTCCTGAAGCACAGTTGTTCCGATTGCACATTGTGCGGTGTTTCTAACGCATGACTGAGCGCTTGCTCTGTTCATCTTTTCCCTGCTAGCAGCCTGTTCTCTTGTTAACTCTTTCTCAATAGGATATGTGTCAAGTCCTGTCCTGGAGGAAAAGATGAAGTCAACCAGATAGTCATTGCAGTTACAGTTCAGTCACATTTAGGCGTTCAGCACCTTGTTGACTCAGTCGCAGTACTGCAGACTTTCCCACACTGTTTGCTTGACACTTGCAAGTCCAGCCTGTACCAACTTCTATTGTATTAAGCAAACACTCCTCCTGCACTAAAATTCCACTCATTGTTAGTGCTAAAGCAACAGGATTTTGTCCAGTTCGCAGACAGCAGAACCTATTGTTATAAGAAAACTCTCCCAAGATGGAATCTGAAAAGAATCATATGGCCCAGAAAAGGATTACCCTTCAGGAAGTCTTTGGGCTTTACCATTTTGTGAAGGCATCCCCAGAGAGAGCAGAAAATAATAAAGTAAAACATATTTCTGGACTGAAGCCTATTCCAAAATAGATTATAGGCACTTTCAGTTCTGTGAAAAAAGATCATGTAATGGTTACTAAACGAGACTATGACTTAGGGAAGGGAGGTTGTGGTGATTTAATGCAAGTAAGGTCAATAAACTTGAATAAAAGAACATTTTTGTTAAAGGGAGGAAACAAAATAATCTTTGTGAAAGTAACTGCAGTTTTTAAAATGCAAGGCAATTACATCACATACTGTTACACACGCAACACCTACTGTGCAAATAGTCATTGAGAATTCCTCCTCAGAGATTTCTGTTCATTTAAGTTAATTTCCATTTTCTTCAGCACATAAAATGGATGTGTTGTCATTCAAATTTTTGTAGTCATGCTTATGAATTTAAAGTTTGCTTTGAGTATTTAGACTTAGGCAGACTCTGCTAATAAGACAAGGTTGAAATTTCCTTTTACTGTAAGGAGATGTGACTCCTTTTTTTCTCACTGATTGAGATCAATAAGTTAAACAAATTTAAGTTTTATTGAGGAATGTATTTTAAATATAAATTATAAATAGAAATAAACAAGGCTCTGTCAGCAATTAGGAGAAAGTAACAGATACTTTTATATATATATATATATATATACACACTTTTCCTTGAATAGACAGAAAAATTCACATATAAATCTACAACACAGAACGTCTGTTGCATCACCAAAATAATTAATTTTCCATCACCATCAGCACTTTCTGGAAATAGCTATTGGCACAAAAGAGTGATACTGCCTTCAGAAGCATGAAAATAAAAACGGTGGCACCCAGTCATTTCCCTGGAGTTAGGGATGGAGCATACTGCCCTAAAAATAAGGCTGGAGACAAGACCTTAAGCCCTCATGGCCACCCCAGCATTCAGCATTGCCCACCATACAGATGGGGGCTGGGAGGGGCCACAGCACCAGGTGTATGCAATAAAAATCTTATTGTCTAAAGCTGTAGTGTGGTTTTCCTTCTCACTCATGTTCACAGATGGTTCTTCACCTGGATTTGTGCCAGGCTTCCTCACTGACCAGCCATCCCTGAGCAAGTGGCCTGGTGACAGGGCCTTGGCCACTCTTCTACTGAGTCCTGGAAGAAGAGACCATCCAGGGCCCCTCAGCACCAACAAACTGGATGTTATTGTCCTAGTGAAGCTGTAAAAAACTTCAAAGAAACCAAGCCAAGCTGCATGGGCTCATGGGGCACTAAGGGGTGGAGCCCTTTCATCCTGCATGGTGTTTCCTAAGGACGGTACAAGCCACAAACCACTCCTCCAGGAGCTCCTCAAGCTAAGCAAGAGACAAGCAGAAGTATTTTTATGGCTCTTCATCATGGTTCTACTAAGTTGATGCCAGCAGAGATAAAATTATCTAAGGGAGGAGACAAAAATCAGGTTGCATTCTCTTTGTTCCCCACTTCCCTCGTTCCAGTGCTGACTTCTACCACTGTGCATATGCAGTAAGAACACACAGTGGAAAATGTTTCTTTTTTTTTTCTTGTCCCCTGAGAATCACCTCAGAGACACTATCAGCACAGAAAGGCCACACAGAAAGCTGTCACACTCTGACCTATGCTCCCACTTTCCCTGTGGCTGCTGGCCCAGCACATCCCCAGCTTCTGGTCACCCCTGCAGGCAGATGAGGTGTGTGCTGTGCAGCCCCCAGGCCCCATCTGGCCCAAAAGTGCAGCTTCCCTTTCCTTCCACTGGCCAAGGAGGAGAAAACACTTTGTGCACACCACTTAGAACTCCTTTGGTTGGTACTTAAACTTCTAGACATAATCTATACCTTTGTTATTATTCTTTGAAATCCTACCCAAAGCCTAAAGGCTCTCTTGGGGCAACTGTGCTCATTTTTAAGCCTATAAATAATTTTATATTACTCACCAAAAAGTAGGAATCCAATTTTCTTATACCACTATTTTCAAGGTATTCAAAATGATTCATATTATAAATCTTGTTGAAGGATACATGCCTGGGGTGTGGTGAGGATATACAGGAGCCAGCAGGGTGAAAGGAAATGTAGCTAAAATAAGCAGATGGGTGGACAGATGGGCATGAGAGGAAGAAATAATATTAATCTACAAAACAGAGAATAAAAGTCCCAGGAAGAAAAAGTGAAAATGAAAAAGTGATGGTCAAAATATGAAGAATGAGAGTTTACTCAGTCTCCTAGCAAGAATTCAAGGCTCCTGCAGCATAATTTTCCTTTTTTTTTAACTGTAGCACAAATTTGTTAATGCAGAAAGAACATGTTTCCAGAATACAATACTCTGTTGTGAATGGGTACATTTGTGTTAGTTAAGGATAAGACAAATATTTTTGAAATTAATGGAGTGCTTTGTCTTCTGTAGGTGTAGGTTGGGTTCTTGAAGGGATTGAGACATTGAACTTCAGCAAGAGGCTTGGGGGACTGTTTATGTATTCCACAGCTGTAAAATCACATTATTTATCATAGTGCCCTAATGAGAAATATAGGTCCCTGTCCATATGGCAGAAGGGCTATATCCAACCAGGATTTGCAGCTCTCTGTGGGTATGGACTTGCCTCTTTCTGCGGAAGCTCACATACCAGATTTGAACTCCCTGAAGGATCAGTAAAGTTTAACTAAAGAATTTGAGAGTAGCTATGATTCTTTTATGAGAATACATTAAATATATACTAAGGATATATAATCTAAGTAAGTTTTTATGGACATAGAGGTCCATTTTTCATCCTTTTCAATACAATGCCAGTTAAAAAAAAATCTCCACAGAAGCATTGGGCTTTATGAAAAAAATGGTGGATATATTTTGATTTATTTAGGGTTAACCTTAAATGAAAAATACATTCATAAGTTCTCTTTATCTAATTTTCAATTTTGTTGGCCAAAGAAATTCAAGGACTTTTCAAAATCACTATGTAAAATATATTTCAAAATATAATAGACTCATTTAAAACAAATGGAAATAAATTTGGGAAGCTCTTGAGATCTCTGAAACAATGTAATAACTGTGGCTGTTTCTACCTGATTCTATTGTTCAGATTTTATGGTATGGTTATACAAGACAATAATCTCAATTCCCCAGCACTAATGAATGGTATGGTTAAATGAAGCCATCCTAAACCCTTGCTCCACCCAAAACCATCTAAGAAACTTGAACATTGCAGAATATTTTAGACTCATGCCTGTACAATCTTCTGTTTAAATCACAGGGGAAATGGGTGTTAGAGTCAAGGTAGTATTTAGCAAGCTTGCATATGTTATTAGTGCTCTGCTGAGCCATGGCTTAATAAGTATCCACTTTAGGATTACTAGCCCTTTACCCTCAAATTAACTTGTCTTATATTGAATATAAAGAGGAGAAGCTCTTTTGCTTGACAGTACTATCCATGTTGTTGCATTTCCTCTCATTTAGCTAATATTTTGGTGAATAAAACTGACCTAAATCTATTCTATTTTTTTCTCCCTTCAGGCAGGACAAAGTGTATGACTCAAGTTAAATAGGGAGTATTGTAAATACAGCAAATGCACTAAACATAATTTGGGAGTATGGTGAATAAAGTACTCTACTCAGTGATGTGACCTTTAAGTTGTTTAGAACAGAAAAAGGGCTTTTGCCTGAAAATTTGCCTAATTTTTCCAATTACACAATTTTATTTAATGGAAAATATTACCTCTCTCCATAAGCCTTTCCCCAATGGTTTTCCTGACTACAATAACATGCTCCTTTTTGATGCAAATATATTTTAAAAATCCAGCTCTAGTTGGAACATAAATGTCCACTAAAAATGTTTCATACTAAGAACTTTGTAACTTCTTTCAAGTGACAAAATCTCTACTCCTCTATCTGCCATGAGAAACTCCTGATGACATACAGTGTAGTACTGAACCCAGCTTAAACCTCCCCAAGTCAGACTAAATAAAAGATATTCATCCAAATGCACTCCTGAAATCCTCAGACACAACAAAAAATTATTTAATTCTGGAGCAAAAAGTTCTTAATTTTTCTAAATATGATCAGAAATAAAGTGGCCTTATGAAAAAGATGCCTAAGATGTGCTGGAAACAGAGGTGCAAAGAAAGACTCCTACAATGTGAATTTACAATGCAGTTATGGGCTTATACTCATGCATATAACATTGAATTCATATGGCTGTAGTGGCTTTTGTAGATATCCTCTGTGATAGCAGAAATTACCCTCAGAAGGAAAAAAAGATCTTGAAAAGGGATTGAGCGTAGACCCCAGCCACCAGCAGTGAAGTGTGCTTGTGCAAGCAACTTGTAGAATTGCTGTTACATATGGAGAAATGTATCAGTTCTTTTGAAATACACCAATTCTGTGCTGAGAATACACTGTGCAGTGCACTGGATTCTAAACAAGTATCCTGCTGAACAAAATTAATTAGTGATAGGATTCATAAAATTATAACAGCACCAAGCTGTATTATCTGTAGCACCTCTCATATCTGGATGTTCTACTGAAATGAGAATATAATTGAACCATCTTGTGTTTTTTCAGAAAAACTGTGGCCCTGAAAAAAAGAGGTTTGCATGCTTAGTATTAGTCCCATATATGTCAAAGGGTTTTTTCATTATTCATTATGTGCATAAATGTGCAAATACCCAGTCCTTTTCAGGCCTATGGACTAAACTGGAAGCACTCAGGGTTATTTCTATTCATTATTGCATTTTACTTATGTTTTTAATTTTTTTGTTGTTGCTTTTTTTCTTTTTTTAATTAATAATTCTGCATCAAACAATTTCCATCTTTGTCAGCAGACATACAAGTCTTGAGGGAAATTTGCAGAGAGGTCAGGCAGAGATAGATTGCCTTTTTTTGTTCTCCCATTTTACATTCTCCACCTTTTCTGCTTTTGCTTTTTCTGAATGACTTCCTTTCCCTTTCCATTCTTTCAGTCCTGCTTGTGGAGCTTGATTTCCTCACTTTGCTAATCAACCCTGCCCTTCTATGCAATCATCAACAGCGCTGCCTCTGTAGCATGTCAGAGGCAGATACAGACAGTGATAAGTTACTCTCAAGGAAACAGTCATAGAATAAAGAACAATGTATTGCTCGGCTGTCATCTAGGCTAAATTGCTTCAGAAGCAAAAGGAGTGGACCAGTAGAAAATGACATAATGTAATCTGTTGAGGTGTGTTATAAAAATAAGTCTGGGTTGGGGAAGATAAGTAGACTGCATGTAAGGTGTATATTAGTACTCCTTTGAGCAGGCATGTGGATAGGTTTTGTTTCGTCAGCCAAGGGAAAAGAAGAAAGTTTAAACTCAGGATTGGTATCTCAGGTAAAAGATTTGATAATACAAAATGTATCTTGAGAAATATTGCCCTTTATAAATGTTTTCTTCCTTTCACTTTCAAAAATCTCTTCTAGTGTGGAAATCTTGAGGCTGATAAAAATGTCGTGTGCTACACTGTCTCATAAGTTTGACTTCCTCACAGCTACATTCTCCTGACATCTTAACTTAGTTCTGAACCATTCCCAGGGAACTACAAGACCCAACAGGTCTGTACTCAAAAAAAAATTCTGACTGGAATAGTGAAGGGACAGCATCATAAAAAGTATAGACATATGCATTATAATCATGGGTTTTAAAATTTTAGCTGTAGCAGTATAAAGCCATATTTTCACAGTAAGGATAGTGGTATAAAACTTGTGCAAGCCATGCTGCTATTGAAGCAATTTTCTTCTCAGAAATGGCTGTAAAACCAAAGATCCGTTTGCTTATGTTATCAGACAGCAACTTTTATCACTTCATTTTACTATTTACTGTTGTGCAACTTCATAAATGCATAGAATTTATGGACATCTTATTTACATGAAGATGGATATGTCTCCATTTCTTCCCTGGAACCACCTTGCTACAGATACATATATACAGGTACATCAGTGAACACCTCTGAAAATCCCCTATGTGACCCATTTTACTATAATTTGGCATAATGGTGTGATGCTCATGTGACTTTACACTTCTACACTGATTTGCAGACAATGAACATGTTGCTGTATAATTTTCATAATCAAGAGTAATCTCTGTGTGAATCATTTCTTCTACCCAAAATAATGAGTCTTTTTCTCGTCTATTGAGAGACTTTTTTCAGTGCAGATGAGCTTTAAGTGCTTCAAAGCAGCAATTCAGAGAGCACTGGCACAGGCAGCAAGTCTTTATGTCAAACTAAAATAATTCAAATTTGCTGTTCTCTCAGTGACCCTTGCATTTCTCTTTTGTTATCAATTGCATGAGAGATGCCAAATTCTTGTCCCTTTTATGTCCATCACTGGATTGAGTAAGATGCCTGTCATGTTTATTTAGGGTCTGCTATTTATGCTTACTGTAAATCTATGAAGAAATAACTACTAAAAGGATCAGAAGTGCATGCTATAGACAAACATCCACTGCCTGGATATAATGCATCCAGCAAGACACATACATGCAAACAACTCCCTGCTAATATCTGTCAAACTACTACATGATGAGATCTAGCAGAAATCTGCTCTTCAAACTTTCATTGGTCTCATGAGACTGATTTGTTTCTTGATTGGAAATACCTACCCTTCTTCCTGAAGGACATTATTTGCCATCTGATTATGAGTGTAGTTAATGATGATATAAAGACAACAGCAACTTTCATTCTGGGGGCACTTTTCTGAGTAAAGGAGAAGGAAGAAGGTGAAAGGCAAGAGGAATGTTAGATAAGACCAAGTGTATTGTTTTTGTTACTTTTCACATGTAATTAATTAGGAAATTTTCAAATGTCTAAGAAATTTACACATGGATAGGAATACAGTTGAGGAAAAAACCAGCTTGGGGACAAACTTCAACTTCATACACAAATCCTGACCTGCTTAGAGGAGTATCATCTGGAAACTGTATAGATTTAATTGTCATTAAAGGAAACATCCTTGTTTTATGAAAAAACCTTCACTCAGAACTACATTAATATGAGAAATACCGACCATATTTTAATGAGATAAACAAGAAAACTGATAGGTACTTCTGCACGACTTTTTACTTGAGCAGCTATTGCAGTTGGTTTTCACCCTTTTCCAAAGGATTTTCAAAGGCATCTGCAAGTTATGTGTTTAAAACTGAATTTCATTCATTAAATTGTTAATTTTGTTCCTCCTTGAGGAAATGTTGCAGTGGGAACAGAATAGTATCATGTCTCAGAGAAACAGAGTAAACTTCCAGAAGCACTGATTCACTTGGGGTTGAACATGCATTTCCTGCATTTTTTCATATCTTTTCTCCAAGTCTCATGTAAGCCACGTCAGTTTTTACATTAACTGATCTAGTGATAGGAAACTTAATTTCTGGAAATAGTCTTTATAGCCCTGTGGGCTATTTTTGAATGTTGTTCCAGATATATATTTCAGAACACTGAAATTCAGGTTCATATCCATGCTTTGCAATGTCAATAAGAAGTATAAGAATAATTATATGTTTCAGACATCCTTTTTTGGAAGCTTATTTACCAAACATACCATGACAACTGGAAGACTGATCCAGTAAAATGGGTGCATTCTGGTTCCTACTCCACCAAAATGCTTAATCATAGCAACTTAACTTGACTTACAAAGATTACCATGGCTGCTAGTCCAGCAAAACAAGTCTCTGCAGAGGGTTCAGATCCTGAAAAACCTGGTTGTGAAATGCAATGTAATTTTTACTTGCTCCAATTTATGCACAAATCAAAGTAGATAGGTCAAGAGAGCTGGACACATTGAAAAATTAATTTATTAATTGACTAATAAATTTAGCAGTGTTAATTTTTTAGTTGCATTTGATCGTTGTACAAGCACAACAATCAATACGAAGAGAAGAGACTGTGGAACACAGTCCTATTATAAATTAGATTAAATCAATTTATATACTTATAACTTATACCTTTAGGTGACCAAACCATTTTATGAATCATAGGTCATATGAATCACAACATATATCATCCACATTTTTGAGAAAGAAAATAAAAGCAGGAAAACTGGATTATATCAATGGATTAATTAACATAGGTACTCTGTGTCTACCAATTACCACCAGTATAAAATATCTTTTTAAAATAATACCCTTACCTTTAATCCTTACCCTGAAATTCAACCCAAGTTTCCAGTAATCCAAGGGTACAGAATTTCCTGAGGCACAGGTTCCATAGAGTTGGGCCTAGCAGCCTTTGATTTTTGAGTGTTTGTTGGGTTTTTTTCATAAATGCATTTTTATTCATTTTTAGCATATTAACTTTTGACAGCTGAATTGATATTGACATCAACACAGTTCAGGAAGCCCCTATTATCAAGTTCATTAGCACAACAATTAGAAAAAAGTGAAGTACAGCAGTATTGTAATTTCAGTAGGGAGGTACATACTGCAGTACAAACACATTTTTTTGAGATAGCTCCATAAATTTGCATGGTTATTTAACTTCTTTGCAACTAACATGAAAGAGACAGGAGAGCTAGCTGCCAAAAAAAAATTCTTTTAAGAAAGAGAGGATATTCACACATTTCATTATGAGAATGTCACACCTGAAAGGATTACACGTGGCCTCCAAATGCAGATACCCATCCTTTTTCCCAGAACATCTAAAAAGCTTTCTTCCACCATGACATTCTCAGCTACCATCATGTCACACCTTGATGTCTGCAGCACTGTCCTCTCCCTAAGGTAGGTATTTCTCAGGTGAATCCTCAGGAGCAAACTGAGACCAGCTTATCAGTCGAGCAGCACACCCATCTCCTTGGAAATGTTGCATCTTTTTCTTTTCCTCACTATGCCACACTAACACTGTTACAATGAACTATTAAAAGCTTGTACAAGTTTACCTCTTCTTGTTGATCTAACCTTGTCTTATTCTTCTCCACTGCTGCGTCAGTGATAACCTCATCTCATCACTGTCTTGTTTTCCAGATGTGTCAAGTGGGGCTTTCTTGCTACATAAGATCTTTCCAAAGCTCAGGCAGAAATATGCTTCACATCAAGACTTCTCAATTTTTAAAGCTCCTATTGACACTTCCAGGATCTCCTGAAGTCCCTGAACAGAACTGCTTGAGAAAGTGCACTATTGAGGAGTGCACTATTGAGGAGGAGCAATCAAGACAGATGTCCCAAGTCTGGTAGAAAACATGGTTTGGGTTTTTTTGCCCTGTTACTGTGCCTTTCGTATTTAAGGTGTGTGCTCACACATCTACCTTGTCTCTTCACTGAGTGCCAGAGGCTTTGTGAATGCTTTAGAAATAGTAGAAAAGAGCAATGGCAATACATAGATCTTGAACTGGAAATGAGACGTTACAACCTTGCTTTCTGGGCTTCTGAATATACTTCCTGTGCTAGATCTCTGGATTCTGTTTCTGAAGTCTAATAATATACTCAATCTAAAACCTACCAATGGTTAAAAGAATTTTGACAAACCATTTTTGGTTGAAAACAGAGGTTTGAAACAGTGGAAATTATGGCCTCCTCATACTTCAAAATAAAATATTTCCATTTCTAAAAGCAAACAAACTACAACAACAAAAAAACAACTTTGAAAGCAAAAATAAATGTTTCAAATTTTTTTTCAAATTTTTTTCCTTTTTTTTTTGAATGACAATATGGGAAAATTAATGCAAAAGCAAGACAATGCTAAACAAAGCCATTTTAAAATTGTCAGAAGAAACAATTCTTACAATTCTTACAAAGAAACCTTTCTTACAAGTGATTCTCCAAACTTATGGAGATGGGAATGTCAGAAAGACTGTAAATACAGCCCCTCTTTGCCTGGTGTATAATAGTGCCATCCAAAGGTAGCAGGAAACACTTGAAGGAATAGAGCTAATGCCAGGCAGTTTAGAAACTTCTAATATATGCCTTTTAAAAGCTGTGTCTCATCTCTCAGTACTATGTCTGCTTTCCTTGGAGGTGAAAGGCCAGGGGATAATCTGCTGTACTGTGCCCTGGTTTGAGTTTCTGAAAACATCTTAAAGTCTTGACAGGATTATCTCTGTTTAGCCCTAACCTTACCCCATGGAGAACACTGCTTTGTAGACACCTCAACAAAACTCATGTGATGAGGCCAGAGGAGCTTCCTTGAAACCTAGCTTGTTTTTGAAAAAGTGCTGCCTTTGCTAATGTATTTTACCATCATATAATAAGAGAAATATTGGAGTAAGTTATTATTTACAAAGATCATTGCCAACTGAAGAGAGCTCTATTATCCAGCTCAGGACTGTGACCTTGTTGCATTATTTCTGTGCCTCTTTAGTAAACAGGTAGTTATGTAGGGACATATCCTTCCTTACTTTAGCACTCACTTTTAAAACTGTTTTCATCAGGGCTTCTGTCTAGTTCATCCTGCCAGTTCTATCAGAGCGACAGCCGTTTTAAAAAAAAATTAAAAACTAATGAGAGATACTTTTACATTTCACAACAGTAACACTTTCACTGAAAACCAAAATCTAGCAGTAGGTCTATCATAAGAGCTGTGTGCCTTGTACATGGGTGTGTTTTCAATCTGCACACAACTGTGACAAAAATAAAGGACAATGGATTTAGGGCTGGCATCTTTGTCTTTGCAAAGAGGATGCTTCTCCTGCTAACGATCTTCTCTTGTTTCAGGCTAGCAAATTCTATTGACAAGGTTTTCTATTTGGATGTGTTGTTTGCATTAAAAGGGGAAACAACTGTCAAAGTCTTAACAAATATGCAAAACTTAAGAAAAAAAGGAAAGCTTATCACGGATTAAACTTTGTACCACTTTGTCTGATGTAAAAAGAAGATAGTAGGAGACATGGGGATATATGCAATGAAGAGAAACAATAGAGTTTCTTAGGGGTTAATCCAGGTCTGCAGCTAAATACAAAAAGTTAATCTGACCAGAAGAGGCTTTAGGCTAAATTCTAGAGAAAAACTTGTCACTTTATGATCCAGTTGTACTAAACTAAAGGCTCTGTTTACAAAGAAGATTTTGGATCTGGGATCTATTGGGGCAGAAGTTACCTCCATGATTTCTTCCTTGTTCAACACACCAGGGGATTTGTAGTCAGATAAACGATTTTTTAAAGATCTTCATTGTTACCTTCTGTCTTCTTTCTGAAAAAGAACAAGTGTTACAAAAAACATACTTAAGAAAGCACACAACTCTGACCTAAGGGCAAAAAGTCTTTGATAGTGAAGACTTTGCAGTTTGTCAAATCTTTTACTAACCCATCCTAATTGTCTCATTTATTTCTACAGCTTAAATCAGAGTAAAATTATACATTTTGATAATTTGTTAACTATTTATCTACATTTAGCAAATTCATGTTTTGTTGATTCTCCAAAATGAAAATGTGGTATCAAATATAGTAGATTACAGCAGATGTTGGCTACTGAGGAGTCATATTCTAAAATAAAAGTTAAGGGCTAAACAAAAAATTATAAAATTTCTCCACAGTCTTGTCACTAGACACTTTAGTACTTTAAACTCAATTGTATATGATGAGCCATCATACTTAACATATGTTCTCACTGATTAGGAACAAACTAAGAAATATGTTATTTATTATCATATTAAAAATTAAAATTTCAATTAATAGTAACCTTTTAATCTAACTTTACACAGATGGAAATACAAAACTACAGCTTGACAGTTCAACTGAGAGAAAAAATTTGAAGAGATATTAGTCTTAAAGTTAATAGATTTTATAACATATTTTTGTGCTTTTGCTGTCAAACAACAATTAATTAGAATACTATTTTCCAAAAACAAGTTTTAGCCTACACATAACTAAGAAAAACAAAGAACTGAGATTTCACTGACTAATATAAAATGAGTTCTGAAGATTGAAATCTCTGACTTTGTAAGAAAGCTTGAAAGTGTAAAGGACTTGAAAAGAGCAAATGGTTGATTATTCTTGAACTAAATATACATATTTGAGTAACACATTCTTCCCAATTTGGGCAGTAGCTGTCGCATATGCAAACACTTCTATCTTTTGGCATCTCTTTTGAATACACAAGTGTTAAAGTATAGTTGGCAATTACAAGGCAAGATCTTGTCTTCCTCTTTTCTGAAGGAACTGAAAATCTGAGAGAAATGTTGTCTAATGTTTAGGACAAAACCAGCATTCATGTACATACCAAAAACTAAAAAAACAAAAATCAAGCTTGGTCTTGCTTCTGTGTGAGTGGATGAGGTATTTTCTCTTGCTGGACATAAGAAACCATTTTTTCTTAACAAAGAAACATAGTTTATAATCCTCTTCATTTAATTAAACAAGCCACACTCACTGACTGGAGTGTCCCCTGGAAACCCTTGACTCTTTCTCAGCTGTAAGACAAAGTGAACTAAAAAGAAAATCAAGAGGGGTAAGCATGTAAAAAATATTAAGGCATTCAGGGGCCACTATATTGAAGACTGCAGGCAGGTTATTACAGATTCATTGCTACTACATAACATTTTACCACTTCTTGTTACTTCTGGCTGCTCTATTATTGGCCTAGATACAGCAATGTAATGAACTGAAAGACAATCAACAGCAAAATCCCCCCACAAAATTTCACTTTTTTTTTTACTTAAGTGATATAACAGAGTTTTTCTAAAACAACCACAGGGAAAGTCCAGTTTGTTTTACAATCTGTTGTCTACTTTTCTCTTTTATCTTCTACTTTTCCAAACCTCCTTCGTGACATCATCATCTGTTCAGTACCCCTTGCAACCACTGTTCCTAAGGAGCCTGAACAGGAAAAAAGACCATGGTACAGCCAGAGATGTGGTGGATTGTCTTCCAGGATAGACTTAGTGGCGTCTAGGGGAGACATGACGTGAGAGATTTAGGGAGATGACAGAAGGGAGAGGAGAGCTGCAAGCACCACCATCAGGTCCATGTTGCATTCTGACCCTTCCATTAAAGGAGCTAGGACGATCACCCTGCTTGCTTTCCAGTCAGACAACACATACCATAGTCTGAGGCAGCTGCACATCACATCTCTCAGATGAGGGAAAGGAAAAGAAGACTTCTGTGAGCTGGCTGCGGACAAGAGAAAAATTTTGAAAGACACAAAACAGTTGCATGCATTGAATATGATCTGATTTGATGGTAAAAGACATATTTAGGGGCTCTGGAGATCTTCTAGATTAAGATTGCCTGCTTTTTCTCATGTTTGATGCAGATACCAAGTCTGAAACTTCTCCTCCTCTTTGAAGACCATGCTGGTGCCTAGGGAAGGACAAGTGTGCTGGGACAGCAGTGGAGGGTTGGGACAAGTGATGGTGGAATTTGTGACCTTCCTGAAAGTCAGCTGGGGAAAGAAAAGCATAGAGGATTAAAAAGGCGCTTGCTGATGTTAAGGAACAGGCCATGAAACATCCTTTAATGACATCAGACAGGTGATATTCAGAAAGATCACTCAGTTACTCGGTGACTCAGGAAGCTTTGCCCCAGTAATCTGAAATTATGCCTGGGGAAAAAATCTGACAAAAGACGGATTCTAAACCAAAGATAAGTTTCTGTGGCAACACAACCAATGCCAGATAAAGCACTTTCATTAAATAGATGAAACCACAAAGGTTATTAGAATAACTTGGAGTTCAAGCCACTCTGCTCTCCATCATGTCCACACAATGTAGGGACAGAAATTGTATGCCAGCTTTCTTTTAACTACTCATCTGAGTGTGAGCTTGAGTTTGATCCGACATAAACTCATCTCTCATATCTCCATAAATCTTAATTGTCTGCTATATCAGTAATGGACAAAAGAGCTGCTATTTCTGTTCAATTCCCTCTCACCAGATAGTAACTTATTCAAGAAGGTGGTCAACAATGTATGACCTGTGAGAAAGGATGATGGCTGAGCATACCATGTTATTTAAAGGGGTAAATAGCATCTGATATCTTGGTATTTAGTGTATGACATTTGGCTTGCTTGCTCAATGCTTCATTTTTGATGAAACATTTACAGATGTGCATAAAAGGAGAAGTGGATGGCAAACTGAAAGATGATGTTACAGTATTACATTCACATCATTAACATGTAAACAATCTTCTGGAATTTGAGGCAGAACAGAATCATGTCCCTAGAAATCTGGAAGATACCAAAGTAGGTTCTGAAAATAATGACTTTAAGAAATATATTTTGCTTAGGGCTTCTGAGATGTTGCAGATAGAAACTCCAAAAAAAGAATAATGCTTTTCTACCGTCTGCCATAAATGGAGAGGTTTATCTGTCACATTCTAACAGGGTCCAGGATCTCTAAAAAGACTTCATTAGAAAGGGTTTTTCTTGTTGAGATGTAATACTGTTACACAAAAGACACAAAAGGCTTCTCTTTTCCCTCCTAACCTTAGTGAATGGCAGCCAAAGAATTCTGATCCAACCAAGAATCGATCGCAAGAAAACAACCCTACAGAGAGAAAACACACAAACAAGTGTGCTGTTATAGACCAAAGTGTTGCATATCTCAAAGCACATATAATTTCCATTTGGAGTTTTTTTGTGTTTTGGGGTTTTCTTTTAGCAATGGATGAATGAACAAACCAAAAGCCTTGATGGGCAGATTAGAGTTGAAATGGAAAAGGACAGTAATGTTAAGATGAGTTAAAAGCTCTTTTTGACCCTATCCTTAACACCATCTCCCCAAATGCTTCCCCTGTGAACTTTTTGTGTTGTATTCAGTTTGCTGAAATAGGGGATAGAGAGGCCAAGCCAAGGATCTATCCCGCTTCATTGAGTAAAGCTAGCCTACCAGGGAAGGTGATGGGTTAGAAGTTAATACAAATGACAGTTCTAAGACAAAGTTAGCCAGAGCCTTCCTGTGGAGCACAGTGCCAAGGAGGGGACCCCTGCTGATCCCACTTCTTTACATTTCCTTTTGCTCTCCTTCCCCTTATCTATGGGTCCTGTCGTGCCAGGCCAGGGGCTCCTTATTAAAATACAATGCACTGTCACTAATAGAAGTGAGCAAAGCCTCATTAGCACAAGGGTTAGAAGAGGACTAGCTCTAATTACACCTTACTTGCTAGGGACAATCAAATGAATAGATAAACTCTTCAAGAGAGAAGTCAATTTTTTTCTTGCATTTGGCCAAGAGTGGTTTTCTTTTATATATCCCTTTAAAAGGAATTGAATGCTTCTAATGACAGTTCTTTTCTACAGAGATTCTTTCAGCTTATGGTGTCCACCAGAGGACATTTAAGTTGGCTGGGTGGGTGGCTAAGGGGCTGCATTCATTCCTCTGTTTGCCAGCAAAGGCACACTCTATAGCATCTACCACCTCCCATCGAAGATACAGCTGGGGAGGGCTAGGCTGTTCATTCAGATCCATCACACAGGAGATCTTCTTTCCCTGAGCACACAGCTGGTGACCAAATTGTCCATTGCAATGTTTGGAGTGCTGTTGTCACAATGCAGGAAGATTACTGCTTGTCCTTTGGGCAGACGTACCAGGAAAACAAAAATGTAGAAAGATAACGGCACTGGGAGTCAGAGATTCACCTTAAAAAGGGGGACTGTAATTTTCTTTGCTTTGGTTTCACTTTCTAGCCTCCGTGAAAGGCTAGACTTAAGAGCACAGGCATAAAGTGGTTAGGAATTAACAGTTTTTTGAGGAGAGATAATTTTTCATAATTTTGTGGAAAGTTCCTCAGATTTTATAATCTCTACAGAATTTTCCTATTTTGCTATGCATTTTAGTACAATTTTTTAAAGTTCTAATTTAGCAGTAAAATTCCCTATCAGCAGTGGTCTGGCTCTGAGCTCCCAACCAACATACAAACTCTCATAAGTTATATCTTTAAGGAGTTTGTGTTGTGCTTGCAGCTCTCTTATCCCTACAGAAATACTTATCAGATATCTGCACTACACTTGCCATAAGATATACCCTTGAAAAGTATTTTCTAGACACATAGTTTGTTATCTTGTTATGACTCATGATAGTTATCAACCTCATGTAAAGTTTTTATAACAGAAGTAATTTGCCAGGATGTGCAGGTTTTATGACCTGCCATCAGTAGGTGAATTTACCAGAGCAGATGTTACAAAATTACTACATCAGAGCTGCGCTGCAAGTGTTTTGGAAGTTTCTGGATCAAACCAGTGGTCCAGCTAATCTATCTCTTTTTCTCTGACAGTGCACTTTGCTGGTGGTAAATGCAAAAGGCAGGACTTTTTCTGAGTCTTATCCATCACTCCGCCGTTGGTTTATGCTGCGCTATCACATCCTCCGTGCACGGGGTCAGACCACCTTCTTTCATCTAATTTAGGAAGCCTACAGATGGGTTTTCCCAAGTGCAGCTAAGAAAAACCGCTGCAGCAAAAAGAGTGAAAATACAATAGCCACAACCCCCTTTCACTGATTTATAAACTGCTGGCTACATGAAAGGAAGAGGGCTGTTTTCCTTTTGCAGCCCTGCTTTGACATATAAAGAGAGGAATCTCCTCTGTGTTCCCACCTTTCTTCCGCTCCACCACTGTGCCACTAGCCACCAATTTTTCTGGTAAAACTCAACCTAGTCTTTAACCAGAATTATGAGAGGTGAAGTTTCTTTTCTTATTCCAATGTGAAAATTATAAAACTTCCCAAAAGGAGCAAACCTCTGTAGAATATTCAAATCTTCTGACTGCCTGTGTAAGAAAAAAATCTAAAATTTCATTAAAGGTGTTTTGTAGAAAAGAGCTGGTTTGGGTTTTTTTAAGAAAATGCTATAAATAATAATTAGTTATACAATATTCTTTGGATAATACCAGTTTTTTCTTTGTAAACGTTGTCTTTTGGACTAATCTCATCTTTAAAGGTGTTCAGTGGTTCTCAATTTCAGCGGGCACAATACATATAAATGTTTGAGTGGTTCTGAGGTGCATACTTATCAAGTAACACCTTATCAGTAAATAGAACTCTCTATATGAAGACATGATTGCACTAGGACTTTGATCAGCTGGTTTAATACTGCTTCTAGAGAAAATAGCCATGAAAGCAGTTAGTAACCACTGCAGAAAATGTGTCATATATTCTTTAAGGAAGTCCCCAGCACATTCAGGATCTAGATCATTCTGCAGCTGGTGCAGAACAACTCCTCGCAGTGTCATCTCCAATGATCCCTGGAATGTAGCTATTAATTATTAATTCAAAATATCCTTTCAACCTACATCAGAAATTATGGCCCCTTTTTCCATAGGCAAATTTTGAATTTTTTATAATAATATTATAAAGACATGATTTACAAGGTTTTTCTTCTTTTCTATTTTGTTTGTTCATAGTGAATTCTTTGTTTGTGCTGCTCCTTAATGAAAAAAGCCTAAAACCAAAGCTATGGAAGTTAAACTTAATGCAACAAATAATTAAAACTGTATGAACACAAAACCATAGATAACTGCATCAGCTGGAACCTTTAGATGGCAAAGTATTCATAATGAAAGAGCACAAAGTGAAATTATTTCTCTTTAATTATAGTTATATTAAACTTTGTTGAATGTTATACAATTAAATCAAATTAATTGTGTCTGAAAAATAAATTCTGAACACAACTACTCTTGAAAAAAGGGAGAGATAGATCAAAAAAGGATTGACTGTTGTTCAAGTAATGAGAACCTTCTTTTAAGTGTTTATCAATATGAAAGATAATTTGCACATATATTTGCACAGATATATTTTCTAACAAAAGTCAGATTATGATTCAAACAAAGGGCTTGGTCTTTAAACAACAGTCTCTTAAACATCATTCTGCAGAAAAGTTAATTTTTCAGTGTTTGGGTGGGGTTTTTTTCTTTCAGGAGATATTCTCAGCTGTTGTACATTAGCCTCATACTGCTGATATGGCAGGATCTAAGACAATTGTCACAGCTTTGAAGAGATTGATACATCTACCTGAGAAATTGCTATTTTTCATTATAATGTTCACATAAAAGACATCTCATACTTCGTGTATTATTTTAAAATCTTTATTTTCCATATAATTTTCCCTAGGTCTCTCTGATATTTTTGCTGCCATCAAGAATAAAGAACTGGAACACAATGTTACTACTTCTGAATCAGCATCAGTCTACAATGATCTTTAAAGGTATAAGGAAGAGCTTTAAGTGCCTTAAATTCCATTAGATGTCAATTAGGATATAGCAGTTTTCAATAATTGCTAGGGCAATTCAGCACGGCAAAACTTGATCTGAAAAGCAGAAGCTTTATCTTTCTTATTTATTTTTTATTATTATTATTGTTAATATTATCTTTTAGTGATGCCAAAACTAACTCCACTCTTTCCAAAATGGGGAAGGTGTTTCACATTTGGATTTATAAGTCAAAAAAATTGTAAAGAAGAGAGCAGAAAAAATTGTCCCTTTTTATTTTTATAAGAATCTCCAGCAATCTCAGTGAGGTTACCATGCGGCCATCTCTTATTGCTTTTCTCTAGGCTGGTATCAAAATTGGTAACTGCAAGAATAGGTTGACCTTACCTTGCAAAAAAAGCCCTCTAAAAATGGCAGTGAGAAAAAAAGCAAAACTCTTTGTCACACAGTCTAAAACATCAGGTCTGAGTAGCAGAAATCATGGTACAGGAAGAAAGCAAACAGTTCAGAGCCTAAAAATATCTTTTGTCCTCCACTTAGCTGTGGTCCTATTATAGCTGAAGCAACAAACACTGTAATTTTTCCTCTATAACCTTTAGCTTAATAACTGTCTGTAAAGACTTCCTTTAAATGCAAATGTACTCCTCACAGCAAAAGTTGTGACCCTATACTATATTACACTCTGTAAATCCAGAAGAAAGCTAAGATAACCTATGAAACCTGGCATAGAAAAGAAAGGAAAAATCAGGTCTGGAGTATTAGGAAACTGAGTAATATTTCAATAGTTTACATTTTTCACTATAAATGAAGAGGTATACACAAAACCCAAAAAGTGGTTTTATTTTTCAGTGAAGTCTTAGGAGATGTGTCAAATTATTGCATTTTCCCTGTGAAATTAAATTATTCTTTTCTGGTTTTATTTGTCACCAGAAGCATGTGACAGAGATTGAAAATTTTACACCTCACCTCACCTTTTTTAGGGGATCTAGCACAACTGATATAATTAGCATCTCCTTTACTTATCAAATAAAAGAATATGCTTTACTGTGCACGTCCATGCTTGTAAATTAGTTTGCATGCAGGGGAAATTTACGCCACAAAGAAAGCAAGCATGGAAGTGTCCATGGGGGAATCCACAGCTGGATGTAACCAGTGGGTGCCTTGGAAGGGGACATAGGACCAGGATTCAGGAGCATCCTAGCCCTCCCCAATTGTCAGCAGACCATAGCTTCTGCTGACATGCAGCAAAAAATGTAAATCTCTCTTCGTGCCAGACACAGAGGTGGAACAGTGCAAAGGTTATAATTTCTTGTGCTACACATGTCGTTCTCCAGTTACATTAAATCCAGCTCGGCTGTCATTAACTGTTTGTCCAGGGCTGACTCACACTGAGAAATAAGGCAGAACAAAGGAAAGCAGTACAGTTAAAATTAGATATAAGAAAGATGAGTCAAACTACTGTACTTCAGTAGTACTAGTGTGAAAAGCATTCCCCTTATTATAATGGTTTTCTGACAACCCCAAATAAATGGAGCCTCTAATTTGGATTTTTCAATTCTTCAGTGCAGATAAAGAGAATAGGCCATAAATATTCCATTCAGTTGCTTTCAAAGTGGGATGAAAAATCAGGGTATGGGCATGCAGAGACACGGAAAGGACAATTTTTCAGGCTTAGTAAGTCAACCAGGCTCACTGAAAGCACAGGGGACCCAATCTGATTAATTGCTGCAGCCTCTTAGATCCCATAAACCTTCTGTAAGCCTTTTCTCACCCCTTCCCCACAGATTTCACTTGGTATTTGGATGCTGGAAGGGCATGTACCAGAGAACCCCAGGAAATGCATATTTGCTTGCAAAGACAAATATGATGGCTGTCTTGTGGGTTTTCTGCCACATGTATGAGATGCCTCATAAAGATCCACATTCTTCCCATCAAGTGCTACATTTTTTCCATGGTAAGCCTTGTTGTACAAGGACTTATGAAAGCTACAGGGAAAGGAAATATAAAACAGAGAGGGTGAAGTTTTTCATGGTTTTATGTTTGTTTTTCTTGTTTGTTTTCTGGTGTTTGTTTTTTGCTTTGTTTTGTTTTTTTTGGTTTTTTGTTGGTTTTTTTTTTTTAATTCTAAGTAAATATTTGTCGTTAGTGGATGACAGAAAGGATAGACTATATCAAAATATGATAGACTCAGAGCTCTACCTGGCCTCTAAATCAACTCAGTCATTATCTTTAACCTTATCAATATCCTAAATGTCAGCTGAGCAAGGCAGATAGAAAATTTCAGTAAACAGAGAAGAGAACAACAGGGAGGATGTGGTAATATAAATCAGAAATCAATCATCCAAGAAGCTTTTTCAAATGGAAAAGAAAAGAAAAAAGAGGCAATCAACTGCCAGCCATTCTCCCCCAACAAAAAAAAAAAAAAAAAGATTTTTTCCTCTGTGTCCCTTTCATGTGCACCACAGTGTTTCTGCAAACAAAAATAATAAGGGCTCTCAGGTCCTTCAAACAAAGTGAAACATAATCCCTTCATAGAGAGTGCATCAATAAATGAATGGAGTTCCTCAGTTTGTTTGGAACAGTAGTATCAGCTATGCTTGGGGATCTTAATAATATTCTTATTAAGAACCAGAGCAGTTGAGTTGATTTGTTTTTCCTGTAACACCTGAAGCAACAAAAGTCCAGTGAGAGTGTAAGAAATGGTTTTACTTAGGTCAGGCTTTGAAAATCATTTTCCCTCCTTGGCAGCAGCCTGTCAGTCAAGCTCCACAGGAGAGGAAAGGGTCATCTTGCCAATGTAATTTCTAAGAAGAAAGAAGTAGAGTTGCAAGTTACAGAGGTATTAATATGCCACTGAGAACAACCTGCAAGAAAAAAAGTCTGATTTATTAGCTTCCAAAATTGCCTTGAGAATTTCATTTTCTTATCATAGCCACAGCCTGTACCCTAATGGTTGAAAAATCCAGATGCCTGGTTTTGTATTTTTTTAAACTTTCTTGCTTATCTAAAAGTACAGACTTTCAAGGCAGGAACATTGTATAACTAATTGTTTTGAGCTGTTCTCACACAACTGGAAGTTGCTTGAGCTGACAGACATTATTACAATACAAAAAAACCCCCACAGATCAGACCTCTAGCTAGTTAAAGCAATACAGCTTTAAAAAGAAATCAGTCCTCTCTTATATCTACCAGCTAAACAGCAGGGTCCTGATTTTCAAAACTCTGAAAATCATGGTTCTAATAATAATTTCTACTTAAATCCATTATGGGTTAATTATAATACAAGTTTACTTGCAGAAATAGTTATTTAAACTCAGAGCCCAAGCAAAGTCTTTCACTACAAAGTGCAGCAAGTTGCACATCAAACCAAATAAACTAGGGAAAGCTTGCTGCTTGGCATCACTTCCTGAAAAATGCAAAATTTTGCAAACTGGGTAATTTACAGGGGAAAAATATTATTCAATCTAACTCCCAGAAACTCAAAAGAATAATTTAACTGCAAGCCATTAATAGCTCAGATAGTCCTCCCTCACTTTTCACGTATGATTTCAGTGACTCTACTACAGCAAATTTTAGCATTGAAAATTTAATGTTTGTTTAATGGTAATTAAAGGCATGCCTCATAGTAAGCAATGCCTACTAAGCACCACTGTGACAAATATCATTCAATGATTTCCAAATAAAAAGCATTCATTCGTCTAAAATCCTATGCCCTGTTTGGGATTTGGACAGCACTGGTGGAGAACACAGACTGTTGTTTCTGGTTCAGTGTCTTTAAATATGTGCAATTTGTGGACCACTATCAAATTATTTGTCTTTCACTACTCTGCAAAACGAACTACTGTAATCCATCACCTGGAAACTGGGTTATTTGTAAAGATTCCTTGATTCAGCCACAAGTGCATGTTACATCTCTGCATGGAAAAGTATACCCCTCAAGATTCTTTGCCTCCAACAGCTTTGCAGCTTCTGAGTCCTCACAGCTTGCTCTCAGCTCCTTCTTATACCATTGTTTCACCAGACTGGAGTGATCTGAACATTTCAACTCAAGAAGCAGCATTTCTGAAAGAGTAACATTATCTGCAATTTAAGTGGTATACATAAACATTCAGTACATAACTGAGGAGACCCCATCTGTTCCTCAGTAAATTATTTTCTGAGAAGTTCATTCTCAAAATGACTATTTTCTAAGAGAAAAAATATGTTTTCCTGTTTACAAAGAGATTTCTTCCACAGTCACAGGTAACTCAAAATAATGCTATGCCTATAGCATTATTATAATAATATGCCTATAGCATCAGGTTTGAACACCTACAAGGTAATGTGTTTCCACAAATAACCATTTGTCATTATAGTTTCAACACTGATACATAGATCATTATTAAGATTGAATTGCTCTTGACTGCTCACCTTTACAGCATATGTAATTTTATTTTAGATTGCAGCTATTGGTAAAGAAGTAAAACAATAAAATTGGGATGATCAGTTCTTTGGAATAGATATTTTATGAGTAGCAGTTTATAAGATGAGTCACAGAATAAAATAAACAGTATAGTTTGGGGCTTTGGTTTGGATTTTTGTTCCTGTAAATTCCTAGAGAACTGGGATTTTATTAATTACATATCACTCACATTATTTTAGCAGGTAACCCTTGCATAACACCCTAAAACAAAGCAACTATCTTTTACATAAAAATTTTATTAAATCCCTCCAAAACATTTCTATTAAAATGAAACAATATATCATAGTTCTTAGCAATGAGCATTGACAAAGTTAATTATAGTACAACACATACAGCCCTTTGCATGCCTGAGAAATCTCACTTAAATCAATATAATTACATGGGACTTAATTACCACCAAATTTATTCTGCATTTAATATCAGTAGTCCTGAATCTTTCAGTCCTTAGGTGCTTACTGCCACTTGAAAAACTAACAGCCAAAATGCTTGAATGTGAGAATATATGGGTCATGGACATGGCTATATTTTATCTATGAAATCTTCCAAAACAAATCATCGCTTAAAGTGAGTATGCTGTGTCTTCAGTGAATACTTGACTACCTAAAAGCTTGTGATAGCTATATTGCTAAAGGAAAAACATTGTACACTTGTTGATACCTGTCCTACATTTATAGCCCTACCATTCTGAGCTCTTACAATTTTATACACAAATTGAGCAAGAGAAAAAATCTGTACCACCCTTTGTGTAACCCTTTGGGATCATTTTATACTTTGATAACTATACATTATTTCCCAAGCCATCTGCGTCAGCAATTCTATAGACCATATAATTCTACAGGCCTTATAATGGCCATGTTAATAATTTTGAGTCCAGAGATGTAGTATTTCATTGAGGCACTCCTTCAGTTTGGCTACCATTTATGGATTAATCACACTGTTTTCTTATTTTGAGGTATGCACACAATGGACCATAACATAGAATTAAAAGGCAAGACAAAAACTACTTATTCAATACTATTCACTAAATTCAAATTGCTACCTATTCAGTAGAAAAGTTTGTCAAGGGTTGAGCTTGGCTGAACACCAGGTGCCTACTAAACCTCTCTATCACTCCCTTCTTCCCAGGCTCAATTTCACTCCTGATTTTCTCTACCTCCTTCTCCCCAAGCATCACAAGGGGATGGGGAATGGGGACTTAGGTGAGCTCATCACACCTCATCTCTGCCACTCCTTTCTCCTCAGGGGGACAACTCCTCCCACTCTTCCCCTGCTCCAAAGTGAGCTCCATCCCACAGAAGGCAATTCTCCACAAACTTCTCCAACATGAGTTCTTCCCATGGACTGCAGTTCTCCATGAGTTCCATGTGTGTCCATACCACAATGTGCAGTCCCTTAGGAACAGGCTGCTCCAGTGTGGGCAACCTGAGGTTCATGAGTCCTGACAGCAAACCTGCTCCAGTGCAGGCTCCTCTCTTCCTGCCAGGAATCTGCTGCATCACAGGCTTCCCATGGGGGTCACAGCTTCCTTTGGACTTCCACCTGCTCTGACATGCTCCACAGGCTCCACTGTGAACCTCCATGGGCTGCAGGGCCAGACCTGCCTCTCCATGGTCTTCACCAGAGGCTGCAGAGGAATCTCAGCTCCAACACCTCCCCCTCCATCTTTACCGGCCTTGGTGTCTGCAGAATTGTCTCTCTCACATACTCACACTTCTTTTGCCAGCTGTCATTGCTGTTGCAGTTTTTTCCAATGTTAAATCTGTTACTCCAGAGGAACTACAGCCATCACTGGTGGGCTCAGACTTGGCCAGAGGCAGGTCCATCCTGGGGCTGGCTGGCATTGGCTCCATTAGACACAAGGAAACTTCTGGCATCTTATGACAGCAGCCACCCCTACACCCTCCCACTACCAAAACCTTGCCACACAAACCCAACATGTCACTGCATTCTCCACACACGGCCATATGGACACACAAAAGCCTGAAGCAAAAATGATCAACTCCTATTGAAGATCTAGCACTGACTGCTAGCAATAAAAGTGCTCCCTGGACAGACAGCAATAATAAAAACCTGCCACCATTAAAAGCAATCTAGCTATTGCTTTTAAAGGTAATTGCTGCATCTGCTTCTTGAAGTAGTTTAAAACCAAAGGAAAGATTTTGTTTCTGTCCCACTGAATGACAAGCAGCTCTGAGTAAGGAGTGAAAGGGTGTTGAACGCAGCTATAACTGGAGTGCACTGCCAGGTCAGAAGTGAAGGCAGAAACAGCTGCTTTTTCAATAGACTCATCAGAGCTACTCCATGCTAGCTGCACTTGCCCACAAGACTCCTGCACCGACTATTGTGTTGTGGGTTTTTTTGCTGTGGGAACTTCACTCTTAAGAAACAAATGGACTGGCTTAACTATTAAGTGTCAATCAGACTGACTATAAGGGGGGAGGGAGTGGGGGAAATAATTTTTTAAATTTAATTAGCTTTCATCCTGTGATTGTTCTTTGCATTTGTATGGTTTGTATTGCCTCATTTAAGTCAATGAAATTCTGGTAAGAAGAAATGTATTTTTCCACCTTATTTATATGTTGTAGTGGCACTAACAGCAACCTATTTTTGCATGAAGTTTTATACTCCTCTGATTATCTCTCCTATACAGAAGGTGATTACTGTTATAATCTTCTGTGCTATGTCTATGTCCACTGATTTTACATTAAATTAGTTGTTCAGATTCTGGATGAAACAAAACAATTGTTTTGTTTGTTTGTTTGGCAATACAGCTGTTCAGTAACACTTTTTAGATGTAAATAAGAATATAGACCTGTGGGTAATCCTTCATTTTCCCTCTATTATTCAGACAGCAACATTGCTCTTAATAAATATTTTTTCCTCTCTGTTTATCTCCTTACACTAATGCCCTGGAAATAAGATTGCCTTACCCAGAGATAGAGGGAACATCCAGGATCGTCACCTAACCATGGAACCTATTTCACATTTCATTGGTTGTGTGAATGAGCTGTGAAAATTGCTTCCTGTTTCTCTAAAGCATCAGGACAGTGGTTTGCATGGGAAAGATTTCTTCTGTTTATGTGAAATAAAACTCATCCACTGAGTTAATTCCAAAGTCTTAAAACTGCCTTGCATCTTGTTAAGTTTGACCAAATCTATTCTGCCCTGTGATTACCTGTTCCCTATCAGAGGCATTACAGTCACCTCTTGTTTACAGCAAGCTATTTGTAAGGAAAAAAAGAAAAATTTTAAACAAACAAACAAAAACTCAGAAAAACCAACCAAATAGGAAAACACACAGCCTAACTCTTTTCTCATAAGTGTTGTCTTGGCTTTTCCAAACTGAGAGGAAGCTGCCTTCAGTATGTCAAGGAACATTTGAACAAGGACAGTCTATTTTTAAAAGAAGCCAGTTTTGTCTAACACGAAACACACGGGAGAGAGAGAAAAAAAAGGCAGCTCAAATAACAGTAGTGTGAGCCTAAGTTTGAAAGCTAAGTTAAGCACTTTTCATCCTTTTTTCTACTAACATCCTTCCACTTCCTTGAGACACTAATCAGATTTGAAACTACCTAGTAAACCTGGGAATATTTAGAATTAGTGAAATGTAAAATCACAAATTGTATTTAAGTCCCTGAAACTATGTCTGTTGCCACTGAAACAATGCTATATATAGGCTGTGTATTTACCCGAGAGTTTAGGCCTTTCAAATTAACTAAAAAAAAAAAAAATTAGGAAACAAAATTTTTACAAAATCTTGCGCTTCTTGTTGTACAAGTGGTTGAGAGCAGGGAGATTTGGGAAAATATTTTTGTGGAGGGCTAGGTTCCATTTAATCCCTTAAAAACCAGGGGAATTGAAAACAACTATGAATCCAGTCCTACTTTGGGAAGTGTGTGTGCAGCCCTGAATGACCAGAAGGATACCTGCAATATGCATGCAAACTGCCATGGACTGTAGCAGCCTTCAAGTCCTCTATCCCACTTTAGCTCTGAAGACTTTACTTTTTTAGTTTCTCAGGTGGGTTTGTTGAGATTTTCTTTTTTCCTATTGAAAACTAGTTGATCTTATTTTTTAACAAAATCAATTGCAGGCAGAAATGTAACTGCCTTCCTGGTTAGTTTGTAGCCTGAAATATGGCAAGATAGCTAAGCAATAATGCTGGCACAACCCTTGCACAGAGGAATGTCAGAAATTCTTTGAACTTACATGCAACCCTGTAATTTACAATAAAAAAGGGGGAGCAGGGGGTAGAACAGATCTTAATAAGCTATGTAAAAATATAGTTTCACCATATTTCCATGATATGTCACATTGTCAAGAGAGACTTGAGCTAAAAAGAGAAAAGAATTTTTATTCTTTATCCTGAATAACAGAGAGTGTGAATAAAACCCACTGTATTTGAATGTTTTAGTTAAATGCTGGGTAAATTAATTTCTTAACTGATGGGTTAAACAGCAGTTGGTTAGAAAGATAGCTCTATAAAATTAAATTATGGAATCCAATTATTTTTTAATATTCTACCTATCCTTAACTGTCACTGAGGCATGAAATCTGTATTGTGATAAAGGCTTGTCCACATTTTACTGCTTCCTTTGAAAACCCAGACTCAAAAACAAACCTCTTACAATACCATAATAATACAGCAGGACTTTATATTTTGTTAGCAGAAATTAGGGCAACCTATGCATTATTGAGAACAAAAGTAGAGATTTCTCCTCATGCTACCCAGACCAGCTTTCCCTTGGCAAAAAAACAGGTGCTCATCACCTTAATGGAGCATCAGGAGCAAGATCTAATGCCTTCAGCTGATTTCCAACAAAACACCCAGCACTGTATCTGGCAAAGTTCAGTGACTCAAAAAATGAAAAACAAAAATTTGGCTTGAGGTTTAAAGATCCGGGTCTTCAAATGCCACTGTTGGAGGAGGAGCTTCCAAAGGAAGGTTTTCCCAAGATGGTTCCAGCAGTACCCTGGCTCTGTGAGTGTGCCTAATAATAGAAGGTGAAAGCAAAGTGCTGCTGCTTGTGCATCTGTGACTGTCACAGAGAGACCATGAGGCGCAAGTGTTAGGAGTGGGAAGGTATTACCCTGTTCCTTTAACCAAGGAGAGGAAATTCAACACTCCAGTTCTCCAGTGAACAGAGCTCATTTGATTCTATGGGAAACAAGATTTTAGTATTAGCAGAGCTACTATTTTTCTTCCAGAATTGCTGAGAATATCTAGCAGTGAATAACTCTTAATCAGACTTGTTTATTCACATTAAAAGTCAGAGCAGGTCACATTGTTTGCTTGGTGCCATTTGGTCTGCACTTAGTCCTTCCTGAACAGGAAGTCCTTAAGATTAAAGATTGTATTTTTATGGTCCCATGCCTGCCTACCCCTAGCTATTACCTGAAGAGCAATGTAACCAGGAATCAGTTTCTAGAAAGGATATTAACAACCATTAGTATGTGTGTATGTCAAGATGAAAAATAGGAGGAAATCAAAGGAGAGCAGTATGGTGAAAGCAAAATTGTAAGAAACAGCAAAGTGATTGTTCACAATATTGGGAATAAGGTGTATTCAGACAGAGGCATTTTCTATCCAGAGGTCAGCAGAGTGCTAGATTGCTAGAATGCATTTAAATTTAAGCAGCAAATATGATTTAAATACCCCAAAGCTATTTCCCACCAGACCTATATTTATGTCCATTTTATATGGTATGAGGGATTTAAAGTGATTGTTGTTCAGAAAAAAAACCTAGGTCTTTTTTCTCAGCATTGCAGAAATCATGTCATGACACAAGAATGAGAAAGAAAATTCTAAACAAAGTGAATGGTATGTCTAGGAATGTCAGGAAGACTGCTTGCTTTCATAAACCAATCATTCTGACAGCTCTATTATTACATGCATATTTATATTTAGATTTCATATTTCTCCTTTACTCACTGTAACTTGCTCAAAGAATAAGCTTGACAAGATCTTAAATAAAATGGAATTAGCATTTGAAATTAAGCCAGTTGTATACTATCCTAGTAGCAAAAAATTTTGCCATGAGACTTGAGAGATGAAATCCAAATGCTCTTCCAAAGGAATGATTTTGTGACAAATAGCTGCATAAGAAAAACTGAACTTCAATATTTATGAATCTGTGTATCACTTGTCATTAAGACATTAATGGAGGAAGGGGACTCTAGAACCACAGCATGGGATTCTAGACAAAACTGCAGGCAGGATGCTCAGCTCATCCAATGCCCAGTGCATGCAGAGGGATAGAGACCACTGCCAAATGTGTGGCTGAAACTCCTCATCTCTGAGGACTCTGATTACAAAGAAAGTCTGAGGCTGCAAAACCACCTGTATCCACCCAGTGCATTTCCAGGTCACTTATTGTTTTAGTTTACCTAGATGAGGGGTCGATTTATGCACACATTTCTGTTGAATTAGCTGGCATATGTTGGTACAGAGTTTTATCTTACCAGATTTACAGTGGAACTGTGGAAGGACAGCCAATATTCAAACCAGAATAAAGTTACACTGTAATTCAACTGTCATTTTCAGCCAGTATTTCTACAGAATAAAATAGTCCTCACTTCCCATCTCCTGCTGTTTTGTTCCTTGTGGTAACATAATGTTTATTCAGGCACCTAGTAACTTACAGGTTAAATTAACCTTTCTCTTTCTTTCTTTCTTTCTTTCTTTCTTTCTTTCTTTCTTTCTTTCTTTCTTTCTTTCTTTCTTTCTTTCTTTCTTTCTTTCTTTTTCTTTCTTTTTTTCTTTCTTTCTTTCTTTCTTTCTTTCTTTCTTTCTTTCTTTCTTTCTTTCTTTCTTTCTTTCTTTCTTTCTTTCTTTCTTTCTTTCTTTCTTTCTTTCTTTCTTTCTTTCTTTCTTTCTTTCTTTCTTTCTCTTCCTTCCTTCCTTCCTTCCTTCCTTCCTTCCTTCCTTCCTTCCTTCCTTCCTTCCTTCCTTCCTTCCTTCCTTCCTTCCTTCCTTCCTTCCTTCCTTCCTTCCTTCCTTCCTTCCCCCTATGTTTTTGAATAGTACAAGCTACAAGGAATTAAATGTTTTAGTACTGTGGTATTCAATGTCACAAGCTTTTTTTCAAATTAACTTATATCATAGTTCACATTTCAGCTACAACTTAAAAACATTTCCCTGAAACTTAAAAACATTTCCCTGCAAAACTTAATGCCTTGAGAAGTACTGGAGTCTTATATTTACATATTAAGGCAGTAAGGAGTTAAGAGCATGCACAGGAAAGTCCAGAGACAGGTCTAAAACCCCAATTTTGCCCAGAGAAGATATTATGCTAGGAGAAGTGAATCATCTTACATTCATTATGTACAAATAATCTCCAGCACTAGTAGTTCTACAAAAATGTTATAGACAAGAAGGATCCTGTCTCCTTTTAAACATCTTGTAAATGTTCAGGTCAAAATAATAGTTCATTCTTGAGAAGATGCAGAGGTTTTCATGCTATGGATGTTCACTTGCCCTTAAGCATCTCAGACTCCCTTTTCTATCAAACATTTGCAAAGAAATGGTTTCACTAAGCAAACAGGTGAGATTTTAATAAATTAAACAAGTCTAAAATAAAGGCTTATTTAACTGCAGAAGTTATTTGTGAGGAATTAAAGGTTTTAATCAAACTTGCCATCAACGCTTTCAAAAGGAAAATCCATTTTTCAGTTGTGGCTTGGTCAAATTCTTTGAAGTATTAATGTAACCCTGAGAAACTGACTATTAGTCTGAAGCAATTGCTGGACATTAGACACAACAAAAACAGGAAAAGTTCAAGAGTCTCTGTTGACTTTCCGCTTGATTGTAACAAACTACTCACTTTCTGGGTTTTCTTTTTTGAAGTGGAATTTTATACAGCAAGGCCAGGCTTTGTTTTTTTCTTTTTTTCTTTTTTTCTTTTTTTTTAATTTCCTTGATACACAAAATTCCCACCAACCTGTGCTCTCTTTTAGCTCAAACATGAAGGACTGCTGTTTGAATTTAATGCACACACTGCTAACTCTGTTTAATTCAAAGGCACAGCTTCATTGTACCTGAAAGGAAAACCTGAAACATCAGTGCATGGGTCAGAAACAAATCTGGCTGATAATTACAGGTTCTTGTGAATATCATGTCAGTGTCTACTTATCTAGAGACAAAAAAGTACCACATGTTCCTGTTACAAACTTATTTATTGTGCAGTACATTGTGCAGCACTAAAATAGACTTAAAGAAGGAGCACTCCGATAGTCTTTTCCATTACTTCCAGGGAAAAAACAGCTCAATAAAATATTGTCCCATAGATCTAAAAATGCTAGGGGATAATCCACTAATGTTAGTAAACTTGCATTGCAAAACAGAGAAAAGGAAAGAGGTGCATGAGTACCAGGATATTCCATGGTGAAGCAGTCTGACTAAGAAACAACATCCTATAAAGTAGACAAACACTTCACACAATATTCTTATACTCAGAGGAGTGTTCTTTCATGAGTGCTTTAATACTTTGGGATCATGTGTGTTGTTTTAGAGTTGCATTAGTCACACCCTGGGGAAATGTGAGCTTCCACGCCTGCCCATTTCACTGCTGCATTACCTTGACCCACAGAATTTACCACATTAAGAGAGGATTTAAATCCTGATTATTTTCACCTGTTGGCTTTCGATTTTTTCTTTTTTTACCTAAGAGGTCTGCCCTCTAAGAGTGATACAGTTCATAAAACTGCTGACCTTTGCCTGGCTTCTTTAAGCAGAACAGAGGAGTAAAGGGACTTTCATGCACTGCAAGGAGGATAAAATATAAAACAAAATTGTTGCTAGTCCCCATACAGGTGAAAGGATTAAGCAAAGTTCTTTCATTTCCATTCTTATTATGAGGGTGAGCACAACTGCTTCCCATGCTTTCCTGCACCATCCAGTTCCCACTCCATCCTGGAGGGCTGGAGGGTAGGAACACCCTTCTTGGACATGCCAGTCTGTTGCACATCCTGTTGCTTTAGGGGTTCCCTGTGACTCCATACTGTCCAATGTGCAGAAAAATTTCAGTTGTTCCCCTTTTCTGTCCAGAGACAGAGAAATGGAAGCAGAAAAAAAAATCTTCAGTATTTTTGTTCCTAAACAAAACCATCCTTAACTTTTCAAGACTGCTTAAAATCTCTGACAGTTATTTGGAAGAGAAAGTTATCATTGCATCCAACAGAGAGTCCCCAAACCCCTTTGCTGTAACAGCATGTCGGGAAAATCTGTGTTGCTCACTTCTGGGAGTAGCTCAGTATACTTGCAACCTTATAGGATCTGGATTCCCAGCCTTGTGACCTACCAAATGATGGTACATCACTTCATTCAGACTTTCTGTGGTAGGGGAAAGAATGTGTGAGAAAAATTGAGAGGACATGGTAAAAAGAGAGAAAAATAAAATTTAAATACAAATATGTCAATTAAGAAAATGTCCTCCTGCTTTCATTTTTAACTTAGAATTTTCATCTTATTTTCCTGTGCTATTCCCCTCTCAATATTGGTCATTCCAGATCTTATCAAAATCACATAAAAAACCATAAAATTCCTCAAGGTTTCTCAGTTTCCACGTCAAAATACACTGTAGAAGGACTCGGGAACTTTTAAAGATTCACCAGCAGAAAATCTTCAGGTTCACCTGATGCCTTTCAGAGGTTTAGTAAAATCCAATCAAAATTACATCAGGCAGCAATAAACAGGGAAGGAGCTTTTGACAATAGGAAAGAGATCAGAGTCATTCACTGGAGGAGGTGAAGGTCAGTGGTCAGAGGAGAGGAGGGATGGTAATATGAAAGCACAGCAAAGGACAACACAAATGGTCCTGCTGCAGTAGGGCTGATAATGATGCAGTTAGTGTAAATGGGGAAAGGATATTTAACAATCAGCATAAATGAATAGGTTTTGGAGGGTAATCAAGAATGGAATTGAATTGGGAGGAGTATGGGAGGAACAGAGAAACCATTAGAGGTTTTGGAGAAGATTTATTTGAACTGAAACTTCAGTGGATTTACATCTCAAGAGAGAACTACAGCATAATAACTCAAAATATAACCCTTCTTTAAAATTGCAGAATACAGTGAAAAATGTTATTACACAAACTTCTCCTTAAACGCCTATCCCAAGATATCTTTTATGCAGTTCACAATATTAGATTATATACATTAAGTAATCACAACCCCAGCTCAGGTCTGTGGTAAAATATGCTGGAACTCTTCCATTTGAGATCTAGTGGACTTCTGTAATTCAGAACCTATAATGCAAAACAATATTGCAAGAGATTTATTTGGTTGTTGTTGCTGTTGTGTTGTTTGTTTAATTTTAACTGGAATAAAATGTCAGCTATGAAAGGCAGATATCTGAATAGTTTTCCTTTCTTTTTAATTTCTGAAAAGGTGTCTTGACTAGATGTGCAACCCAGGTTTAATTAAACATTGTACCGTGGTTTTTGAGTTTTTGTCCAACACTGCCTTTTTCTTCTAATGATCTATTTTCCTCTTCTCATGACTGTTTCCCATTTCCTCTTGATGTCATTGCCACTGATGTTATTCTCTCAAGCAAACTTTTACTGTTTCATCTATCCCAGTTGCCCTCACTATTGTTCTCCTCCCCTTTGTATTGCTGTCCTCGTGTGTCTTATGACCTTATTACTGTGCAACTCTTAACCTTTTCTTTTGGCAACCACTTACAGGAAAGACATGAAGTTACTGAGATGACCAGCAATGAGCTAAATGTCTTAACTCTCATTACTGACAGCTGGTGCCTGAACTATGGGATTTTTAAGGTACAAATGAAGAGTAGTCCCTACAGTAAACAAAGTCTAATGCTAAATGACAATGTGTTATCCTGTAGAGACCAGGACAGTGATTTATGCAGGGATCACTGTACTCAGAGATTTATTTAAGATTTTGAATCATAGCCTGGAAGATAACATGCTTGATTCAGCTCACAGGTGTAGAGTACAGGCAGCCAGGGAATTATTAGACTAGAATGGGATGAAGGTATACCAAAGTCTGATAACATCAGTGCAGCTGTGTAAAACTATGGACATGGAGTGGAGATAGAGTGAAAAGACAAGCATGAAGAAAAGACAAGGAAAATAAAAAGACAGAAAACAGTTTTTCTCTGAAATGTATTCTCATAGAATTTCCTACAGGTGTTACATTTACTACTGGGCTCCACATTCATACTGGGAAGTGGTTAGAGTGCAGGCAGAACTTGTGGCAAAGCCCATGACTACAGTGCAACACAGACATCACGTCACCATGCAGACTTACCTGAAACCACTCCACCAAGCCAGGCTGGTAATTAATGGTGAACCAGCATCAGCAGGGCTCCCAGTTTGGCACTGCATCCTAAGTGAATTTTGCAAATGGTGCCAAAACACAGGATTAGTTGCTAAACAACTTAGGTTTTCAAGGCAGGTTTCTACTCCTTGCAATCCCACATGTGATGGGCATAGGTGCTTGGGTAACTGTTTATTAGAAAAGTGAAAAGGGAAGAAAAGTTTTTAAAAGTCCACAGTCTGGACAAATAGAAACTGAGTCTAGGGAAAACAGCATCTCTTCAGTCGAAACCTATGAGAACAGTAATTTCAGTAATTTTGTGGGTAATGAGGCTTTTTCTTCTTGCACTGTTGTCATGGTTGCATGCTTGCTCATTCATTAGTTTGTCCTTTGCTAAAAATCACTGATAAAAACCAGAAAATGCTCTCACATCTCCAAAAAGCTTGAGACTTTCTCAACTTGCTTCCTCCCCCAACAAAAAAAAAAAAAAACCACAAAAAAAACCCACAAAAAACCCAAAAAACTGCCCTAAGCTAACCTTGCAGATACTGAAGTCTTTTAAGATGTAAATAGGGGGGAAAATCATATTCGCTTATCATGATATTACCCACTTTAGTATTCTGATGTTATTGTCTAACAAGTGAACAATTTTCTTCAGAAAAGCTAGAAGAATCTTTTTGGTGACTATTGCTTGGGCATCCTGCCAAGTCCATCTGCTGCAGCAAAGTTACTACATGAAACTGTGTTATTTATTTTGCTTAATTTTTAAGTTTGTTTTCTTTAGTGTCTTTTTCTCATGCCTACACCACCATATAACCCTCTGTTGTTTCAGGACAATGAAGATCACCCTCTGAAAGCAACTCAGCACTTTTCAGTCCAGCACAGCAGGGATCTATAACAGTCCCAAGCAAGACATTGATAATTACATGGAATCTAATTCAGAAGATCAAAAACTGTGCTATAATCTGGGATCTTTAAAGTATTCAAGAAGACAGAGTAAAACACAGATGAAGGAGAAAAGCAGTTTTCACTGGGAAAAGAAGCTGTAGAATAAAGTAAAAAGTAGAGGGAAGGAAGTGTGAAGGCTTTGAAGTTGAGCCACATCTCAGCTAACACTCTGATTTATACACACGATCTTTCTTATTCTTTCCCACAATAAATCACTATTGCCTGAGAGGCTTTGGTATCTAATGGCTGCACAGGAGGAATTCTTATGTCATTTTTCTCTTGTACTGGGTAAGCCTCCCTTCTAACTCTTCCCTTCCATCTTCCCAAAACTTGGAATATTTATACAAAGTTTGTAGGCACAAAATAGACACATTAAACAAATCTGTTCATAAATATCTCTGCAGAGTAATATAATTCTGAGTATTACCTCCAGACTATGTTTTCTACTTTATTTGCTGAATCAGATCCTTAACTAGTGTAAAATTGGTATATTGCAATTGTATTTTCAGGTCTTGTTTATCATGTCAGTATAGAATACATAGTCTAATATCCATTTTGATAGTAGAGATGAAGGAGATAAAAATATGTATACATTTAAAAACTCGAAGGCTTACACAAATGTTTCAAATTTAAGATTATAAGAATCTCCTGCGCTCATTGACAGCACTGTGAATTTCTCCACACCACCAAAAATCAGGAAGCCAGAGCAGAGTTAATTCAATAAATAAATTCTCACTCTTGAGAAAAAGTGCTGTAATTTGGAACTGAGGCCTGAGGTACACAGAAATATTGTAGTGTCTTGCTGAAGTGTTACCTGAAGTGTTTGAATTTGTTAAGTCTTATGTATCACCTGTTAAAATTATTCACTGTCTATAGTGAGTGAATATATTTACCTGGGAAGTACTGTGAGACATGATGATGCAACCATAAACTGTTCAAAGTCCATGGTATTTTTAATAATTTGGGTGAGATTGTGGAGGAAATTATAACAGTATCAAAAGTTAAAGCACATTGAGGCAACAGTCGCAGCATCTCTGCTTTTCATGTGGGGTATCCATATTGCTTAAAAGGCCATTGTGCTGGCTGGGGCAGAAATAGAGCTAAATTTCTTTATAGTAGCTGGCATAGAGCTGTGCTTGGATTTGCACAAGGCTGTGCTTGGATTTGTACTGGAAACAGGTTGACAGCAGAGGGATGATTTGTCATTACTGAGCAGGGCTTAGACAGTCAAGGCTTTTTCTGCTTCTCACATCGTTCCCCCAGTGAGCAGTGGGAACAAGGGGGGAACAAGGAGCTGGGAGGCAACACAGCTGGGACAGCTGACCCCAGCTGACCAAAGCAATATCCCTTATAGCAGGATGGTGTGCTCAGCAAGAAAACTGGGTGGGAAGGTTGGTAATCAGTGGGGGGCACTGCTCAGGGCCTGGCTGGGCGTGTGTCAGCTGGTGGTGAGAAACACTTTTCATTGTGTAACTTGTGTTGCTTTGGTTTTATTTTTATCTGTCCTTGTTATTTTTCCTCTTTTGCTTATTGTTATTTTTGATTGGAAGTTATTAGACTGCATTTATCTTGGCCCACAAATTTTCTCACCCCATCCCACTGAGGGGGGAGTAAGTGAGGAGTTGTGTGGTGCTGTTACCAGCTGAGTTTAAGTCATATTCAGAACCATGTTAGGAAACTCAGCTTGTGTCATCTTAACTGTCCCAGAAAGATGATGGAAATGCATAGGAGACACTAGACATGAGACATAAGACACTAGACAGTAAAATTCTAAATCAATAAATTTTTCGGGCCGTCAGGCAAGGATAGAAACAAGACAACATTGCCTAATGTTAGAAAAATAGCCTAAGAAAGTAATATTTCATTAATCAAAATTTACAATACCCTTTGTCATTGTCAGTCTGTTGGATATTAAAAAACTGGAACATCTACTAGCACAAAACAGCAATTTGCTTGTGACAGGAAAAACAATGGGAAAAGGTGGCTTCACTTATACTCTCAAGTGTAAGTGCCTTCACTTACAATTTAAATAACTTTTATCTTATTTTTATTATTAAATAATAACGTCTATATTATTATTATTATTGGTTTTGGTGGGGTTTTTTTGTGGATTTTTTTTTTTTAACCTGAGCAAGTGAGATTCCAAAGGCTGTGGAAATATTCTATCCAATTTTTATTTGTTTTTCTTGGTGTAGAACAGTACAAGAAAAAAATACAGTTCAATATATATAAATATTTATAAATATACAGATGAGAGTAAATATACACATTTTACATTCATACACGCATGTTCATGAAGCCTATGCACACCCCAGCCAGTATCAGTACACTTGTGCTACCTCTATCGAATGGCACAACCATTTCTGACAATGGAGATTTCAAACCCTTCCCCAGCCTGGAACAGAAATGCCTGCACTTAATTTTGCTTCTAAGCCTTTCCTCCAATGTTATGACACTTCCACGGGGGTGTCTGCACATTTGGGTACCACTTTGTGTATTCCACCATGCAGGCTCTTGGTGTAAGTAGTGTGACAAGCACAGACATCAGCAGTAACCACAGTAACACACAGAGACAGGAGTGACCTCCCCAGGTGCACCCCAGGAGGGAACAGAGATTGCACTTTCCCCCTCCCTGTGTCGCTTACACAGGCAGGAGGCTTCTGCTCTGCTGTCACCTATCTCAGTAAAAATCCTGCTGTTCCCTTTTCCAGTGCTACTTGTAGCTGCAGGCAGCAGACATGGGGAAACAAAGAACTTGCATCAGATACCTTCTCTTAACCGAATTCAAGGATTGCCATAGATTATGTCCAAGTCCTATTTAAACCTAAAAAGCCCTAAATCTGCTCTGTTGAAGAATTGATCCTAGCTTGTACTAGTTCTTGCTAAGTGTACATAAAAGGTTAGTCCAGGATCACATTATCACTGTCTTTTGCAGCTAGAGAGGGTAATCACTCTGTATCCTTTTCCTGTTCACTAGAGGAGATGCTTCCACTTTGGTCCCAGAATGCAGAGATATTTTAATGTATTTTAACACTACAAATTCAGTAACAAAATCATCACATTATTGCAATGCAAATTAGGTGAATCCACTTAATCGTGGTAAATCATTATGTATTCTTATCTCAAAAATCTGAAAAATAGTTGATCATTTTTCAGCTGAACTTTCAAGGAATGTATTGTTTTATTTTGCCTTAGAAGACATAAAAAATTATTCATATGTCTAAGTCCTAAATATGTAGTCACCAATTAACGAATGCACAGTTTACAAAAATGTGCATGTACATACTCTGTGTAGTATCTTAAAAATGCTGTATACCTAAACAGTACTGATGCTCTTTCAGGTTTGTGTATGATTTGATCACAATTCTCAGTAAAAAAACACGTAGTAAGTTTTGGTGCAGCTGACAAAAATTTAAAAAAAGCTTGTTTTTGTGGAGACAGTTCAGCTCTGGGACACCAGACCTAGTTTTAGTACCCTGGAACAACCACAGAGCTTCCCACAGTGTTTCCATTTGACTTCAGGCAAGATTATTCACCTACCCTGTGATTTAGTTCCCCAGGCACAAAATAAAGACATTTTCTTATCTCACTGGGGTGTTATAATGACAAAACTGAGTAACTGTGATGTGCTCACATGCTAGAGCAGACAGCCACGGAAGTACTCAGACCCACAGTAAGACATACAACCCAAAAGTTTAACTCAAATTATCTGATACATTCTGAGGGCTCTTATCTTTAAAGGGAAGCCTTTCCATAAGCAAACCAAATGATCTAGTCTCAGGCTAACTAGGCTAAGTGGGATCTTTCTTCTTTCCTTTGAACAGGTTTCAAAGTAAAACAAGATAAGCAGAAGCTCCTTAGAGGACCTCTCTTCACAGAGAGCTGGGATGTGACAAGAAGCGAAAAGCATCTCTAATTTCAGGAGCAAAAGCTTTAGTTTGGTAGGGTGAAATGTAGTGTTTACATCCACAATAGATAAAAGAAAGAAATTCCCCAGTCCTCAGGGGATGTGCCACAGGGAATGCTTTTCCCTTTGTTTTCCCCTTTGTTTTAAGTGCAGACAGATGCCAATCAATGAAATAGTATGCTACAGGAATTTAGAGAAGACTTTCCATAAAGTACGAAAACATTCACCTCTGCTTTCTCTAAATAGATGGATCAATTAATTTGTAGTTTATAGCTGCTAAATAAATTAATTAATCACCTTGAAAACTATTTTTTATTAATTGATTAGCACTAAAAATATACCACTAGTAAGCTTTTACAGGAGTTGTTTTGGCTGGAAATTGATACTTAATCTCATTTAAATGCCTGTCATGGTTGGGTTATTTTTTGGTGTTTTTTGACAAAATAATGACAATATTGAAGTGTGAAAACACATCTCTATAAAAAGTAATTTCAAAAATCAGAATTTCTGTCATGTTCTTAAATATGATTTACATTTTGTTCAATAATAATGCCATCCTACTCTCCACAAAGTAATGCATCACTTAACATTTGTATATGCACATTTTCTTTAGAGACAGACAAACAATTTTCTCAGTAATTTTTTCTGTTCTGAGAATGACTGAAAACTGATCATTCTTCCCAAAAGCAAGGCACTTTAGAATGAGTTCTAATGCTTTGTTCTCAGTATTTAATACTTGATACCAAAGCAGTTCTCCAACGCAAGTAATAATATACACACTGTCTTCACTGCTGTGACACACACTAATTGTATGTGTGCTCAAACTCCTGCCTCAGTCAGTTAATCATTTTTGCATCAAGGCTCTCTGGAGAGACTTATAGCACCTGCCAGTAGTCCTCTCAATAAAAGCAGGCAATAGCCATCAGTGTTCTTCAGCACACACAGAAGACAAGCAGCTATATCTTAATGGGTCAGACACGTTTATATGTTTTTCTACAAGCTTATGTCCCTCCCGTACCAACCATGAATCAACCTCATCACCTGACATATTTACTGTTCTGTAGGTAATAAAAGATTGCTATGTCATCCTACTGTTGCTTTGCCACTTGGGTGCATCTGAAGCGTGTCATTTGAGGTCACAGACCTATTATCCCAGCACAATAGCATCAAGCATATCACCCTGGTGTAGATGTACTATTAAGCCAGGAAGAAATTTCAGCAAAGGCAAATACCATCAAATACAGTGAAAGATGCAGCTTTTTGTTGTTCCTCTTTTTTATATTTTTCTCTTTTTTTTTTGTTGTTTTGTTGTTGCTGTTGTTGTTGTTGTTGAAGGGTGCAAGTTGTAGAAAAAGTATCAGAAAGTCCATCTACATGAGCAAATTTTGATGAGTTGCTTGACATCTTTCAATCTTTGGCTTGAGTCTCTATGCCTGTGCAAAATTTCCAAAAATTAAGACAGTCACTATAAAATAGAACATAATGTCAACAAAACCAATATCATATATGGAAATTGTGCCTAACCCTGACATACAAAAATGGGAGTATTAGTCTGGATTGGCAGTAAAATGTTGCTGAGAATTTACCAAGGTGTGTAAGTTGTGGCACTTCCAGCCCTCACAGATTGCAGGAAGAACACGGCAGGCAGCACTTGGCTGGTCTAACAATGAGAAAGTTAAACAAACATCAGTGTGGTTCAAGAGATCTCAGTTAAATAGTTAAGTAACTCTGACTTAGCTTGTATCATTTAGCAACACATTGCTACACATTGAATAACATAAATACAAAGGAAGAATATGCTCATCACTGAACCCTTAGATACCCACATATAAGGGTAACAAAACCACAAGGAAACCCCAAACAATATTTATTGCAACAGCAAACTCCTAATTTAATGTCCTAGAATGATTGTACTACCTAGGAAAAAGCAAGGAAAGGTTCTTCCCACTAGTTCTTCTCTCTCCTGATTATCCTAAACCAAAAAGAATCTCTAGCTTTTCAGATAAATGAAATAAAGACATTTCTTCTAAAATTAAACTTAGAGTTCAATAGGGAGCTTGATCCCAGCTATCTCATTCTTTTAAAACTCTGGGGGAAAGCTGTACTGTCTATTAAAACCCACTAAATTAATTTAAATGTAAAACTCCTGCAAATTAACTGTGTGTGCCCTTTTGAGATGTTTCCTGCTCTGCCACGCCAAGGGACCAGAGATGTGTGAGTTCAACCACCTCAGACTGAACCTACTGCACAGCCTCCTGTGGAAGTGGCTGCTGGTCAGCAAAGGGGCTGACATCCAGGAAGGCCAAATCAGCATCACCCAAACTGAATTAACCTAAGGAAACATGATGTAACAATGGCTGGAACCACTTTTCTGAGACTGACAAAGTGACGCCCTGGGCTCCTCCACGTCCCCTTGCCCCTGATCGGGGGTGGGCAGTGCCTGTACGAGTTAACCAGCTCCATTCTCCCTCTGGGTTTGATGGCAGCCCCGCACCCACCATTGTTCCAGGGAAGGGTGCAGGACACAGACTGCAAGATTGTTATCCAGATGTTTCAAGCCACGCACAGAAAGGCATCAATGGGCTATAAATTTGTGAGGGGAGAGAAAGATTTGCAAAAGAATTGAAGGCAACCATAGGGAGAAGCAGGAATAAAAGGAGCTCTGCTGGTGGTAGGGTACCGGTAGATGGACAGGCTGGGGGCTTTCCTGTTGCAATCTGCTCCCTGCTAGCCATGAATTTTAACCACTTGTACACAGAGTGATTGCTTTCCTTGTTTAGACTTCTATTCACACACAGCCACATAGTCAGACAAAGGTCAGAATTGCCGAAATACCATAAACTGCCTACACACAACCTTTGAAAAAAGGAAGCATCTGGCTTACCAACACGGGGCTTTTTTCAAATTCTTGTGCAACCACATTGGGGATTTTCTTTACTTTTTTTCTTTAAATTCCATTCAATGTTAACTTTCATGGGTGATTATATTCTTCCTTTTATGTCTAGAATATGTTTTACATTTTATTGTATTTGATTTAAGTACTAATTACAAAGAATGAGACAACTATAATCCTAGACAATTTAGGAAACAAACCTAAAGTCCTGATTTCACCTTTTTTTTTTCTTTACTACTGAATAACAACACTTTTCTACTAAATTTCAATCTGTAGGTTCACAAATGCAAGAAAGGATGAGTATTTTTATTTTTAAAATAAACACATCACAGTTATGTTGGACCAGCAGAGCTCACAGAGCAGGACTTGGATGTCTTCCTTCTCCCAGGCCTCAGTTCCTCGTACTACCTAAAATGCCCCCAAAGCAGCCCAGTTTCTCAACAGGATTATGTTATTCACAGTTACTAATTACCCTGTGATTTCCTATCACATTTATTGGCAGAGAAGATCACTGCTGTCCTTTTCCATTGGAGCTGTGTGAAAAGAGTGTGTTCCTGAGGTTATAGTCAAAGCAGGAATAGCCACATCTGACTCCAATTTTCCTTAGATTTATCAAATAAGAACAGAGGCTCCCTGGCTTTTACTCTGATGCATAACTTTTCTGCATATTTCATTGCAGAAAATAATTGCAAAGGAATTTGCCACCAGGGTTATCTTCTAGGGTTTTTTCATGCAGGAGATGAACCTTGGGTTTTAAACTTTAACTCAAGAATCTTAAAAATTTTCTGCAGCTAAACTCAAGAAAAATCAGCATGACGGTAAAGCTTAAGAAATTTCCATTATCTGGTACAACATATATTAAAGGGAATTACACTGAGAGACAAACTCCTCCTGGTATGATGTTCTCCAGATGATCAATAAAAGCCGTGTGTTGTATCACAGAAGCTTGACCAGCATAGTTGCAGAGGAGGCCTGTGCAGTTCATTATAAAAGCCCTTTGGGGACAGCCAGCCTTGTTTCTAAACAGTATTATTTATCATCAGAAAGGCAAAAACCTATTATGAATCATAGTATCTGACATTATGGCCTAAGCATATGCACAAGACAGAAAGACCTTAAAACACCTGACATTGAACTAAGGAAGTGCATATTAGTGATATTTGTTTAATTTAGAGCAAAGGACACAGATTGTTCACTTCATATGAGGTCTCACCCCGAAGCAGCCACAAAAGATGACATGATTGCATGACAGACCACAAATGTCACGTAAACAACCAGTGCCCTTTGGCCATAGTACCCATAATGTGATCAGAAGGTTCATAGCCAACATGAACATAACCAAAGATCCCAGCTGTATCGGATGAATGCAGGCTCTTTGGATTTCACGGAGCGTCAAGTTAGCTGATATCCTCAGTTAGAAAAGCACAGTCAGCACTGGACATGAAAGGTTTACTTCCCTTTTTCAGGGCTTAAAAAACTTTCAGATGTCACCAATTATAAACAAACAGACAAACACACAAACCACGAGACTGGATCTTGAGGACAAGTAATTTATATTATTTGCAGTCTTCAAGCCCAGGGTACTATGATTGTGCTTGATGTTCCCTATCCCATTATGTGCCTTCTACAAGAAAACCCAGTGGCTGTCATTGAGTTTTCAAGTTATTTTAAAAGCCTGCATTATGCATTTAGGGTAAGATTTTTAAGGACAAGACATTTTGAAGTACATTACATCTGACTCAAACTAACAATGAATTTCTCTGTCGTCTTACTGGATGAAAAGGAAGTCTTGGGTGAACCTGTTCTCTTTAATCACAGTGAAATAATGCTCTTTGATTTTCAGTGCATGTCATTCACAGTTATTTATAGGACAATGCTGGAAGTCAAAACAGTCATCAAGGGTTAGTAGATATTAGACTTAACATCATACGTTTTCATTAATGGGCTTAAATGAACAAGTAAAGAAATACTCCAGTGATTAAGGCTATTAGAAAACTAGTCACTCATATCAGCCACCAAACACGAGTCTCAAATTTCCATTAAAAAAGTATTTTCTATCTTAATGAATGATTATTTGGTCACAATATGATTTTCTGAAAACAGCTAAATTATGATGCATCACTAAGTACTGATGGCTCAAAAATTTAATTGTCTGTGTCAGATTCTCTTCTTAAAAATCAGGCACTAGAATCCAAGCAGCTAAAACTATTATTTCTACAAATATAGCTAGTTTTAAGCTACATTACATTCTTTTAAAAGCCCATTGCCATCTGCTCTGTCAAAGTAATAAATGAAGAAGTTGGATTTACATGTGGCACTCTGTTAAATGAGGTAAAGTTCAGAACAGACTTTTGCTTCCCAGCAGATGGGGATCTCCCAGCAGGGATGGAAGTCAACAAAGAGGGTAGCAGGGGGTTTCCATAAATTCATGTGATCCCTGGGCAGAACTAAATGGATTAAATAACAAGGACTCTAGGAGTTAAGCTGTATCTTGTTATACTAAGATGTCTCTGCATATTAGGTACACAACAGTTATTCTTTCTTGATAAAGTAGAAAAAACATACTATGTTTTTTGTTTGAATTTTGAGCTTGTTTTTCCTTGTGTCTTCCTGTGGAACTGCAGTGCATGACGCAAACTATAAATGTCTTCTACACAATAAGATATTCAAAAGTCTATATTATCACAGAGAAAGGCAAAATATGTCTGTGGATATCATTCAAGAGTTTCACTCTAGTATCCTAAAGCTGCTACCATTCATTGTTATCATTTGGTTCATAGGATTTATTGTTAGAGGTTTTTTAAAAGGATTTTTAATATTATTTATCTTTTGCAACTGCAAAAGTGGACAAATTTGCTGAAATTTTCCTTGTTTTGCAAACTTCTATTTATCACCCAGATTCATCACATTTGAGGATTTAGCAATCAAACAATAGTGTTTAAAAATGAAAATATTAATGGGAAAGTGATTGGATGAGTACAATATGTATCTTTAAAGTTATTTGTGCGTTTGTGGGCAAAGAAATCGGCATTGAGTTTAGGTTTTTATTTTAGGGCCTTTGACCTTGAACAAGAAATTGAATAGCCAGTATTATAATGCATCTCAGTGAACAGATATGTTTGCCTTTGAATAGTCTTTCATATTTGCTTTTGACAGCATATTCCAAAATTAGTCTCCTGAACTTTTTATGCTTTGTCTGACATGGTTTCTGACATTCCTTGAACAAGCACCTGATCTGGAGTAAGGATTTTAAACTTGGGTTGTTTATTTGTTTGTTTAAATTTACTTTGGCTGAAATCACGACATTTTTTGCATCAGTGATCAAGATCACTGTTTCTTTTATTATTAAATGGTAAGGCTGTTCTTTTTTCACTGTTTCATTGCATTGGATTTTCAGTAGATGAAAACCAAAATTTGCCTGCTTATGGTTTCGGTAGGTTGTACGAACAGGTTTCTTGCAGTGCATCCTATTTGAGATGTTGTATTTCACTTAATTCCAACTCAAACACAAGGGAAAGAAGTGTTTGCTCCTGTAGCAGAAATGACAGACATTTGTTTAGTCTGAATGGTATTTTAATTAAGAAAAATTATTTTTAATTATACTTGATGTTAATAGAGAGAGGTGTTTAATTTTAGGCACAATACAGATATATGCCCATCTACACCAATATATATCCACACAGGAATTTTGGATGGTTTTAATTAGAGAGATGACTACAGGGCCCTGATAGTCACCTGATTGCCTGACTGCTGAAAAATAGTTTCTTCATTAAGGAATGATGATTGATTAGAGTTATAGAGTAATTAATATGACTGTTGCAAATCTTAAAATATTATTGTTTACAGACTTTTCTGTTTAACAATCTTTTGTGCTTTATGTGACATTAAACCTCATGAAGGATAATCCCTTTGCCAAGGAGGTAATACATTTTCAAATGTCCTTTGTTAAGGTGACAGGCTAATAATTCTACCCCTTTCAGCCCTCTTTTCCCATATTGCCAACTCTTAGCAAGTGAAATAATTTTAGGGGGAGGATCTCTTTGTCAAAATGCATTCATCACAATCTCAACCAAAATTCTGGCACACATTTTCATGTCTCTAAAAAGCTTGTAGCAATTTCAACAGCTGCTAACTTTGACCTGACTGGCTTTGGATCTACTGAGAAGAAAAAAGAAAAGCCCAAAAGAAGAGCATAATGTGATAGAAATAGGCTGCCCAGTCTCTTCAGCAGTTGTTGGACCAATTTCCTACCGCAGAAACATCATAAGACATTCAATTCCCAAACAATTGACTGGCTACTGGTGGTTGATTTGCCAGTGAGCATCTACAGACAAAGTAATGATGAGACAGTGGGAGTGTCAGGCCACAAGCTTCAAACCTCTTGGATATTTTTGTTTTCACATTCAGCTGAGCTGTCTTTATATCTGTCTGCCAGTGCTTTAGTGTTAGCCTGGTTATGAGTGGATGGGATAGTTCAGGCATAGAAGTATTCGTTCTGCTCCTATTTTATCTGCAATATGTGTATTTCAAAGATTTTCGAAAGCATAAACCTTTTTTTAAGAAAACTACAGCAATGGAGATGAGTCTTTCATTTGCTTCCCCCAAGTTAAGCACACAGCTCCTATGGTTTTCAAAAATGAAGGACCATGTTCATGATGTGTTTACAAGACAGTACAAAGGGAAAGCAGAAAACATAACCAAAGTATAAATATCTCTATGCCTATCTAAATATCTATACACCTATCTAGATATAAAAGTAAAAACATTTAAAGCAGTCTGTTTGTACCTATTTCAAGAAACACACAAATGGTCCTGTTAACTACTGAATATACTGTGTCACATTGACTGAAAGGGAAGGGAAAAAAAGCAACAGAAAGATAACACTTGAAAACTATGCTACAGGATTGTGTTGTGCTAGAGAAGGGAATATTGCAGGCAGGCTTGAATCCTGAAGAAATTTTGTGGAAGATTCCTTGTGTGGACTTCTTCAGAGAGCCCAGGGCTGTCTCAGAGCATCTCTTTGACTTCAGAGAGAATCTGAGCGCAGCTCTTCACAGGAGCCACAGGTGCAAGCTCACAGAGCACCATAATTTCTGGATGCACTTAAAGGAACACATGTACTGGAGGTCACTCCAGTTACCTCTTACCATGACTTCCTAGTCTGGCTGCATTTTGTGGCAATGCCCTGCTTTAACTAGTCTCAAAAGCCCGTGCTCAGATATCACATGGTGCTGCTCACTGACATGAACTAGATAAAAGCACCCACCAATTTGTCAAATCCTGTGGAGTGCCTGTGGCAGCCAAAAGTGCCAGGAAACTTAATTCATGTCTGAGTGTCAGAGCATTTTACCTCTTCAGTCACCCTTCTGTCTTTTGTAGTTTCTTGGCCCTCATCATGTATCTTCTAGAAGTGTATTGCAGCTGAGAAAAAGGGCTGCCATGGGTTACAGCCGGTGGTCCTGGTATTTTTATGCTGCAATGTAAAATATAATCATTGATATCATAAGTAAACTTCCAGAACTTCTGCAGTAATTTAGTCTCATTTCTTTACAAAAAACCCCTACTATTTTGCCGTAAAATGATTGAAAATCAATATTACAGTAAAAGTAATTTAGTTCAGAAAATAAGGCATTTAAATTTTATCATCATTTTTCTGGAAAAGAGAGAGTCCCATCTTTGGGAAAAGACAGTTTTGTTTAAATTTTCACCAAGTTATTTTTAAGTGCCTTAGGTTAGACTCACACACAGACTCAGGCAATGGTGAGAAATGCAGGTCACATTTCCTAAACACCTTGCCTCTTATTAAGCCCCACTGCCCTGAGTCAAATTAAATTAGCTATCTTATACAGAAGACATGAACAACACACACTTTCAAAAGAGCCTCCAGAAAAAGCTTAGTCATGAGGCTTTAGGTTACTCTGAGATGACAGATTTTGGGTATTAAACTAGTGTTTTATATGTCAGGCATCATCAAAGCTTAGGTAAATACATACACAGACAGGGGCAGAGCTTTAAGGAACGTATCAGACAGGCGCCTGTTTGGTTCCTCAAGCACCAAGGCACAGTGCTAGACCTCCAAACTGGTTGTCAAGGCGAATGATCTGTCCTAGTCTTTTGACAAAATTAACCTTAAATTACTTCAAATGTCAATTGTTGCTTGAAGAGAAGTGAGCTGTTCAAACTTATCTAAATATTTCCATTCTAAGGAGGAAATGTGCTGTTAAAATAGCATTGCCAGCAGAAGGATTGAAACAGCAAAAGAAAAAAAGTCCCTTCATCTTAAAGAAGCAGCCACTCAACCATTTCTTTGGTAGTTTAATTATACCTTGTGATTTCCCTGAGGCCAAGTTTCCCTTTGCATGGTACATATGCAACTAAAACTATTTTGCTGACAAATGTTATATGCACTGTGACAAAGCTGCAAAACAAAGAAGGGAATGTGATTGTAAATGAGATCTTCATAGAAGACTTTTTACTTTTCAGTTGGCAGATTCCATTGCTTTGACTCAGTAAGAATCTGTAAAACACATTTCAGATGTAACCTACATTATGGCGTCAGGTTAGAAGAAAAATATCTCATCCAAAAGTGTGCAAAAAATTAAAACAACATTTTCCCTTAGCTGGCTACTTATGAACAAGATGCTGAAAAGTAGAATTATCACTTCTTGGGAGAGACTATTTTAAAATTAGTTTTTAAATCCATGGTGAAATAAAAGCTTGTCTTACTGTTCCAAAAGATAAATTTCATATAGAAAAATAAACCCCATATTTTTCTTTTTTTTTTAAGTGTTCCTAAGTTACATTCTGAAACCACAAATTACACATTTTAAACTTTAACTTTTTAAGTTATGAATTATCAGTAAAATTTATTTCACTCCATACATTGCAGACCAAGGATATAATTGATTCAATTGTCCTATATGCATTCATTTATTTTCATCTAAATGTTGTTATTTATAGTTAATCTGAATTTGCACATGCATGATAAAATAGAAGAAAAACACATAAATATTTTCTTTAACTGAGGCAAGCCTTTCATCATGAACTTTCCACTCAGCATGGGTGACCAGAACCTAGGAAATGTGATTGTTTCATCAACATTGATCAAAAATACCCATTTACACACATGCAAGTTCAGAACAAATCTAGTGAAGACCATGAATATATTCTGGATTTTCAGCAGTCTAAATGACAGTAGAAGTGTAACCCTGGCTGCCTCTGACAGTGTTTCACTTAAGTGTTATTTAAAACAAATTTCCAGTGCAATAAAGCCTCTCCCCTCTGCAAACGTAAATTATATTTAATATGCCTGGGAACAAGCGAGGCTGCCAAAGTCTGAGGCAAGCCAGCCTTTATGACTTCAGTCCGTTCTCAGCCCTTGATTACAATTTGATTTCCTTTGGCATCAAAAGACAAACTATTTTAGTGAACAATGTTCTTCCTTTACCAAGAGTGAGCTTTAGTTTCTTGGCAGAGGGCCTATTTTACTGGCAGACAACATGTCCAACCTCCCAGCAACAGCAGACCTGTGGACTTTGATTTAAAGCAGCACAAAGTAAGAAAAACAGAACACAATGTATATTGCTCACTTGAGAGGCTTATTGTTTAACTGGCCTACTTATCATTAGCCTGTGCTCCAATCCTCAACACTTTCTTTTGTGTACTTTATGTCAGACATATGGCCACGTTGGGATGCTGACAGCAGTTTTAGCACTGCTGCACGATACATACTACTTGTAATTTGTTCTGTCTTATATTGGGGCTTTCTTCAAGGAAGAAAGTGAATTTTAAATGCTGCTGTTAATACCTGTAACCATCTGACAAGATATAAAAGTGATGTGCTGGGAGTGATAGCAGCGTTCATTCATCTACATCGAGAGCCTTGTAGATGTTAAAGCATTTAAAATGGAGCATCCATTATGTGAGGAAATTAAACCCACAAACACTGCTAAATTCAAGACAAAATAAAGACAAAACAAATCTTTCCCATGCTCTTAACTCCCTGGCCCTCCATGTTAAAAGGGAAAAAAAAAAAAAAAAGGAAGAAACACATTTCAAAGAGAGACAAATTTCACCCAGGCTTTTTGTTTACCTCCACCTTTGGGAAACCAAATATCTCCCTCAGGAATGTGATAGCATGCTTTTTCCCTTCGCATCACTATCTGAGCTCCAAGAATGCCCTTTTACCTCTATTTCTGTTTGTTTGTTTCTTTTACTTAAGTACCTTAAACCTGATATAGTGATGAGGAGGGAAGAGCTGGTGGGATTCCACTCGGGTCCAGCAGGAGCCTTCCTGCCTGCACAGGAGCACCAGGGCTTCCCTGCTCTTGTCCCCCAGTTTTCCCTGGGGCCAAGGTTCTTCCTGAAAATATTAGGATCATCTTTCATTTCAGCTGAATTCTACACCTTACAAGACCTTACCAGCTGTGTTGCAGAATAAGAAGCTTCCAATAATTATGTTCTTGCATTAGAAAATATTGTTTCTAGGGGAAAAAAAAGTGAGGAAATGCCCTGGTAAAGAGATGTTTTGTTTAAAAGTTCTGATAGAAAATATTGATAATCTCAGAACTGTATTTCAGTTCTAAAGTTTTTTAGTTAGAAGCAGAATAAAAAAAATTACAGGTCCAAATCAGAACACAATATTTCAATGATCTTTAGGTAGAGCATATCCATCAGTCTCCAAATATTTGGTAAAAACTTCCATCAATTTTGGAGTTAATAATAAAATAAAATTATATCTCAGCATTTGCCAAGGAATAGACATTGCCAGTTTAATCAGCCTCACTCTAGACCAAAATACAGCTGAACAGAAAAATAGGAGACAGATATAGATATAAATACATAACATAACCTATCTCAGTATGATAGCAGAGGCACTAAAGTGAAACAGAAATTAACATCAAATAATTATAATAACAGGTAAAATAATCAAAATAATTACCTTTTTAGATATCTTTTTGAAAAATTCAAAAGCACCTTAGTGAGGGCAGGGTGGAAGGGAGAGAGAATGTGTCTGATCTATTATTGATAGCAAAAATGAAATTACATAAGATTATTAAGGTTTGAGCATTGTGTTATTGTCATGACGAGTGAAGAATAAGGTCTAGCCAAAAAAAAAAGTCTCCTGTGCACTCTGAAGGTTGTCATAAGTAATAAAAGGAAAGTAGGAAAGTGCAGCTAGGTGTGCATGATGAGAGTAAGTTCATTGTGAGACTGCTGGAGTAGAGCAAGAAGGTAGGATGAAAGAAAATAATGTTATATATATAATGTTATGATATCTCAACTGGAAAATTCCTGTAAATATTAAAGGGAAAATATTAGTGGGGAAAGAACCTGCAGGTATTTTTAAAGCATTAAAAGGTATACTGAGACAAAAAAGCATCAATGTAGGGTAATTTTAAAATAGTGGAGAATTATTACTGGCAGCTTTTAAGATAAATTTCACAGAAGTGTAATTTATTTTATATGGAATCTTACTGAGCTCACCCCAAAGCTAGGTTTAATTTGCTGGTATAACTCTTAAAAATCTCTGGATGGTTTCTTGGTTCTGGCAAACAGAAAAAATCAGCGAAGTGCTACACTGCAGATATATTCTCTTTTCCTTTAAACATGCAGATAGCCAGATACCTCAAAAACTAGCTAAGCAGAACTATGCACAATTTTACAGAGTAATACTGAAAATAAGTGCTGATGCTCCTGTCACACTGACATGATCCATGTGAAGCACAAGGTTGATGTTCCTCTGCAGCGAGACAGATTGTCAGCCATGGATTTACTCTAAGGGCATTTTTGTCTAGTTTTCCATGTCAGTGAGAAGCCACAGGAAGACAGAGAAACCATCAAGTAGATGCTTTCTTGGATCATTCACCTGTGCTTTAAGAGACTTGAATCTAATCTCTCTTGCAACTTCAGAGAGGCAGTAACCTGAGCTCACTTTAGAGAGATTACCCTTAGCAGTTTGTCACTGAACTTTATGTTACTGGTCCAAGTAATTTTCCCAGTTAAAGGAATTTGTTTGGCTCATCATTAGACCACAGATGGAACGAGCTGCTGTTCCCCAGTTCTTAAGACACACACCCAAGATTCTGGTGCAAGTCTCAGCTCCAACAGCTGCTCCAACAATTGCTTCATCGATCATGTGAAATAAAAATCCAACAGCTTAATGGCTGGAGCTCTCACAACATTCAGTTGGAAGTCCTGCCATCACAGAAACGACTTGGATACAGCTTGTTACTGCTGAACATGCCACTGTCAAGGACTAAGACCAGGAATCAACAGAGGAAGAGTATGCTATGTGTATTTTATGCATCACATTCACAGGAGACATTAGTAGATGAATTGTGCGTTTGAGTAACCATATTTTAGAGGATGGGAAGGTTTTGTTTCAGTTAGGAAACCTGCTGTGGGATGCTGAGCATTCACAGAGGCTACCTGAGGCACCGTCTGAGCTGTGTGCATCTTAGACACTCAAATGGTGACAAGGTATTAAAGCTCAGTTAAGATCAGAAGCTGAGGATGACTATGAGGTTCACCTTTAGCTGTGACATGACTGTCATGGCTAAAGATGAACCTCAGCATGACTTAGAGAAAGGCAGGTGCCTTACATCCTTAAGATTCTGGATTTCAGATGGCAACAGTTCCTTCACATACAGAAGTGCAAAGCTCGAAATTTTAAATATTTGGACAAGGACAATGCGAGCTAAAAATGAATTAGCTCAATATTCTACTTTCCATCCTCCCTATCTCACCAGTCTCTGTCACCCTTAAAAATTGTCTTTCTTCTCAGGCTTCCAATGGTCATTCATATTCTAAACAGAGAAGAAAATTATGATACCACCACCATTTTAAAACTTCAAATACAAGAGCCAAATTTATCACTGATGTGATCTCATTAGCTTAATGAGATTACACCAGGGATGTATTTGTCCCAAGGACTATATTAAATGAACAGTAATATATGGTTTTTCTAAAATCCTGTAATATGCTTTCATTAACTTTGTTCCCCATACCACATATTTAACCTCTCTCCCTCCCTTTCCACTCATTGTCGGTGTAAATGTAGCTCATCACCTAGGTAAAATGAAGCACATTAACTATATGAAGGAGTCAGTATGCTGAATTTATCTATTAATCTTTTCTCCCACCCTCTTAATGGACTGATTTCCACTCCATGAAGCAAAAAAGCAAATATTGCTTTTCCCCATAATAAATTTTTTTTTAAAAAATAGGCACCAGGTGCATTTTTTAATTTTTTTTTTTTACATTGTCTCTTCCTCTTCATCTCCTTCAAACTGGCAAAAATCCAGTGACTGTTTTGCTGCATCATGTCTGAAATGTTTCACTTCATTGCAATACCAAGGCTGCAATCCTTCTTTCAAACTGTGAGCATTAATATGTATTTCATCCTCTGGCTTTCCTGAGCCAAAGCAAATGAACTGTGGCCTCATCGAAATGATACGGTCTCTTGACCCTTTGTGCAGTTTAAAATGATGCAACCTGAACCATTTTAATCTGAAGGCTGGAACAAGTCAAAAGCTGTAATGAGTTCAGGACACTTCAAGACATTAGAAGAGCTATCTTGCCATAAAAGATGCATCTTTTGCATATAGAAGCTGTAATATCATAAATCTGAGTGACACAGACATAAAAAAATCTGCCCACTATTAGATTTTTTTCTACCTCTTCCCAGTGATGACTTCAGAGAGCAGATCTTACATAAGAGACATAATAATTGATAGTAAAAGCCACACCAGAGTTAAATACCTCTGTCAACATTTCAAACAGAATAAACATGATGGGGAGGGTTTAAACCTGTGCAATTTCCAAAGTGGCAAACTATTAAAAGCTTGGGGAAAATGTAGCCTTTCAGTGAGCTGAGCTTCTTACAGATTTTGAGAATAATATGCTTGTCCCTCCAGCCCACTCTGAGATGCCACTTCTGAAAATAACCTTCAGATGTCTTGCGAGTTCCTTCCCATTTCCATTGTGATCACCTCCGGATATCTCAGAGACAAACTGCGACTCCGCCGAGGTCACTGAAAAATTAATACAAGGAAACTTACATATGTTACTTTGGGGTTTTTTAAGACCTCTAAACACTTTATAAAATGGGAGGAGTTCAGTCTTTCAAGTGGGAAATCTTAAGGATAATGATCCCAGTCAAGAAAGCAATTAAAAAGGCACAAAAACTCTGTCCCAAGTGTCAAATCCAAAGGATCATCCTATCTTTTTTAATAGTTTAGGAAACAGCTTCTGTTCATATTATGCTGTGGTGAGTTAGCTCTCTGTTCTCATCTTGAGAGCTAGCAATCTAATGGCAAAGGAAAAAAGGCAAATTAAACAAGGCAGAATGAATTCAGACTGCAAAGCATCCAGCAGAGCTGAACCTAACAAGCTTGAATTAAATAATTAGAATACCAAGGAAAAAAAACAAACCTTCAGAGAGCAAAGGGTGTTCTTGGTCACTGATTGCTATTTAAATTGGTTTGGCCTCTAACGATTTAGAGATGGTCAAAATGCATAAATTTCCCCAAGCTTTATGTGCTTGGCCATGATGACTGAAGAAAGGAAGTCCAATTTACATAGTACATTTTTATAGACAGTTAAGCCTTTAAGTGGATTAATAAAGTTTGGTACTTTTAAAGGCATAAGTTTTTTATTAAATTACAGCATTCAGGTTGAAAATAAAATGGGAACAACATAAGCACACACTGATTAGAAACATACAATACCTATTTACTTAGGTTAAGGTCAAAGAATTATTAAAGTCAGATAATCTAAACATCTGCAAAGGAAAAGCTTTCAAATTTCACCAAATTATGTATCAAATAATTTTTAGAGTCTCATGGTACTGTTGAAATCCTTGAAGACTGGTGTATGCTGAAAAAGCTTTCCAGCTTAGAACTCCATCTAAAATCCTTCTGATAACTATTCCCTCACCTTCCAAGTGCAATGCCATTCAAGATCCTAATTTTAACTCTCAACCCCAATATCTTTACATTAAATGATGGAAAAAACTTTTGTGTTATGGTTTGACATCATAATGAGAGAGAGAAAAAAACATGACCTGCCTTCAAACCCACAATATTAAATCTGATCATGCAAATTCAAAGCTTCTGGCCATAGAGAAAATGTACATTAACAAATTATGACTAGACTGGTGAGAGTAGGTTTGTGGGGGGTTTTTTTGTCCTCTGGTTAAAACAGAAAGAAAATTTATGACCTACTTATCATTCATTTTTATATGCTTGTTATGACAAGAAAACTAAAATAAGTTGCAACTGGATTGGGGTTTTTTACATGAAACAGAGTGACTTCATTTCAAAAGTCTCAAAGATAACTTTTTACCAATATATCATTTGAAATTCAAAAACTAAATATTTCAATTACATGATGTTAAAATGAAAGTTATTTTATCTTGTAGAAAATTCTATCATTTCAGAAAAATACAGCTTAACTAAAGAGACAAAAATTTACCCAAAGCAACATTCTGCAAAATTTTTCAACTTTAAAAAATGGAACTAAAAGTCTTACACTACATGGGTAAACATTACATTTGGCTACATCTGTCAGCAGATCAAAATTGTCATGGCATCCTTTTGGATACGAACTGCTGTGCAAATGCAAATTGCACTGGAAAACATTTCATCAATGACTGAATGTGAATCTTCAAAACATAGGGACAGAACTCTCAAAAAAAGAAGAAAAATGCAAACCACAAGGTGTAGAAGGGGCAAGGCCTTCCCCATCCCCCAGAATTTGACTTGAGAAGCTGGCTTAGGGCACATACAGTGTCCAACTCCTTTTAAACAATTCAACATCACATCTACATAGAAATAGCAATATTATGGAATTGGAATTAGTGATCAGTTTAGCTAGTAATACCTCAGTGGGGCCTTTGAAACACAGTCATGTAAGTAAGCTATTAATGAAAATAATGAATAAGTGTACAAAGTCAGTGATTAACAGTATTTTAGAGGACCTAGTAGCAGGGATTTCAGTCTTAGAGTAGGCACTTGTCTAGCAAAATTAAAATCAGGCCTAGGTCACTGTTGCCTGAAGAGCACAGCTGGTAATGGCCTCAGGAAATCAGTGCAGTGGATTTGCCTTGGCACCTCTGCTATCAGCATCCATGCTCCAGCTGTTTCCAGTTGTGCACAGTACGCACACAGGCTCTACTTTAGGACACCAAGCTCTGTTTCTTAGCTTGCATTTGGAAGGAGTTTGCAAAGGGTTAGCCAAATGTTAGTCAGGTGGTGTCAGCTTTGGTTGCATAAGTTGCTGGGAAAATCTGGGAATCCCTGAAAAAGTCAGGAAACTGCTTTGTGGGTGTTGCTTCAAAGGGCTGGGATGGACAGTGTCCTAGATTCTTTTTCCCAACAGCATCTAAATTTATCTCCATTGTTCTTTTTTTTCTATTTTTTTTTTTTAGCTTAGTTAGTACTAAACCTGGAGGCCAGCCAGCGAGGAACAACAATATCTTGACAGGGAACTTCATGCATCCCACACGGGTCATCTACATTGTCTGGGATCCGTGTGCATCAGAGATTACAACAGTGGAAAACAAAAGAATTACGCAACACAAAGGTCTTGATGAGAGTAAACAAGAGAAACGTGACTTGCTGCTGAAGCACTTTCCTGCCTGTAGTTGAAGCAGAGGGATAAGAGGAGGTCCACCCTTCAAATCTTCCCAGACAGTAACATACAAATGCAACAAATAAGCAATGGGAGTCTCATGTACTCTTGTCCGGTGTTTCTGTTTAGTCAGTACTTTCCTTGGAGCAGAGATAAAAGACTAAATTGTATGCAATTTCATACAAAAACATGCTTTTTATTTTTTAAGCTGATAACATTGATAAATCTTGGGTAAATTAAAAACGTGTGACTGAAGTTGAACCTGATTTATTCCAAAGGAAAATCAGCCATATCCATGAGAGACTTTGACTGAGAGCAAGACTGTGGGACTGGAAAAATCCTGGTCCATTCTGAAAGAGCTTGTTTGACCTCACATTAAATGCCATAGCAATGTGGCTAGCCAAAGTAGCTCAGAGCCCTTGGCACAAGTGCCCCTCTAAGCACCTGCTCTGCGAATGGTTCAGCTTGCCAAGGCTCAACAGGCTCCCCAGCCACAGCAACATGTGCCCAAGGCACCATTGCCATCACTTTTAACCCTGCCTTGGGCTCTGCATGCGCCAGCAGGGGACCATCCCTGCTTTGAAGGAAGGGGATTGCAAAATTGGCAGTGTTAAACTGGAGATTAGATTCATTTTTTTCTCCTGCAACACATTGGCAACAGCACGTTGCTTCAGTAGGCACAAGTACATCTGCTCCATGTGGAAAGGAGACACCCAGTCAGGAACCAGCTGAGGGTGGAGTTCAACATATTAAAAAATTCATGGGGCGCTTGCTCTCAGGAAAGGCTTGGAAAGATGCTGTCTAGTGACCTAAAATGTCGGGAAGCCTCAAGGTACATCAAAGACTGCATTTTCCTTGCCTGTCCTTTGCATGTATCCACTATTTGGTAGAGTCAGTCTTCAGTCTCTCACCCTGTTTGGGAGAAAGCTTGTGCCTGTGTATGAGCTGTGTTTTGAGATATCCCCGAGGGCAATGAAAGCTGAAAGCAATCACAGGTAGCTCAAGAATAAGATTTAAGCAGAATTAAGTATACATGACAAAGAGGTATTATTCTGAATAGACTTTTTCAGATCCTGCTCATCCTGGAGCTACCTAGACTCCTTTGATAAATCCATGGACTTTTGTGGTAGTCCAGAACACACAGAGGAATCTCTGCCTTCACAGTACTAAGTCAACAAATACATTTCTCTAACCTAAACCAGATCAGTATAAAAATAACAGATGCTTCTCTACCTGTTTTGACACCATGATCCATAAGCATTCTCAGAGCACACCTAGTATCCCCAGTCAGCATCAGGACCCACACCAAGTGTACACCTTCCCTTTAATACAAAACCTAATGATTGTAATGTTCAGTCAGGAGGTAGAAAAGAGATTCAGATGACTTCCTTATTGAATCAGTGCACACCAACAACTATCATGTCCCCCCAACAACGCCATAACCACTAGGATACAGATTATTCAAAATAAGTCAATGCTGTTGAAGCAGTGCCACTGTGCACCATAATTAATTGTAGCAGATCAAAAGTGGTCATTCAACTTTATTTGGCACTTTTGAGGCTGCATTTGCACTTTCCAGCCGGAGGCACCCCTCTGCAAGGAAGATTTTGAAAGACTGGAGCAAGTGCAGAGGATGGCTAGCAAGATGAGTATGTGGCATGTGAGAAGCCAAAAGAAGTGGGTTTTTCAGCCTTTAGAGAGGGTGAAGGGGAAATCTTAGTGCTCTCTGCAGCTGCCAAATATAAAGATGCAGAGATAACAGAGCCATGCTCTTGCCAGAGGTACAGCACTGATGGCATGAGAAATGATGGTCACATGTTAGAAAAGAGGAAATTCTCCTTAGACATAGTGGGGGGAAATGTGCCATAGAGATGAGTGGGTGCCTGAGCAGGCTGCCCAGAAAGGCTGTGGAATCACTGCCTTTGGAGAAACTAAAAAGTCTACGGACCAAGTGTCCCAGCAAGCTGATCTAATTGAGCCTGCTTTGTGAAGGGGATGGGAGAGGATGACCTCAGGAACCCCCTGGTTTGCATGAGAAGATCTGAATTATGATCTCTAGAACCAAATGTCAACTTACACATATACACAGGCTCATAGGGAGATATTGAAGCTCTGTTAGAAACAATAGTGCCAAACCAGCCACTCCTTTTTAAAATGCCATGTGTTTCTGTCTCCCAGACAGAGCTTGAATTCTGGGCTGCAAACTGCAGATGAAAAGGAGCATCTTTAGAAATTGTAAATGAGAAAAAAGTAAGTGGGATTTCATATATATCCCCAGCCTTCCAAGTGGTTAAACTTAGGCAGGATTACACACATTTTCTAGTAGCTTCTTCCCTCTATTCCAAGATGACTATTTTTTTCCATTCTTTGGTACAGGAAGTCTATGTACCTCCTTCCCACTCAAGTCTTTGGGTGCTTTAATTGAACTATTCCCTATTACTCCTTAGATTTCCTGCAAAGTTCTTGAGAAGTTTCTGCCTTCTGTGACTTAAATTCATAGGCTTTCACCTGTTATAATGTTGATTTCAAATACACTTTTATAAAAAGGTGTTTGAACCTCTGGATCTTCAAGTTAGTCGATTACAGTACTTATAATATCAAAGTGAACACTGCCTCATTCAGAAATAATTTGATCTTTATACGTATTTATATACTTATTAAATAACTTCACGTGCAGTCCACCTGTAAGTGTGTATTAGCTGTTATCTCCTGCCTTACATTGTGTTCTCTTGAGAAAGTATGAAAGAGAAAACTAATTTTTTGTTCGGGTCTTTCTTTCAAAGACCTCAACACACGAGGTCTTTGTTACAGCCATGGGCCCCGGGTGCTTGTCATAGTTACATGATATTATTTCTTTTTAAACATTGAAATTATTATAGGCTTTGTAAGAAAGAGGAAGGTGTAATTACCAGATAAAGCAGTAAGATGGTATGGTCAATGAGGGCAGAAATGTAAGGAAATAGCTTCAAGAAAGGCAAAACTCTTTTTATATCTTACTAAATATAGGCATCAGCATTTCAATTTCTTATATACTCGCATAAATAAAATACAATTCACCTATGCAAAAACCTGAAAATTATCTCAGCATGAAAATAATATTTTGTGCATGCAAATCTCTTGTAAATAATTTTTAAAAGATTTTCACTTTTACTCCATGCAATTAATTATTGAAATAATGTTTGTCTTACCATTCCTAGCATTCTCACTGAGTGTGGATGTTCTGAACTATGTATCACTGGTGAATGAGTGCTGAATTGACACTGGTGATCTAAGGAAGCAGAGGTGGATGTCTAAGAGATTTCATGCAAGCAGGAAATGCTGATATGTTACAGAACAAAATAAATTTCCCACTGTGATATGTAGGTTGGAGTTTATTTCCAAACTATAGCAGAAGTCTCTGTCTTAATGTTGCTAATCATATTAGCTAAATATCACAGCAAGTAAAATGAGTTTTCAATAACACTGCTGAGTAATTTTCCAGCTAGTTTCATGCTTGGGATAATCTTATTTTTCTCTTTGTAAGTTTTGCATGGATATACTGGGGCAATTATCTTCAGGCATTTGGAAAGTTAGCTAGCACAGCAGCTTGCCAGTCTGCCTCAGTGTGACCCACTGTGGTGTTTATGTTCTGCATGCCAGTGGTTATTAGCTCACATGTGCGTGGAATACCATTTTCCTCTTTATTGGTTTAACATAATAGTATGCCATGGGGAGTGTTTTACAGAGGGGACAGGCTCTGAATGTAGAGGTCTTTCTTCAAAGCAGGTATTCATTATCCATACACAGGAAATTTTACTCATTACTCCCATTTTGTATTTTTAACCATGAAGACCAAAACAAGTCATATGTATGAGCTTAAAGATTAATAGATAGTGGAGAAAATAATTGCAATTATCTTTTGAGAAATCACAGTTTGCTCACTTTTGTGTAAACATATTCCAAATCTCAGGCATTTGTTCAATAAAGGCCAGATTAAGATTGTCCACCATAGGAGAGGAAAAATTTCATGGTGATTTTCTCAGTAAATTCAACAACTATAGGCACACATTGCTTAGTGTCTTCATCTAACATTGTGGCCACATCCCACCCAGAGATAAGCTAGACTTAAATGCCTCTTCACTTCCCTAACAAAAAGCTGCCCTCAGCCTGTCCCTTCAGCTGTGCACACTGAGCCAGGTCAGACAACCATGCAGGTTTAAAAAAACTAGAAGATAAAAGCAAAACCCTCAGAAAAGTTGTTTTTCCTTCGTCCTAGTCTAGTGTCATAAATAATTGTAGCAGAACAGCACAGAGAACAATGTATGGAAGGAATAAAAAGGCAGAGACAGTAAGGTAGCGAATGCTTAAATCCTCAAAACTGCACAATAAGGTGTAGGGAAACAGGACTCAAAACCAGAAAAAAGAGATAGGTGCCTTGTCCACAGATTTGCCCAGAAATTGAAATTTTCATTAGAAAGAGAGAGAAAATCCTAATATGACTGAGGAAATGAAAGCCAAGCCTCAGACCATACTGCAATGTTATAGACTCAAATGCACGGAACCCCTTTAATTCTGAGCCACATTTACCTGTTGATCTAATGTGAGATTCCAAATCCCAAAATCCTAATTTTCAGTACATTTAGTTCTTTTAGCTGAATTTAAACAAATTAATTTTTATATATACTTTTCATATACAGGGTAGTCCATGCAGCAAAAAGACATTTATATCTCCTAACTGTGGGGAACACTTGAGTCAGTGTTTGTGCCTTATTAGACAAGTATCATAGTATCAGCCTGTCAGCTGTAAGTAACACCATTTATAAGTCTGTTGATCTCTAAAAAAAGTTATCAACAATGACCAGGAAGATTTTTATTTGCCATGGAGTTTTTTTCCCCTCCCTCCAGTTATGCCGTTCATAACACAGTTGTCCCAAGTTCTCTGGTCTTTGTCTGAGTTCATGCACCATCACTTATCTTCACTGAGAGCATTAAGTAGATTCTCTACTTGGCTGCAATTTTCAAGAATCACGTGAGAAGTCTGTATCTTTCATACAAGTCTGTATCTTTTATACATCTACCTCTCTGTCTGATTTGGAAGTTGGCCAGAGGTTTCCAAAGTTATTAAGAGGAGAAAAATGAGAGTGAACAGAGTGACAGGCTACACAGTGACAGCATCTTCACTTCTTTTGGAAACCAGACAAAAATAGATGCTTGCATATCCTAAATTACAAACTTAAGTGCAAGGAAACTTTTCTGGGCTTCCGGTCTAAAGGGAAGCCAGATGTTCTAGTGTTATTTTCTCTGCTGCTTCAGAGAAGAGTTGTTTTGCCAATAAGTTGCTTCCTCCATCATGGCCTGAGACTTTTTCTGCTGATATTCAAGTGCACTAAAGGCTGGAGTAGGGGGAGCAGCCAACAATCCTTTCTCCAGAATTATGGAAACTCACTATATAAGCAAATGTTCAGCAAAAATATATGTGAGCTCATATTTTTAATATTTAAGCTCATTTTCTTCTTACAGATAAGAACAGCCAAATTCTCAGCTTGCCTAAATCACCACACGACCATTTAGAAGCATCATGCCAACTTAAACCAATTGAGAGTCTTCATGTGCAAAACCAGATGATTTTCCACACATACCAGGTTTGGTAGCTGTGCAAGTAAAAGTGTGGGACCCACTTCTCCTTCAAATGCTGATACTAAAATAAAGAAATTAGTCTTACTTCTCCAGCCTAGTGACTTGTTCCTACACACCATCAGATGGCAATCCCCAAACAGTGTTGGGAAGGTACTGCTGAAGAAAAGCTTGTGAAAGATCTAACTGAAAAAAAAAAAAAATTACAACTAGGTAATGTTTCAAAAGAAATATTATCTAATTTTATTTTAAATAAATAAATAGAATCCAGGACAATAGGTATCCCATCAGACTCTCTTCTGAAGACAAGAAATAAAGTTTTCTTGAGGAGAATAAACAGCTATTAATTCAACAGATTGCTGTTATATGCTGAAGATGGCTAAGGTCTGGATGTGTAAAAGTTGAGCTAAGGCCTCTGTTGCAGGAAAAGGAGTGGAATTGTAAAACTGGGGACAAAAGAAGTGCTCCTTGAATACAGGTCTTAATGTCCAGTGTTGAGAGAAGCAAACAGAATTCCTTACTCTAATGTGATAGGCCATATCAATGTTTTGGGTTTTTTTCTGCCACTATTTTTTTTTTCTAGATCAAATATCACTATGAATTACATATTAAGATTTGGGGGGGTTAATGTCGTGTCTTTGTTTTGGGGCAAGGGTATTTCTTCATTTATTAAAAATACTTCCTTTATTGAGAAGCAATAGGTAAACTGAAAGGAGATAACAACATAAATTAGATAAAACAAGAAATTATAAACTAGTGTGAAATGTCTACCAGGCTATTTGGGGTACTGGGATGAGAGAACAAAATACAACAAAAAGATTTGACAATATTTAACAAGCAAGAGAGGAATTTATTCACACAAAAGTAATAACAGATGCAAAAAAAATAATAACTTTTGAAATTTTTATTTTTATTTACAAGAAAGTCCATTTCACATTTTCCAACAGTATATTTACAAGGATCATCACAGATGTGTATAAGCACAGTGAAAAACAAACACAAGATGAATCCATCCTACTTTACAAAACAGAAGAGCCTTCCAGGCATATTATTCCTTTTTTTTTTTTTTAAACTTGTTCTGTAATGATAGCAATCTTTTGACATACTTGCTATGTGCTGAAGAATGTCACACTTGGATTTCCTGCTTCATTACACCAGAGGCATTGATTTCCTAATGATAAGTATTTTAAAATGCTTTATTAATATGCTAGGTCTACTGGTTTCTCAAGTCTCAACATAGAAATGGAGACATTATTTTTTTTTTCCATAAGGAAAGAATTTTCATAATAGCCCCTACATAAAAATCAAACTATCCAATTTTTAAGAATCCTTCCTATGACTCTATACTTCATGTAAAGCTGGCACTTAGCTTTTTGACATGCTTATTTTTTGATTTAGGACTTAGAAACATAAACAAGCTTGTAGCCTGTGGTTTTTTTAGTTTGGTGGGGGTTTTTTGTTTTGTTTGTTGGTTTTTTTGGGCGTTTTTTGCATCATTTAGGAGATTCGTGGGAAAAAACTCTACATGGAGGCTGCTTTTTATGACCATGTGCATTCAGCCTGAGTCATCTGTGTTTGCTTTTAAAAAAATTGAGTCAGTGCTATGCCCTATCTTGTAGTGACACTGTACAGCTGCACACAGACTAAGCCTATCTTATTGCTAAAATGTGGTTTGACAAGTGCTATGAACAGAGCATTAAATGGGGAAATGGCAGTACTTAAACTAAAGAAACTACATTTCCTCTCCTTGTGCTTTAGTGACCAAATTAAGCAGTCTGTAATGGGTATTCCTATATATGTACCCTCCTAATGAATTGTCCAAGTTAATTTTGTAGGTAAAATTTGCATTTTAGTAGCAAAAATTTCAAAATAATAGGAAACTATATTGCACAGGGGTCATAAAAAGGTTTCAGTCTTCTGAAACTCCTTGAAAATTTTGGCCTATCATAGTTTCACAAAGACCAGAAAAACGTTTGTGAAAAATGTTTTCTGACAAGGAGAAATAGACCTGTCTGTGCCAACGTCCAAGATCAGACCTAGAAGTAATGGGTCTATTTAAAATTGAATGTGGAAAGCACAAGTACAGTAGGACAGGGAAGGCGTACAAGGAGAAGTATCGCTCTAAATTTGATTAAATGCATACCTATTACATCATGTCTCCCCTACTAGCTGTCATTGGAGACACTACTCAGGGCAGAAAGCTTGCTCTGCCAGTGTTATATCTAGATGGAAAAATGCATCTGTCCCAGAGAATGACTGTTCACCTCTGAGAAGGTGCTGCAGCTCCTTTCACAGACCTTACCTGGCTGTTCCCATCTAGAGGAAAATGGCCTCACTCACACTGCATTTCCTGTGTGTGTCCCCTCTGCCCTGTCCTGGTGGCCCTAGAACACAATGGTTTTTGGTGTGCTGGGTTTTAGTCCAGTTCAAGAAGTTCAAACAATTGTGAGCTCAACACTTCTGTACGCAGCACAGTAGTTATATGTCATTTACTAAGGAAGTTGTTGCAGGTCCTGGGGCATGATGTGGGTGCTTCAGAGTGAAAATCTTGCCAGGAATATAGAATAAGCAAATTTATTGAAATCTTTTCCAATAATATTTTTCCAATAATGAGGAACCTACAAAGTGAACTATTCCCCAACCTATAGCAAGCTTTTGTCTGATGGAGAGCTATTAGCATACTTCAAAAGGAAGCCAGGGAGTCAAGAAATACTTCCAACCTGCAAGACCTCAGCCCATTTCAATGTGTTCAGTTCCTTACATGAATGGACAAATCAATTATATTGAAGCCTTGAAAAGTAACAGGAGTATTTGGGACAGTGTCCCACTCACACATAGGCAATCAGGACAATACCTCTGTTCCTTTGGCTTTTGTTTGGTTCAGTGAATGAAAATTAGAGTAGCATCTAGATTAAAATGACTACTAAAGGATACAAATGGCTGCCCTGTTCAAACATTCAAAACTTAGGATATCAGATAGTGACAAGGAGAGAAATAACCTCATACCATTCCTTCAGAAGCTTGTCAGAGCAAGTCATAGGGAAGGCATGGATACCTATAAGCACAACACCAGTGAGCAGATTAGATATCACTATGTAGTGCGAATGGGCTGAACATGAACAACAGTATTCCATGTGAGATTGTACAAAGAAACCACAAATGTAAATATTAAACTTTGCCCAGACAAGCACATCACTGGTACAGGCAAGTTATTACTGCCCCAAATACTATTTACCAATGTCTAACTACAGTAACCAAATGTTTGGTTTGAACATGTATTTTAAAGGTTGCCTTAGCTCAGCTATTCCAGCAGACCTATCCTGAACAAAACAGCAGCCTGAACAAAACCTGCAGCTGGGAATTTTTAGGGAGGGATTTCATGTATCTGAACAAAGAATTGAGGCTGAAGACCTGACTAGTTTTGCTGGTGTGTGACTGCAATTTAAGTGATTCATATAGTTCTGTTAAATTGCGCTATTCAGGTAAGGTTTAATTCTTTACTGGAAACCTGTGTTTACACCAATTTGTTAAGCATAAAACAATAACAGTTATTTTTCAGAAATATTTTTCCAAGGTGTGGACTGAGTAAATTAGTGGAAAAGGATTGGAATAAAAAAAAAAACACCAAAAAGCCACAACCCACAACAAAATGGGGGTGGGGGGAGGGAGAGTGTTTGTGATTGAAGTTTAGAAGTACATAAATCACTTCAGAAATATAATTTGCAAATTCATTGTGTAAAGTAATTAATCAAAGCATGTCTGAGTTACAGTACTTGAGGGACTTTGATCTGACAACTGGAAGAAATATAAAGAAACTACTGCGTATCAAGCTACAGTGTTAGGATGTAAAATGTTTCTCCATGCTAGTCACAAGTTTAATTACTTCTTTTTTTCTGCTGACAGATCTAAATTAAAATAAATGGGCCACATCGAGACAAATTTCAGATGCATGGAGTGCTTAAGAATATATTGTTCCCATAATACAGAAATACCATGGAATTTATTAATAAGGTTGTTCTTTTTTTTATTATTTCACTGGGAATTGTATTGGGAAAATAAAATGGAATATAACAAGTGCTGAACATTTTCCATTTAACATGCTTAATTTAGAGGTTTTAAGGAGTTATTTTTATTCTTACAAAAGCATATGTGTCTACCCAGATTTACAGCTGCATACAACAAGAAAAATAGTTACGGTAAAAAAACACAGACAGTAGTCACATGTTAACTGAACAGCCTTAATACAGTCATTCCTTACTCTCAATATAAAGAATTTCAGTTCAAGTAATACACAATGATTACTCTGCTAATCTGAATTGCTGACAGTGATTTGAGATGCTTCTAAAGTAACTAAATGCTCTTTTAGAGTGACTAATTGCAAGAATAAAGATGAAAATACAAAATATTTATTGGAAAAGTACATGCAAATCTGTGCATCAAATTTAAAGGGTTTAGAAAGTGAATGGCACCCTTGCTAAAGGAAAATTTAAATCAGTATGTTCTGCTGCCACAAAAACTGTGAAACACAGATGGGCCTGGTCCATCCTAGTGGAACTCATATCATTAAACATGCAGTGAGAAACCAGAGTCAGGATCAACACACCCAAAGTCAAGTTTTTCAGTATCTGCCTCAAATGAAAAAAGCACAAAGTTGAAAAGAGCTGTCATTGTTACATCACCTGTGTTCTGGCTTTTGAAACCATACAAGTATATTTTTTAGTCTGTATCAAATATCTCAGATGATTATGAAGTTATCCAAAAGAAGCAGACAGCATGTAGGAGCATTCCCTTTCCTATCCTAGTCCTGGCAGATAGGAAGAGGTCTTGAACAGCTCTTTGATCTCAAGGGTGATGATCTCACTCTTTCCCTTTTCACTTTCTCATCCTCCCAAAGATACCTTTCAGCATATTTCTCCCCCACCTTCTCAGTCTCATACTTTCTTCTCAGAGTTTTCTGCCCCAAATTATCTGTAGCCTACATATAGCAATCAGTAGATAAAATGCATAATTTCTTAAATTAATAAAGCAGTAAAAAAGCAAGAAAAATTGTCCCTTTTTTTCTATTTAAGTGGCCTTCCAAATGTAGATGTTTCATTGGCTGCTGCTGCTGCTATTACATAGCCATAATTCCTCTGCATATGCTACACACAATGCAGTGAAGAAGGCTCATTCTCCTGTCCCTGCTGACTAAATTGCATGAGTGATTATGCAGTCTTGCAGCAGAGGCTTCCAGAAACACTCCTTTTTGTGTATGAGCCAGCAGTGCCTGTGGGTAGGCTGGAGTTGTAGGGAAAAGGTGAACTATCTAAGAGAAGCAGAGCAGCATTTAATGTACGAGCACTTCCTCTGGGAAACATAACAAAAAGCCAGGCAATTCAGAAGATCTGAACACCTTTTTTCTGTGTGATTCACTAGTAAAATTATCCTTAAATATGGTAATTTTAAAGCAAACCCTTCACTCTTAAGAGTCTGAGACTTCAAGGTCCCCTGCAGCTGGGATCCACTGACATCTTCAGATTTTATTTATTTCACAGCACTGAAGGAGTCAGAAATTCACACGGACTGTCAAGCATGAAGTATCAGTCCTAAAGCAAAAGAAAAAATGAAAAATCTTTTCTTCTGCAGACAAAACCAAAACACAACCTTAAATGAATGAAACATCTTAATTGCAGCTGTAGACACAATGTGCTTTGCAAGCCCCAGCCTCACTGTATCCTTCCTGAGGCCCTGCTTCCTTCCAGACACCAGTGCTGGTTCACAGGTACCCAGTCCCAGCTCTCAGACTGCAATCTGCTCAGTTCTCATGCCACTAAACCTTTGTCTTGCAGTCCACTATTCCCTCAGCTTTGCAAAGGATGACTCCATTCCTTGCCAGGCTATGATGGCAAGGGATGAACAGGAAAAGCAGTGTTGGTTTGGAAATTTCAAAAACACAAAACCCAAACTAAAAAACAAAACAAAACAACAACAACAACCCAAAAAAACAAACAAAAAACCCCAACCAAACAACAAAAAAACGCCACAAAACAAAAAAAAAAAAAATGAAACCCCTTTTGACTATTTCTTTCCTCCACATCAATCCATGCAAGCAAGAAAGGCTAAGGAAGGCCAGAAATACTCTTGTCCACACAAGTTTCTTTAAATGTGTATGTATGCCTAAAATCCTAAGACATAAGTAATAATTATCTTTTTTCAAGGTTTCATTATCTTGCACAGAAGTTCACTGAGAAAAAAAAAAATCATGCAAAAAAAGGATGTCTTCTTACTTAGAATCAGGAACTAATTCAGATGTTTTCTGGAAGAACTTCATTAGGGCTGCAAGGATGCTTGAAACACAACAGGCAATCCATAACACATCACTAACCCTAGTTATATATCTTCAAAATTCATTCTTATGCACTTTCTCCATATCTTACACAGCAAGGAAGATTTTGTGATTGTAGCCTCCCTCCTCCTGCCTCAATTGCATTTTCTTTCAATAAATGTGTTTACTGTGAGATTTGATTCGGAAAACAAACCTGGAGGGAGGATGTTGAGGAGTGAAAAACAGGCAGAATGGGGATCTCTGTGGACAAGAGCAAAAGGTAAAGGGACAAAAGAAAGTAAAATATAAAACGGAAGGAAGTAGAAATGATGAAATGTCATATCAAATGGCAGAAACTTTTTTTTTATAACCACCCAACTTCTAGCTTTAAAGGACAATGTCTAAATGTTGTATTAACCATTCAGAGCTTAATCTTATCTGTATAAACAAAACTGTCATAAGCACTCTGTACTTATGCATCCTACAAGCGCTGTAGCCCCTACGTTTTTAATTGCTGATGTTTTTTTGTGTCACTAAGAGATGTAATATTCTACTCCATTGGATTAAGCACTGTGAATTTTTGTAAATTCTTATGTTCTCTTACTACAAGTAACATGAGTGTTACAGATGTCTGCAGATATTTAATCTTGGTTTTTCTTTTATTGGCATTCAAACAGTGTAATCCTCACTTCTTACACAAAAGTGAACAATGTTCAACAAAATGAGCATCTGTTTCTTTCATCCCTTCACTTTATCAGCAGGTTATTTGTGGAATCTTTTGTTCACTCACCTATTTTGTTTGAAGGAAATGAAAAAATTACTGATATGATTGCTACGAATTCTTCTCCTTTAGCAACCTTTGAAGTTGATTTTCTGTGAAGTATCCAGTGAAATCAAGTCATTACAGAAGGTGTACACCAAGGCTCATTTTTCTCCATTAATTAAGAGCCTATATAGTATCAGTATAAAGGCTAATGAAAAATATTATTGTTTATTCTTTAAATAAAGTCAGCAACTACCATCTTAGGCAGCTGTGGACATAATTTTTCTTTTGTTTTCAGAACTGGAGAGTTTTCCACACAATATGTGTCATTCTATATCATTACATTCATCTCAGAAGATATAATTCAGTTTCTATATTGTGGATATGGTAACAACTGGAAATTTCTGACTTTTGGTGTCCTTTCTCTCATAGTCACAACTTTCTCCTCGATACTCTCTGATTACTTTTTCATGGGATTCCATGGCTGTCTTTGAATATGACTTGGGGAAGTTTCCTAAATCTGATTCTCTAAGGTTCTGGGGTTTCATGTTTGTTTGTTTGTTTGTTTGTTTGTTTGTTTATCTGTGGGAGTTTTGTTTTGGTCTTGTTTGGAGGTTGTCTTGCATCTGAAAATTAATGAGAAATGTTAACAATTAAATTGACTCCTATATTTTAGGCAAATTCCCTACTGGAGGAAGATGTGTGATTCCCATCTTAGAGTTAGAAAACAGAAAAAGGAAAGTTAATGCCATAAACCCAAAATCAAATATGGGGAAACTGTGCTTGTATGTGGAATAAATAGTAGCTGAAACTTTTGGGCAGCATCTTCTCTTCCCCATCCCCTTAGATGCGGTTACAACTTAAGCGTGTGGAAACTGAACTGGCACTGAAAAGTGTCCTCTGCTCTGCCATGTTATATCGCAGAAAAGAAAAAAACTAATGGAAGACGGCAGAAATGAGTGGGTTAGAGGTGCGAGAGCTGCCAGCCTTGGCTGTGGAAGGGAACGGGAGGGGGAGCTCTCAGTACATCGCCCAGCGCCGCGGGGATGCTCCAGCCGGGCAGGGAGGGTTCGCTTTCCCGCGGTACAATTTTCTCACCTGCAGAGTCTGACCTTCGCGTTTACTGGCCAGATAATTTTATTTAAATTGTATCTTCCCCTTTCTTGATCATTGACATCTTGTTTGTTGGATTACATAGGAAAAAAAAAAAAAAAAAAAAAAAACAAAACAAAACAAAACTTTTTTCACATTTGCCTTTTGGTAAAATACATCTAACTTGGTTCAGCAAGCAACTAAAGCAAACAGCTAGAGAAAGAGCTTTGACAGCACCAGTAACAAGTCAGACATCCAAGAAATGTTGCACAGCAAGAGAAGCCCGCACAACTGTTTTTTGCCTCATTTTCTGTCATCATTAGGTCTTTACTTCATACGTTTGCAGATCAGCACCACAATCTTCTCTTATCCTGCAGCCCTATATGCCAAATTCAAACCAGGCCTGGGTCTGCTATCTACCAAAAACAAACTCACCACTAGAAATCACATTTCCTCTTTGCAGCTCTCCTCATTTATTACCATGTGCTGCACTCACTAAACTTTAAATCAAGTAGAGACACTTGGGATGCCTGAAAATGAAACAGCTAATTACAGAGCAGCTACACAGGCAAGTAACAGGGCAAAGAAGTTAATTTTATAAACAAAACCAAAATACTATTGTAATCAGTCAGGAATAATTCATCTAGTTATTGCTGCCTAGCAATTTTATAGCAGGTAACATAAATATGCAGAAGGACTGAAACAAAGGTTTAATACACATAGGACAGGCTAGACACAGAAGGTAGACTGTATATATTTTGAATCATCACCCATCATAATGATTCCAAGTGTAAAAACCCTAGGCAAGACAGGCATGACTCAGAATAAAATATCTGTAAATGGTTCTAAAATTATCTAACTTTACTCATCTGATATTTCAGCAAATAGTACTCTCTTCAAAAGAGAAAACAATTGGAGATTTTCTATCCTTTCATTATGAATTGGATTCAGACCACTGAATACTGTAAAATCAATAGATTTTAGGTTAGCTACAATAAAAAGAAAGAATTACAAAAAAGATTATGATTTTAAAAGGTACTTGATACAAATCAACAGGGACTGTTGATTATTAAGCACTTAGCAACTGTTCATGATTGGCTTCCAAAGTTAGAAAAAAAGAAAAACAGCTGAATTAGGTTGAACAACAATAAAAGTAAGAAATCTGAATAAATGAGAATAAAAGAGTTTCTAGGATGGTCCAGGGAATAAATAGATAGATAGCTAAATCATAGATTCATCTAACAAAATAGATGCTAAGAAACAAGTATACACTTGAGAAGTCAAAGAGCTAGTAATGCTGAGAAACCAACATTCATCCAAGGATGATCAAAAAACAGTATTCTTGGTTAAGATTAGACTGGAAAATTAGAAGGAGGTTTCTAATTGCTAGAGAAGTAAAATAGCAGCTTTGCTACTTCTAAGACCAAACTGGAAAAGAAATTCTGGCTGCCAGCAGCAGCAGAGAGCTGTTACCCAGGAGGCTGTAGCTGCTCCCCTTTAGCCAGGACGTCCTTTCACATCTCATATCCCCACCAGACAGAGAGGCCAGTCAGCACTGCTTGGTATTCCACAAACAGAAAAAAGAGGCTAAATATGTCAAATGCACTTCAGAAGTAAATTATCCACTGCAAATTATTCACAAGTTTTATTATTCTATAACTCATGCAGTGAATGAAGTCCATCTAGTATTAATGAATTCTCTTCGTAGGACTAATACAAAGATTTGTGGTTAAGCACTCAAATGACAGGCATCAGACTCTCAAAGAATGCTGGCTACTATTTAGTTCCTTGACATCAAGATTTTGCAGTCTTCTTTTTCCTTTCTTTTTCTGTGACACGTATTTTCCATCAAAAGTTAAAATGTATTTTGAAAGTAAGAACTGCTGGGTCCAAAACCCATGTGTGTAGATACATCCCCAAGTCGCCCCACAGAGGTAGCACCCAGTCTCTATGCTGAAAGTTATCTATATATGATGAAAGATATATATATACACTCACACATATAGTTATAGGCCAATATCTAAATTGCAATCCCAAAGTTGTAGATAGACAAGCACAATAGTCTTACTTATCAGGGGAGAGAGCAGCAGTAATGGAAAACATTAAATGTGTGGCAAAAGCAGAGAACACACTAAATCAGCTTGGAAATGACTGCACACAGATAGTAAAAATGAGAAAGAGAAACTCTATATTCTGACTTAAAGGAAGGATCCAGAAGTCTGCTTTGAAAAGTCTTAAGCTTCACTTTGAATGAAATTGATGGAAGAATAGAGAAGGAGGAACTCTGATCAGAGTAAGATGCTGAAGCTTAATGAAGAGTCTTTTTGTCATCACACCTGGGGATTTGTCAGCTTCCTATAAATTTGCTAAGTAAGGGACCGAGCTAGAGGTTTGGCACAGGGACACTAAAGTTCAATGTTTAGTTGTATTTAATTTATAGAAGAGCCTTTAAGGGAAAGTTTTATTTAATTTACTTGCAATTGTTCTCATTTTCGCTCTGATTTGGATCTGTGGTTTATAGATAAGAAATTATTGGTTAAGGCATGCTGTTGATGAGACAGACACGACTTCTTGTTTCATTTTCTCCTATCACCAGCAGCATGTTTCCTGCCAAAAATATTCTCACCTTTTGTTCAAGGATGTTTGGAGATACTTAAAAGATATACACAGCCCTACGAGCAGGAGCAGAGGCCATGTATCAGGTATAAATCCCAAAGCTTCACTCACTCTGCTCCCTCCTCTTTCTCAGCCAATGGTTGTTTCTATTTCTGCAAAGAAGAGGAAATTTGGAAGACCTCTTACTGAAACATTTTACAGAACAGCCTTTGAGCAGTAGCTGGAGAGTTCTGAATTCCTGGAAGCTAAATCTCACATTACCTGGGTACCACACACACACACTTCATGTGTTACCCAGGCTTTATGTGGTGTTTGTGATCCAGAACAGTCTTCAGGCAGGCACACAGGTGTGAATCACTGAAATGAGCCTGGGCATGCTACAGTTTGCCAGATTTTCTCCTTGTTTAAATCTCAATCCGCACTCTCCAAAACCAGACAAGTGGAGAAAGTGGAAGACCCTACCCTTAGTCAGAAGTACTTAGTTTACAGTCATGTACCTTCAAAATGAATTACCCATTTGCAGATATAGGCCATTGTGCTCTACTGTTTATAGCTCTAAATTAGAAGGATTTTTACCCAGCAAGTTTAAGTCATGCTACGGCTTTGAAAACTGAGTGACACAATCAGAAATACATAGAAGGAAATAATACCTAAATAGCGAAATGAGCCCCTTCCTTTCTTGTGAGAGAAGAGACAGGGAAGTGAAGGTGTGAGTCATTTCCAGATTTAGCTCTGGAGCTCTCTGGGAGGTACTCAACTACAGCTAAAATGGCTGCCATTATAAAGTCCTGGATAGATGAGATGCACAGAAGATAAAGTGGTAACCAGAGTCTCCCTTGGAGCACTTTAACAACTCGGTTTGAATTCGTAAGCGGCCTGATTGTACATGTGCAAATACTTCCATATAAAGGTTAGGCACCCATTGTTATTGCAGCGTCTGTTAAAAAAAGATAGCCATATCGGTTGCTAGGAGATGGCAGACTTCTCCTGGAGAAAAATCACTCCTGATAAAAAAAAAAAAAATTATTTTACATAAAGACCCTCTTAAATATAAATATCTTTGACAGGAGCTATTACTATTCACTGAGTTTCTTCACAAATGAATAAATGGCAGAAAAATATATTATTTGAATACCATTATATCCTAAAGTGTTAAATAGATTCTTCTCCCACTTCTCCCCTCCTTTTTTTTGTTACACAGAAGCGATATTTACTTCCAGCTAAAATTGCTGCCTTCCTTTTTCTAAAGACCATTCAGTGAAAGAAACATTTGGAGGACTGAGCTCAAAAATTGCACTCACTTGTCTTTCCTTCCACTGTAAAACCAGCTTTGATTAAAATGAACTGTACTGTAGGATAAACACTTTGTGGGGAAGGAACTTGATGCAAAAGAATGAAAAAAAGCTGCAGCAAGTCTTCACAAATGGATAGCTGGGAGAAAGCAGGTGGGAGGCTGTGCCACATGAAAGAAACTAACCATCCAATTTCATTTCAATAATGTTTGGAATTTTCTTCCTACTGAGCTGGCTGGAAGTACAGCTGCCCTATAGTTGTGTCCATGTGCCCAGCTTTTGGCGGAAATGACCTTAACAAATAAAACATGAAACAAACTATATACTTGCTGTTTTAAACTTGTGTAGTCAATAAATGAAACAATAATCTTTCCTGATTTAGTGTGCTCAGATTGGCTATTGTGGACATGAGAACTCCCCAGCTGCAAAACACAAAGGCACGCTGCCTACACAATATGGGGATTCAGCAGCTGTGCCTTCCATTGACCAGAGCTGGGAGAAATGTAGATCAAATACCGACAATACAAGATCGATGTTGTAAATATTAGCATGAGAAAGAGTGCACCAAGCTCTGAGTGTGTGCTCTTTTTTTTGTGCTTGTAATAAAGTTTCTCTAGAATTTTGCATGCAGTGGGGTGTGTGTGCGCGTGCATGTGTGTGAAGTGCTTCCAAATCAGGGAGCAGCATGCTTCCTTATACAAATATTGACAGGAATCCTTCAGTTTATTTGGAATTTTCCTGAGAAAGCTGCAACAATATGGTAATACCTCTTCACTACTTTTCACACAGTTGTTTCAACTGTTGGCACCAGGAAATCCTTATTGTTTTAATCAATACCACTTGGAGTGATGACATGTTTCTTTTTTACTTTAAGTGACTGACACAGTGCATTTCCTTGCACAAAGTTCTCATGAGACACTTTTGTGCTGTGCTCAATATATTCAACAGAAAATATGTATTTGCCAGAAGGCTGAAAGAATGGGCTGCTATTTTTTCCTCCTACATTTTTCATCCTGATACTTTATGCTTCATTGCTGTACTTTCAAACTCATAAATGACCCCAAGAAAAGCAATGAGACTTCTGTCAATGGTTATAATGAAACATCTGAGTAATATCTGGAAGATCAGGATTTGTTCATTTAATGAAGCTTTGACTTTAACCTTGATGGTGCCTTCTACCTCCATCTCCTTTCTAATGCTTACACTTGAACAAAAAAAAATCTATATAATAATGTTTTAAATGCATTCTTTAATGCTTTACATTAATTTCACAATTGATTAAAGTTATTAAGACATTTTGAATATAATATGCATATACCAAACTAATAGACCATGATGCATGAAAGCAGCTCAGTAGTCTCTGTCCCTGTGCTGGTAACAGCAAGAAATACTCCATTTTGAGTACTCAGAGAACAGGCAGGACCCTCACTCCCTGATCCCAAAGACCAGAGCAGTGAAGGAATTCAACACCTGCATCACTCATGTCAGTGTTTGGGATAAACAGAGAAAATGCACTTGTTTGCATAGCACTATATATGTTCATCACCCAGAACAATGAATGAGTGTGCAAAATAAACATTTCTGACTTCAAACTTTTACAACTTAACACATGCCCCTTAAAGAGCTTAATTGCTGCAGCTGCACATCCACTGATCTGCTGAAGCTTATGTGCCATGACATCCTCTCCGTTCTTTTTTTCCTGACTTGATCAAGCAAATTTGTAGCTTCCAAGCTTCATTTGGTTAAGTATTGCAAAGCAAACAGCATTTTGTGCTTTCTGAGTTTGTTTGTTTGGGTTCTTTTTTCCCATTTCTCCTCTCTTTCCATGATTGGGACATCCTGTTTACCCCTCAAGGACCTTCAAATTATCCTTCAGTTGCAAACTTCTTCTTTCTGAGCCATCCTGTACCACTCCAGACAGCGAAACAATTAGACATCTGCTTTAATGAAGGTGGGATTAAAGCCCAAATTTTATCTGTATCACAAGGCCCAAACTTCTGAGATGCTGAATTTTCCTCTCATGGATTCTTGAGTGTAAGTGATTGCATGATGGTCCATATTTCTATAGTTAAGGCACAAAAAGTGACAACATCTCATCCTCTTTTTCTGTTGCAAAACCAATGTGGGTAACTAAAGGAAGTGGCAGTAAAGCATATTCTGCTTTCTGAAAAGATACAGGTATGAGATGGAGAATACAAATGGTTGGATTGCCATTTCTTTAAACTCTGAACTAATTTCTTCATTTCAGACAGAGCCAGCTCTTACAAGAAGACCTATTCCAGCCAGTTCAATGAGTTGAAAAGTAATTATCAACATTTAGAGCTTTCAGTAATACAACACACGAGTATAATTTTTTTCATTCTGCTAAGTTATAAATCAATCATTAGGTAAATTCCTGAAAATAGTTATATTTTAGAACAATCATAATTAGCCATCTTATTTGGGGTAAATGCAGGGACTTATTCCTTAAAACGAAGTTTAAGAGCAAATAGGAATCACAGTTATTTTCCTGGGAATCCTTCCAAAAAAGAGAACTATGTGAGTGTAAAGTTATTATTGCTGTTGTAAGATTAAACAGGATAGTCTGAAAAAAGCTTACACACTGAAAAAAAAGTATGCATAGCAGCTCGTACATTTGTAAGACTTAAATTCAACAATAGAAAGTGCAAAATAAAGGGGGAAAATAAATATATCAGGAAACATATCTACAGCCCTTAAGATTACCTTCATTTTTTTTCCTAGTGCACAAAAATTAATTGCTGTTTCATATGCAGCAGCAACTTTGGACAATGGCATTCTGACTGTAAAATGCTCTTGAAAGAGAACTTGGTGAGACTTGCCCTTGTTAAGCTTGAACAATTTTTTTTTTCTGAAACTACTTGAAAAATAAAGGAAAGAAAAAACAACTCTAGACATGCAGGAAAATACCTGGTTTTGTGTTGTAGTCAGTCATGAGAATTAGGAAATATATTTTGAACTGTACTGAACTACAGATCATTTGACTATGCTAGACATTTGGCTCTTATGTCACTGGTGTTTAATGCTGATTCCATGACTAATAAATGCACAGAGTTGGGAAGGACACAGCTGGGTGCATGGCTGAGTACAGCACAAAATTTTCAAAGTGTTAGAGATGGTAAAATTACCTTTGACTTCAGCATAGTAGGGCATATTTCACTTAAACAACTGACTTGGAACACTTTTTGACATTTATCCCATCCACCTCTTTAAAAACACATGTAATTAGTTTAACTTGATCCAGACAACTTTTAAAAATTACAATAAAAACAAATAAATCCCCTGATATCCCCATTTTACTAGCAATAAGTAGAGAAAAGTCTGAGTTTAAATGCTAGCTTTGACCCCTGCTCCTCACAGAAAGTTAATGTGCGCAAAAAAAGAAAAAAAAAGGGAGAGAATTCAGTGTGTCTTTTATCAAAAGTCAATTCAAATCTCAATCTAAAGTTCAAACCTTCTGCAGCATACATTATCATTAAGATGAAATATTTAGTGGCTCTGTATTCCGGTCATCTTTTGACAATAACCTACAATGTCTCAGAGGTGGCAGGTGCTGGAGAATTCAGTGAATTTTTAAAGAATATCTCATTTTTCAGGAAGGATGGTTGAAAACCACTAATTTGTATTAGCATGCCATTGATTAAATTGCACTTTCCATTTTAAAAGTCCTGAACAACTCCTATAAGTATTAAAAATTTTAGCTGCTTTCAATCTTTTACATGCAGTTTATAAAACCTTGAAACATTGCTATTTAATAGCCATCTCCATCTGTTGCCCCAGTGAATGTGTATAACTCTTTGTCCTGTGGAAAATAGGAAGTCACATTTTTGGAGTTCATGCAATGTTCTTTAGAGATAAGCTTTTCACAAATCATAGCTACTAATAACATTTTGGGCTTCCCTGTGTGATAGGTGCAAGGTGAACACAAGGTTGGAGGAAAATTAAAGCAGAACTGCTTTAACAATTTTTTCAGATTAAAACCTCACTAACATTTAATATTTGAATTAATGCAAGTGGCAAATGTTTAAAAAGTAAAGCTTTTGTGATTATTAAATGAGCACTAACACAATATGTAAAATTGCATTGCTAAACATTCCATTACATTCACTTGGATATACACACAGAAGATAGTTCACATTTTGAAAAGTGTTTTCCAAGGAAAAAAGCTTTTAAGTACTTATTTTTGTGTGGAACTCTAGTCACAGAATTAATTCGCACCACACACAGCCAGAGGGAACAGTACCTCTCTTGGGGGTTTCAGAACAGCACTCCAAGCTCTCTGAGACTTTCAATATTTTCATCATAGATCCCATTACATTTCCATGGGTCTTTACTAACCAAAGGGAATTAGGCTGATCTGGTACCAAAGGGTAAGACCTCTGGGGGCTGGCACCACACTTCATGTCCACTTCATGTACCAGCCATGCTTACAAAGAGTGGCTTCTCCATGAGTAGTCCCTCCCCATCAGCAGGTTCAGCTGTGACAGTCAGATGTAACTGGAGCATGCGACAGGGCAGTCATCAATCATACAACCATACAACCATACAACCATACAACCATACAATCATACAATCATACAATCATACAACCATACAACCATACAATCATCAGTGCTGGAAGAGACCTTTAAGATCATCAAGTCCAACCATCAACGCAGCACTACTTTGCACTACCACTGCAGTCCCTAAGCCACTAAGCCATCCCCAGCACCAGACCCAGGCACCACTTAAACTCTCCAGGGATGGTGACTCTACCACGTGCCTGGGAAGCCTATTCCAATGTCTCACCACCCTAACAGTGAAAAAGATTTTTCCAATATCTAATCTGAATCTTCCCTGTCTCAGCTTAAGGCCATTTCCTCTAGTCCTCTCACTTTAGGCGTGGTAGAAGAGACCAGCACCCACCTCACCACAACCTCCTTTCAGGGAGCTGCAGAGTTGTGCCACTGCAGGAGAAAGCAAAGGGGAAGCCTCTGCCTCCGAGATGTGCAGCCCACTCCCTGGCAGTGAAGGAGAAGGTAACCTTGGACAGCTTTGTGAGATCCGATGAGCAGGAAGGGCTTGGGATGAGCACGACTCCGTTGTCTCTTTCACACCCTTCATCTTTCTGTTCTTTGATGTCACAGAGAACAAAAAGGCAGCTATTTTGCACTTGCCTGAATGAAAAGTCCTGGATAGTACTTACACATGCCACACTTGAGAGGATACCCGCACATTTGAAGAAAAGATCATTTCTATAAATATTTCCGCCTCAATATATGCAAAGTAAAACATTTACTGAAAAGGGTGGGAATGAAGCTGAAGTAAGCTTACAAAACCAGCTATATTAACAATGGAAAGCTTCTTTTTTTTTCTTTTAATTTCCTCTCCTCTGGCAATAGGATTCCAGAGAAACCAGCTTCAGAGAAAATGAGCAAGCGAACAAGTGCCTAGTAACTAGACTTACACTGGAAATAAGGACTTTCCAGATGTAATTTAATGCCATTTTGAGACTGACTTCACAGAGGAAATGAACCCTTCAATTAATATTTGACTGATTTTGTTTCCTTGTCTTCAGTGATATTTTTTTTTAGTCTGGGGGAGTAAAATCCAGATTGTTGTGACAATTGTGAGAACAAGTTAGTCAGCATTTATAAATCACTTGGAAGAAAAATTGGTGTTGCTGATAATTATGAAATTGGATGAAATCAGCAAAACATGTTGCATTGAAAAACAGTTATTTTCTGCTTTTTTCATCTCAAAGTTAGAAATGCAGAACTGCAGTAATCTATTAATGGTGATGTGGTTGTGGAGGCTCCAGTACTCCACTTGAGGCTGTTGGAACTCATACTCCTATCTGAGTATTGACATGATTTTGCCTTTCCAGTTTTGTAGGAATGTAAAGACAACTGACTCATTTGCACAAAACATCAAAACAAAAGTCTGAAAACTTTAAAAAGTTTTCCTTTTGCTTACAACCACCTAAACTGTGCAAAAAATAACTGTGTGCTTTGATCAGTTTTACAAATACAGCAGACGACTCCTGGATTCTCAAAAGTATAATTCACACCTCAGTTAACCCATATCTCCTAGGAAACACTGGCACTTGACTGTGTGTGGAATTGAAGGTAGAAAATTATTGGGGAAGGTAAACCTCAGGGATCTGCTTCCCCTGCAGCCAGGCAGCCACATCTGCACACGTGCATGCACACATACAACCCATGCCTCTCACAGCATAGATGTGATTTGCCCGCATTTTGTTTACATTTTATTATATTTTCTTACTTTATTTTACTTTTACAGTTAACCTGAGGCTTGCATGAACAAAATTACAATAGTTCTTCCTCAGCTGCAATGATGAATAAAGGCCACTGTTTGTTCTTGTATTACAAAACATTGGTACTGAAATATGTAAGAATAAACACTGGAAAGAAGGGATAAGCTTTTGGTTTTAAACATCTGTTTTAAAGTGATATGAGGGAGTGAAATTAAATTTAATAATCTCTCTTCCTTCCTCTGCTTTTGAAATCATAAGACAATGTGGTAGGACATGTGTTTCACATCTAGTGTGGTATTTTCAGATGTAGACAATTCATTATCCGTGGTTCTCCTTTTCTGCATAAACCATGATTTTTCTAAGTACAAAATTGTCTGCTAAATTGTCCCCAGGTTACACAACATAAAACAGCATTTATGTATAATAAGGCATTACCTCCACCTGCTATAGACAGTGTTTATTCTGCACATTTTGTTTTCTCTGTTGGATTGCAGCCAGTGAACTCAATAGTTTGTTGGAAAGCAACGGATCTTACATGTCAAATTGTCTGATTTATTTTACATAAGTTTACTCATCTGTCAGCCTTTTTTCAAAGGAATAGAAGGGAAGTTCTTCCATGCTTTTTAAGAGATATTTCTCCAGTGAGGTTTTTCCATGCTTTTAAATGGATATTTCTCCAGTGAAAAAGTCATTTTTAATATCTTTGTCATATTCTAACTCACACATGTGGGTGTTTAAATCAGACCACAGGGTGTGAGCTGATTTAGGCATTGAGCTACAGGACTTCTGCACTCACGTTAATCACACACTTGAAAATACTCATCAGTTGTGCCAAACACCTGCTCGTTCTGACTTAAACAATGTCTTCTAGACAACTTGGATTATACCTATGCCCATCTTTATGCCTACAGCTGTATGCCTCAGGGCATCACACCTCCTTGGACCAGGATCAGCCTAATCAAGAGAACTTTATCACACAGAAGCTAAATCTTTTGACTGACTGTCCATTTGGATCAGTCAGTTGTGAACAAAGCAGTAAGTGACATAACATTTTTTTCTCTTCTGTGCAGGACAGAGCTGTGCTTAATTAGGCATTTAAGAGTGACTTCATTTCTGTAGTTCCTACCACACGTTATTTTCAAGGAGCTCAATGATCTGAAACACCAATTAGTTTCAATTCACACCTATTATCCTCCTTTAGTGCACTGTTAATTCAAAGTCCAAATTCCCATTCTTGTCAAAAAGTGGTAATTTTCTCTTTTTGTAAGTGTTTCCTCTGAAGTTCTGAAACATATAGTGCCAAATGCCATTACTTAAAACTTCACACGGAGGCCTTATATCACTTGCCAAGCTTCAAGTTTTCATGTTTTTTGGGCCCAGCATATTCTCTTGCTGTCTCTCCAATGATGAACATATTGTTTCAACTCCCTAGAAACATTCTCTCTTCAAAATTTTTCCTTCTAAACCAGTTATAGATTTTTAGAGGACAACAGTGGTAATGCCAAAGACTACTAAAATGACTGCAGTCTCATAAAGCACTGCAAACAAACATGTAATATATGATAGAAAGGTCGAAACATAAGGGCTTCACCCTTTTCACATACCACACCCCATTCAATTTTCAGATCAGTCATTTTCACCAGGCCATAGTCCAAAGAGAGGAAAATTCTTAGCCATGCTTTTACCATATATGATTATAAGCCTGTACAATCAGTGATCCCTACAGCTCTATGGGCATAGCTGATAGTAGTCCCTTATTTGTTCCAAATATTTCTATTTACATAGCAGATGAAAGAAATGGGGGGAATAACTTATTGCATAAATATGGTTTTTGTTTGAATATCTTTAATGCAACTTAATTCAGGTCATGCTTAGAAGAAGAATCAGAAAAAAAATTACCAAGTATCAAAATAAGCACTTAAAAAATGCATTTGTTACTTTACCTTTTCCTTTTAAAACTAATGCTCAGAAATGCTGATGACTGATTCTATTAATTGCCCTTATTAATTTTTGAATAACAATAATAAGTTTTTAAGTTTTTAAGCTATTGCTTAGTTTTTGAGTGCTTATCTTGAATTCTAGGAGAAAAATAATAGGTGGGATAACATTTCCAATCTCCTGCTTATGTGTTGACAGTACAGGATTACCCATCATTATGTAATAACTTTCCTTCCATATAGAAAGTTACTTACCTGTGCACCTGCTGATGTTCTTTCATGCATGCTGTCTTAACAAATTAGCATGTTTCACAAACTGCTTCCAGCTACTACAAGCCAAAATATCAGTTGCACATTAATATTTTCAGTTAAGCTGCCAATGTTGCTCAAAATTTGTTGGAGTGCTTTGTCAGTCCAGCCTACCATCAAATATCTGTGCATTTCACATCTATCTGACTAGTTTTACATGTGATCCTTATAATTATGGCGGCAGATTGCATAAAAATTTATTGTGTTTGTAGGTAAGAAAAAAAAGCCAAAAACTTTTTTCCCCAAAAGCTGGAGAAGCAGATCTAGACTTTTTGATGGCATTTTCAGAAAAAAATATTATGTAAATCCATATTTACAATGATGTAAATCCATTGGTTTGGATGGAAATCTGGAATTACCTCTGATATGAACTATGGGCATGTTTTATTTCAACACAAATGTAAATCTCAGTTTATATATATGCATGGTATATGCTACTGCCAGAAAAATCTCCAAGCTCAATTTTGTATGTCTCCTGAACACTTCAAGTCAAATGCACATATGAAAATCACTCAAAGAAAAAAAAAAAGTTTCCCTCATATCAGCAGCTAAGAGATCTAGCATATGTACAAGGGTCAAAATTTGCAGCTAGCTGTATTAGAGACCCAAGTAACCACAATGCCAGACAAAATGTAAAAGCCAGACTAAAATGCATCCAAAAGAGACTATTCACTCGAGACCATTTTTATTTAGATTCATAGAATCACCTTCTCATACTCAAAATGAAAAGGCTAGACAGCACAGAGCACCAGAAAAGCATTCAACTCCCCAAAAAAATGTTAAACAAGTCTTTCTCTGCATGTAAATTTGTACAGACCCTCCAAAGAGTTTGAAGACATCATAACAAAGTGAGGACAAATCTCATCCACAAATGTAATTAAAAACCTTCATATTTGTCTAAAGATGGTGAGCAAGGATTAACAAAAAAAAGCAAAGCACAACTATGTGTCATAATTATTTCTCCAAACCAACAAGGAATATAACTGCACTTTCTTTGCCAAGGGTTAATTCTGGATAGCTCAATAGCACATTTTCTAGAGATTTTTGTTCCAGATTGCAGTTAAATCTGTCCAGGGATTCAGACTCTCAAAATTGAGGATGTTCAACCTCTAAACAGTCACAAATGCTCAGCTTTTCATCTACAGTTCCTATCAAATATAGAAACATCTTTCAAATGTTTAGTTTTTACACAGATTTCAGTACTCTTCAAACTTATTTTAAACCATTCCATTGCTATCCTTCCTGCCTGTTAAACACATCAAGTGCTTCAGTGCCAGCTGGTGTCAGAAAAGAAAGTCTAAAAACAAAAACCATACTGCTGGCTGTCTTCTACCCTTGCTGGCACCCAATGCTTGAAGGGAGATTATAACACTACTTGTAGCTCTTCCAGCTTTCCACAGACAGCAGAATTTTATAGTGGGAGAGGCAATTAACAATACTGCTGTCCTGCAAGGGACATTTTCTGAGTTGCTTTCCTTAGTTCCTTTATGACCTTCTATTTTGAACCCCTTTTGTTTGCAAAACAGCTTTCTAAAAAAAAAAAAAGAAAAAAACCCCACACAGCTAGAGAGAGAAATCCAAGGTAACTCTCATTTTTTAAAATTCTATTCTCGTGTGACCAGTGAAGAGAGGGGAAAAAAAGCCATTGTATTGTGTGTACTCAAAACTTTCAGGAGATTTATGCATTTAATCCACAATGTCTTCACCTTCCCTTTCAGCTCCCTCACACTGTTCCCTCACAAAAAAGAGACTCCAACCACCTTATTTTCCTCTGTGCTCACCACAAGCTTTGGAAGAGACGCTAAACTACACCACCACATCAGATGAGACAGAGCCATACAGCTCCATGTGTTCAAGATTACAATAACACTGGAAAAAAAAAGAAGATTGTATAAATCTTTTCAGACTAACATGCTTGAGTTATGCCCTACTTTGGCATTTAGTTAAAAAGATAACTAGGAGATGTCCCATTTACTCCATATATTGTTCCTGGTTTCTTTGCAAAACCATAGTTTTTTAAAGTCAGTGTGACAATTTTCCTACAAGCAGGAAGGTTTTGTACATACAAACATGTTTGAAAACACACAGATTTGCAGTTCTTTTGGCTTTAATTGGCCCCATGTTGTGGAGCACCTTTAAGTGAAGATTATACATTTTCAAATAAACTCTTACAGGACCAAATTGTTATGCAGCAATTGTAGGAAGCTTTAATAAAGAAATTGCTTAATATTTTCAGTTATTATTTTAATGTGACAATTTATTACTTAAAACCATATAAAAATTAGATGGCAAGTGCATACCAGCTCTTTCACCATTAGAAATTTTTAAAAATACCTGCAATGCTAGATTGATTAGAAGAATAAAGTCTAATTCAGTCAATGTTAACCAAGTTTGTGGAAAAATATCAACATATTAGAAATTACAGTATGTGAGTCTCCTAATTTTACCTCCTAGTAGTAAAATAGAAAGATCTGCATCTAATGTAGTCATTTTTTCAATACATTTTTTCAATACATGTGCATTTTTCTTCCAATAAAATGTTTTCTATCTTGATTAAAATATTTTTATCCCTATTGCTGCTACTTGTCATAGACTCATGGAATCATTAGGGTAGGAGAAGATCTCCCAGATAATCTGGTCCAGCCTTTGACTGAACACTCCCACGACAACGAAAACAGCACAAACTGCCATGTCCTGCTGTTTCTTGTAAAACAATACCTAACCTTTTTTACCAAATGCACTGAAAATAAGTGTATAAATAAACTGGTTAAAGTAGCTGCAACTGAATAGAAACGTCACTTCATATAACTCTGGTTTTCATGACTACTACTTTTATGAGACACAAAAGCCTTTTTTACATATAAATAGATGTTTTAAATGAAAAAATCAACCCAAAGCATTATTAAAAGTTTAAATCCAATGTCTTTGGTTATTATTCATTGCTGGAACAAAAAGAAACAATAGTAAAAACTTCCATTGGCTATGCCCATTTTGGCAGACAGATTATGAACCAAATTAATAACTCCTTTGTAAGTATAACTTTTGAACTTGCAAAATAATAGAGATTTTGGCACTGTTCTAGATGTTCTGATTGAATTGCATGTGCTTCCAATCTCCAAATATCTAGATAAAGCAGAATAAGCTTTATGGCTCAGTTCCACCTAAAGACAGCTAATTCTAAATAAACTATCCAAATCAGGACAGAAAGTACAATTGTCTTATGGACATACTTCAGCCAGACTAACTTACCTCTCAGAGAAAAACCTGTTCCAGTATTTCTATAGTACAATTTACTGCCCTTTGTAGACAAAACTAAGAGTGAAGACCAGGGGAGGATTCAGGCGCCTAAGGCAAAATATGGGCCAATGCAAAGGCCTGTGTACAAAAATGCCAGTTTCATATTGGAGGTGCTTACCAACAGCCCAGCAACAGGCAATGGAGAATAAAGGCTTTAAAATATACCACTGTACTCCCTGTCTTCCAGTTCATAGATCTGTAAAACCCCTGGAAAGCCATGCCTTCTCTCAATGGCTATGTTTAAACAACCAAACTGAGAATTCCCAAGAACCAAAGCCCACTTACATTCAAAGTGATCTTTCATGCAGATGACAATGCTCCCTCTTTCATCCTTTTCCTTTCTCTCATTGCCAGGGATGGAAACCCCACTGCATAACCACAGTTATCTTCCTAAGGAACTTGAATCTCCCTGCACATTGTACAGGAATATGAGGGGTCCAATTCTGGCACCTGAAATGGGAAGAGTTTCAGTGCCTAAGTCTCAGTAGTGGACCTATATCTGAAAGTGGTTATATTATATATATAGTTATATATATAGTTGCAGCCAACTCCACAATCCTATTGCATCTAAAAGAAACACTATAAATGTGCCACACTCTATAAAAGTAATCAGCCTGAATGCCAATCTCAATCTGGTCTTGTAAACAAAGATTAGAGTGCCTATTTCTGAGCCAGTTAAAATAAAACAAAGGGGCACTCTACAGTTACAGAATAAGATAACACCAGTCCTGTAAATACAATTCAGGAGTTTAAACTCAAACTGGTTTAGTTAAAACTAAAACTAAACTTAAATCTGATTTAGTTTCCAAAAATCATTATTTGTAAGTGTAGGAATTTTAAAAGAAATATTTTAAATTAACAGATTAAGAATGCTCAAGAACATCTCAATTGAAGTGACACTGTCAAACTTTTGTGTGGTGTCAAAGTACAAAGCTAAGACATTCCAAACCAGAATGATGTACTGATTCCCTCTCCCTCCTCCCTCTTTTCATGTAACCCTTTCAACACTTAAAAAATGAAAACACATCTTATTTCAATAGTTGCTGATGGTTACTTACACTTGCTGTTTCTAAAAATATCCAACTTTGACAGAATAACTTGGACACAATGTCAGATGCTGATGTATTTTGAAGTAATCTTAAGGAAAACAAAGATATTTCATCCCAAAATATTCAAGCAATTTACAAACATGATTCCTAGGTGATTAATTATGGCCTTGATATTACTTGCTATACCAATAAAAACAGTAACTCAAGACTTCAAACCTTTTTGAAACTGGTCCAAAACCACTTATGAAACTTTTTGAAAGAGATGCCCAAACCCAAAAGCATTAATCTTCAAAAGTATTATATAGATTTAATATAAAACCTATACATGTACTCATATTCAGGTTGATGCTTAGCAAAATCACTTTTATAACAGTAAATACTTGCAATAGTTCCAAATTGACTATTTCTAACAGTCCTCACTTAGAAATCATATTATTCTGGGATTTGCTATTGCTGTTTTGTGAGGACAGAGAAACTTTCTCTCTTCTATTCTGTTTATTATTTTTTCACTGGTTTTAAATGTTAAGATTTCTCTTTTGCAAAGGATTTTAGGTAAAGTTCTAGAAAATTATATTTAATTTTATGATTAACTCTTAAGTTCCAGCTTTTCAGAGAGTGTTCATGTATAGACTATATGTAAAAATAACATAACCCAGACAGATTTAAAAACAAAACAAAGACACTCAACTTCTGTGAACCAGACTAATGACATAGGTCTGTGATGTTTTTGTCCCTGTTTCTAGGCACTCTGTGGTGCCAAAAAGAATACAGTTTATGCCAATCTTCATCTGACCATGGGAAAGAAACAGCCAAAGATATATAGCCAGAACTGTTTACGAGATAAACAAAAAGTTTACTGCTTCCCACATACTAGGGAAACAGTTGGATTACACATCAGCATCTGGTTGCTCCAGACAATACTACCAGGAAGTTAATGAAATTGGAACAAGGAAATTACTATGACTCGGCACTCCATAAAAAAGTGTAATTTATCATCAGTAAAAAAACAATGGGAGCTTTGCTGATAAATTCACAAAAGAAAATAAAAAGGCTGTATTGCTATAAAACAATAAATCAATTTTTTTTTCTGGATATGTTAATTCTATTCCAAAAGCTGATGTCACCTTATATTAGAACAACGGCAAACTCGTTCTGATGAGAACTGGTGACCTTTTTGGGTTACAAGTAAGATGTTTATCTGAAGTTTCAAGATATTAATGACATGATATTCAAATAAAAACTCTCTTTGTTCTATTCTAAAGGGGTTTGAGTCCAGCAAGATGAGGAAACCAGAATACATTCAGCATCTAGGAAAGCTTGTTCCTCTCACTATAGGCAAAATAAGTTTTTCAATTAAAAGACTCATTTCCCAGGAATTAAACTTGAGCTGGCAGTTTGGTCACCTGACAGGAAAAATATTCTGAAACTCTGGCATTTCATTGCCTGAAATTTCTCTACTTTAGTTTTTCAACTTTTACTCAATCCACGTTGGCTGTGGTGTACTACAAAACGTCCTGTATGAAAGTTCCTAAGGAATTGTTTCCTTCAGAGCCAGAAAATTTCTCTGTTGGGAATGTACTTTTCATTCTCTTTGGCCGTTTCCACAGCAGATTTATTCCCGAATAAGATCTCAGTTATGGCACTATAATGGAGAAGACTATTTCCACTTCAGGCTCTTAAGAGTGTCTTCAGATGACGGTGGGCAGAGCACACCTATGTCAGTACACCCTGAAGGACAGCTCTTGTCCACCAGCTCTGGCCCAGCAAGATTTTCTCAGGCTGGTCCATCCCCTCTCCTGTATCTGCGTGCCAGCAACCTGGCATACCCATGGCCTACACAAAATCCCCTGTCTGACTTACATCAGCAACTGGCAGCACTTCTCAACAAAAGGAGGAAACTTCAGCCCTGGTCTGGGTTCCTTACTCATAAGACTTATTTGTCCATGTGCCAACACAGGAGCAGGCAGCAAGAAGTCACCCTACAGGCTCAGTCTTCTCCCATTAGCAAATTCATTATTTCTAAAGACAGCTCGAAGAGGATGGTGTGCCTTCTCTACTGATTTCTCATGCACAGACCTAAGAACACAAGTGCCCCATGTCAGATAAAAACCCTCCTTTGGATCAGTGTGAACAGATAGCAGCAGCAAGCAGAAACACAGCTCTTTAGTCTGGAGGGAATAAGGGATAGCACCACACGTATGCATGCTGGGGGCAAAAAAATTGCGTTAATGGTGGAGAATCACAGTTCTCCAGGAGTTTCTATTACAAGACAAGTATAAAATGAAATGTTACTCCCTTCAACTTAATAAAAATAATAATTTTTAATCCTATTGTCTTTGGTTGATTTTTTTTGAGCAAATACCTTGCTCCCCCTATTCTTGTAACTGCTGAGGAACAGGCATCACTGCCAGCCCCCAAACTACATATTCATGTAGACATCTTGAAAACCTATAGCAGTAGACAGGATAGTCTCTTCCTCTAAGCAACCTTTACTCTAAAATAATGCCCACCTAGAGTCAGGCCTGTGTCCTTTTGTACTACACCAGTTAGGAAAGTCTGGCAATGTTACAAAATGCCTCTTTTTAAAAGACCCTCCAAAGATATTCTGTAAATTAAAGGTGTTGCAGCACCTACAGTCCTTGGCTCCAAGCAGTACAGAACTGCACTAAAGACTCAACTCGTGTCCCTTGGGGCTGCCTTCAAATCAAGATGAATGAGGCCTCTTTTCCTGATTATCCAACTGCCCAAAGTAAGTGATTTCACTCTACAAGGGAAATTCCAGTGGGAAAATGGCACTCTCAAAGGCTTGTGGTTGGCCTCTACTTACATCCGGCATGTGTTCACCAAAATTGAGCCCAGGGACTCTTGGGAGAAGGTGGGCTGGGGGGAGGTTTGCTTCAGAGAGATGGCAGAGTTTGTCAGAGCTCTTTTCTCAGACAGTTGTCAGTATGGAAAGTAAGCTGTCATCAGATCCTTTTGCAAGCCAGTGCATTTTACTAATCTGGCAGAAAAATACAGCAGAAGAAAACCTGACTAGCTTCCTGCCAGACTAGTAAGACGAATTTGTCTTACTGCAAAAGCTGACACAAGGGAAGGGGTGGAACCATATGGCCAGAAATTGGAGTAGGGGTACAAATGAAGATGGGGAAAAGATTACCCAGTTTTCTTGGCAACAACTACGTCAGCCACTTACCCACAGTCTGGGTACTCACACGGCTCACAGCACAAGATGGTAAGAGCTTTACAGAATGTGCAGCTGATGGATGGCAAAGGGCAGGAAGATGCAGCAGCATTTCAATGAGAAACTAAGGTTCAGGGACTTGGCCCTAGCCCCCCTCAAGTCAGTGGAACAACTACAGTGTTCTCCATCTGGCTAGGCTTACTATCTGTCTGTCCCATCAAAAACCCACTGCAGCGTTTCCAAAACAATAGCCACTCAGAGGAGTACTCATACATTGGATAAAATGCATGCAACTGCAGATAAAGGAGAAAAAAAACACTGTAGGAAAGAAGTGCCTCTACCATTTGAAGCTACAGTGCTCAAGAAATATATTGCCTTGTTATGAAAAATACTGCTTATTGGCAAACTTTTACCAACATTTTGTCACTCCATAAAATTAGTACACTGTGACTGTTCCCACTGAAACGGCAAAAAATTTCCACTGTATAAAAGGCACTGTATAAGTCATTACACGATTTAAGCCACAGATATGAAACTCTACAGCCTGGAAAATACAAACAGTAGCATTGTAACAACCCAGGAACTGTACTAAAAGTTAAACAATGCCTTTGGACATTAAAGATAAGACATAGAATAGGCTAACAAACTACACAGCTGATGAAAACAGTAATGAATTGAAGACTTGAACAAAAAGCATGAAAAGGAAGAACATCTGCAATTCTTAACTACTGGAGGAAACAAAGGACAAATATTCCTGTTTCTTTAGCTGCAATCTATATCCCCACAACAGTTAAGTTAAAATTGAATGTATCTAGGAGGTAGCACAGCTCAGCAGGAGAAGTGTACAGAAGCCAAGGATAACCAAATGCAGTTTTATAACCCCACAGGCAAAACACTAATTCTATAGCTATGTGAAAGAGAACAGACCAGTCTGAAATTCACAATTTTTCAGAGAAAAATATAAAGTATTCTTATTGTTGAGAATGCTTTGTGTTGTTACACACATGCACACAAACACTCTAAGCAGGAAGGACCACACCATTTATTTGACTGATTTAATGCATAAATTATGAAAATTTCTTAACAGCTATATTTTCCACAAATTCCTAATTTCCAGAAACCGTCAAGAAGGTCATCCATACTAGGGATTCAAGGAATGGAAGTATACTGCAAAATAAAGGTGAGCTAGGAGGGAGGCCAGGCATTAGACCTGATTTGTTGCTTAATTGTTATTCCAGTCCCTGGCTCTCTTTAGGGATTCTGCAACTAGTCATGTCCAGTACCGTACTCCAAAATCCATAAATAATGGATTTTGGAGTATGGTACTGGACTTATTGCAATGACCACTTATTGCAGCTTATTGCAACGACCACTCCCAAAAACAAAATAGGGGCAGAAAAGCTGAGAAAAGCATGCCAGAATTCAAGTATATTCTTTTTGCCATCAAAACGAAAGAAATATTAATACAGAAAACATTATTTCAAAATGGCAATTTTGTACAGTAGCTTTTAGTCAAATTTGAAGATCCTGACTCAAAATAACATGAGGAGGAAAAACTTTTCATTAGAAGACAAATTGATAGTGGGCAATTAGGTACTGAAGGTAAGTAGGAAGTTAGTAGGTACTGAAGAGTTCTTAAAGAAAGTGCTGCTGAATGTTGCATGCCACATAAAATCATCTTAAATCCTGATAAAAACCACAGGACATATATTCTCCCTATTAATGCAAAAGAAATGGACTAACATTAAAAGAAACTCTAAGCCTCATAAGTTCTGAGAGCTTATGAGTAAAGAACTGTTAAGCTCTTAAAAATGTCTCATTGTGAGACATTTTAAAAGTCACAGAGAAATGGGCTGTGATCAAATTAATTACTAATGTTGGGCAGAGCCCAAATACTAAAGAGATTGAAACAGATATTAGATAGATGAAAATAAAGCCACACTTATACTGCTAGCTAAGGAAGGCTCTACAATGTATATTTATATATAGATGATGTTAAAGTAATGTGAAGCTTAGAGAAGGATGTTGCAAGTCCAACATCTCAGTCTTGAATACTGTACACTCTAAAGCCTAAGATAAAGGTTGGAAAGTCTAAGACTCCAATCCCCAAGTTAGTTCATTTGGCTAACACAGGATTAATACAGGGCACTGTTTGCTGATCACCATAATGAAATTGCTCCATATGGGATGCTGAGCCAAGGTAATTAATAAACTTAAGAATTCCTGGACCATGAATACTAGTGATACATTTGACTCATGAGCACTTTTTTTCTTAAAAGGTTTTAGAGGAATGCAGATTTAGATGTGTCTACATACTGTATAAAAGACCAGTGCACTCAAGTGGATAATTAATCTGTAATTAGATCAATAAGGCTAAACAGACAGATAAACCAGGAATGCTGTTATACGTCCTGTATTACTTAACCAAGCTATTGCATTTTCATCTTTATTAAATTAAAGGATTACTGCTATAGAAGGCATGCAGATATTGAAACAGGAAAAAAAGATCCCTTTCCCTGATAATGATGTGAAAGTCTTTGTTAAGGATTTGTAAAAGGTCTGACTATGTTTCTGAAGGCTTAAAGAATTGCTCAGGATTGTTGTAGTACAATATGAAGCATGCTAAATCTGAAAAAAAAAAAAAAAAAAAACAAAAAAAGGAAAAGCAGCAGCCTAATTTGTCCAGTGCCATTAGAAGGGAATGAAATAAGGAAAAAAAAATCAAACCAAAAAACCACTTAGAGATTTGTCATTCACTTTCTATCACTCTATGCTGAACTTTTGACCAATAAAATATTTTGTGATCTGATAAAACAATATTCAGTCTTACATAAAAATGTGAGCTGTTTTAGGTAGACATATGGATGTGTGAGGGTGAAAAAAAATGTTTACATCTATTTACCAAATTTCAGTGAGACTTTTGCATATCTGAACATGCATAGACTTACAAGTGTTTCAAATGACACATAAAATATTTTAAGTTACGAAAAGGATGCAAAAATTTGCAGCATCACCAAACCTAGTTCAGATGGAGAAAACTAAAAAAAAAAAAAACATTGTGGGTTTAGATCCATAATATTTTACAGCTTGCTATCTCTCCCACTCTGTGCACAACAAGCAGAAATTCTTGTGAAACCTCTGATAATATTCTCACATATTTATCATGTAGACTGAATCTTTTTCCACAATCAGCAACCATTCCATAAACTCTGCAATTAACTGGGAAGCATTTTCCCTCAATGGGAAAAGATAATTAATTGAGAAGAATTTTCCCTCCAAATTTAGGATCTCAGAGGCACAGTAGCTTCCTTGTTTACTTGTCCAGAATGGAAAAATGACCTGACAACACTTCTCCCCAAGAAAACAAGACTGTAACTAAAATTTGGAAGAACAAAATGTCACACCACGTAATTGTTCTTTGCTGTCGGTTGCACTAAAAGATTTTATTTGTAATGTGGCCTACAAGTAGAGTGTGAAAAGTGGTATCTCTGAAATACAGCATATATTCCAGTGATGAGAACTGCACCTCCAGGGTGCAGGTAACAGTAACCTACTTTGTACAAAAGGCACAGAAGACTATAAGGAGTCACAAATTATATATTATTACATACCTAAATGTAAACGAATTACATAATTACTTTTACATTTGTAGTAAGATAGATTTCATCTTCAGAACATAATGTGTTTGTTAATGCAACAAACCTCAAAGTCCTCTGCATTAAATGCTTTTATGTACAGCACGAAAGAAACATGAGATACTTCAAATGACAGCCTGAATGCTGCTTTAGTACCAGGGATAATTTAGTGGCCTGCCTCTGATTCAGTTGTTTAGATCAGCGGAAGTTGTGAATCCCTTAAATTAGAACTGTGATCAAATGAAGTATAATTCTCTAATAAAAGCTAAGTTGTTGCAAAGCTATATTTTATGCACTAATTCCTTACAGCAGTTAAAATTCGGGTCCCTGAACAATAAAAAGTGTTTTGCTGAGCACAGTCCTCCCAGCTCCTCATTTGCTCCTTCCCCCACTGTCTTCTATGTAACCAGGCGAATACAAAAGAGACCAATCAAACAAGATTTCTGTTTACCTTTCACTGGGAGATAGAAAGTGGTGAGCCCACATATCCTCCTTTGTCCACAGAGGACATACACTAGATTTTGTTTGATACACATTTTTAAAGTTCCTTTTAAGTTTTCACTTCTTAGAGAATGGTTGTGTTGCTATAGTTTTTGGCCCCTTGCTAACAGCAGCTTTTTCCCCCTCACCAGAATTTGAAGCTTTTGATCTCTTTTATCTGCTGCTTGCTCATAGTCTAAGAATTGCATCTGTGGCAAAGCTTGTTCTCTTAAGAGTCCATTGACTTATTGCTGGAAAACAAGGAAATAGCTTTCTTTTCACTCAAGTCCCTGTTGAGATAATACATTCTAAGGAACACAGTCTGTGTGCAGTAATCAGAGCTATTGTTCATCAGTGTTTGAAATGCTACTGGGGAGATGTGGGGGGAAGGTGGAAATCCAAGAGGGCTCCTAAGAAAAATAGTGAGATGGCAACCCTAAGAAGGCTTTTCCTAAATATCACACATCAGGCTATTCTACAACTTGGACAATAGCAGATATTGAACATAAACAAACAGAACAAAAAACCTAATAAATACATACATTTTATTTCATTTCTGTGCCACAGGGAAGGCAAGGCACTCATCTTTCCAATTCAGAACAAAACACAGTTCAGAAGACCATCTCGTGGTAAGACTGGACCATGTCACCAAACACTGGTGACTCTCCATAACATCCCTACCAAGGAAAGAAAAAGCAGTGCTGGCCTCCACTGTACTACTATGCCCAGAATTCACTAGCAGAGCACATTTCACAGCAGCTTGGCCAGAGGGCTGACATTTCCCAGCCTCAGCTGGAAAAGTTCTCCATCTCCATACCACATTGTCGTACACTGCAAAGCAAGCAGCGGGACAGCTGTCACCAGTGAAGCAATGGTAGTGCTCCAAATGGTCCAGACTGAACACCTTTCTACAAAAAAACATCCAGGCGCAAAGATGCTCTAAATGTGACCTATGGCTCCCAGTCAGGGCCTCGCTGCACAAGATCTGTGATGGTATGAAATGCTTTTGGTACTGCCGGCTTATCGCACCACGAGAGTGGAACTATGCTCATGCAGCTCCTTATTCTGCTGCTTTCTCCTAAGGAAAGGGTTTTCCCAGAACAATTTCTTTACTTCCACTCAATAGGAGAGAAAAAGTGGGTTGAAACTGTATTTATATAGCTTCTCAGCTGTGATGTTCACTCCTTGCAACTGCAAATTTTATTTTTAAAAATCTTTGAGTAGAATTACACCCTACAAAAGCAGGCTATCATTATTTTAAGAGTGGTTTTTTTTAAACTTTTCACTTGTTTACAGTGCTGTAAAGACTGTACAAACACCTAATGGAAAGAAATTTTTATATATTGCCACTAAATTCTTAATTTAATCCATTAGCATGTAAAGGAGCCCACACAATCATGCCTTAATTATTGAGTGGAAATTGTGTGTGTGTGTTTATATTTAACACTTCCTTTTTTATTTTCTGCAAACAAGTTCATTTTCATTCAGGGGAACAGCAAATTTCAACCTTGGAAGCAGAGAAACCCTCTGCAAAATTCTGAAAATGCAACTTCTACATTCTAGAAAATGAAATATTACAGGATAAAAATCGTTACTTTTATTTGTTTCTGAGTTTGGCAAAAAGAGGATATGAAAGCATATTAAGTTTAAAACTTCATGATCTACATAGAGTGGCAAAAGGGAATAAAGATTTAAAAGTTAGCAGAGAAAGAAAGACAACCACAGCCATGATACACAAAAAAACCCCAGCAATCGTGACGTCTTTAGAAAAAAATAAAAATTAGCGTAGCATGACCACTACCAAATAAGTTCTTCACACTTTACATAAAAAACCTGTAAAAAAGGATATCAAAATGTGCTTCTGATCTTCTATTCCTTCCCAATTTATTGTCAAAAGCCATTTTTCTGCCTAAGGAAACTATACAAAGAATAGTCTTTTGGCCCAGGGTTTGTTTTTTTGTTTTTTACAGCATGTGATGTTATTTGACTTTATTTCACTTGCCAACTCTCTTTTCATAGTTCAAGACATCAAGTACTAAGGTCATTGATGAAAAAAAAAAAACTGAGAAAAAAATGCCAGAGATATATAACATTTGAACTCAGATTGCCCTTTCCCCCCTGTAATTTCTGCAGGACAAAATTTATTAGGTCCTGCATGAAAATTTTCTTACAAAGATTTGCCTCTGGAGATACATAATTTTGAGGAAAATTCCTCATAGCAGTCCCATATCTACTTGAACTTCCATGGTTCCTTCAAGTGAAGTCATGCCACACGCATTCCCGCCCTGGAGGGCTGCTACTCCAGTATCCATCGAAGAAATCAATGACAAATTCAACGGTGCCTGAAGTTGCATCGATCCGGAACAGGAACACTAAACATTTCCTCTACCAGCTCCCATCACAACTGAGAGAAAACTGACACAGCCAGGTAGCTTGTGCCACAGCTTTCCACAAGAATAGAGAGAATGGGGAACAGCCATTATGGTAAGGAGGTGAGATAAAGCTGTGTGCCCTGCAGGTTGTTTCCTACAGAGAATTCAACCTAGACTAGACCTTCAGCTCCACTGACAACACCACGTGAGAATTTTGCTGCTGTTTTGTTTTGTTCTGTTTGTAAAGAATTAGCTTTTCTAAGACATGCACTTAAAATAATGTCATAAATTACAAATTAATTCTGTAAAATATAGCTTAGCAACTATGAAATAAATTCTCAGCAGTAGTACTGAATATCTCCTCACAATACTTTTGAAGTCCAAAAACACCCTCAGTAAGTTTTTCAGCCAGGCCTTCAGGCTGCATCTCAGTTGCTTTAACTGTTTTGAATACTACATTGAAAATGTATTAAATGCACTTATTTTTTGCCTAATTCCCTTTAGACTCTGTTATGTATGGACAATATTTTTATACAGCAATTCTGACAAAAGCTTTAAATAAACTTAATTTGTAACATTATAGCTCTACTAAGCTTTTCAAGATTGCAAAACAAAGAGTTTCCAGGCTTAACACAAGGCTTAATCAAGAAAAAAAAAAACAAACCAAAAAACAAACAAATCAACCATTAAACAAATAAAAATCTTATCATAAGAAGTCAAAAAAAGTCCATCTTCCTCTGAACTTAATAAGGTCTGCAATGATGTGTTACTACCAGCAATGAGAACACCAGCAGTATCAGTAAGAATGATACCAGTGAGGAAAAAATAATCACAGTTAAATGGTCAATCAAAAAGCTGTTTCTGCCTACCAGTATGGGCAGTCTTCACAATTTCCTCTTGGTTCATGGAGTATTTAATATCTTGAAAGTGTACTCCCAAGGTTTGCAATGATACTGCAGCCATCAAGTTTAATTTTTAAAAGTTTATATCCCATGAAACTTTTAAGAAACATTTAAGAACTAAACTCCATGCAATCAGAGGAAAATAAACAAGCAAAAAAAATACAGCAAAAAAGAATCAAACAACCTAAACAATTTGAACAAAAACCCAGAGGCAATATTTTTTTTTTTTTTTTTTTTTTTTTTTAATCTTCACTTTTTAAACTTATTCCCCGATTCTGGGAATAAGTTCATTTGGAAAGGGATTCAAACACCAGCTTAAGATCCTGCTCAAGGCAGCTGTGTAGACACCAGCTGCCCACAGTAGCCCTTGCAGGCAAGAGAAAGACACGGATCTGCCAGGGATAAGGGTTCCCACTTACACTGCCACACATTTGCTAAAACAGGAGTTGAGCAGGTCTCATTCACTTCTCATTAGCTATTTAGGGGGACTTGGTTGACCCCTAAAGTTAGATGAGAATTCTTTCACTCCAAGTTCTAAACTAAGCTATGCATTGATTAACTAATATAAAAAAAAAGAGATCAAAGTTCAGAAATATTTGAATTCTAAGGGACGTTTTTAGTTCTGTTATAATGTATTACTCACGTAGGATACAAGCATTACAATATATCCCAATAAAAAAAAACCCAGTTAATAAATCTTTGACACTAAATCAGGGTTATGAAATCAATATAATTTGCTCTTACTATAAAACCAAAATGATTTCAGGAAAAATGCTACACCATCTTTTCACCAGTGGTCCAAGGGTAGCTACAACAACCAAACCACAGAAAGGTTTAATTTCTTGTGCAGGTTATCATATGGCAATAAACATCTCTGATATGTCAGCCTCAGAAACAACAAATTCCCTAAACTGAGATGACTGCCAAGAACCAAGTTCTGTGTAATGAACTTGCCCGTTCTCTGATGTATCTTCTTTTTACATCATATCACAAGAAATCAGCATGACTTTAATACAGGCTTTTTAAAAACATGCTTTATGTTATGATTGTTTTTAAAGGAGATCAGTGCATAAAATATTTAATATCTCAGTCACATTGTGTTATCCTAACTTTTGTTTCCACAAACGAGGGAGTCATTTCACTGGAATAATTCTTTCCCACTAGGGTTTGCCGGTTCAGAGATAACTGCTGTAAGGTTACCTAAGAAGATCTTAAATCCCTGTGGCTTGACACAAGTAACACAGCCAGAAAGTCTCACCCCTCACAGAGCTCTATTATTATACATGTTTGTAGTCCAGCAGGGAAGGATGACAGTGAGTCAGCCACAGCCAGTGCCCCAGGGAGATGATCCCTTCTTGATGTCAATCACAGTGAAGATTCTCTCCCTCTTTCACTTGCAGAAAGGCTGTGATGGCCAAGAGAGGGTTCAGGAATGCAGTTAGGAATTCAGGTTAGCACTGAGCCACAAGAGGTTCTGCTCAAACGTGCTCATTTAGGGCTTAAATGCTATTAGAATGATGCTACTGAGACAATGCATTACAAACCCAAATATTTCACTTAAAGGAAAATTTTACTAAGCTTTATAGAAAACCAAGGACAAGTAGGACAAGTAGATTCCCCTTCTGCTGCTACACAAAATGTATTCTTTGGGTCTGAATTAGTGAAAACAGCCTCTGCCTTTCCTAAACCCAAAATAGTTGGCTTCATTTTCTACTATGGTAGCTTAAACTAATTACATACACAAGAACAAAAAGGGTGGTTGGAGGAACAGAAGAGGAAACATTGATGCCTTCAGCCATGGAATAACACAGATATTCATCTGCAACATCTCCCCCGGAACTGTAAGGATTACTCAGTCTGAGGCCTGATTTTGAACCCTTCATAATGATGATGATTCTAATAGTAATAATGTGCTTGGAACAGGCAATGCATCCGAAGAAGTAATGCCAGAGTCATCATTAAACTTACTGTGTGTTCCTGACATTAGACCACAGCAGGATTACCAGGGATCACTGGTACACTTTAGTTTCTCCAAGAATCTGCTCAGCAGGGGCATTCAAAATGCTGCTCCCATAGGTATTTGTACCTGCAGAGCTTATTAACATCAGCTAAAAAGACAGGCACATAGCAAACCATCTTACATGCCTTTTTCAGACCCATCCTTTGTTGAAGTTCCCCAATTTCACAAGGATTCAGGTGCATTTAAAACAGATGTGATAAAAAACAGAGTATCAGACTTCATTTGTTCACTGAATACACTTGCTTTCCAAAGTTTTTGTGAAGTGAGACATTGTATTTTTATTAAGATCCATTATTATTTTCATTGTCATTGCTGTTACCATTATCACTCATTAGTAAAATGAAGCACAGAAATTGGATGAGCAAAGAAAACACTGATCAGGGAAAAAGTGCCAATTTTAAATATTCAGTTGCATCTACAGACTTACTTGATGTTACAAATACACTTTGTTTCTGCAAATTGAAAACTAATTTAAACCAGTGATGAAGTTATTTCTTCATCAAGGAAGTTAATATGCTTTTCAGAGAATTGTGGATTATATTGCGTGGACAATGAAGGGAAAAGTACTTACTGCTGTGAATTGTAAACTTGCTGGTGGTTCTGCTCTAGCATTAATGCTCTGCAGGCATTGCAGAGGAGGTTTATGGTACAAAGAACATATATTGAAATATAGAACATATATTGAAAACTTTGCTTTTAATGAAAAACTCCTTTTTAACTAATTCCTGCCCTGTTACAGGAATACAGTAAGGCACCTGAAGCCATAAAAGCATTTATGATCTCCTATAGAACTTAATAATGGACAAATTTATTTGTCTCACAAAAATAATTGGACTGAGAAGTTACATGCCAGGTTTCCACTTTAAAAAAAATAAATAGTGATTCCTGCTACTACAAAATATTGAAAATGAAGGTTCATAATGGAAATGCTGACCAACTATTTACTTCACCCATGCTAGCTAGACATATAAATGCTCTCAGACACTCTGTAAAAATCTGAAGCTTTCTTTGATAAAACTCTGCTTCCATAAGCAAAAATGCAAAACCACCTTTCCCAGCTTTTCAGATCAGTACAGATATAAGCACAGAAATTCCTATCTTGTGAATTTCCTGACTTCCCAGAATAGTCTGGAAGCAGGAATTACTGTAAGACATCAGTGAAGATGTATTATAAGAAGTGCTAGTGCAACAAAAACATGAATTACACCTTTTTTTTTCTTGGTTTTTTTTTTGTTTGTTTTTGTTTTTGTTTTTTCTGTTTGTTTGTTTTGTTTTGTTTGTTTGTTCAAGACACCATCCTATGAAGAGGTCACCAAAGTCAAAATATAGTTGCAAAGTTAATATTCTCTTTTCAGGGCAAATTGAAGGAATTTGTTTCAGATTATCTATCCCATAAGAGCTGGGGAAATAGCAATCTAATCAAATCAAGCATGGTTTCTATTACAGTTCAGCAAAAGACACTGTATCTGACACTTGCAGAAATGAATCAGATGTCTGGGTACAGTAATTTCTGTTCAGCAGTAGACCAAGGCCAAACATGAAATGAAACTCATCACTAATGTAAAATCCTTTAGCCTGTGCTGCTCTTGAGTCTTTCTTACTAGATCCTTTCAACAGGAAATCAAACAGCTTATTTGTGATTCATGTTTTTGCCTTTTCTGGGAGCAGTTCCCAGTATAATAATCTTTGCCAACGGGACCAAATCACAGACTTCAGGAGCATGTTCCAGATTTAGCCCCGTGATTCAAGCTCCCACCTGCTTTTAAAGGGGAAAACCCTTCTCTGTGGAACTATTAACCTGACAAGTTCTCCAGTCTAGACTAATAATTATGTTAAGAATTGAGTGAGTCCATTATCCACATGGAATAGGTGGAGGTTTTGATAAACCAGTAATAATAGGCGTCAGACTAGTCACCAAGGATTGTTCTTACTTGCCTTCCTATAAAAGGGACCTTTAGACTCATTCAAGAATTCTGCTTCCATTGGGACTGACAAACACTGTGTTTATTTCCATCAAAGGCAAGGGACTGCCCTGTAGTGCCTATGAAATGGGAAATGGAAATATTGTTCAACAAAGGTTGACCTGCTCTTGTAGATTTTTGTCAACACTGCTTTTGTTCAAAGTGGGAAGCCGTGTTCCTCTAATTGTACCATTCCAATTCTTCCCATTGCAGTATTCTAATGGATTAATTCATTTAATATATTCTATGCTTTGGGGAGAAAAAAAAAAAAAAAAAAAAAAAAAAAAAAAAAAAAGCACAAGCAAGTGTTGAGAACTGGAAAGAAACTGTTGATCCTCAGTAGAAAAAAAAGTAATGTAGAGTTGAGAGGCGACAGTTGTGAAAAGCGCAAGCTGCCCAGGCCCGGTTCAGTTCTCACAGGAGAGCAGGGAAGGGGTTTCAGCCCGGGCAGGAATCGCCGCTCCCGCGCACGCCGGAGCCCGCAGCGGGGGCGCGCCCTCGGGTGCCCTCTACTGGCAGCGGGAGCGCGCACCGCGGGTACGAGCGCGCCATCGGCAACGCGCGCAGCCAGCCCAGTGCCCGATAGCCACGGGCATCGGCGCAAATCCTTCTGCAGCCTCCCTCCGTCTGTCCGGAACTCTTAAAATGGTTTTTCCAATTCAAGAGTGTTGACCAAAGTATCTAGCTATACAGAAAACTCTTTATCCCCTTTTGAAACAGGCAAGAAGCACTCTTCAGACAAAGGAAAATAAACTTCATAGAGGACTATTATAAAATATTTGAATTATTTTCTTGCATTTTCCTTCCAAATATCTCAAAGAATTGCAAGGAGATTGAGATGCATTGTTAAAAATAAATGAGGAAACTAAAATGCGTCTGGTTTTTTTTCTTACAAGCAACGCTGTTACTGAAAAGGTAAATAAAATATTTCAGGAATTCTCACTTCTACATGCTGTTTTTCATATCACTCTTCAAAACAGGATATTTGAACTTATTGCTTTCATATTAATTCAGGAGTTTGACATTTTTAAATAGCTGCACACAAATGTCTAATGAAAGATAAATGTATGACCTCTTTGAAAAAATATTGCAGATATCTAACTTTGCAGAGTTATATCAGAAGTAAAAACAGTTACTTTCACTTAGAGTATAAATTTCTTTCATAAATAAACACCACAGAATGAAGCACAGTCAGTTTCACACACAGACATATACAAAGGTCCCAGCACAATGACCACTCGACAACTATTAGTCTTGAGCTATCATGGTTTGGCTTTCTTTCAATAAAAAAATACATATTTAAAATGAAGCTTCAGCCTACTTTAAAAAAACAAAAAAATATATATGATTAGAAATAGAAATTTGCATGGTATGTTTCACTCCTATGCAGCAAGATCTAAAAGATGACTATGCTTAAAACAGTCAAAAAACTATTAAAATTAAAAACTATTCCATTTATAATGTTTTTGTAATAAAAAAGCTTGACAATTCCAAGTACTTTTTTTCTTTTCTGTTCTCTGAAGTAACTAACAGGAAATAACAATCCTAAGAGACTGAACCCTTTTGGGAACAGAGACGCCAAACACAGATACAAAAAAGAATAAAAACTCTAAGATTCAGTAAAAGAAGTAAAGACAGCCCTGAAGCTCTTGCAGATACCCTAATGTGGTAACATAAGAAATGGACATCGCTGAAACAAAGAACGAAAAACCAATCAGGAAAGAAGACCTCGCCACAGGGCTGTTTTCCTGCAGATGAGAAGCCGTGTGCTACAGTCCCTATAGCAGCGCAGTAACTGGTGTGTTGGGAACATCCAACCCACCCATTCTCCAGCCCAGAGGACTCAGTATGTGTTACACAACCTAACCCTTCCCAGCAGCATGAGCCTGGACTCCTTCTGGAGCACGGCCTCTCAGTCACTTCCAGCATTGCACTGAGGTTTGAGAAAGGGATACTTGCCATAGCACGTTGTTTTTATGTAAGCCCTGGTGATCGAGGAACAAACCTTCCCACAAGTCACTGCTAGTAAAGATAAGATCACTGAGAATGCAGAAGAACTGCTTGCAGCGTGACAGAGCTAAACTAGATGGTGCCATTCAGTGAGGTTACCTCTGAGGAAAGGCAGAGTAAGGGCTGTAGCCACGTTGTCAGGCAGGCTGGGAACATGACCAGAGCACTGCACAGCCTCCTTTTGTCAAGCTCATCATACACCTATCTGTTAACAAATAACAATGGCTGTTACGATTCAGCTTTAACAGGCTTTGCCAGTTTTAACTTAAAATGAAATTGCATTCCTTTTAAACAGAGTCTTGCTGCAATGCAAACAGACATTTCATTGTTAATGTATTTTTCAAGGCTATATGGATCTCCTATTGAAATTGCTGAAGTGATGATTTGAGGATTTTTTTAAAATTTTCATTTTCAATAGCATGCTTTGTTCACTTAGTTTCTGGTAGGTAAACTTGACTGCTCAAGAAAAACCATTTTGCTTGCCCTCCCAGTACTAATATTCTACTACTGATTCTGTCACCTCAAAAAGTGAGCAGAAAGAAAGCTACTGGCCTGTGATTTGCAAAGGCCCTTGCCTGCCATGAGCTGTGCAGCTGCAAGCACTGCTCTCCTGCAGGCTCTGTCGCTCATTTGTGAAGCAGAGATAATAACTACTCCTTGCTTGCTGCACAATAGCTATGAGAAGTCAAACACAATAAACCCTCGGGAACACTGTGGTCATAAGAAGAGTAAAGCAGCAAAGGTGAAAAGTCAGGACATATTTATTCTCCTGGCAGAGGACTGCTCTCAGAACAGCAAGGCAAACAGGCAAACGACCCTGGTCTAACAACAGGTAGGGTTATTGCAAGTAAGATGCACTTGGCCTGTTGCTTTTAACTGGTATTGTTTTTGTTGCTAGCATTGTAGAACACTGTGATCAAATAATTATTGCTTCCTTGGTTGCCAACTATTTTTCTTTTATTAGTAATACCGACCTTTGTTTATTCTTCTTCCTCCCATGGGAAATTTCAACACATCTCCAGAAGGGATGTCGTATGACTCTCAGTTATAATGGGATCCCTCCCTTTCTTCCCAGGCAAGGCTCTCTCTTTATTTTTTTTTCCCCTCTATATTTGTAGAGAGGAACACCAAGTCAAGTCTCTAATGTGTTCACATTCATGTGATCTGAACAAGATGAACAGATCAGCAGTTCTCACACATTTGCCTAGGAGACGTACAGCTGAAGAGAATTCATCTCAGGCACCATTCCATTTGAACTGTTTAACATTCATTCTGACAACATTAGCAACAGACCATAAAGAAAATTAGTGTACATATATGTGTGTAGTATATATACATTTTTGTGGGTTTGTTTTCTTCCCTCAATGCAGTGAGTGTTTTCAGGGATTTTGCATCCTTCATTTCTTGTCTCTTTTGTTCTTAATTTCCTATTTGTTCTCCCACCACGCTCTTTCCTGTCTCACCAATGTATGCATTTTACTATCTGTCCCCAATATTGCTCACTCACAGCCTATATCTTGGTGTGGTTTTGTCTGCTTTGGTTATCCCTCCACCCCCCACCTCACACCTGATCATCTTCTACGTGGTTGATTTTGCCTCCTTATCATGAACGACTACCCTTTGTCCTAGAAAAACCTTTTCTTTCACTAGGTCATCATGTACTTCTGTCATTCTCATTTGTAGCCCCCAGCTCCACTACTGGCAGCTCCTGCTGATGACAGATGTCTCACAATCAGCTGCAAGCCTGCTCTTGGCTCCAAGCCTGAGGGAAGCTCCAGACTTTTGTTCACATTTTCTCTTTGCAGCAGCACTTTTATACAGATGCAGCAAAGTCACCTTATCCTGAAGTACAGCTTCTTAGAGAATTCCAGGTCTCTCTGCACCACCAAGACTGAATACCTGTAGAAATAGCCTGAGAAAAATTGCAGACAATGCTATCCAGCAGGGTGAGTAAGCATGGATGGCATTTTGCCCTGGAAGTCCTGTTTTGAGCAGTCAGAGCATGTCGGTGCATTATTTCATTGCCTAATATACACAGCAGGAGCTCCAGAACTGAGTGTGCAGATGAACCTTCATCATACCAACCCTAGGCTGCATACATCCTCCCCCACCATCTAGTGCAATACTTTCATCTCTTCCCATGACTCCTGTGCCATTCAGCCTCAGCATTATCTTCCTCTACTCATTTCTTCTACTTACCTTTGGCAAGCCATAAAGAATACATAATTATCCAACATGGAGCTAAATGAAGAGAGTCTAGGATGTGCTAAGTCATCAAGCAACTAGCAGGAAAGTCTATACACTCAGATTAACTAGATATTCCAAGGCTATACACATTTAGACTGGCCTGGTGCCTATCTATCAGGTGCTGGCAGCCAAGTACCACAGTCTTGTAGCCTACAAAAAAATGTCTTAAGGGGCTACATCTGTACATCCAATATGAAAAGTAATTGTATCAACTTTTGGCCTTTTTGCCCTATGTGCTCTGCAGCAAAGAAGCCAACACCAAAGGACTTGCTAACTCAGCTCTACGTGATGTTACCACATTGGCAAATAGCACTTTGCAATAAAAAGTCTGTGAACTAAGACAGTGGCTGCTGAAAGTTGGATGCCCATGTGACCTGCTTTTGGCAAGAGCTTTATTTTCCACTAGCTCTAGACTAGTCCTGCAGACTGCAGCCCCAATAGCAGAGAGAGTTCTAGCACACATCACCAGATATCACAGAAACAGTGCCTGAAAGGAACCTTTGGAGGTCAGCTTGTCCAATCTGCCCTGTTCAAGCAGGGCCACCTAGAGCAGGTTGCCCAGCACCATGCCCAGAATATCTCCAAGTATGAATACTCTAAAACCTTCCGTGACAACCTGTGCTGAGTCATCCTCACAGAAAAAAAAAAAGTGTTTATGTTCAAACAGAACATACCATGTTTCAGTTTTTATTTTAGATTTAGTCCTATCTAAAAATAATCCAGTTCACCCAGTTTGAGATCACTCAAAATGAAATTAAATTGATGTGTGAGAGATTTGCTTCAACAGCAAAACCAAGATTTTATTCTAGCTGAAACGTTATTGTATTTTTTCACTTTTTCATCCATGTTCTGCCACTCTTACAACCAGCAGTACCTGCCTTTAAAAAGTGGTGTTTAACACAGTATTTCTTCAAATGTTTTAACGTTCTATGGCCAACTTTTTCTTCTTCCCTTAGCTGTTTCCTCATCTCCATAAACAGGACACAAAGCAAAACACCTGTCCAAATGCAAATATACCACCACAGTACACATTGCAATGATTTAAACAATAGAAGCATATGTTTCATCCATTCAAAAGTTGGTAATAATGCAGGTAAGAGATAAAGAACGGTGCTTTCCATTCCACATTTACTTTGTTTCCCACATTACCAAGATTATATCCAGAGACTTCTGAAAGCCAGAATTAGCATCCGTGACAGAAATGTGGAAACAACTTTACCAAACTTGTATGTCAACACAAAACCCTGTCAATGACCAGAAACCATTGATGCCAGGTGTATCTCTGGAACAGTACATCTAGGGAGTAGATACTCCATGCATTTAGAAGCTGGTTTTGTTCTACCACTGCCATCTTAGACCCAAATGAGCCAAACCCGTTGTGAAATCAGTGCCCAGCTGGGCTGACAGCTGATGAAAGAGACTGTGCAGAGACACTACAGAGTGTGTAGCTGTGTGCAGTGTGGCAGCACACTGTGTAAGCAGTGGGTTGGATGCTACACCTGCTGAGGGTGCCCAGTGTTCAGAGCTCTGCAAATCATCAAGACAGCCCTGTTCCAGGACTGTTGAGGTCACGGTTATGGTTACAGCTCTGTGGCAGATTATCAGTGGGGACAAGTCAGCCATATCACTCATGAAAATACTATTCAGTTTGACCTGTGGAATTGCTATCATTGCAGTTTAAAAATTATCCAATAATCTGCAAACAAGCACTACTGATAGAATTTAGGAATTAAACATAAGGAAGAATACTAGAGGAAAATAACACATGCCACAGTATTTTGGTCTTCCAAAAAGAGTGAAGAGACTCACAGATGAAAATTCCCAGAAGAATAGACTTCAAAACGTCTATCTCCTCCTTAGTATTTTATTACTCTTCAGATCATTAAGAAAGACTTCTACAAGCACAAGGTCTCAGCTTTTGCATTCTAGTGAGATCTTTCTCAAAAAGTTTCAAAAGTAAAACTTCTGTTAAAACAAAACTGTACAATAAAATTGCATAATGTCTCAAAACTTTATTCCTTCAACCTTTAACCTAACAAGTCAGGGAAATTAATTAACAAATCAACTTGCAAAACAAAGCAATACTTTAGTGAATACAGGAGGCAGAAACTGGCACTCAGAAGACTTCCTGCTAGACTGGCTTGCTCATGTCTTACATTTTTTAACTAAGCATAACTGTTATTTTCTGCCCACTCTAATATGTGCAAGTTTTAAAGTTCATCAATTTGCATGGTGAGTAGAAGAAAAAAAAAAGGTTTCATCTGACCTTTTTTTTGATAAAATTTTAACAGAATAGCCATAAACATTAAATAATGCTTCAGGGTCAATTCCCATTAATTGTGGTAACACTGATTTAGTTTTGAAGTGTAGGTAGGATGCTTTTCCCAAACCTGCAACCCTATTTTTATCATAAACAAGTTGCTTCTTGACTACTTAGGAAAAAAAAAAAAAAAAGTAATCACTCCCAGTCATTTTCATACAAAGAAGTGGTACTACTAGAGATATTAGTGTGTTTAAAGAAATAAGCAGGGGAAAAATCCAGGAAAAAATCATAGTTGCAGATAAAATATGCAAAACATTCTGGATATAAAATTTCCACAGCCAGTATTTAATCCAAATAATTTTTTCAGAATTAAACATAATTTAGGAACTCATCAAATACACATGCTAACTCGGAGACACAAAGCCAAGAGGAAGTGCTGTACAAGGAGGCGTGGCTGTCGCCGTGTCAAAGCCGAAGTGTCTGAGTCAGCACCACAAAGGTGGCATCTTCATCTATTCAGGAGCCAAAAACTGGGAGTCCTCTCCCTAGGGCAGTGCCTACGGTAGCCTTTGAAGAACAGAACACGCTCAGTCCTTTTGAAACGCAGCTGCCGTGGGAGGGGAAATGTTATACAACACCCAAGCAGTCCCAGCACCCGCCAAGTTTTGTGATCCTGCTCTCAGGGTTAGCCCTCTTTTCTCATGATTATGGAACAAAATTTAAAACTAGTCTGTTGAATAGACTTCAATCCAGAGCAACTTGCTCCCCCACTTCCAGAGTGCCACTGACATTAGGTTACAACATGTTGCCTCCTGCCTCTGAACATTAATTTTCTGTTTTGTGAAATCTGTGAGGACACAGAGGGGAACTTTGCCCCCAGCTCCCTTCTCACCTTCCTCCAGCCTAGACATTGGCCTGGTGATTAACATACGGTCATGGGAAGGAAGACACATTGATATGAATGAGGACACACCTGAATCCCATTTTCCTGCTTGTCCAACAAGTCTAACCACTATGTTAACCACTGAATCATCAGCAACCTGGTTTTGAATAACAGTGTTCGTTGCTACTCTGGTTTGTTTCGTTTGTGGTTTTTGGGTTTTTTTTAAAGGCATTATTCCAGTATTCACATTGGATCAGTCCCTCATGAGGCTTAGATGACACCTCAACTCATTGCTGATTGGCTTAAATCCCTAGTCACACATACCAGAACTACAATTGCTATTAAATCCTTCAGATAAAAAAGAGCATGCCTACAGAGTTAAAGTAGCTCTATGATTGTGCAGCTGCTCAGGAAGGTTGGTTGAACTTCTTTTATTGCCAAACTTTGATGGACCAAGTCATAGGTCCATATATAAATAATTATATGTGACCTTAAATGTGCATACTTCACATGGTATCAATGATATTGAAAAAAATTACTGAGAAAACAGTGCATTACTGTGGTTTGCAGATCAGTGTCTCAAGTTGTGATCAGAACTTATGTTCACCACTTCTAATAGCATTCAAGAGCTTTTGTTTAGGACATAAATAGACCAGGCACTGCAAACAAAGCATGCAAATGACCATTCCTTTCCCTTCTTTCATGTAGACAGAATAAAAGCAGTCCAAATGTTAAAAAAGTGGTTAGTGGTCTTACATAAAGCAAAAAAAAAATAAAATGTTGTCTGACATTGATAATTAATGTAATTTTAAAATTCCCAAGTTGATCTAAATTTGGCAATTTTATTTATTTTCTAAAACTAAATCCACACGGGAAAGAAACCAGATATTGTTTTAAATTAATTTGAATCTCGTATATACACACACTAGTCCTGATTACTTAAGCTGTGCCTTTTTGCATATTCAAATTACAAAACACTTTCAACAGCATTCTGTACAGTATTGCTCATTTCCAAGGACAAGATTATCATCTGAACATATGGAAAAGAGGAAAATAGTTATTTTACCTAATAACTATACTTATGTATACAATCTACTCAACTTTCCTTTATAGGAACCATGTGAAAACTCTTTCCATTTATTTAATTTCTCGTTTTCCAGCATTTCCTCTACATTCTTTCAGTTAAAGTGATTTTCCCCTTTTTCACAGTCCTTTGAAGCAGAGTTTTGGTGACTTGTTCTCTCAAGGTTTAGAAAGAATATTTCTCTTTCTGCCAACTGTTCCATGCTCCTGCCATGCCTTCCTCACAGCTGTTCTGCCAGTCTCCCGAGTGCTTCATCTCCCCACCTCTGCAGCTTAGCAGCTCAGAACTCCACAGAGCTGCTCAAAGAGAAACAAAGCACCTGACAGAAAATGCATAAGCACAACAAGCAACTCCAGCATTAGGCATAAAAAAATCATTATAAAGCGACTAAGTGATACAACTTCTACTCCTGTGCAGCTTCTGTGATCTACATTACATGAATCCGAGCGCTGACTCACTTAGAATAAAAAATAAAAATTAAAACACCCCAACCTGTATTCACAGTTTCTGACCTTGTAATAAAACTCTGGCTGCTTTGAAAGAACCAATACACATTTAAACCACCTTTTCTTCCTTAGCTCTTCTGTGCTACTTCTGCCCCGTTACTATTGTGAGGCAGACTATACCAGATGACAGCAAATTACATACCAAACACCTTATCCTATTACACTCTTGCTTTCTTCCCCTGCTTGCCCTCCAGAGTACTTCTAATTTAGACCTATTGCAAAGATCTCACATCCAGCTGTGCCACACTAGCACAACCCAAAATAATCCACCTTTAATCTCCCAAGATCCCTCTTGACCCAGCTAATGACAGAAGTGGTGGTGCAAGCAGGAGCAGGTACAATTTGGAGATTATGAGAACACAGTATCACCATGGAGCTCCCCCCAAATGCCTATGGGTTGAGAGATTTCATGTGATGACAGTAGCCAAGGTAAAGAAGGGTGAGGTGCTTTAATTATGCCACTATTTGGCTGTCAAATAAGGTATTTTCCAACTCCAAGGCAACCGTTTTAAGAAGCAAATTATGCATTTTAATATACTGAGATAGATTAAAATGGAAAAAAAATGCAAAAACACAAGAGTGCATGGAAATTCAGTATGTCTTGTGTACTGGCAATAAAACATATACTTACATGGGATTAAAAACTTCAAATTTCTAATATTATTTAATAAAAAGAAATTGCATTACTTTATTCAAATATTGAAAATTTTGAATGGAAACTGACAAGGGAAATTACCATCTTCTTTTATAATTAATTGAAAACAAGAAATTAAACTATGTAATTAAACAAAGGTTTTAAATTAAGTATTTACTAAAAAGTTCCTTTTGTTACTGTTATTCCATATCAATTGTAATTATATCCAGAAAAAAAAGCACCTAAATATTAATATTTTACTAATATTAAATATTTTACTACTAGTAGGCTAGGAAAAATAAGATTATATAATTTTAAAAAAAGCAGCAATCAAACAACTACCAAACTAAAGAAAAAAAACCTCATAGATAGAAATGTTCTTCTACTAATTTTTCATCTATTGGGAATATTAGGAAAGTATTTTTAAGAGGACAAGCAGCTTTTTCCAGAAGTACTAGAATTTAGTCCTCATAAATAACAAAGTAAATAGACTAATGACCTTAAACTATTACAGGTATTAAAAATCTTGTGTTCTTATTAATTTGGAAACTTTAAAAAAATGAGATGGAACAATGGAATAATGGATTGGGGAAAATTATTGCATTAATCTATATAATTCCTTAATTCTACACAATAGATCATAATTAATTGTTCTCACAAAATATTGCATATTACATTTTATAGTTCTGATGAGTCAATATTACTAAATAGGAAAAAATAACAATAAATTGTCCAGGTTATAGTGACTTACCAAGGACAAAACTCGGTTTATGAGAAATATTTTTTAAACTCATTTATAGTTATAAGTGACTATACAATAATTAATTCTGCCCCTTCCTCTCTGCAACATTTCAGGTCAAGTTTAGTACATCCACTATGACATGTAGTACTAAAAAAACTATGATCCATTTTTCCTCCAGAACCTGATGCACCATGCGAATTCAAAAGCTCCAGCACACACTTGCAGACAAGTTGCTGCAGGAAAGGTGCCAGCTATAAACTCACCCACCCGGTCAGGGGCTAAAAGGTCTGATTTTCAACTTCCTTAGTTACCTGTTGCATAAGCCTCCCCCGGGCTAGGGACAAACAAGAGTGCCCAGGGCCTGTGGCTCTGGAATTCCTGCTGTGCAGGTTCCACCGTGTCCATTACTCCGCTGTTACTTGCACGGTGACCCATCAGAAAGATGCTTCCATTTGATTCATTTCTGGTACTACATAGACTGAATTTCAAAATAAGAAAGTCTTCCTTCGAGAAAAAAGAAGGCAAGGCAATCAAATGATTAGAAGAAAAGGCCTTTTAGTGAGATTGGATTATGTTCAGTGGCTACAGGAATGTTTTGCAAGCTTAGTAAAAGTACTTAGAAAAAATGCAGACCTATTAAAAAAAAAAAGGCATACAAGTTGTGAAAGATATCAAGGAACTAAAAGTAAAGAATGAGGTTAACTATCTATAGATTGCACCAGTTTACTGAAATAAAGAATAACACCAGTTCCAAATTTTGTCATCGCAGAAACGGCTAACAATTACATGGCAGAACTGGGATAAAACCATCCTACACAGATGCCTATAGAACCTCGGAGTTCATACTCTCTGCCTGACCTGGATACCACTGAGTTCACATTCCCCTATGCCTGCACACCTGTAGTTAACAATGGACAATAATGTTTACAGGTAAATACGTTTAAATGTGACAGCCCTTCCCTGTGCCACGCTGAAACCAGCAGGACACAGACCCCCGGCATCCTGGGCATCTCATCGGCCAGACGGACACAGCTGGACTGACATCCCCTCAGCTGGGTCGGTGCTGGAACCAGGACTGACTTCTTTTTCATCTTTCTTTCTGTAATTCATTTTCGCCTCTTTAATTCTTCTCTTCCTTTTCACCCTGCACCTTTATCCAAAACCCAATGCCGTGTGCTTGTACAGTAGGTCAGGGACTAACATACTAATTTCTTTGCCAAGTGTGTAATTCACTGATAAAACTTTCTGGTTGTTTGCGACCCCTCGGATTTTTGTCGTTCCTTTCTACTAATGATAATTTACGAATCTCAGGCGATTATTTCCCTTTAAGGATGGATTTTCACAGTGGTACAACAGAAAATTCGAAAACTCATTTTCACAATTTAGTGGGGGTTCTAAGTGTTTTTCGCAACTTCCTTCACCTGCAGTGATAATTCTCTCTGTTCCCCCTATCAGAAGAAAATAAAAATAAGATAATCAATGTTTGAGAGAACTTTCAAAGGAAACACAGCAACTCCCTCTGAGGCGACCCCTCAGCCGACGCGCTCCCCGCGACGGCCGCCGAGGGGCCCGCTCCGAGCGCCGCTCGCCATTGGCTGCCGAAGATTGCCGAGTGCTCTCGTGCTCCTCCGGAGCGGCGCCGGAGGCGGCGGGGAGGGGAGCGAAGGGCTCGAGCACGGCGCGGTGCATTGTGGGGCGGGAGAGGAGAGTCACTGCTCAGCCAGGGCCGCCATCTTGGCTGCGTCCGGACTCGCTCCCGCTCCCGGGGCCTGTTCCTTTTCCTCGCAGCGCAAAGCGGTGGAAAGGGAGAAGACGAAGGGCCCGCCAGGGCGGTGCTGATGCGCGCAGAGCCTCCTCGCACCTCTCCCAGGCGCCGCTAGCAAAGGGGGCGGGGGTGGTCGAGCGGTGACCGGCGCGGCCTCTTCTCTCCTCTGCCGGGATGGGTCGGTCCCGCAGCCGGAGCTCGTCCCGCTCCAAGCACACCAAGAGCTCCAAGCACAACAAGAAGAACCGGAGCCGATCGCGGTCCCGATCCCGAGAAAAGGAGCGGGCAAGGAAGCGCTCCAAGTCCCGGGAGAGCAAGCGGAACCGGCGCCGGGAGTCCCGCTCCCGCTCGCGCTCCAATACGGCCCCTTCCTCCCGGCGCGACCGGGACCGGGACCGCGACCGCGCCTCCTCCCCCCCCGACCGTATCGACATCTTCGGGCGCACGGTGAGCAAGCGCAGCAGCCTGGATGAGAAACAGAAGCGGGAGGAGGAGGAGAAAAAAGCAGAGTTCGAGCGGCAGCGGAAAATGTGAGCCTGCTCTGGGGACGAGGGGGTGGTGAGGGATGGGGGAGGAAGGGAAGCGCTCGGTGCCTCTCTCTCTGCGCCTTCTCTCTGCGGGCTAGGGCCGCCTGCAGCCGGCTGCAGGCCTTTGGGCCTCCTGCGGCCGGAGCAATGCCTGTTTTCCCGCCATCCGCCCCTCTCTCGGAGCCCGGCTCCCTCAGGTGCGTTAGGAGCCGCCCACTCGGGTGCGAGCCCCCCGCACGCCTCCTCCCCGGGGCCGGCTCTGCCCGCTGCCGTCCGCCGGCGCTGCTCCCTCCCTGCCGCACTGCTCCTCCTAAACTTCCCTGTGCGGGGAGGCCGCGGCGCCCCTGAGGCTTTGTGCTGCGCTGCCGCACGGCCGCCCCTCCCCTTCGTGGCGTGGAGCTGGTTACGCGCCGAGCGGAGGCATCTGGAGGTGCTCGAGTGAGGGTTTCAAGAAACTCTGCAGCTGCTGTATTAACGCTGTGGGATTACTTTCTTGCCAAATGGGACAGTGACATCCGCTGACTTGTTTCATTTGAAACCTTGCCCTTTTTTCAGTTTATGATATGTTTATAAGGAGTGTGGTTATTTATTAAGTCTGCAGATATAAATACTATTTTAATAAACGATGGGGATGCAGTAATATGTTTAGCAGCATATAAAGTTATAAAACCGACTTTTATGCAGCAGAGAGAAGAATGGTTTGTAATCAGGCAATTCTTTTTTTTTGAGCACTACCTTTGCTCATTGGACCATCTTATCCAGAAAAAGCACTTGTTTGTACATATGAAGCCAAGTGGTGCTGCTGATTCTCAGGTGGAGCTTTGCTTAAGCCATATCGTTCTCAGGAAATACTAGTTGGGCTTGGTGAGCCCAAGCTGTCACTTTCATTTCCCTTTGAAGATAATCACCTTTGCTAACTTCAGAGTTTTGACAATCAAAAACTTCCACAGTAACACAAACATGTGAAAACTGACATATTTTGACATACTGATCCTAGTTTCGTGGTTTAGAATTCAGTACCTAAATTGAGAAAAAGTATTGTGTGCATATCTACAATGAAGAACTGGAATGTGCTTAAAAAATTTGAGAATAGAGTGAGTAGTTTATTCTAGTACTTGGGGGCTGGTTTAGTTCATGTGTAAGTAAATTTTCTATGTAAGTTAGCTTTGAAATTTTAAAAAGCTTATGAAGTCTCTATAGAAGGAATTTGATATTTCAGCAATGCTTGCTACAGAATAGTAGACATTTGAGGAGGAACCAGTATTGGAAAAGATTGGGTATGGATGGAATTTTGATACTTCTGCAACACACTTTAAGCTAAAAAAAAAAAAGCAATAAAACTTAGAGTAGAGAAGTATAGTATTTTAGTAAGCCATCTGTAAATTGTGTTAGGTATGTTGGTATAGATTCATGTTAGATAAGGAAAGAAGTATTTCCTTTCTGACTGAATCCATTAGCGGACATCTTATACATTGGAACTGAGTTTCTTCTAATGTCTTGTTCAGATCTCAATACACAGCCTAACTTCAGCCCTTTCCTATAGTGCTCATTTCCTTGCCTTGCAGGTATAACTTTTTCCCCTCAGAAGTTTAGTAAAATGTAAGCTGTTGCTTTTCTGCAGATTTCATACAATTAGTCTTTCAGAAGAAAATGGATCATACGAAAAATAGTCTTTTACCTTAGTGACATATCTGTTGCTCTGGAATCATAACTCAGTAGGCCAGGATGATAAAATGATAAAATACTGTAAGTTCATGTGATTTAAAAAAAATAGTTGGTGTGCTACAGAATAAATCACTAAGACTTATATCTGTTTATAATTTTATTTTCTTAATAAGGTCTAAGCCATTGTAATATCATTGCCTATAAGTCTAAAAATACGTTTGATTCATTTAATTAAATTTGAATGGAGTTGGTTGGAGTGAGAATAATGGAATGTGTGCAGGCACAGTGCTTAATTTGAGTGCATCATCAATTGCTGAGGATATTTGAAAATCTATTTCCGATATCAATAAAGTGGTATTTTTGTAACTATGCACTCTTTATTCAATTAGCTAACTTTTCCTAGATTTCCTGATGTTAAATGTAAAGCTATGGTAGTTTAATAAAACATGAGAGTATGATTTTAATGACAATTTATTTTTCTGGAACCCTAACCTCTTATGTATACTAAGCAGTATTGGTTCAGGATGGTGAGAGTACTCACTGCTGAATAAGAGGGAAGGGAAACCTTTTAAAATCATATTTATTTGACTGGGGTTGATGCATTTTTCTGGGACTATTCTAGGGTTTTTGTTTGCCTTACATTGCTTTGGGGTTTTTTTCCTGAAAAAAATCACTTCAAGTCCATTTTGGAAAAATGAATGCTGGTCTAAGGTGCCCCCTGCTAAATTTGTTATCTCTTGAGGACTGTAAGACTAAAATTGGTGTTCTCTGGCCGAATTATTGAGTTGGGGATTCCAAAACTTTCTACTGAAGGAGATCCACGTAGTTCAGTAAGTGTAGTAGGTCCACGTAGCTCAGTAGTTTTGAAACGATGACACATGAGTAGGGGAAATTGGGAGCCTTTCACCTTTTATTTCCCATGGTTATCTAGATAAGTAATCCATACTTCACATCTCCTATTGCATATTTGAAAGTTGTGCCCTGGGTCATCTAAAAGTTGGTAAATTATGCAACTTATTTTTAATTAGTTGTTTTTCAAGTAAGATAGATTAGGAAAGATTTTCCAAATGAGATAAGAAAATGCAGTCATTCTGAAAATGACAGGACATTAAGATACTACAACAGTAGCTGTTCTTCTAAATCTTGGATTTGTGTTGCTGGCAGGCTAGAACAGAAGAAAAGTTTCATAAGATTGTTCTGTACTTCGTGGAATATTTGAAATGGAAGTTCAATATCAAGTTTAAAACCAAGAATCTTCTCCCCAAAGCCCATAATAACTCCAGATGAATTGTGCTACATGAAATACAGAGTATTCACTGCTGTTCATCCTTGGATATCTAATTGCCATGTTGCACTTGTGATTACTACCTGGAGTTTTTTCTGTGTGTGGTAATTAACCTGCAAATTTACCTGATTTTTGTATAATTTTTAATGAAAAATTAAAACAGTGATCAGGCTGAGTGATAATACCGCTGCTCAACTAAAATAAGGGCAAGACATTTGAAAATATTTCCAAAATTCTGAACATAGAAAGATGCAGTTTGCAAGGATTTATATAGTGCTTGGTATTGATATAATTTGGTTTTTGATCATTATGGTAGAAACAGAGTCCTGCAATTAAAAAAAAAAGTTAAGATCTGAAGTTATTGAAATTTGTTAAGATAAATGATTGGATTACTAGATTACAGGTATAACACTTGGAATTCTAGGTAAAATCACAAATTTGAAATCACAAATTTTATTGCTTCTGTCTTCTGTTTTAAGATACTGGAAATTGTTTGATGCCTCTAAGGTGGTGGCTTTAAGGCAAGATTTTACAGGATATTATTGCTATATATGGCTTAAAATTGAGACCATATAAACTCCTGAAGGGTAAATGATGGTCAAAGTTGGGTGGGGTTTGGATTTTTTGGAGGAGGGGGGCATGGTGTTGTAGATATTGGTTTGGGTTGGGTTTTTTCTTTCCCCCCCAGTTGTGATCAAGAAATAGTATGATAAGTTGTCCTCAATTTAGTCTGTTATATAGAAAGATACTAAATAAGGAATGGTCTGAATGGATTCCCTGTTATACTGCCTGAATATTCACCGTCTTTAAATGTAGGGCAAAATATTCTTTAAATATATAATCTATGTGTAGAACATGCAGTAGCATAGCTGATGGTGCGTGTTGAAGGAGTTTGTTTCAGTGCCAACGTTATTGATTAAAAATGTAATCCTCGTGTTTGCATTTTGCAGTCGTCAACAAGAAATTGAAGAGAAGCTCATAGAGGAAGAAACTGCTCGAAGGGTGGAAGAACTTGTAGCTAAACGCGTGGAAGAAGAGTTGGAGAAAAGGAAGGATGAGATTGAGCGAGAGGTGCTGCGCAGGGTGGAGGAGGCTAAGCGCATCATGGAAAAGCAGTTGCTCGAAGAACTCGAGCGACAGCGACAAGCTGAACTTGCAGCACAAAAAGCCAGAGAGGTAACGCTCGGTCGTTTGGAAAGTAGAGACAGTCCATGGCAAAACTTTCAGTGTCGGTTTGTGCCTCCTGTTCGGTTCACAAAGAGATGGAATACAGCAAATCTAATTCCCTTCTCATATAAACTTGCATTACTGCGAAACTTAATTTCTAGCCTATTCAGAGGAGCTCACTGATATTTAAACAGTTACTCTCCTAAAACCTGAACAAGGATACTTGATTCTTAATGGAACTGACCTACATATATTTCAGAATTGTTTGAAACTTTTGCCATGGCTGCAGGATTTATCAGCAGTCCTTTCATTTTTGGGGAAGGGTATTAAAAAATATGTAATTATGTATCCTTCATTTGTTTCATTTTGTTTACCTAGACTGTAAGAGGCTTTTGCCTTCAGCCAGGCAAAAAGCAGGGTCCAGCAGTGAGCTGCAGTACCTGTCTGTAACAAATAGGTTTCTTATTCTTCATTTAAAATGAACATTTTCCTTGAGCATACATTGGACTAATTCTGGGACTTCGAGCATAAGCCTATCCATGTCTTCACGAAGGATCTCTGTCCAAATCATTATATCCATTTTTAATAACTACTAACAACTCCTTTTTTCTCCCTAGAAGTTATAAAAGAGCAGGTTGCCCTTGTCTGAAGTCAAGCTGAACGTGTGACTTGGGTTTTTGGGGCCTTTTTTTGTTGTTTTGTTTTGTTTTTTAATCAGCAGCTGGAGCAGAAGCTGAAAATGTCTTTCTGTGAGACAGTAATTTGCTACTAAAAGGCTTTGATGCCTGCCTGCACCAATCATTCCAGGATCCAGAAATTTCAAGACAAACTTCAAACCATAGAGGAAATTTGGGCTAAATAGTCATAAGTGTTAAATGCTTTTTTCACTCTGTGCATCCTACACAGTTCATTTTAAATTAATATTTTGATTGGCTTGCGAAAGGAGAGACAGTAGCATTGCAGCTTTCCCCTTCATACTAGATGTGACTTGTCAGTCACATAGTATCAAATTAAATGGAAACAAATGGAATGCTGAGTTACAATAAATACTAAAAAGAATGAATGAATTATACTTTTTTTGCAAATTCAGACTTTAATATCAGAGTTTAAGTTGACTTTACATGTTTGTAGTCAGCAAATTCTTCATATGTAGAGGTTTTCATTTGATCAGACGGATGACTTGTTTTTTTAAAAAAAGTATTTTTGGTATTGTCGTCACGTGGAGAAGTCCCACCAGTTCCTTGTAATGCAGAACGAACCTCCATGCCTGGAGTGAAGTGTGCTAGCTAGTAGCTGGTTACTAGTCATAGTAAGAAGTTTTCATATGCTTGCTTTGTTCGTATTAACTTTTTTTTCTTACACAGACACAAACTTCTGGCTAACTTTAAATCTTCCAAATACAAAAATAATTTGGATATATATTATGTGAACTGAAACACTTCAAAATTTTTCACGCAGTCTTCATATTTGAGTTGCATAACAGAGTTCCATAAAATTCACCAAGAAAACAACAATTACAAGGCTTTATTTCCTGATCTTGCCTTCCCTGGACTCCTGAATTCCAAGTTCATACTGCAGACAGTTTCAGCTGTCTTAAAATTGTCAAAATACTGAATGTTAAGTCCATTCTCCCCATGAAAGAAGCCCATAGCTCCATGAAGTATGGATTACCATTTGTATTTTTCACTAACAGTAAATGTATTTTTCTTATTAACTGTTTGCCTTAGGAATGATTTACATATTTTTGTTCCTTCTTACCATAAACATCTGCATTCGTCAGCTCAGCCTTCCTTGTATGTTGTTTCTTTATAAATGGTTGAGCTGCTGATGCAGGTATTGCCAAGCTAACAGTACAAATCATTTTAAAGAGGAAGCTGGCGCGTATGGCAGCCGAGGAGCACACTCTGCAGGACACTGGACAAGACAGTAAATATTCAACTTTTAATGCTGATTAAAGGAGTATAGGTAAAGAATACGTAGGTATACTTAATTGGTGAGACAAACTATTCACTTTATTTATATTTTCTATATTACTTTTTAATTTGGTAAATACTATCCAGTTTTTGTAGTTGTCCTTGTTGATTTGTGTGATATTAAAATTCTAGTAATAAATTGTCAGGATTCTGTGATTAGGGAGGGTTTAGTTGGTTGCTGTTTGGACTGGGCGGGATGATTTAAATTGAGTGCTAGAAACCAGTTTTAGTGGCTGCACAGTTTACCGTTGTGAGGAAAAATAGGTGGCTGTAAAGCTGCCACTTTTAAGTCAGTTCACAAAAGAATTCTGAGAAAGATTAGTGAACATGCAGAAATGAGTATTTTACTTTACTAACATCTTGCCCTGTCCTCCCCTTTAGGAAGAAGAGCGTGCAAAGCGTGAGGAACTAGAGCGAATACTAGAAGAGAATAATCGAAAAATTGCGGAAGCACAAGCTAAACTGGTATGTGAAGGTGTAGTAACTGTTCTGTAGGGAAATACAGGTGTCTCTGCCAGATTTGCAACACAATTAAAATAAACAAATCAACCTTTTCTAGAGTTTAACTTGCCTATTGCTGGTTCCATCAGTAACATTGCTCTCCTTCCCCTAAGCATGAAAGACCAGATCCTTAGCAGTAATACTGGGCTGGTAAAATATTTTGGATGCAGTTAATTTAGAGGGGAAATTGCTGCCTTCAGAATTTAAAAAGTATGTTTTAACTCAATCTCATGGGGAGGGTTGAAGTAAGTTTGCCAACATGTTCAGCTTTGTGTGACTGATTCTGTTTTGTTGAGCAGGACAAGTACAAACTAGATTTGATTCTAGTATAATGTTGATGTAGAAGTGCTGAAAGGGACTTTCAGCATAAGCTTAAGATGTGTAAGCTAGGAAAGTCTAACTTACGTTGGTCTTCTTAAGCCCTTTTAAATCAGGTGCTTGCCACATGAAAACATTCAATATGATTTAGCTGATTCTAATCAATTGATAAGACAAACTAAGCTGCTTCTAAATCCTGATTGAACTCTGTCAGTTTCAATTACCCAAGTAATTACACCTCTTTCATATAAAAATGAGGCTTCTTAAATCTTTTTCCTTGAACTACATCTGCTTTAGATTTCTTTCTGTTTTACCCTTTTCGCAACCTCTAATGGTAGAAACAGGACAAATGGAAAATTTAAAGAATTGACTGATGTAATAAGCACCAAATAAGCACCTTTAGAAGACCACTGGGAGAGCTGTAAGAACCATAGGTCAATGTAAGGATTGACGAGTTGCAAATCAAGTGAAGATGGTTTTGGATTAGGAGGGGTTTTTAGATGGGTTTTGGAGCAGGGAGACCTCGGCCTGAAGATATGTGACTTCCTTATGTGTGTATGTTACTTCAGCTTGCATGTGACAAGTGTTGGGACAATTTCACCATGTGTACAATGTCTTCCTTATTTAAAATTTAATGTGTTGTTTGCAAAGCAATGCTGAAAAACTTGGCATGTAAGCACTCCAGATTTCAATGCACTGGCTATAGAAAGTTCTCAGTGTTTCTTTTAAACTCAGTTCAAATAACTATTTTATAAATGGTTTCACTGAAACCAACTATGGCACCCAGCTCAGGCAGAACTGCTTACATACTTACACAGGATTCGACCTGTTTGGAAGTTAATATGGACTTGTAAATTGCTTTTATGACTAAAAAATACACTGGCCTAAATGTTACCATTTTCCTATATAGGCTGAAGAACAATTGAAAATTGTTGAAGAACAAAGAAAGATTCATGAGGAGAGGATGAAACTAGAACAAGAGAGACAGCGTCAGCAAAAGGAAGAGCAAAAAATTATCCTGGGCAAAGGAAAGTCTAGGCCAAAACTGTCCTTCTCCCTAAAAAGCCAGGATTAAATTTCAACTCTGAACTCTTAAAAGAAAAAAAAGAAACAAACAAAAAACAACAAAAAAAGGAAAACAAAAACTTTGTATGGTAGCTTCATGTTGAAGTGTTTTTTGTTTTTTTTTTTTCTTTCTCTCAAATTTTTTTTTTTGTCTTTTTTGAAAGTTGGAAAGTTAGCTTGTTCTAATAGGGGCTGTGCTCTGCAATTCTTATTTTTTTTAACTTCCATTAAGTTAAACCCTTATCAGATCATCATTGCCTTTTAGAGGATAATCTGTTTTCATCAATTTTGTTTCTGTATTGGTGGTCTGAAGCAACTCATGTCACTTTATGAACTGTGGATGATCTGATAAGGTTTTACTGACCTACTCATCAGAGTTTGACTCTGATAATTGACAGAACTTTTTACTGCGTATTGCTGACTTTTAATGTTTTTATTTTAAAGTCAGTAAATACATGAGTAAATTGCCATAGTATTACTGGACCTCTGTGGTTTATTGTTAAATCAGTGTCCTATGATACTGTCCCATTGTTGCGCTTGATGTTCCTGATACAGGTAAGGAAATAGTTTGTCATTTCTGCTATGAATACATAGAGAGAGTTCAGTATTGTCTCTGTTAGATTTGTTTTTATTACATTGACAGCATTCAACCAGCGTTCCCCATTGTGTAAATAAACCAATTTGCTGAATAAAGTGAAAGTCTTAAATTCATATGTTTTAAGTAAATTTTTTTAGTACACTTCTATAAACAGCTATAAGAGTGACAATTCACATTATTAAATTCAAGACTATAGTAATATTTTTTTAAATTTTGCTTTAAACTATTGTGGCTTCTACTTATAATGCAAAATCACACACAGTAAAAAAATCCCTGCAGTTGTGAATGTTATTGATGGCTGCTGCTGTTTTTATGAATGTTGGTTTTTGTTCTGACAGAGACTTATTTCAGCTGTAGTATCATGTTTAAATGGCTGTTTGGCTTACTGCACCCAGACTGATACTTCCTATACCTAAACCCCTTCCGTTCACTTCATAATATAATATATTGTATAAGTTAAGGTCATTAGCATATAATGAATCTGATGCATCCTAAAGGATTTAAAAATGGAAGTTTCTTCTCCCAAAGGACTGGACTGGCTAGTATATTTGAACTGAAAAACAGAAAGTGAGATTCTGTCTAAATACTTTGTTTTAGCCAGAAAGCAACTGTTATACAGATCTTGAATATTATCCATTTATATATACAGGTTTTATTTTGAAAAATGAAACTACAGATTGAAAACTATATATATAAGTCCCCATTTTTGTATGTAATTCCTCTACCAAAATCTAGATTACTATAGCTTGTCCAGTTCTAAAACTTTTTCCTGTCTGTGCAACATCTGTAGTAACCATAAAATGACAGTAACCATAAAATTACCAGTAGTTGGCCTGAGCATTTGAATGTCACTGGACAAAGCTGGAAATAGTTCCTGATATTCCCAAAGGATCTGTTTCTGTAGATTTAGCAAATTAAATATGGGAGCAAGTTGAATGTGCCACTGAAAGCAGTATTCAACAAGCTTTGTCTGAAACTGGGGCTTGGGGACAGACTGATGTGTATCACTTTGTCCAGTATGTCAAGAAAATGTGAAGATGGTAAAATACCCACACTATTACTGTACTTAAATTTGTCTATATATTGTATGACAGAAGAAGGTTGAAAGTTGCTTAATGCATAAAAACAAAAGCTGAAGCCAAATAAATCATGTACGTGACCTGTTGGCAGGAGCAGGCTGTATTTAAAGGTCAACTGATACCTGTATTTCTAAAGCAGAAAACATCCCCTGTTCCCTTATGAGAAACAAGCTATTAAAAGTCAATACTCAAAACAGACCTATGCAGTTTTGTTTCCTCTTCTAAAAGCAAGAAGCTAAGTAATCACACATACAGCTGTGGTATCAAGCATTTCGTTCTGCATCACCTAATTTGCTGCTAAAGAGCAACATTTGTTCTCTGCATGTAACATTGTGTAGGCTTAGATGTTACCAGGTTATTTTCAGTCCCACCTCTAGGATTAGATTATTTTGCCCATCCCAAATGAAATTGCCCCGCCTACCATTCCACATTTCACTGCCTGTTTCTCTTTCCCCTGCCCTCAAAAAAAAAAAAAAAAAAAAAAAAAAAGGAAAAGCAGTTAGATCGTTTCGTTGCTTTGGTTTGGTTTGATTTCCTCTGTTGGGGTAGAACTTCAGTTGGTGGAATCTGCTGTCTCTTTGCTGTCCTAAGGCATTCTCTGTGTCAGATCTTTGTAGACCTGGTGTGGGTGAATGTTATGTTTGCATTGCTGAAGGGTTTTCTTTTTAAAATTATTGTAGGACTTCAGAGATACTGTTGATTTCTAGGAAAAATATAGATGCATATAGTTTGGAAAGGGGGCAAGTTGACATTTGATGGTAAGAACTCAGGATATTCTTGTATTCCCATATGACTTCACACTCTTTTAATACAAAGTATGCAGGAACATAGACTGACATGTAGTGTTTAAACTGTGAGCTCCCTGCATGTGTCTGCATAGAGAAAATGCTGTTGGTGATTGTGTTCAGTATTTAATTTTTATTTTATTACAGTTTGAAGTTTGAACTTCAAATTTTGGTTAGACAAGTTCTGGGTTGTTCTGGGACTTTGTGTGTCGTTGACCACCCCAGGGAGGCAGGTAGGTATTTTTGTTGCCGCCTACCTTGAGCAGTATTCATTTCCCTTATATGGTAACAGAAGAGATCTTAGTTTTCCCAAACTTGTTCATAAATGTCCTGGATAATTATTTTAATATGAAACAGTGCATGTCTGGCAAAGGTAGGAGCGTGGAAGGCCTTAGAACAGCATGTTAAACATGTGCTCTTACTTTGGTGATTTGCTGAACTGCCCTTTGAACTTTGCATGTTCATTTATCATCATTTTTCCAAGCCCAAGTGGAAAGCTGACTCCTGAGAAATGTATTGGAAGGACAGCATCCATGCAGCTTAACAAAGCAAAGACAATTACATTAGCACTGCCAAGCAACTGCATTCGTATGTATAATCTCACTAAAGTATCAACAGTTCATCTATTCCTATCTTGTCTTGAAAAAGAAGACCTTTGATGTCTCCTTTTCTCTTGAGCTATGTGCCACCTCATACACTTCACCCTATCTATTGTCCTTCCTGACCCGAAGCTGATATCTCCCTCTTTGTGATGCTATTAACATCTCAGGAAAATGCCCTCAGGAATGAGTTTCTGCTGTTTTTTGCATGTACACCAAATATGGAGATGTTGGTTATTATTCACTTTTAACTGCATGCAGTATTTCATTAAACATTTTCAGAGCTTTTGGGGTCTTAGCTCTGTCATTACAAGGTCTCAACTTGGTGAAAATGCAGGTGAAATTCAAGTCAATGAACACCTTCCAGGTTGTGTTACAGGGGGGATTTATTTCAGAAGAGAGCTGTGGAGCTGTCTGTGTGCCTAAGGCTCATTCCAAGGCAGGAGGATATGGTGAAGTGCCCAGGTTTTGGGCTGACGGGCCAGTCTAGCAGGAGCCTGAACCGTGACTTTCATGCACCTCTGTTCCATTCTCATGCTGGTATTGATTGCCACATGTGCATTTCAGGGTTATTCCACTCTTTCCATCCCACCATTTTGTTAGCCTGCAGAAGAGTGCTGAGTTTCTGTTGACATTTCCATACCATACAGCCTCATGTGTACAATCATCTTCCATGGACTGACACTTAGAATCGAGGGTTATGCTAGCTCAGCATCAGCTCTGCTCCAAAGGACATAGATCCCCTTTGACAATAAAAGGCCTGTTCTGTAGCAGAAGCTTGATCCCAGGTCGTTTTTCCTACCCCTCATATCACAAACCATAGAATAATGTAAATATTTTTGTTTTCAAGGAGTGGTACAGAGAGTCAGCATAAGTCTAGTCAAACACAATTAAAAGACATGGTTTGGATGTATGAACGTCTTTACGATTTTTATTACAAGGCTGCTTGAATTCTATAGTGTATCCAGGAAGAGCCAAACTCATTTGCTAAGAAACTATGTTGACCAAAACTACAGTTCTAAAACGGACTTGGTGAAGACATGTTAACATCTAGACATGTACTTACTCTACCATAAGTGCAGAAAATGCACTGTTGCAGTGTGAATTATGTATTAAGAGCTGTTGCAGTATCTGGCACACTTGGCCTTTTGTACAAACGATAAACAATCCATTTAAGTGAATAAGCATCAGTCATGATCATTGCTCTTTATTGAATTTAGCAGTAATTGTATCCATTGAGTTATATCTTTTTGACTTTCAAAACTGGTATATTTTCATATAATGATGAATTATGGTGAGCTTTTCCACTCTTCAAAAATTTCATGTTTAGGCTGATGTTTAAAAGAGAATCTGGGATTGTGGGCTCAATCCTGTTCCCATTCAGATTATCTGCCCTTCATTATAGATTTTGTAGTACCAGAACCCGTATCTACCTAATTATTGCCGACATCACTGCTGGAAAGAAGGTGAAAGAGGTTATTCAGTGATGAACAGAATTTTATTTTTTATCTTTCAAGCTAGTGTGAGGTACAGGAATAGAGGTTTAACCGGCACAAACTGCAAAGTCCCAGATATTCAGCGAAGGCAAGGGATAGGCAGGTCTCACCTGCTCGCTGGCAGCGCTCATCCTCCATCCGTCCATGCCCGCCCGCCGAGCCGGGCCGCCCGGGCGCCGTGGGGCGGCGGCAGGATTTCCCCCCGCAGCCTGCTCCCTGTGCGCTCGTCTGTCAGGAAACCGCGCTCCTTGCGAAACCCGAAATGTCTGCCGGCACCTCCTCCTGAAACTGCCCCCAGAGAAGCGGCGGCCGAAGCCGATTTCTAACTTCCGAGCACTTGTCGGCTTTTTTGCTTTGAAACCCCAGTCCCCAGCCTTTACTCTCACGTTTCTCCCGTGTCCGAGGCGCTTCTTGGAAAGACAGGAGGCCGATGCAGCGGGCGCAGGGGTCGGGACCGGGGAAGGATTGCGGTCTCTGCCCAGGGGCTCCGCGCCGCCGCAGCCCCTCCGAGCGCCGCCTGCCCCGCCCGGCCCCGGCCCCCGCCTCTTGGCCCGGCCCGGCCCGGCCCTGCTCGGAGCCGTCGGAAACTCCGCGGCTCTGGAAGGGCCCTGCGGCCCGACCCAACCGTAGGGAGCGGATCCTCGGCCAAAAAGGCCGAGCAAAGTAGCCACCGAGCCCGCGTTTCTGTGGATATCTTAATCTTTGTTGATTAGGTTATCTCGGAAGCAAGCGCCCAGTTTTGTCTTAGTTTTTACTGAAAAAAATATTTTATTGACTTGGATTTTTATACTCTTACAGTGTGCATCGGTAGGATGCTGGACAGTAGAGTAAAACAGCTGTATTTGCGTAAAAATGATTAGGCACTGGACAATAGGAGCCGTGTGATATATTTAGCTACGAGAGGATATTTTCAGACAATACCAGGGCTCTTCATTTCCTCTGGTTTACTTAAAGCAAGGATACGAAGAGTTAGAGGTCACAGTTTACTCACCACTTCTACAAAACACCGCTCGTAACCTTTTGCTTCTAAACAAACAGAAGCAGCAGCATCACGAAATTGAGGTAGACCTATTTTACACGTCTCTGTTGCTGGAAGCATTTATCAGGCTCCGTGTTTACATTGCCTCACGACCGGCTACACACCACACATTTGTTTAAAAGTTTAATAATTAAGTACTTTCCTCCCCTTGCTGGTGAAGTTCTCCTTTGATGCCCCTTGGTGTGCATAGATACCTAAGCTCCCACTTGAGTGCTAAGTTTCCGTCCCGGGAATCAGATCCTTTTCCACCAAATTGCGTCGCCGGATCTGCAATTCCTTCCTCATTGCAAATTAAATTTAATTAAGCAGTTTACTTAAAACGTATTCGATGTTTTGTGTGAAAAGCAAACTGATTTCCTTGTTTTCTTGAGTGGTAGATTTCATTAGAGAACTACCGAACACAATTAACTCAAAATCTATGGGGCTTCGAGCGCGCTTCCAATTTCTTTCCTCTGTGTTGCGAGCGGGAGGAGCGGGCTCTGCCAGGCTGAAACACCCGTTTAGTTCAAAAGGGGTCGAAAGAGAACGCTGGGTTCCAAAATTTATCCGGGAAATAAATTACAGTGCCAGTTATTTTCCTTATAAGAGCTTCTTGGCGTTCGTCTAAAAGTCGGACGAGTACCATCACGAAGCCGAATTTTAAGCGAATACACATATTTCTTCAGTAATAAAATTATGCAAAATTGGCTCTTTACTAGGGTTTTTGGTAGGATGTTCTTTGCATGCCTCGACTAATAGGTAGGGAAATGGCAGAAAAGAGCGCGGCAATTTACTGGGGTTTAACTTTTAATCCTTTCTGCAGATACTATTTTGGCAAGCAATCCCTACTGGAAGAAATTCGGTAACCCCCTCGATTTCACAGGAGCGACTATGCCATTTACACCACCCCTGTTTAGCCTCGGTACAGCTCTTGTCGCAGACCCCTCGCGTGGGCCGCCTCCCCAGCCCGGTACCACCTCCCGGGGCAGCGGTACCGCCGCCCCGCTTGGCTTTTGCCGGTGGCTTTTGCCGGTGGAACGGCGTGGGCGCCGGAGCGGGCAGGAGGCGGGCGGGGGAGCGGCGGCGGGGACAGCCGCGGGGCAGCGCTCCCCCGGCGGAGGGCAGCGCCGGCCGCTAGTGGGCGCTGTGGCCCCGTGCAAGCGCCGCGGCAGCCGCGGCGTGTCGGGCTCCGAGCGCGGCGTCGGGAGCGCCCGCGACCCCCCGGCGCCCTCCGCGCTTCCCGGGGGACCTGCGAGGCCGCGGGGAAAGCATCTCCAGCGCTGCCCGCAGGTAGCTCCCTCTGGCCAGAAAGTAATGATAGAATGAAATAAAAGGGCAAGGTGCCGTGTCATTGGGATACGTGGCGTCTGGGAACGAACTGTGTCCGAACCCCTTCCCCACGAAAATCTAGAGGGGAAGAAAGAGTCTCTGAGCAATCGCCAGAGAAAGGCGAGGGAATCCGCGGCCGGCCCCGGAGCCCCGCACTGCCCGCCGTTCTGCATCCCTCTGGAGGGTTCCGCATGTCCGACTCTTCTTTAATTCAGACGGCCCGTGACTAATTGCCGCGCAACCAGATAAACTTCGAAAACTCACAGAAGCCGTGGGAAGGGCCGGTGGGAAGCTAGCGCGGAAGCACCCCCAGGCCTCCATCCCAGCAAGGAACCCGCAGAAAGTTGTGCGCGGAGCTCCGCGCCGGTGGAAACACGGCCCGGCCCTTTCCCGCGCCGCGCCGCGGAGGTGGCCGCTGCCGCGCAGCGCCTGCAGCCGCGCTCCCCCGGGGGGCTGCGCTCGCAGCGGTGGGCAGGGTGAGAGGGAGCCCCGCGCCTCCCGGCCCTGCCGCTGATCCCGCTCTTTGAACGGCAGCGTACTTGGGAAACAGTTTTAGCGAAGGCTGGGGTTTAGTGCTTATTTCTTTTATTTTCTCCTGATTTCGCTCCATCTGGGCCTGCCGCGCCCCCCGCACAGCCCCGCTGTGAGTCAGAGCGAGCGGACTCTCCCCGCACGGCGGGCAGCGGCCGCCCGCAGCGCGGCGGGGCCGGGGGGTGTTACCTGCCGGCCCGCTCGGCCGGGCCCGGCGCGGCCCCGCCCGCCGCTCGGCGGTAAGTGACAGGCGCGGCGCCCAACCAGCGCGGCGGCCCGCCGGCGGCCCTATGAGCGGCGGCGGCGGGGCAGCGGGGCCGCGCTTATATGGCTACGGCAGCGCGCTGCCGCTGGCCGCGCTCCTGCGCCGGGGACTCGCAGCGTCGGCATCGGAGGTTGGAAGCGCTGCGCTGGGAACGACAGTGGCTGGCGCCGCTTCTCTTCCCTCGCTCCATTCCTTCTCCTCCGCGGTGGGTTGCGCTCGGCGCAAGTCCCGCGCCCGTCGTTCCTCTTGCTCAGTCAGCCGCCGCGGCGCGCACTGCAGGTCGCGCAACGGGAGAGGGACGATTTGACGCTGCGACCCCCCACCCCCCCGTTTTGGTTTATTTTATTTTTTATTTTTGTAATCATTATTGTCCGTCCCTGTTTCTTTCCTTGCTCCGCTCCGTGGTCTCTGCCGGCGACAAGGACAGCAGTGCCCCTCGGGGAAGCCGGAGCCCTGCGGATGCGCCTCCCCGGGACTGGGGGAGCTGACTCGGAGTGGATTTATTGACTCGCGGTTGCTTCCGAGCTGCCCGAAACAGCCCGAGCTGGTGCCCGTGCGGATTGCAAACTGCGGGGAGCAGTGAGAGACATACAGGAGGAGCCGCCCGCCGAAGCTGTGTCCTTTTCCCCCCGACCCTTTTATTTCTACCGCCACCCTTTATTTTACCTCTTTTTAATTTATTTTTTGTTTTACTCCTTTTCACGCGGGCCTTAGACACTGTGAACGCGTATGGCGCCCTGGATCCAAATGGGAGTTGGCAGTTTGAGTGGCATCTTCCAAGGCAGCCGGGAGACCCCCACTAAGAGGAAGGACTAAGGCGTTTGCTTTTTTTTTATTTTTTTTCTATTGCTGTTACTTCGGAGGTAGCTTGGATCTGACCTCACAGGAGATATTCCTACATGCGAGTGGCATACATGACTCAGTAGATCTGCTTGCAGTTCTCGCCAAGTGCATCGTCGACCCTCACTGATTTTTTTAAAATTTTTTAAATAATTCTTTTTTTCCTATCAATCATCCCGGCTGTTGGGATACCGGGCACCCACCCTGCTGTTGCTGCTCAGGTGCGTGGGAAGGCGCACGGCGGAGTTGGCGAGGCTCCGGGGAGGGACTCTGTGCCGCCTGCGACCATGGCAGCGCGGAGGCGAGATGCCTCCGCCTGGAAGTACTGCTGGGGAGCCGTGATGGTTTTATGCAGAACTGCACTGGCGCGGTCCATCGTTTTAGACCCCATATATTGGAATTCCTCTAACCCCAAGTAAGTTTCCATCCCGCTCCCGCCCGCCGTCTCCCCGGGGACCGGCGCTGTCCTCCGTGCGCGGGGGAGGGACGGGACGGTGCCGCAGGTCGGCCGCCGGCAGACACGGGGACGGGCGGAGTGCGCTGGCGGTGAGCGGCGGCGGCGGGGGCTCCGGCCTGGCCGGCAGCGGGAGCCGGCTCTTCCCGGGGCCGGTGGCTCGTGTGACGGCGGAGCGGCCCCGTCGCCCCCTGCCCCTGGCGGGAGGGAGGAGGGAGGACCGGGGAGTGGTGCGGCGGTAGCAGGATAAAATCTGCGGGCAAAGTCCGGGCTCGCCCGGGCTGGAACAGCGGAGGAGCCGGGCTGCGCTGAGTTGCCAGGAAAGGGTGATACTCTCCAACTTCTCCGTCTGCAGATGCAAACTCATCCCATTGACTCCAGCGAAGTTACATCTGCTTTTAACAGGGCTAAATTTGGTTGTGGAGTTGATGGTATCAAGGCACATGTCAGTGAGTAATGAACTAAGCATTACCCATCACACAACCATATAGTGTCATTCTTCATTAACAAACCCAAGCGAAAATGCACATGCGTTCCCAGGACCTCACTTTTAAAAGAGATGCGTTATCTTAAAAAAAAACCTTCTTTACTTAAACTCACAAAATTATTGCTGTTAGAAAGAGGAACTTTTTGAAAAGTGGGCTGTTCTAAAGAAAAGTCTCAGGCAGTGATGTAAAGCTACTTCTCTTTTGTCTCCTTGGATTTTTGACGTAGAAAATGGAAGTTGGCTTTGTTCACTTGTGAGAGCCTCTGAACTTTTGTGATTCGAATCACTAGTTTAGAGAACAAAAATCACGATAGGAAGAAGTAGGACTCTAATGAGTTAAGGGAATTTTAAAGCAGAAATGGGTTAAAATATTTTTTTTATATGCATGCTCTATCTTCAGTTATTTATGTTTAAAATTAAATCATATGCAATGTGTTAATTGAATTTAGCGTTTCCCATTAACTCCAGTAAGTACGTGTCTTGTTTTCCCGGGGGAGTTTGTAGAGGAAATGTTAGGTGGTGATGAGACAAGTATGAATGGAGTGTTTCCTGGATCAGGGATTAATCCTGCACAGGTGGCAGGATCTCTAGGACTTTGGTGAAGTTTCAAAGTTTGAATTAGGAGTAGCATCTCAAGTTTACCAAGTTACCTTGCCTTATAGTCATCATCTGCTGTGGCTTTCACTAAATGAAAAAATCACTATAGACTTCTGCCTGTATTATTTTTTTAATACTTGCTCTGTTTCTCTTTACCGAGAAGTTTCCTAATCTTTCTTAGAGGAAAAAAAAAAAAAATAAACTGGCAGGAGCGCGCTGGACTGCTCAATTCACAGTCTTTATTTGTAATATTGATTGACAAATACTTATTTTGTATATGCATCAGGTGGGAAGCCTGTTAAAATTTACCTCCAGTCACTGGCTCAGCGCTTGCATGATGTTGCACAGCTGAAGCCTTTCTTTGGCTTAAGAAAGGCACGGCGTCACTGGGGAGGATGAAGCGGCCGGGCCGGTTATAAAGCGGGCTTTATAAGGCTGTTTAGGCTCTCGAAAGGCAAAGGCTGAGAGCCGGGGTTGCATTGCAGGAGTGGGCCTGCTGTGCTGGTGGAAAACAGCCTTGGCTCGGCCTAGGAGGAAGGGGAATGCTTTTGCATGGCAGGCCTCGCTGGGTTTGTGCCTACAGAGGTCACTCTTCCAAAGCAGAAGAGCCGGCTGCTCGGGGCTCTCCGCTGCCAGCCCCAACCTGCTTTCGCTTCTTTTTTAACTTACCTTGATGGCTTTTATTAGCCATCAGTGAAACGAAAGCATCCGAGCAGCTGAATTCAGCCCATCTCACGGAGCCTGGGGATATGCTTCTTTTGTCAAACACGATTTGTGTTTCCATTTAGTTAATTCTAAACTGTTTGATTACAAAAAAGGTTTGAATGTTGTTAATGGTAGATCTAATGATAATATCTAATTACTTTTTCAACTTAAATGCACGCTTAAAAATAGGTTGTGTTGCTGATGTAATTGAATTTTCTTGAGTGATTCATTGAGGCTTAATCACCACAGTGAAGAAGTACACTATTAAAATTAGTCTTTTCAATTGCTGGGGCTAGTGATTTATAGGCCTCTTGGAGGCCTGGAGTTAGAGGAGGCTTGCAAATGCATTCCTGACACTGCTGCTGGTGAGGCAGCTCTACCTCTCCCAGCAGAATTTCTTACTAATTCTTCTCACACTTGTTTGCCTGAAGGATCCCGAATAATTTCTCCTTAGAGAAGGTTGTCCTCACTCTGGATTCAAGCTGATTGTTAGCTTGGGAAGTGAAGCTGTTGAATAGATCTTGGCATGGTATAATAATAAAGCTCCTTTCTAGATTTGAAATAATAACTGTCTTTGATGCTGGTTAATTTATTCAGGGAAGCTGTGCATTTAACTCTATTGAATGTCTCAAGGCAAAAATCTGCTGAACAGGTAGGCAGTTAAAATGGGAGAAGTTGCTAGGTTAATATAAAGTATGAAATAATGAATTTTAGGTTAAGGTGAGCATGTAAACTGAAAGGGAGCGTTTTGCACTGAAGTCTAGGGGTTATAATTTCTAGCAGGTGGCTGGAATGGAGAGCATGCAGTAGCTGTTGGAACACAGATCTCCCCTCCCTGGTCCCCCCTTATCTTTTTAGAAATCTGCTTTATTGCCTTGACCAAATAATGAGATTGAAGTGACCTCCATAAAATAATTATACCTGTGATTATATTGCTTCGTTGTTTTGGATGGTCTTGGCATACTTTAAAGACTTATCTGAAGAACTTTTAGATCATCTGATCCTGAAAACACAGAGGAAAAATAACTATAGGTTTAACTCCTGTTGACACCTTTTAGTGGGAGAATTTCTGCCTGTGATGTTTCTGCCAAGACAAGAAATGTATGCAGATAGCATGGATTACCTCAGTTTCGCCTCACAAGGGCTCTGCACTGCCTTTCACATGCAGGACCAGAATAATGTTATGGGGTGCCTTTCAGTGAAGCAGTAGAGAAATCTCATTCAAAAAAGCATCACTTATGTCTAATCGTCACTCTTTCCCTGTGTGCTATGGGCCAGCGATCAAGGCGGGTCTCCTTAGTGACATGTGGAAGGTTATCCTCATAAGTGGTGCCTTTGACACTGATTAAGTTCGATTATATAGCTGTTTTTCTCTCCCTCTGATAACCAGTTATATATGGGATATTTCACAGCTTGCCTCTGAATGAATGCTAACATGTCAGAAACTGATAAAATAAACTACAATTGATGACCCTGCTAAATGTTCTATTCAGTAGTGTATAGACTAGTCTGCTTCTCATTGTATCTGAAATTCTTATTTTTGTAGGTAAACAAATGCACATTCACTACCGATTGAATAGCCCCTTGAACTATGCTCTGCAGTTTGCATTTGGGTTAATCTTGTCGGTTTTAATACAGAGGGAAAAAAAGGAGAAAGCACCAGGGGTGGAATTGTTAGTGCTTTCACATCCACATTCCTCACATTTTGTCAGGATGATAAACTGTAGGTAATGGACAGCCCTTGTTTCACAGGACAGGCAAGCCAGCCAGAGCACAAAGAGCTTGCTAAAACGATATCACACAACATGTTTGGGAGGCTCTCAGTTAGACAGGAATTTATTTGGGAGTCCTGTGCTATGAGACTACACTTTCTAACCTATGCAATTACAGCTTCAAGCTGAAGAAACAGGAGTGGAAGGTTAAAATTGTTTAAACACATGCTCCTAAATTGTACCCAAAACAGAGCTGTTGACACTTGGCGTGCTAATAGATGGAGCAAGTGGTGGCTCCCAGTCAGTCCATTTGATAGTTCTGGCATTTGTAGCCAGGTCTCTGAAGCACAGGTGAATTAGCAAAATGATTTCAGAATAAACTGAAGGCCGATTTCTTGAGCTGGTTATTTTCCCCAGCCTTTCATAGGTAGAATATAATTGCTATATTATTTATAGTAATTATGTTAAAGCATGTTATCTGTAAGCTGTGCTACGTTATTTCACTTGGTTTAATGAAGTAATTGCCTTTAGAAAGGCTGTGACTAAAAGTCATGCTAAAATCACTTAAGTTCTCCCTCTTCCCACACATGAGAATGCCTTCCTCTGGGTTTTTTTTTCCTTCTCTTTTTTTTTTTTTTTTTTTTTTTTTTTTTTTTTTCCCCTTCCCTCTTACGTGTTTTATTGTAAGGAGATCACATTGCTTGAGGTGTGACACTCTGGATCCTCTCAAATTCGGCCAAGGTTGCTGGCCTGGGAAATGAGGAGCTGAGGTGGCTGCTCTGGCACGCTGGCATAGACAAGGCCTTTCAGCCTGCGCAGCAGCCACAGGCAGGCCTCCTTTGGGGACCTTTTTTCCTTTATGATCTGGTCTTCATGCATCGTGCAAACCTGCAGTACTTGAAATTGCTTGTTGCAAATGAGAAGAAAGTGTTCTTCTGAGAAAAAAAAATAGTGATTAAAATGTTATTTATGTGTGCCTAATGTCTGTCTGCCTTGGCTTCTGACATAAAGAAACCTGTTTTTCTGGTCATTTATCATACATCTACATGGATTTGCTTATGAGATCATTCTTTGTGAGGCGTTGTGGAAACTTACATAGGAATGTTAAACTGCTTGAAATATTTTGATTAAAATACCGAGTGACACAGTACGTGGACTTTTAACTAACACACTGTCTTGAAGAAGGGGAAGTTTTTGTGGGGGGGTTGGGAAGGGAGCAGCAAGGGAGAAGAGTTTGTGGAGGAGTTGCATGAAAAAGCAGAGGAAGGGAGGATGGCAAATGGACAGTGTTAGTAGGGCTTGGAAAAATCTCCTGTGGCTTCATTGTCTCCTTAAAGCCAGAGAGCACAAAGACAAATGCAGTTCAGCCTTTCTCCCATGATGGAAAATGTAAACCGTTGACACAGCTCCCATGTTTAACTTGTTTAATTCTCATTTTAAATTCAGTACTATACCAGCCGTGTGAACTCTGAAGATTTCTTTAGTAATCCATTTTGTAGTTCCGAATCAAAAACAAAGTGAAAAGGTCTGACACAATTTGCTTTTATTTTTAGGCAAATCAACCCTGGTCATAGTTAATAAGGGGATTACAACCCAGACTAGGTCTTTACAGATGTAATGTAAATCAAGGGCAGAGTATAAAGAAACTGATCCCTTTTGATTGAAGTATGGTAAAAAGGCATAGAGAAACTAGCAGCAGTAATCTGATTGTATGGCAATAAAACCACCATTTTCTGTCTTTCAGATAAAAATAATGTGGTAAATCCATGCAGTTCATAAGATGTAAAGGCAGATAAAGGGTGATGCCATGGCAACATATAGATTAGCTTGATGTTAGAAATGACACATCTCTGAAAGGGGTGTTATAAACTAAGGGCCTTGCTCCGGGCTGTAAGGTATTATGTGAAAACCGCACAAAACTTGGGGGCCGGGATTAGGAACTATGAAAGGCCTACTTGTGGCTTGGGGTGGTTGGAGCAGTGAAGAAAAGCTGCTCAGTTCTTGCTCATTGGTGGTGTATAATATGGTAAAGATAGATTTCATTTACTGCTTTTTGCCGAGATGGGGGCCGATTAAAGCTTGAGGTGGCTGCAGTTGTGAGGTGTGGAAGATTCTTATTTTTAACTCCTGCCCTAGCAGCAGCCTTTCTGAAGAATTGGCTGCACTTGGGATTTGTTGTCTTAATCTATTTGGGCTTCGGGCAGGAGCATACTGGCAAGGCACACAGAACAGAGGGGAGAGCTGGTATTGGGGTTATCTGGAAGGAAAACAGAGAGCTTTTTATTTCAGCTGTGTTTCTGTTTGTGGTCTCCATCTCACACTCCATGGGAGCAGCAAAGATAAACATACTGCATTGTCTGTGCCTAGGCCAGGTGATACTTTAGCATCTCTTGTGTTTCCTATCCTGCAAAAATATAAAAGAAAAAAAAAACCCTGAAAAACCAAAAACCGAACAACCACAAACAAACCAGCATCCATTCCTATTTACCAGTCAAGCTGTAGATAACCAAATGTTTCTGGCTCTGTCTCTAGGTGGTGTTTATTTCCGAAAGGCTGGCTGAAATCTAGAAATGAATGAGATAAGCATCTGCCTCCCCCCCCTTCCCCTCCTCCCCAGCCAACTTACAATCACTGGGATGAGTAGTTTGCTGTCAGCCCCTTGAGTTTAGCCGGCAGACAATATAGCTATTGTTTAATCATTTATTTTAAGTGATCTGCAGCTGTAAAGGTAGTGATATACCTCTCCTAGTGCAGCTATTTGGATGTGGTTTTTCTTGCTTTTTCTCTTAAAGAGCCTTTAAATAGTTAATACTTGCTTTTCTACCCAACTGACAACCCTCAACGCCCACAACTTAAAGTCAGCATTACATTGCAAATCAGGGGTACGATTCAAATGAGAAATATCTACTTTATTGCCGTTCATTTGTCTGCGAAGAGGGGAGAAGAAAGCACTCTGCATTTGTTAAGCGCAGTCTAGACACAAGGGGAAAAAACACCGAAGCCTACAATAACAGTTGTGTCTTTCTTTACTGGGAAGGAGCCTGGGATGAGCTCGGCAAAATGGAATTCATGCTGTTTGTTTGGCAGTGGCTTGGACACTTTTAAAGTGGATTTGGTTTGGGGTTTTTTTTTTCTTTGTTTGATTATTCCAGGGTTTTTTTATATGAAGATGTTAATTACATGCTTGACTTTATCATTCTTACCCTATCCAATAGTATGCTGGAAATCTTCACGATTCTGACTGAAAAGGGGACTCCAGACCCCAAACTGTCAAGCTGCTGATGTGATTTAACAAATGAAAAATTAACAAGTGCATATAGGGAGCTGAACGGATTGGCAGAATTCACAGGACCTGAAGTGCTCAGATGGGTTTCCTGTGTTGAAACTTAACCTTCACAAATCTATAGCAAAAGATCCAATTCATTTGCTGAAATTCTCCACAGCACAGGGGCAACCTCATCTAATTTACAGGCCGGTCACATTCAAGCACCTTGCATTCTGCATTTGACAATGATTGCTAATGGGCCATTCAACTAAAGTATTTGCTTGTTAACAGGGAACAGAGCATGATAAATGTCCAGCAAGCTTGCAGCCTCCTTCAGCTTTTCAAATGCAGACTGGTGCATATTTATGGCAGGCAAATGACAAAGGGGGAAGCTGAATTACTCTGGCCTTATGCTTTCTGTTCGAACAAGGGTTAAAGTAATTAAAGAAATAATGCAAAAACCGATGTCCTTTGTTTGCCCACCATTATCCAAAGTTTAGCTTTCGAACCTGCCTGTCATGTCACATTTCAGAAATGTCCCAGATAAGGCAGGACAGGTTTGGCAGGGCACAGAGAGAGATGGAGAATCATCTACGAAGAGCATCCTGGACAGTGGACCCCAGCTCTCCCTGCATCCAGAGTCTTTCCCCTCCAGGTCCCCCTCACCTTAAGGAGTTTTCACTGATAGAAGCTCGAAGGTGTATTTAAAACAGAGATTTTTTTCAGTTTTCACTCCTGTTCCCTAAACGGGGGGAAAAAAACCCCAACACTGAAGCGTGGACAGGCTTTGAGAAAACACGTACATTGAGCTCAGTATGTTTCTGGAAGCCAGGTATGAAAACAAAATGGCAGAACAAAAACCAGTTTTGCATTGCTCCTCCACCCCCAGATAGACTTAAGACCCAAAAAAGATAAAACATGCGCACAGAAATCTCCTAAACTTGAAGTGTCTTCAGTGTAATTTTGAATTATCTGCGTTGGGTTTTTTTTTTTTTTTTATCATTTTTGTCCCTGTAAATTCAGGTTTTATCTTAGCATATCTAGTGGTCGTTCAACTTCATGAAAATGCCTCCAGTGACTTCAGTGAGTACTGCAAGTCCTGCAAGCCTGAAAGGGTTTCACATTATAATTATTTTTCATTATAGGCAAAATTTAAACTTTCTTGTTATGAAAAAATTCTTTAATTTTACTCCAGGAAAGAGAATGTACAGATGATTTTTTTTTCTGTTAGCTGTGATGCAGAGAACTTTCCTTTGATGTGATTATATACATTGTCAAAGACAGCAAATAAGGGCAGGACCTCTATCTTTTTTGGCAATCCTGGTCAGCCAACACCCAGTGTTTATTGAGGTATCAGCATGATAATTATAATGCAGCTGATTTAAACTTTGATGTAATAGTCTATGCTTTCTTCTGGTTTTAAACATAAGTTCCAAGCCAAAAAAGATAAAGATTGGTAGAGGATTGTGTTGCTAGGTGAATCGTTCCTGATGTATGACATATACATAAGATGGGTTTCCTACCTGTAGTGTTCTTTTAAAAATGTCTCATGGGTGATGACTAAAATAGAATTTACAAAACTTTGTTTGGTAGGATCAGAGCTTTGTATGCTTTAAAGAAAAGTCAAGTTTTACATGTGTCAACGGAAAACAAGAAATTATTTGGCTTGTTTTACACAGCAGGATAGGTTAGATAGTGAAATTATGTTAGGCTGAAAAATTTGTGATGCTGCAAATTGCTTCTCACTGTTTTCTTAGCTTCTGTTTGAATAGGGCTTTCATTTATATACCCAAACCAGAGAACAGCAATGGGGAAGGTGAATGCTGCACTGTAAAGAGAAGTGTGTTTTAAAGCTAAAAAGAGTGACTTGAAATTTTATTTTCATTATTATTATTATTGTTAGTTAAAACCCACTCTCACTTGAATGCTGTTTTATTTTGGATTGGGAGTTCTGCCAGACTCCAGCCTGTCAGAGCTAAGAAGACTCAAATCGAGTCCAGGCCTATTTCTGCAGCAAACGGGAATCCTGGCTCCTTGCCTGCAGATTCATTCAGGAAGACCCATCTGGCTTTTGATGTTCTCCAAGTTTGAAGCAGTTTGTTTAAGGAACCTATGCAGTGAGCACTGGTGGAAGCACACATAACTGCGCTTCTTCTGACTCCTCGTCAGCGGTGCATCGTTTCACAGTTTCATTTTTGCTTGGTGCTTGCCATCTGCTTACCTACTGCCTGAGCAGCAGTTGGTTTCTATACCTGACTAGATGAAAGTGTAAATTTGGAGTTGGGAACATCTTGACTCCTTTTGAGGATTTGCAGTCCCATAGCATTCTCTGTCCACACTTCAGTTGCTTTCCTCATGTTTAATTAATTTCAGTTTAGTTCAAAAGCTGGCAGCTTAATCACTGCACAGCACTTTACCTTCAGGTTTTTGGGGGGTTTCTTTTTCCAGGGTGTTTTTCTGAGCTGAACAGATTAGCTGAACAGGGAAAGTCACACTGGCATACAGATTACTTCACTGCTTGAAAAAAAGAATTAAAAAGGTGTAATCATTCTTTGTATCAGACAGTTTTCAGGCACCTTTCAAAGAAAACCAAAAGCCACATATTAGATTTGTAGCGTATTGTAGTCTTCCATTCTGTGGATCAGTGTGTGACAGACACCAAGGCAAGCAGGACTGCACTGTGCTCCTACAGCCTGACTTGGGAAGCTGTCCTTATTCAGAAAAGCTCATGACGAGCATGTGCTGAATGCTTAATATTTTTGCTGAAGCAGGACGAATTAAGCATGAGCTGTCTTGAACCAAGGCCAGTGTAAGAGGTTTTTTGGGGTTGGACAAATACAGATCTCTCCAAAGCTTTGTTGCCTTTATTAAAATCAGAAAGTGATGTCAGAAGCTACATCCCTGTCTGCATTTGGAAAGAGATATATAGCTTGCCAGTAGTCAGTGTGTCCCTTGTGCCAGCTGGGAGGTCAAGCACGTCTATCGGCTGTGCCTCTGGAGTGTGGCTGCGCAGGTAGCCCTGCTTCAACTGAGTTTTCTGCACACTTTTTATCTCACTGTTTGGTGTAATGCCAAACTGATCACTGAGAGAGACCTGAGAGTCCAGGTTTCCCCCTGCACGAGAGGGGTGCACTGGCTGAGCCTCCCTGCAGTAGAGGCAGGGCAGTGGGCTAAAACTGAGTGGCTGGATCTCCTGTTAGCCCCAGCTTTCTGCTGAACCCCTCCAGTGGACTCTTCTATCTGGGGCAGGATTGTCAGTTGTGTCAAATGCACAATTTTGATGTTTACAGAATTTTTTAAAGTACTCTGTTGTCAGTTTGTTGTCAATTTTTTAAAGTACTCTGAGCCTTCATTTCAGAGGCTCAGATGTAGTGGGCCAAAATCTTATTTCTTTGTAGGTCAGATATTACTAGTGCCTTGAAGGTGGCTGTGGCCACCTGGTTTTATTCTGCTTCTGCACGTCAGTCAAACCTTGGAAAAATTGGTACTTGATGTAGGAACATAGGATCTTTGTGCTTGCAAGTGAATCTTTGGTTTAATGTAAGAAGCAAGTGCAGACTGATTATAGGTCTCCCATTTGGATTTATGCTCAAGGCCATTTTCTCCTTGGCATAAAAATGATTTGCCAAAAAAGGATTGTTTGTTACACAATTCTGCTACTGATTTGGCATAACTTTTCCTGAAAGTTGTGAGTTAACAATTTGTTCTACTTCCAGTGTTTACTTATTCAGGCAAATGGTATGCAATAATACATTTTTTAACAACTGCAAAGTAGATGAAATTCTGTCTTTGAATTGGAGATACAATCACCGATTATTAATGTCTCATCAACTAACAAGACAGTCCCCGCCCTCTTTTATAGACTTTGCTTGGAGCATGTCTTGAAACAAGACTGTACAGGTGTGAGCAAACTGTAGTTAAGAGAAGGAAGACTGCAAACTTTGGTTGGCATCCTTATATTGTGGCTGACATAAAAAGTTTGTTTTTCTAACAGGAATGGTAGAGAAGAGCACAGAATAGCACAGCAATAGAACAATCTGGTTTGCACTTTTCAAAAAGTAGTTCTTTGGCAAATGCCAGCTGCTCTCTGTTAGCTTTCTAAAAGCAAAGGCTTTAGTGACTTGTGTAAGAAACACACATGGTTTGGTTTGACTTTCTGTTCCATGCTAACTACTGCTCTGTGTCATTTCCATAAAGTGCCATCTCTTGGGTTTGGCACACCCTGCCCCTGTGAGCACAAGTCAAGTTGAGCAGTGGTTTTGTGTTGAGCTGAATTCATGGCACAGATTTTTTTTATTATTTCTTTTTTGTTGTTGTTGGTTTTGGGTTTTTTCCCCCCAAAATTCAAACCATATAAATCCCTGATTATCTTTGCCATTAGAGCAAAGAGCTACTTTAATATTCCCAGTAGCATATTTTGAACAACAATTCTTTAATTAAAACAACATTGGTCTCTTCCTGTGTTTCATGGCTAGCAAATGAGAGAAAACACCAGTGTTAATATCAAAGGGAGTCAGTTTTCATTACAGTAATGGTTCAATTGTGCAATGCTGTAGGCACTGAAATTTAATATTATTGTGACTTGTATTGTAATTGTAGGATGACAGAGGAAAATGGATTAAGTTTAAATGTAAGTGTACACAGCAGCACATGGACTTTTTCAATTGGAAGCCGAGGGTTGGTGCAGGATGGGCCCCCCTCTGGCTTTGTCATAATGAATTAGTATTTTGTAAATAACTGGCCACTAGACTATAGATTTATTACCTTTTGCAGATCTGTGTGGACACACACAGACATACATCGATTCTGTAGTGACTGTAATTGCAGTGCAGAGTTGCAGAACGGGTTTATGCCTTTAGGCTTGCAGGGTATTTGAATGTCTAGGCTTCTTGTCTTCACCTTTCATGGAAATATTCTTGCCTGCCAGTTTGTGAAGTTTTGTTCTGAAGGATACACCCATCCTTTTAGTTCAGGCATTGCTAACATATGCATGGCCTCAGAGTCGAAAGCCCTTTGTCATCCTGATGAATAAACCGAATTCAAGTTGCAGATGATCTTTGCTTTAGAAAATTATGCTAGAGACAACAAGTGTTAATGAGCAATATCCCCCTCTTTTCCAGTCACCCATAAACATTCAGATTGCAATGGAAGACAGCAATTTAAACCATCCATTACTGATCTCTTCCTGCAAGATTAAGGACAACGAAAGCTAAATGTTTCATTTGTTTGCAGTGTAGGCAAGTGGAAGATGTCCCTAAAGCAATGCCTGAGAGTGTATTAGTGACTAAACATGATGCCCTGTAGTTTTAGCCCATATCTTCACACTCTTCCTCAGATGTATGCTCACACTGAAACCTGTTCTAATGTTAAAGTGCAAAAGGGGGCAGTAAAGTGCTATCAAAAAAAATGTTTATTTTTATGGGTACTTTTGTGGCAAAAGTTGCATTTCTCAATAGGCTTATAATTGCCATATTAAAGTAATGATCACAAGAATATCTTCTGTTTGAAAGGCTTACAGACGTTGCCAAAGTGTATCATCAAGTCTTGTGGAAGTAGTGTTTGTCCTGTGTATTTCCATATACTTCTGTCCTTAAACAGAGCCCTGAAACATGCTACCTATTTGGAAAGAATCAAAGGCAGGAAACTTTCTTCAGATATATTTAGGACCTAGCTATATGAAGCACTTCTGAAAGAATTCCAGCTTTGCTAATCATCTCTGATTCTCATGTTGTGCATTACTTAGTGCCACGTTTCTGGAGAAAGCAAAATGAAAAGAATGCTGAGGCTAGGGGTTTCTGCTTGAAGTACTGAAGTGTGTAGTGGTGGCATGGGTCAAGAGTTGGGCTCTCATCCAGACCCGCATGCATCATTTGTCAAGAGGTAACTAGAAAGAGCAACTAATTACAATGCACCTACTGAGTGTTTTTTCTTTCAGAAATTTCTCAGAGTAAGCCATTTATACAGACTGGCTGCTGCTTTCCACTGCAGCCACTTGCAGTTTTTTAACTCTACACAGAAAGCACATTTCTAATGAAATGAAATGAAACAAGAAGGAGCATGTGCCTGTGTGTTTCCGTGCTTTTGTATGAGAGCAAGTGAGCAATGATTCCATTTGCTGAAGCTGACTAAGTCCAGCACTGTTGTGAGGTTCATATTTCTGTAAATGCTGATGAAATGTTAATATAATACACTTTAAAATAGAACATTGGTCATACTCAACCTTTTTTTTTTTTTTGCTCCTTACTTAAAAGACTGTCATGAAGCACATTAGTGGTTCTTTTGTGGTAACAGGAATTGATTTAGTAAATGGATCAGAATTCTCTGGTGCTTTAAGTACTTTAAGCAGAGCAGTAATGGCTTTCTGCATTAATACAAAAAGTTAATTGCTATTAATAGTCCCTTATGTGGAGGTCATATATGAAAACTGAATATAAAATCTATATATTTTTTTAAATCCATAGATTTAGTAAAGGATTGGATTGCGTGTCTTTGCAACATTTCAGGCCTTGCCCTTGTGGCAAATGTTCTGAGCCAGGTTTCACATTCTTGTGCAAAAAACCCATTGCACAGGAAAAGACAAATAAGTGTTTGCTCTCGTAAGTTTTTTAAGGCAAGGAAAACATGACTGACTTTTACATGGGGAACCACAAGTATTTATTTTTGCACTCTGGATTTAGTAGGGATGGAGGGGTAAAACACTAGCTGGTTTGAATGTTTTACTTATGTATGTGGATTTTTTTGCTTTTTTTCCTGTGTGTGAGAGCCAAAGCAGCAAGGGAAAGGGCAACTTTCCAGCAAAGCTGAGCCACCTCTGGCGCGCGGAGATGGCATCCCTTTGGAGCAGATACGCTGCCTAACAGCAAAACCCTTCTGGCAGCTGCTCACCAGGTGGCTGAAGGCAGGATGGAGGGCTGGGGAAAGGGGGCTCTTGGTGCCCCGTGTTTGTGGTCACTCCAAGATGCCATGATCCCAGCCTGAGATGACATGATTCCCTGGAGAGGGACTGCACAGTGACCTGCCTCTGCTGCAGCCCAGGGCTGGGGTAGCCGTGAAGGGGAGTCTGCGGCCTTTGCTTTGGCTTGCTTACTTTGTATGAAGAACGAGATCACATCTGTAACCTCACACATCACAGCTTCTAAGGAAGCAGATTTTCTCCTTGAGTGTCTCCAATAAGATGTGCTGGGTTGCAGGTGACCTTCCACATACGTGAAGGGTGAAAGGGGTACGTTTTTGCAAAATATCACCTCGTGGCTGCAGGGTTTGTGCTCTCTCAAGTGCAAGGCACCTTTAGACTTGGGATGATTCTAAGCTGAGTGGAATGAAAAAGTGTCTGTATTTCTGCAAGAGCGCTAGTCATAAGAGTTATTTGTTGAAGGAAGCTTGTGACAGATCCAGGAGACCAGCTAGGGCATTTTCTGATGTGTTTGAAGATGAATGGTGTCTGTGGGTATCTCTGTACAGTAGAAGCTCTGTGCCTTTAGAACTGTGATGTGATGGTACAATTTGACTGTCAAATCCAGCAGGTCCATGCAAAAGAATATTTCCTTTGGAGAGAAGCATATGCACTCTAAGCCCATCCTTGGTTTACACGTATTAGAAATCCCTTGTATTTTAAATGCTTTCCTCTAGTGTTTTGCTATAGGTAGTGCAATGAATGGATAAATGAAAATTTAAATTTAAATGAAAATTTAAATTAAAATTTCATACATGTTCCTTATTCCTTGTCCACTAAAAATTTTGATAAAATATAATAATGCTACAGAATCATTCTTGTGTTAGCTATTAAGATTTCACTTGCAAACATACTGCATCGTTTTGACCTACTGAAGTAAATGGAAGTCCTGAAACTGATGTAAGAATAGGTCCAGAAAAAGGCACCAAGACCAGTGCCCATTTGCATGGCTATTTGTGGCACATGAAATGGTGGCACCACTGACATGTTGTGTCCAGCGTTGTGATTAAAACAATATAAAACCTTTACCATTCCCTTTTTCAGCGCACTGCAAGCATTTGGCCCAGGTAGTCTGAAAGGAGATGGGCTCTTTTAGAGGTGAGGAAGAGTGAGGAGAATAAGGTACCCCAAATCCACGAATGGAGATCAGCTATGGTTTCAGGGAACTGTTTCAAAGCAGTTATGAGTTTGCTGTGGGTTTATTTCAGGGGAGCCTGAACATAGGTTTTTCCCTTACAGTAGAAGTGAGAAATACAGGACTTGCTGCTTTACCAACTCATGTTATAATATTTCTTAATTTGGCTTTGTATAATGTGGTACTTGCCATTAAAGATCTTAAGGGATGAGCGTGAATATATTTGTTTATTTATTTGTTTGAATTCCTTTTAGTTGCTAGCCTGCAAGTCCCATTAACGCCAGCAGCTATTCCTTACATAAATTGTTTCATTAACTGTGTGGAAAAATGTTACATATAAATAAAGGTTAGCAGATTAAACTTCTTCAATTTTATTTAAATTCAAAAACATCCCTGTTTAGCATGTTGTGTAAAACTTTCCTGTAGTATTAAAATGATTTAATAAGACTGCACTGGTAAAGAAAAGTAGCTTCCAAAACTCACTTAAAAGAATTCTAATAATACGAAATGCTATGCATTTTTTGCTCTCAAAGTTTCATTTACTAGTCTGTGTATAAAGCCAGTCTGTCATCTTGCTGTGTCACACTAGGGTATTTTTTCTTGCAAAGATTTTGCAGAAGCGTAGTGCCTTTTTTCCTCATAAAATTATGTACCCATTTTAAGGCAGACTCCACATTAATCTTTTTTTGATGAAGCTTGTTTTTCTGTCTGTCCACAGCAGTTACTGATCATGTTCTCATTGAATTCATGTTCACTTAATCTATTTAAAGTCGAGAGAGATGAGTCCTATAAAATCACTGCTTCTGCACAAAAAGCATTTACAGCCAGGTGTATACCTTATATGCACGTGCATATTTTTGTACATGGTATTGAATATGACAAAAACTAACATGAAAGTTTTGTGTAGAGCTTTTGCAGAGAGCTCTGATCTTTGTTTTCGGATTTTATGCAATGCAGTGTTTATGGGAAACAGGAAATTGTTTTTCTGCTACTTCACTGAAATCACTAGCCTTTTCCTGAAAATTCTCTTTGCTTGCATCAAGCTGGTAAGACTTTTGCCTTGCTTAAATATCTCTCCGGTGGACTAAGTGATATTTGAAATATGAATGTTGTTGTTTTCTCAAAAGTCAGATGATTAATACATATACTAATTAAAAAACATTCTTTAGACAGTAAGGACTTGATGTGGAATGTAATTCTGTATTCTGTTTCAGTTTGCAGTTTTATAAGTAACGGACTAACATACTGTGTTATTAGTATTCATGATATTTCCTTAATAAACTTTTCAATGAATAACTTTAGAGTCAGGCTCATAGTTAAAACTTCATAAAGTTAAGTGGGTAGGATTCCCCAACAGTAGGTTTCAGGCTGCATTTTAAGAAGCGTCTTGATTGTTCACATTTTTAGGATTATTTTTGTGACATTAATTTAAAGCTAACTGCCTACACCAATTAGTTCGGGTAAGTTATTAAAGCACAGAAATTTGGCACTGCCTCTCCAGTTAAATATACAAGCCTTGCATCAAGTACTAACATGCTTTCTAAAATCATATTTATTTTATAATTACTAGAATATAGTTAAAGCTAAGTGTGCATGTATATATTTATAGTATATGTGCATATATGTATGTGTCTAGTTTCACAAGTTGGAAAAACCCGACAAAATATAGGATTACATCACTCAATACTAATTAACAAAATCTCTTAAGAATTTATTTCTCTAAGAATTTTTTCTGCAGGTAATTTTACAATTTCAGAATTTTCTGAAATTTTCTTATACTAAGAAATGATAGAATATTCTCAATGAATGAGTGTGGGCAGGTTAAGTTCTACTTTTTTTTGAGAGAGAGTTTCCTATTATGAGGTTAGGCAAGTTTGAGTGGTTATCATTAAGCAAAATTCCTTTGTAATTAATATGGTTGAATGTGCTAAGTTTCTCTAAACAATAAGTCAATTCTTAAGAAATTCTTGGGAAACTAATATACTTTTTAAAAAATATATATAAAATTTCACAATCAAATTTAACTTAGTGAGGACTTTGACAAGTAAGGCTGCATTATTACCAGAAACTGCTGCTGAGACTCAAGTGTGGTAGATAAAATCATTGAAGTGTTGGTGTGAGCAGGGAATGAACCACTCTGTTCCCAATTTCTTTTTGTGTCGCTGTGGCTTTATGGTCAAGTGCAATAATTACTTTAAAAAAGGTTTGGGATCTCTGCAAGGTGGTGTTATTTGATGAGCTGCATGACTAGTTGGACATGTGGGAGGGATTCACATCCATGGGCTTTTGCACAGATGTCAAATGTCGCCCACAATGCACCAGTTTAGGGCTGACAGTAAAAATGCCATCTGTATTGAAAAGTGCCAGACAGAAAGTGCATGAATTTCATCATACAGCTTATATGGTACTTAATATACTTTTCTGTGCTTTCTCACAGCAGGCACCAGGATTATTTATTGTGAGCAGGATTTTTCAAATGCTCCAAGAGTCTCTCTGTATCTGACTGCTGACAGAAATGAGTTGGGAAGCTTCCTAAGCTTTTCTCTTAAGTTTTTGTTGGGGTCCAGGGGCCTGTGTTGGTATTTAAGTTCTGCAGTAAATCATACTTAGAGCTGAAATGCAGAAAGTTAGAAGCTTTTTATAGAAAGCAGTGGTTCCAGTGCTGGCACTGTCCTGACTACTTGGAGAGCATGTCACTGTCCCAAAGCCATCATTGAAATAACAGCCTCTACAGGATCAGTCCCAGAATTATGGAAACACCTTGCTTCATCTTTATTATAGCTCTGTTTTGACGTGGGAAAAAAATGAAGGCACATTTTGATCAGACTTTTAAAGCCATTTTGTTAATTTTTATAGACACCATCCTGCAAACATTTCATCAGCCTTGATGCTACTTTGGAATACTTAAAGACAACATCAACACTTGCTGATGTTGAAGAAATGAAGACTCAGGATCAATCCTGATACTTTTTAACCTCCACCAAGGCTGAATGTACATTGTCCTTTCTTTTTTCTTTTTTTTTTTTTTTTTCCCATAGAAGGTCTTCAAAAATAGGATCATAAAACAGTAGTCTTAATCCTTCTGACATTTCATAAATAGCTTCAGAAAATGCTTAGTACCCAGCAAATGATTTATTTAAAGTCTTTATAAAAAGTACAGTAGCAAAAGTACTACACAAATGCAGGGATAATAATCATGCCTACGACTAATCAGCCACTGTAAGTTTTGTGGTTGAACTGAAATGCATGAGGTGAAACTTCTTTATTAACTCCATCCATATTTGGGCTTTGTTGTTGTAAGAAAATAAGGAAAGTAAATTGGAAAAATATCTCTCCCAGCAAAGGTCATGATCAAAACTGCAAAGTGTGGAAAAATTTCAATACAATCAAATTCTCAGATTAATCCTTGCATTTTAAGCCTTTTTTCTTCCCTAATCCCATCAGTGTTAGATCCTGCAAGTTCAGACACTCAAGTAGAAGGAGATTTACTGAGTTTAGTTCTAAAACTGTACAGACTTCAGAGTCATAGCAAGAATATTCCCTGCCATAAAGTCTAACAAGTGCATTCATTTAAAGCTCTTGTAAAATGTAGTTTTAACTGTCTGTTGGGGACAGTTCTGTCCTCTACCTTTTATGGGACAATTCCTGGCTGAAACTAAGGCTCACAAGTGCACCCTCTTTCCTGTAGATGTTTCTGAGGATTGCCTGGCATACCATCTCTCAACCCATCCTGTTTGTGCCCAGAGTTTGAATGGAGAACATACACTGTGGCTGCTACATGTATACACACAAAGTCTAAAATTAGCATCAGTGTCTTTCGGTTCTTAGGGCAGATTTTAGGTTATATTATTGATAATGATGGACAGGTACATTTATCTAACCTTAAGAATTTCATATTTTTTATGTATGGGAATCTAACTTGATTAACTTACAAGCAAAGATTCAGTCCTTTGAAATCTCAGGTTTCCTATTACACAGTCCTGTTATGTGAAGAAGAATAGCTGGCAAGAAGAAGTATTTGCAGCAGTGGGATCATACAGTGACCAGCCTTTGTCCTGGCCCACAGATGGGGGTATGTGAGTGATTGTCATCTTCCTGATGCAGCAGTGCTGCACAGGAGCAAAGCTAAAATGGGGCTGTGGTCAGACAAGGTGGTAAAATGAGTCACGGGTGACGCAGGTCGGCTTGGAAACTCTGTCCCTTTGCTTTTGCCTGGTCAGAGTTGATCCCTGAGGAGAGCCAAAATCTGAGTACATGCCGCTCCCTTGGGAATTTGCTGGCTGGGATCCTCCTGAGTCGTAGGATCATAGAATTGTTCAGGTTGGAATAGGCTTGTAAGACCATCAAGTTGAGCTGTTAACCCAGCACTGCTGGGTTCACCACTAAACCACATCCCTAGGTGCCACATCTACACACACTTGTGGTTGTCCTTCAGCAGGCTGGTAACTCTGAGGAGGATGCATTCCCACCTTCCCATTTGTTTGACCATTTCAGCTTTCCGGAGGCGGTAGTCACTGCATTCCTTTGGCATGTCTGAAAACTGGAGGAGGAGGCGCAGCTTTGCCCTGTCTCCACTTCAATCTCGGTTTGAACAGCCGTGGCCAAGCCCAGTTTCTGCAGTCTGGAAATTACACTGCACAGCACAAAAGAGCGCAGTGATTTATACATCAACAGTCGCTTTTCTTGCCATAACATTTCATTGTTCTAGTTCCCCAAATCTGTAATTACGCGTCTTTGTCCTGCTACGTGCTGCTTCATAACAAATATAATTCTTACACTGGCTTTGTGAGTGAAAATAATCCTGCTTCAATTAGCACAGATCATAAACTTGAATTGTGTGGAGCAAGCAGTTGTAAATGATGGATTCGAAATTTGGGGCGTTGCATCATGCTTTAATTTAGTGGGTTCTCCCCCACCAGTACTTCATGCTGGTGGCTCCTTTTGCCAAGCCAGAGGTTGGAGGTCACCGACGCCTACAGCTTTGTTCTGCGTGGGCCTTGATACTCTAATTTAAAGTTTCCAGAAAGGCTGCCTGTGAATAAGCTAGATTTACTACGTGTGCTGTTTAAATATTAGCACTTGGAGAAGGGTGTTCATTAGACAGGAATTGTTTCACTTGGTTTTTCAGGCCGATTCTCCATTAAGGAAGATCTTTGGAAAATGCTGGCAGGCAGGAAAAAGAGGAAAGAAAGTCTTTTAGGTCTGTGCATTCGAGTCCATTGGTTGTGTTTCTGGCTGTTGTTCTAAAACATGCACTTCTTGGCCTTAATTGAAACAAATATGTCTTAATGGAGAGAGAAACAAACAAACCTGCTGTGGTTTTTGTCCTTGTGAGAACACAACTCCTTACTTTGTGCATGAATCAATACCATAAGTAATTATTTGTATTTTTCTTCCATGAAGAAGTGATCATGTTTGCCTGTTAATTAATATGAGTAGGAAAGACAAAATACTGTGTCTAACTGCAAATATTAAAGCTCCCTGCCGGTTTGTGTAAGAAGTCTTCCCATAATAAGAAAAAAAGCGCACCTGTCTTTACCTACTAGCACAAAAAAAAAAAAAAAGAAATCAAAAATGAGCTAAAATAATGACAGTAATGGTGGAATTTGTGAAGAGAAATCATTGTAGTGGAATGGTCGCACTGTCCTGGATATAAGTGTTTTTCCTAGAAGCATGTGTGATCTGGTAGATCTCTGTCCTTTGCAGAGATCTGTAAACATGGTCCTGGTTGAGTGTCTGATGTTCCTTTGTGTTACACTAGTAATACAACAATGTTTATCAGCATGTTGATATATTGTTAGTCTTACATTTTTTCCTGTCCCACATGGCTGTTCAAGGGGGTTGAAAGATTATTTTTGTCATTCTCCCATATTCAAAATTAGCAAAATATGTGCAAGAATAGTAGAAATATTAGCAAAACAGAATCATAGCTCATCAGGTATTGTGTTAGCCGCTCTGCATGGCTAAATGCAGTGCAAAAAACAGTAGTGCTTGCCAGAGAGAGAGATGTAAAATCTGCCAGTGTGCCCAAAACTGGGATAAGGACTAAAAGATTCAATCCATCTGTAATTTCCAAGATCTAAATAAACATCTTGTTGATATTGAATCAAGCCCAAACTATTAAGATTTGGTTTGCTCAGTCTGTCATTTTGGTTTTGGAAACTGTTTATTCCTGTCTATTCATGCAGTTGCTACTTTTCTGCTTGCAATTTTATTAAATATCTCAAATTTTATCTCTTCTTCTCTTCCCCCATTCCCCCTTTTTCTTTCCTTCCTTTTAGATTCCTTCCTGGACAAGGATTGGTACTATATCCACAAATCGGAGACAAACTGGATATTATATGCCCAAAGGTGGACTCTAAAACTATTGGCCAATATGAATATTATAAGGTCTACATGGTTGATAAAGACCAAGCTGATAGCTGTGCTATTAAAAAGGACAATACACCTCTACTTAACTGTGCCAAGCCAGATCAAGATGTTAAGTTTACCATCAAGTTTCAAGAGTTCAGTCCTAATCTCTGGGGCCTGGAATTTCAGAAGAACAAAGATTATTACGTCATATGTAAGTTCAAACTTTCAGTTGTTCATGCTTTTAAATATAATTGTTCCTTATTTTGCATGCTGTCTTGTGTATTATAAGCAAACTACTAAGAGGAATATGAATGGGTTTATGTATTTTTTATCTGAAAATGATTCCTTGCCAGCATATTTTCAATATTGTTTCTGATTTCCAAAAGGTCTCTGTCTCTTTTTTCCTTGGTTTGTATAAACCACAATTGATTGTACTTCTATGCCTGTAAAAGGCTTTATTTCCTTCTCCTTCTTCTTTTTTTTTTTGTTTGTGCACAGTATTGTGTCCTGTATTTGCATTAGAAGTTGTGTGCAGCTAAACTGTGCTGGTAATGTGCCGTGCTGTTGGCCTTGTCCTTGGCTTCTCTTATGCCAGGAGCAGGAGTACAGTGACCCCGCTGTTCTCAGATGAGGCATCCTGTGTGAGTGGCTAGCCATTGCTCCAGGTGCTCTGGGCACTCTCACAGGAAGCATCTTTTGGCCACTTTGGTGCCAGTTTTGTCAGTACAAGGCTTACTGGTAAGGGCCTGTAGTTGAACATGCCTTTCCTCAAAACGTACCTACTATGTCCATACAGTAGCTAGGGGAGTTCTTGGGTAAAACCTAGACTAGTTAGCATGGTCTTGAATTTTATCCTTTTTCGTGCTCCTGGCTTGCTAAACAAATATGCATGGCACAGGCCTCTGTGCAGCAGTACAAACTTTGTGTGAGTTTCTGATCAGGGATTTATGGCTGAAAGCAAGTCTGGAGGTAGCCACTGTGTTCAGTGATTCAAATTACTTACGATGTGTGAAGTTAATGATGTGAATCAGGAGTTAGCATAAGCTGAGACCTCAGCAGTATAACAACAATTTACATTAGTTTAGGTTTTGTCATTGTAATATTAAGCCCTGTGGATCTCATTTAGCCCCATGGGCACTTTTTAAGTCTTGAGCAAGTATCCGCAGTTATTAGGTGACGGAAAAAATTCTGCAAATACCTGGCTTTTCTGCAGTTACAAACAAGTTAGATACTTGTGTGTCTTATTTCACAGAATCATAGAATAATTTGGGTTGGAAGGGACCTTTGAAGCTCATCTAGTCCAAACCCCATTCAGTGTGCTGGGACATCTTCAGCTAGATCAGGTTGCTAAAAGCTCTGTTCCCAGGTATGGAGCATCTACCACACCTCTAGGCATCATGTTCCTGTGTTTCACACACTCACTGTACAACATTTATTCACCATACCTGGTTTAAATCTACCCTCTGTTAGTTTAAGACCATTAACCCATGTCCTGTCCCAACAGGTCATGCTAAAAGATTAGTCCCTGAACGTGTTTCTGCCACCTCCTTGAAAACTGGAGGATTGATAATTATTTCGTGTAATGTCGGCCTGTGTAATTATTTCTCAATTTCTGATTTAAAAATATTGGCACTTTTAAAAAGCGCTCTGATCAAGTACTTTTGAAATGGAAATGGAAATTAATTCAATATAAATTAATGCTCACTTCCCAGTAATATCCATAATAGTACATGGTAATGTATAAAACAAGGTTGTATGTCACAGCAGCTAAAGTAAGAATTCACTGCATTATTAATATTAATTACTAGTTTTAGAAATTATTAAGTAAGAGTTACAGGAGATACAAATCACCATTTTTTTGTTTTAAAGACTGCTAAATATGGGCACTTTCTCTGTTTAGCTGGGGAGTATATAAAAATGTGATCCCACTTAAACAATATTAACTTTGACAAACTTCCCACTGAAATACAGTGAGATATTTACTAGGGTGAAAGCAAGAAAATTACTTGTTGAGAGATAGTTAGTAGCATAGAGAGATAGTAACTCCTGTGAAAATGTGTAGCATAGAAATGACCATGCTCAAATATTTGGCTTAAATGAGGAAATGTGCTCATTATTTAGTGCTGCTTTTAAAAACATCCACAGAAGACCAACTGTAGTGGAACAAATGGCACTGTTATAATTATTACCTGAAAATTATGGGCACAAATGGAGCTTTCTGATGCACTGTCAGTTCTGTCATATCTATGTCATGGATTTACCCAGAGAATTATTAAGTACATCTCATTTTCATTAGTTTGGTATAATTATTTCATTATAGCAATAAGACATAATAGACATTGCATTTCCTGGAAGATTACAGCATAACTTGGTTGAAAGAACTTACTCAGCCTTCAGTCTAATGCCTCAAAAATCACACTGCCCTAGCAGTAATACTGGAGTGCCTCAGGGTATTATTTTTCCTACTCATTGTGGCATAAACAAATGGCTAACTTATCACTCTAGCATACTGACTGAGCTTCAGCAAGGGTACCCATACATTTTAATAGGCTGGACAAAAAAGCACCCCACCCTTGAAAACCCAGCCATCCTAAAGCTAAAACCCTCACCTTCCTGTCATTCAAGGAGAAAACAATAAACTCAGTGATGCTGGTCTCAGAAGCACTAAGAGGCATAGAAAAGTAGGCCAGTGCTCAGCTAGGACACCATTTTAGAGAGTACTGGAGCTAGATAGGGTTTTATTAGTTTGTATTCAAAAGCTCATGACACAGCCTTGTCTGTGCAAGTTCTGGTAGTCGGGACAGTTGCTGTCATTTTTATAAGTAATAAAATGCATCTTAGTCATGCATGCAAATCAGGCTTTGAATTGTTTGCATGCATTCCTATTCACAGACCTGTAATTCTTTCTTTTCCTTCCTTCCTTCCTTCCTTCCGTCCTTCCGTCCTTCCTTCCGTCCTTCCTTCCGTCCTTCCTTCCGTCCTTCCTTCCGTCCCTCTGTTTTGCCTTGTTTGTTTTGTTGGGTTTTTTTTGAGGGGCGCAAAAGCTGTGAAATGAAGGCAGTGATGCATTTCATTTGCCAGCTTTTGATTTTAAAGTATTTTAGGATCTTGCATTCCCTCAACTAAGTGGCATCAAACAAACCCAACACAAGAGCGCACTGAGCTCAGCATCTTTGCAGCGCCTGCTGTGGCTGCGCCTACAGCCTGATCTCACGCTGTTTATGCTGGCAGGCTCTTGTCAGCCCTTTAAATGTTTTGTGCATCGCCACGCACCTTTATCATCTTGCCATTTTTTGAAAACAGGGTTTGTTTTTCTAAGGTAATAGTATGTGGTTGGTGGAGCTGTATTAAACAGTAAAATCTCTATTCATATTAGGAGGTTAGTCATTTTGGGATGGGGAATTGCAACACAGGATGAAGCAGCCTTTAGAGACATATGATTGCACAGGAGTTCTTCAAGCCATAATTTTTATATCCTCCAGATGTATTCATGAAAAGTATAGCAGAAGGAGATCTTTTCTGTTGAGTGCTTCCCTAAGCCTAGGCATATAAAATCTTCTCATTTCACAATTCCCAGTTTTTTAAAAAGTAAAAGTGTGGGTTTCTCATATCTGTTTTCACATTTAGTGGTACTTTAAAAAAAAGGTAACTCATTTCTTGGCAAGATATTCCTCAATATGACTATCAGTATCCAAAGAGTTAATTCTATGAACAGCAGTAATTGGAAAGACGATACTAAATGGGATTGTGAACGTGAATAAATGATGTAACAGAGTGTCCTTGCTTTTCTCTTCTTTGCTATCATCAATTTTTCGTTCCTGGGAAATGAATAGATTCATTTTCCTACAGTTACCTGATTTCTTTTCAGCAGAACTGGAGAAGGTCAAATGTACTTGAGATCTCAGAAGTATTAATGTTTGATTATCCTAAAATATGTGACCATTTAGCTAACATAAGTCTCTAAGGAAGTCCTTAATCACATGCATCAAGGAAGAAGATACATCATGCTCTACAACATAAATATCTACGTAAAGGGCAAATTTCAGCAGAAGGGTGTGAAGATTTGCAACTCTGATGTTTGCATTAAAAGTCTTTTTATGTCTTTGCATGGTTAGGAAATAATTTTCTGCTGTTATGAATTGCCCAGACAAAGCAGTGAGTATATTCTTTCTACTGAGGAGGTACTCAGTACTTGATCTGCAAGTACTTGGGTCATGGTGTCACTGGTTCAGTACCCCTCTCAGATGCAGATTCTTCTTGTTTGTGAGAGAGATGCATTAGCAGAGTTCAAGTGCATTTCATATACCAAAGATGTTTACTCTTGGTGTACAGGAGTCATCCTGAGCCCTTCCCAGTAAACTTGGCCTTTAGTCAGAGAGCCTGGAGCAGCTGGTGCTACGCTGGGTTTGTGCTGGGGGAGCTCTGGGGGAAGCAAGGAAGGAAGGCTGTGGGGAGCTGTGCCGCAGGGGAGGGAGCAGTGCCGCCTGCCCCCAGGCCACCGTCAGGCTCCTCAGGTGCTTTGGCCAAGCAAGCACATATTTCATCTCTTCTTTTGCATAAGTGAAGTTTATGGGCTGACATCATCAACATTAAAAAATAAGTCACCTGCAATGAAGGCTTCACCTGTTCCAAATTTGTAGTAGAGTGACTTGGGACTTGGGAAGGGGCTACAGAGTGGCTCTCTGAAAGATTCCTCTATAAGGCTTGCTCTGCCTGGGCCTCATTAGCTGGCTTGCTGAGCTAATGATGCTCATTGGCTTTGACGTTGGCAAAATTGAATATGCAGCTTTCCTTAAATGTTTTTTTGTCAACTTTTTTTCAAATGACCCACTTGCATAATTGGCTTCTGGCTTAAATTAAAAAACTTATATTTATATATATTTGATCCCTGGCTGATTTAAAGGTTTATACTGGCTAGTAGCACTATATTTTGGATAACTGCTTTAATAGTACTGTGGCTTTTAAAATCAAAACGGTCATTCTGAAACTTTAGCATTAGCTGTGTTTGAAAAAAAATCACAAGGCTTTTTATGTTTTCACTTTGTCATTCTGTTGCAATTAAAGGGCAATAACTGTCTGAGGAAGAACATATTAAAGGACAATATAGATTGTGCCCTGAAATATGGCCCAGCTGGGAAGAATAAATCTCTTTGCATGGCCAAACAGATTTACATTAAAATGTTATTTTAGTATTCTGACCAGTTTAAGTGCTGGCTAATCTGTCTGGCCGGACATTCTGAAAAATTCTGAAATTCTGAGGCAGATTTCAGCCTGCAGTCCCCTGCAAGCTCCAAATCACCTAGTAAAAGCTGCCCAAAAGGGTACAGTAAACAGGTTTTCCTTTGTTAATGCCAAACTAACCAAAACAGGAACAAATACTGTTTCAGAAATTCAGTCCCTTTATTTTTTGCAGCAAAGACATTTTTCCTGGTTTCTGTTAAAGAGTCTGTGGTTTGGGGCTTTTTTTTTTTTTTTTGTGGTGGCGGTGATGGTGTTAATGAAAGCCAGTGCAATAATAGTCACTCTGATTCCGTTTGCACAAAGATCACTTTTTTCTTTCCTTTCCTTCTCCTTCCTCAGAAAATTAGATAAATAATTTCTCCTTGTGTAAAATGATATCCAGAGGTCAGTCTTTGACTTTGCTGAAGAGTCTTTTAAGGGATGTATCAGCAATACCACTTAGCCCTTGTTGAATGAAATATAAATACAGCTTATACAAATAATATTATTAGAGAGAAAAATCACTGTCTGTGCAGCTTCAGATTTCTAACAGAGTCTAAGGCCTGCAGGATTAATGGAGTCGTGGTCCTTTGGGGTTTTGACCCAGACCACACAGGTCTTGTAAGAGAATAAGGCCATTTTATATTGATGGACTTTGTTCATATTCGGTGCCATTACCTAGGCAATACCAGTCGTTTATCTCCTTTAAAGTAGACAGAGATAGTTCAGCAGGAAATCTGTTATTATGTCTCTGTTCCTAAGGGAGGGAAAGGAAAGATAGGAATTCTCAGTTTTTTAATTGATGGCATGTTGTGAAAAAAATACAGTTATCTTCCCCCACACCCCCGCAAGTATTCTGAATACATATGGAATCAGATGAAAATGAAGAATAATTGTTCAGACTGGAAGAAAAAATTATTCAGGAAATACTCATGGATGTAACAGATTTTAAAATTTCATAAGAAGCTGTTTAATAGTTTTAGTTGCTATTTGCGTATCTCGCTTTCATAGTTCCTCAGAAGCAGTTTATAAATACGGGAAATACAATACATTCACAAAGAAGGATACAGCATTCTCCCTTAGAAATCTTTATGTATGTTGCATTTGTAGTGCAAAAAAAAAAAAAGCTTAAACCCTGATCTTCTCCAAAATGTGTATGTTCTTAGATTTGCATAAACATCCTTAACAGGACTACATGCAGAAAAAGAATGTGCTGAGTGTGTATTTTATCCTTTATATTCAGGATATGAGTAACTGTTTAAATCAGGGGGATGTTGTGTATTGGAAAGATGTGCCATGCTATGAAGAAAGTCTCTGTCTAAACTGAAACTTGGGAGTGCACTACCACACTACACACATTTAATTTCTGTTTTGTTTATAAGTTGGGTGATGATCATGTAGCTCATCAAGTGGAATGATTATTCTTTACTTTATACAGTTGCTTGTATCATATGTGTTACATATTGCAGTATTTGAAGTCCTAAAATTAAAGATGAGGAGCTGCATAAGGATTTATAAAGACTTTAATGAAACTCATTTTAAAGACTTGAAATTGTTTGTCTCATTAAAGTCTTTATGTAGCTGCAATGGAGGGAAATGTACTTTTGTCTGAAAACTGCATTAGCTAAAACAAAAGACTGGAATGGTTGAAAACCAGGGTTAAATGTCAAATTGGATTTTCTTTCCTGACTTCAGTCCATCCTGGAAACCTTGGATGAAGAATATTTCAGGATTTATTTCTGATAAATCAGACTATAAAACTAAGCCCTAATGGGCAGTCTTCCAGTTTCTTTTTTCAGTCCCAAGGAAATAAAGCAAATTTTTCTGGAAGTAAAAGCAGGAGTAGGCTTAAGGTAGTCTTAGCTGTTCTTGGAGAAGAGTCCGTATTAAGCTGATAAGGCTGGTTTTTAAAAGCATGTTTAGATCTTTGTTAGCATGATTTATCTGTTTTCTATTTGGTAGATGAAGACAGCAAAAATCACTAAACTGCAGCAGCAGAGTAGTCCTTATGTGCTCACTGGGCTGCTGTGAGAGAGAAACAGAGCTCTGAATCCAGATCCTGGCAGGAAAACTTAAAATTATCTGTTTTTCAAGTATTTCATGTTAGCACATAAATGCATTAGACCACAACAACCCAGCTGATTGCAGAATCCCAGAATGGATTGGTTTGGATGGCACCTCTGGAGCTCATCTAACCCCCTGCTCAAACCTTTGCTGGAGCAGGCCCACCTGCAGGCAGTTGCCCAGAGCTGTGTCCAGCTGAGTTTTGAGGATCCCCAAGGATGCAGCCCCTCCTCCTGCGCAGGTGCTCCCGTTCCTTCATCATCTCCGTGAGCGTTTACTGCACTTGCTCCTGTGAGGGCACATCTGTCTGGTGTTGAGGAGCCTGTGACTGCACACATCTCTGCAGGTCAGAGTGGGCTGGAAGGCTCCCCTCCCCAGACCAGCTGCCCCTTACAGATCCAGCCCAAGAGCTGCTGGCTTCCTTTGCCACGAGGTTGCTGCCTCATGGTTAACTTGGTGTACTCCAGGACCCTTGAGGCTTTTTTGCAGAGTTGCTTTCCGTGTGTTTGGCCCCAGCCTTTGCTGAAAGTTGATTCCACATGCCATCCAGAGGCTGCCACAGCAGGTTCACTAGCAGAGTCAAGACATTAGCAAAATAATTTTCATTGCAACAAGAGAAAAACCCCAAACAACTAAATAATGTTATACTGCTAAAACCCCGTGAACATAAGTATAACTACTAAAGTAACTTCTAAAAACTCTGTAAACATAAGTATTAAAAGTATCAGTTCGCCAGTCTAGTTGTGACTTTCCAAAATTCCAAACACTGGCAGAACTAGCATATCCCACTGGAGCTCCTTAAAATGAGTCAAGATGTGCCTATGTGATAATTTCTAAAGAAGCTAAACCTCTTAATTTCTTAATAGCAAGTATTTGAACACGAGATCCTGCAGAACCGTGGAAACTCAGATTGCTTAATTTCTGCAGTGTTCCCTCATTAAGGTTTACTTTGTGGGTATTTTACAGCTCTAAACACAAACATAAGCATACTCCAGTCAAAACAGTGCTTAACTTCTGATCATCTTTGCCAAGTGTACAGTCATCCAATAGTATCATAATTGATCTCAGCACTAAGGTGCCAAACTCTGTGTTGCTGAAGGATAGTTAGATGATGTAAATAGCTTTTTGTGTTCTGCAATAAAGCACACTTTTGTTGTGCTACATGTAAAAGCAGGAGATGAAGGTATTCTTTTATTGAAGCAAACATGTGGAAAATTGCTCTGGATTGTTATAGTACACAGCATCTCCCCTGAAAGGAATGAGGTTCATCTACAGGGCAAAGTCTGACTGTGGTACTTTATTGGGGTTACTCCTAGACTCTGTGTGGTCAAAGCAAATAACATCATGTCCATCTAAACTGTTATAACCGTGAGACTGGCACATTTTCTCATCTGTAGTGTTATATTCTAAACTGTCACTAGGCATTAACTCAGTCACTGGTGAAGTCCTACCACCTAGAGATGAACTCTGCCTCAAAATGATGTTTTCCACTTCAGTGCTACTCGTATAGCAATTACTGGGTCATTAATATCATTGCATGCAATTAGTGACAGTAGACTGAGCAAGAGGTTTGTTATTTATTTAATATGAACTTTCACTATAACCCTTTCTTATCCAAGTGCCACAGACAAAAACCAGAGATTTTCAAGGCAGGTGAACATCCTTGTAGAGTAAGGTTGAATTTGTATGATACAGTAAGCAGGTCCTCATTTAATGCTAAAGCTTCTGCTTTTGTTTCCAGCAAGCCCTCTTGTCATTAGCAACAATCAGTGTAACTTGAATGCTAACTAATTCTATTAGTTCTGTTCAGCTGAACTGTTAAGCAAAGCTTGCTGTGGTACTGGGAGACACTTCTCCCCATCCATGAGAAGCTTTTCTCAGTAGCATGCTGGGAGAGAGGATAAATTTGCGTAAAATACCTGTTTGTGAATGGTGAAGTCAACTAACTAGTAATCTGTTTTAGATGCATACTTTTGGGTATACACTAAATACATCATAATTAGTGGGCTTACATCTGCCACAGTTACTTCAGCACTCACAAATATATAATTTGTTTATGTAAACTAGAAGCAACCATGTGTGCAGTGGATCATTATCTGACAACATTTCTCAGAGTATGTGAAATATAGAACTGAAATTCTTTTAGAAATGCTTAACTGTAACGAAAGACTCGTCGTTCATAGTGGTGCAGTATTGAGATGCTATTCTGGTTTGTTTTTATGTAATCTCTAAATCATTCCCAGGGAGTTTTGGAAAGGTGCAGTGCACTTGACAGCAGTAAAGCAAGTAGGATTTTGTTGTGGGTGGGTGGAACCTGTGACCTTCAGTAATGGATAATAATTCAGCAAATAGTTTACTGTTCAGTACACTTCAGCTGTGGTATTCCTTAACTCAGTGAGAAAGTGGTGGTGTTTTTAAAATGATAGGCAGCAGTAACCAGTCAGAATTCACAGCTTTTATTTATATTTTCTGGCTCTCTCACTGTCTCTTTTTCCCTTTATGGAAGGACTTTGTTGACATAAGCAGCTTTTTTTTTTTTTTTTACCGCGTATATTTTTCTTACTTGGTGCCATGCCTCCCTGGAATTAATAAAATAATTCTGATTGTAGGAAACTTTACAACTCTCTCCCAGTTTTGTGCTGTTGGATGGCATGAGATGTGGGAAGGAGAGTCTGTGGATTTCCAGAGATGTCCCTGGAATCATACAGCTGGTATATACCAAAGTATATTACAATACAAAATGGATTGGCTCTGTCCCGATTGTGTCGTCTGCATTGCACCCTCAAAAAAACATTGAAACGGGAATAGAATCTGTCCCTCTCTTAACATATGAATACAAGTGGAGACTTTTATGGGGAAATTATACAAATACCCTTGTATCATGAGTCCCATCTAAAGTACCTCAGGTCGTGCTATTCACAGTAGGACAAGACACATTTCAGAGCAGTGGTTAGAAAAGTGAATTAAAAGTTTTGCTGCAGAGCCTTTGCTTCTTCCTGGCAAAAAGTGGCCTGTTCTTTATTTTGCTTTATTTTGTTCTGGTTTTAGCTTGAATAGAGAGGGCATTGCTGCCTACTTGCTGTAGAGAATATAATTTGTGGATCCTGTTTATATATAAATCCTGAGACATGCAGTTTAGGACTTAATTTAAAAAGCAAGAATGTAAAGTGAAAAGAATAGAGAATTCTTGTCCTTTGCCTCTTATTGAAGTTTTGCCTCACATATGTATAGAGGGGAAAAAAGACTGGCATCAGGAGTATTTATAAACACTCCATGAGCCCTACTTTAAGGGAAAAAAAATCTATCTCAATTTGAAACAATGTGTGGAATAAGGCAGAATGAGAGGTTTTTAGGCTGAGAAACTCCTCAAAATTCTGCCACCTTGCCTTTGCAAATTAAAAAAACAGACTTTAGAAAAAAACAAAATTATTGGTAAGCTGCTTTTATACATTTTTCATTACAGTCTTGGAGTCCTAAATTAAATTGGGCAAATTCAGCAGGTTTTTTATTTGTTGGGGTTTTTGGGTTATCATTTCTTTGTCTCTAGAAGATAGGTAGAAAGTTTTGATTTTATTGTCTGCTGATAAAAAACAGTCAACACATAACAGCATTCCATTCAACTGTTCATAATGCATTTACGTTTTCGTACTCATGGTTTTAGTACTTACAGGTTTGGGACTGCTGACGGTTAAACTTCAGAAGACAGTTTAATTTTTTTTTAAAAAGTGAAGGTTTCAGTGTCAATCTTTTCATCACTACAAGAGAAGGGAAAGCATTAGTTGCTAGTATTTGAAACTAGCATATTTCTCTTCTCTCTAAATATTTTTCAGCTCACCCAGAGTAATGTATGCCAAGTTTACCTGTTCTTTGGTGAGAGGCCTGAACAATTTTGTTGTTTCAGATGTCCATGCAGATCTGGCATTGTTACTGGGGGGCAGAATTAAATTTCATTCAATTAAAACACTTTCTATTCTCTCAGCTATCTTGTTCTTTTGTCTGTGGGTTGTTTCGAAACAACTTCCCTGTTGTGATCAGTGATTTGTGGTTTTGCAGTGTGTGATTTCTGGTGTTCTGAAACCTCTCCCATAAATTATCTAAATTTATGGAAAAGAAGAATTATTTATTCAGAGCTTTACTAAAGAACATCATTAAAAGGACCAAAAGCAGATGAAAGCAGTCAGAGCATGCCTGGCCAAAATAGTGTTCTATTACTTGATAAAATAAAAAACTCTCAAAAACTTTTCATGTATTTAGTAATCCTGAGAGAGCATGTGAGATGGAGTGCAACTTTGCTTTAAGAATAACTTCTTACTGCTGTTGGATCTAAAGCTTGTGTGGATTTTTGCTGTTTTTTTCATTCTTTTTCTAAGCACAGCAGGGGAAAAGTGGAAATGGGCAGTTTGATTTGATTTAATTTTATTCTGATTTTGAGAAATTTATTTTCTGATGCAGTATTCAAGCAGTATTTGATGAACAAAAACTGTGAAAATCACTACTATTGGATACTACTGATCTGCCCCTAAAAAACTTGTAATTCTCAATTTGCTATTAAAAGATCCACATCAGCAGCAATTAATTCTTCATGACCTTATCAGAGATGTGTCTTTATTATATTGCCAAATGACTTTTTTTTGTCCAGCACACTAAGGAGGGACAAAATCAATTTTGCCCTTGCCCATCAGTTGACATCACTCATTTATTCCTATAGTCTGTGGTTTAAGGTCCATTTAGTTTTCACAGGAAAATTAAATACAATGATCGTTTCTCTCATCAGCTATGTAGTCCATTTCATGTTCAAGCTCTAGAAATAGATGTGTTTTAAAGTTGTGTTGGTTCAAAGCATATGTAATTTAATTTGCAAATAGGTAATGTTTTTCATAATCCTAAAACATGAAACTGTGGGTAATAAGTGTAGCAGAATTAAAAGGCTGAGATTTTTGTCTGCTGCCGTTTTAAGTCATTGTGATGGCATTTTTTTCATTTTGTAACTAATGTGTGTTTTTTAGGAGTGAAGGAAGTTGAATTTTTGTGACTGTGCCTTCATTTCTAATCTCTTTGTGAATGAAAAGCTATATACAGGCACAAATCCAGCAGCTTAATTCTCTGTCTGATTAGAGCAATGTTACCAACCTGGTAGGTTGAAAACAGCCATGATCCATGCAGTGGCATGGCCTCCTGGGAGGCAGAGTAATAACAATCAAATGAAGACATATTAAAATGTAATATTACTTCCTCTCCATGGGGACTGTATAAGAATCATAGCCAGGAACTGTTCTTGTCAGCTGACTCTGCTGTGCTCACTGACTCCCTGCCTCTGCATTTATGACTAATGCACTTTGTACAATAAACAGCACTTGTGGAGTTTTAAAAGCAAATAAATGTAAAACATTATACATTGATTTACATGAGTTCCAGCCTTTTTTGTTTATTTGTTTGTTTTGTTGGGGGGGTTGTTTGTTTTTATACAGTTCATGTATTTCAAAGAGGGGGAGGCAGATCAAAATGAGATTTTTTGGTCTGAATAATTTAATTTCTCCCATGTGTATGGAGGAGATGTTAAAGTAGTGTGTTATGAACCTGCAAATGTATACTAGCTTCTCTAAAGTAAGTATGTATCAGCAAGACTCTTAAACCATAATTTCATAACAGATAAGTGTTTTCTGAATGTTGAAAAGCTAAACTTGCATTCCATATAAAATGGCAGCTGGCGTTGTATTCAAGGAATGCAGACAGACAGTGTCTGATAAACTACTGTAAAAATGGCCTATAAGTTATTAAAATTTTGTTAGAAAGACTTCAAATTAGTAGAGATTTTAGTACAATTATATATGGGGTTTTTTAGGTATAGACAAACTGTTGGATAATTTAATGTGGTTTTGGCTGTAATTATTAGTTTTGCAGTTGACACCAGTGGAGCAGGACAGGTAAAATCAGAGGTACTTAACCATCAAAAGATTTAAAAATATTTTGCTACCTGTTTAGCAGCATTTTACTTACTTCTACTTTCCTATGTACTGCTATATTAATAGAAAGTGAAGTGTGGGATCCTGAGAACATACTAATGAGAAACTTCATATTAATCATTATGCTTATTAATGTTAATATTTAAGTATTTAGTCTTCTTAGCAGAGGGCTTTGTATGGTAACTCATCTGAGCAGTTGACTTTAAAATAAATCCATATTTAGACCAAAATGTAAAAAAACCTTGTTCTTATATATATATATATATATATATATATATGCATATAAGAATAAATTGGATAGAAAGTTTAAAATCTGATTATATAAACACACTGGAGGATAACATTTCCATTTTGGGTACCAGAAACTTGTGTTACATTTGTGTTTAAACCCAAAACTCCTATCGGGGGCACTTTTTTTTTTTTTAATACCCTTTCAGTGTGAGCAGAGCTGCAAGTTCTGGGTCACTTTCCCACAGAGGTGTGGATGCAGTGGAGGAGCTAAAATGACAGTGGGTGTAATTTTCATTTGGAAATCAATATAGAAGGGCTGCAGCAAGTGTTTGAGGAATATTTTGTACTCACTCCCTTGTTTGACTTCTGCACACTGCACTGTCAAGGGGCATTAGCAGTATGAAACTGTGTTTTCTCTGCTGTCCCAGATTACTTCTTTTTCTCAGTGAAGCTTTTCAAAGCTTAAAACGATGTGTTTAAAGCTACCCACTTTCTTCCTGGTACACTAGGGATATGCAAGGTTGTATTTCGGTAGTCTTAATGAATTTCAAAAAATAATTTCCTCCAGTGGCCTTGGGTAATTGTCAGTTTAATTACAAGAAAGGCTGAGAAGGAAACTTGCTTTGTCACTGAAATGCTTCTCTTTGAAAATTCCCTGTTCCTCAGGACGTAGCAGTCTGTACTCTGAGCTACATCATAGGCTTTCCTAAAATCCCTTGAAGAACTGTGGAAAAAGTGAATACTTCTGCAAATTCATTCATCTGACATCAAAGCTCTGAAAGCATTCTTTTAGCAAGCAGGCGAGGCGGATTGCACTGGCATAGGCACACAACCAGACTCATTGTACATCTGGGTCTTCCCATTTGGAGACTGTATTTGAAGTAATTTTTGCATTCTTTTTTTTCAACTTACTTTCTTATTCTGTGCTGAGGTCAGACTGCATCCTCTGCATCCTGTTGAGGTCTCCTGCTCCATGGGTTAAGTGGATAGGCCTTTAAAGAATAAAAAGGCATTGGTTTAGAAGAAGCAGCATTCTAGTCAATTAAAATGAAGTAGAAGGTGTTTAAGGAGATGTGATTCCCTTTGGCTCGATTAAAAAAAGAATCAAATAACAAAACCACAAGACAGAGTCAGTGTTTATTATTTGTACATTCTGTTGGTGCTCAGCTTTGGTATTTCTATTTACTGCATTTTTTCTCTGTGTCCTTGTGCTGGTACATTGGCAAATAGATCATAAAAAACACTTTCAGCAAAGACACGTTTGATTTATGTCCAGGATGGGTACTTGGTATTGATTTTTTTTTTCCCCTCTGGAAAAAAAAAAAACCAAAAGAAAACAAAACTATATGTCTCCATTATTTTCCAAGCCTGGCAATGCAGTGACACATTTCAGATCAGCTTTTATCTTAAATTACTCAACGTGCTCTTTTGTATTTTGAAAAGTCTTTTTGCCATACAGCTATTGTCATGTTTTTACGGGGGGAGGGAACAAGAGGAGGAACTGGGAGGGACCACGTATTAGGAGAGGGGAGTTTTAGGAAAAGAAAGCACAGTTTGGGAAGTTTGTATGGTGGCTGTAATTCGAGTTGGTCACAAAAGAGGCAGAAGTGGAACAAAAACAAGACTCAGATCAAAGGCTAGGAAGCAGGGTTCAGCAGTATGGGGTTTATATCTTTACGGCTAGAGAGAAGATTAGAGCAAGAAAAATACTGCCATGGGGGTAGGAAGACATTGTGAAGGAAAAAGGAAATATACATAGACTGCATTTGAAAGAAAATCCCCAAGGAAGGTGAAAGAGAAGGAGCGAGAATTAAAAACAAAGACCTGAAGAGTGTAAAGCCCACAGGCTGAAAGGAGAGGGGCAGAGGGAGGCATGTGCTGCTTAAGCACTTCACCACCGCGCCAAGCCAAGCAGCGAGCTCCCTGACATCCCATTTTCCATTTGTTTTCTCCGGTTGGCGGCCCAGTGCGCCCCCTCATAAGTTTATTTTGGGCCTCAGATGAACAACTCCAAGAAGTGGCAGGGCAGGCGAGCCCCCGGTGCATTCCCTGCACGGGGAATCCCGAGCCCGCCGTCTGCAGCCGTGCCCCGCTCGCGGTGGCCGGCGGCCCGGTGCGGTGCAGTGGCTGCAGCAGCAGCTGCTGAGGAGCTGCCGAGCCCTTTGCCGGCAGCTGTTTGCAAGCAGCAGCTGGCTGGGGCGGCAGCGGCGCGCCCATGCACCGTGATTCAGCCCTGTGGGTTCTCCAAGAGAGCGGAGCATGGCACGGCAGTGCCGGCCTGCGCCCGCATCGCGTGGCTCCGGCCGGCACCTAGATAAGGCAGGACAATGCGGACACGGGGGAAAGCAGCCCGCTGTTTGTGTGAGCTGAAAGGTTTCCCTGGGAGTGTAGAGCGTGCCCCCCTTTGCCACCCGCCCCCATGGAGGCTCCTCAGTGCTGGGAAAAGTGAGATTGTGCTTTAAAATATTAAATGGTTTTCCAATCAGTTCAGAATCTTAGCTTTCACCTAGGTCTTTTGTATGCGTTCACTTATTCCAGCAGGAGATTTGTAATAGAGGAAGCAGGTGTAACGTGGTGATTATAAAGATATTGTTGGGAGGGGGGAAAAAAGAGTGATTTTTTTTTCAGTGCTTTTCTCCTCTGAGCCTGCCAGAGCTTCCTTTTCAGCTGACTCCATCACCTTTTTAGCAAGATGGTGTGTTTTTGTCCAAGTCAGTCAGTCAGTCAATTGTGCATAGGAAAATAAAAGGCTGCTGGGTAAATTTGAAACCTTGATAACACATTCCTCCATTTGTATATATTGTACAGCTTACCAGTGTATTCATTCCTTTGGCTTTCAACATTTCACAACTTTCCATAGGTCAGCCCAAGCAACAAAAACAGGTCCTGGTAGATTGAAAGATCCCTGCTTTCAGACACTCATATTCACATCACTTTGCCTGTTGATTTCCTGATTTTTATTTATTTTTATTTTTATTTATTTTTCTTTTATTTTTAATCAGCAACATCAAATGGGTCTTTGGAGGGCCTGGATAACCAGGAGGGAGGGGTGTGCCAGACAAAAACCATGAAGATCCTCATGAAAGTTGGACAAGGTAAAGACCATCTGCTGTTTCATGAAATCACTTTGATCGGTCTCAATGTCCTTTTTAGTTTTCAGGCTTCTTTTAGCAGTGTAGAGCAGAGAGGCAGTCGAGCCTAGTGTGGTCATTCCTCCCTTATAGTCTGAAAGCACAGCCTATTTTCTCTTCCTCAGCTACTGACAGATTTCTACAGAAGGAGGGTTGGTGTAATAAGATCTCTTCATTGGAGAGATCCCTAGAAGGAAAGGTCACCTGGGAGTAGTGTGTTTCAGTCATTTTTATTTTTATTTTAAAAACAAAAGCCACAACTCTGCTGCTCAGAATTATTTAAAATACATGAAAAGAGGGAAGCTAATATTTCTATAGTTTGCTTGTTATGAATTCTGATTACAGAGAGGTTTTTGTTCATTGTCTCTTTTCACATATAGATAACCTATTGTGCAGGAAGAAAGAATTATTCTTCTAAGTAGAAGTTGGTTTAGTAGTCAATCAACTTCCTCAGTTAAACTGAAATGTCATCTGCTAAGCTTTTCTTGCCAATTACAGGAGACCCTATAGTTTCTGCAGATGGCCTCACAATTTAAACCTGAAATAACTAATATAACCATTTTGCTTTAAAAGGAAAATTACGTTCTTATATCTCCCAGTCCTTTGCATAAAGGTTCTTCTGTTAAACCATTTGTGTCTCACGAGGTACCTAGAGGCAGCTTGTGAGGCTCCATACCATCAAGTGCCAAAGCTGCATGAGTCCTCTTTTCTCTCCCCAGATCCCAACTCAGCAGGGCAGCCCCGGTACACGGATCCCACCAGGCGCCCCGAGCAGGAAGCTGGCACCAACGGGAAGAGTTCCACCACCAGCCCCTTTGTGAAGGACCACTCAGGTAGGTGTGGTGGGGCTTTGCCCTGGAGCGTCTTCTCCTTTGTCCCCAAAAACGTGTTTAATTTTACCATTAACATGCCAGAAAAGCAAATGTATTCACCATGAGATGAGGCAAAAGCCAGTTGTGATTGCCCCGGTGGATAGTGTGTGGGAGCTGCAAGTTATGGCAACAGCTGCTCTCTCCTCTCTTCCACTCTGCTGTAGAAGTTAATTACGTCTTGTCACAGTGTCTCTCGTTTACAGGAAAATTTCTGGATAGGGCATTTGCTAAGCAGCTTTACAGTGGTCAGTGCTGCCTCACAGTTAGTACTCTGGGAGATGAACGAGTCCCTTTCTCTTCCCGCATAATACATTATCAAGTGCTTCTTGACAGCCATTTATAAAGTTTATTTCAGGGCATCTATAATTAATGTCCTGATGTTTTAGCTGACCATATGAAGTCTAGACATGTATGGCTGGTCTTCCACTAAATGAAAAGTTTTGGGGCTTTATTTTTTTTTTAATAATTATCTAAACAAAATAAATGGATACAAATATCAAAACTAATATCTTCAAGATGCATTTCACTCGTAGGGTGAACAAGAGAAAACCTAACTCTTAAGACTCAAGCTGTCCAGAAGAAAATTCAGTAATTAATAATGTTACAAAGCAAACCTTTGCTGACAGGTGATTCTGGGTTTCCCAAAAAAGGCCACAAGTTTTCCTTGCCAGCTGTGTCTTTAGTTACTGGGCTAGTGAATCTTTGGTACAGTGAGTGGCTTCAGCTGATCCTGCAGAGGCTTTGGTGGGAAGAGTTAACAATTATGTGAATATAGCATCTGTATCATTTTTTCATTGTGAGTGAACATCAAGAGAGAGAAATATGTTAAAACTTAGAAGTGAAAAAGTGTCAATGAGCATTCATGTAATTTTTGTGACACATAATGTGATGGTGTGATAAGCAGCAAATATTCAACAGGCTGTTCAGCACATGAGCTTTGCCTGACTACCAAATGCGTGGTGTTGTTTTCTTTTAAGTAAATGTAAGTTAATACTAACAGACATGCCCTAACCATGCTGCCTGTCTCCCATGCTGCCTCAAGCTCCTTAGTTTCATTTCCAAGCAAGAGGAGTCCCTGTAAAGAGGCACTAAGGATGGTTTAACTTAAATCAATATGCAAAAGATAAAATAGCAGAGGGAACAGCGTGGCTCTGAACAGTACCAGTTGTTCTGAGAATTGTCATTTCCCTGTGTTATTTTCCCTTCCGGTCCTATCCCACCCCTCTCTTGTGCCTGGGGCTGGCCTGCATCTGTTAAAAGATGCTGTGCGCATCAAAGGCTGCCTTGTCAGTGACAGTTCTCGCCACTGATGGATGATGATGTATGAAACAGGGTGGTTTGGGAGCAACACAAAAGTGAGACCAACAGGCACAAAGTCTTGCTTTATATCGATTGCTGACTTCGGCTGTTTGCATTTAGCTATCTAACAGGGTAATTGGTTTGTCAAAGTTTAGCTGTCAGTTAATTCTTCCAGTCTTGCTTACTCTACACATTTTTAAGCAACGTAAATGGGTCACAGGATGGCAATAACTTTTGTCTATTGTATTTCCGTTCTTTCCAGGATCTAGCACAGATGGCAGTAAGGCTGGGCATTCCAGTATACTGGGTTCAGAGGTGGCCTTATTTGCAGGGATTGCATCAGGGTGCATCATTTTCATCGTCATCATCATCACTTTGGTGGTTCTTTTGTTGAAGTACCGGAGAAGACACAGGAAGCATTCCCCGCAACACACGACAACTCTATCACTTAGTACATTAGCCACCCCAAAACGCAGTGGCAACAACAATGGTTCTGAGCCCAGTGACATTATCATTCCTCTAAGGACTGCAGACAGTGTCTTTTGCCCCCACTATGAAAAAGTCAGCGGCGACTATGGACATCCGGTGTACATAGTTCAAGAGATGCCTCCTCAGAGTCCAGCAAACATTTATTACAAGGTCTGAGGAACACACAACCAGCTCTGTGGTACAGTTGAGTCGTAGAGGAAACTCACTGGTCAAATGCTTTCTGTTGGGGTTTGTGATGACGCCTTGTGCGCTAGCATTGACTTAAGCACAGGGGGGAGAAGGCAACAGCTCTTTCTCCAGGAACCGACGCGAGCTGGACAGCTTACCTAGTCTGTAGAATCCCTATCTCGGTGAATAAGTATTCACTAAAAGCTGGAAGACTTTTCTGTAGAAGATGCCCATTCTGATTGCTGTACTCTTGTTACATTCATCATCCTCAAAGCCATGTGCTGTGGGCATTCAGGCATGTACAAAAGCCAAGGGAAGATGGAGCAATCCGTGGATGTTAATAGCTCTAGGCATCCTGGAAAGGTGCTCTAGGATATATCAAGCTTGAAATGCAATCTTCTGACTTTTGTGTGTCTCTCTCAGTGCGTACTGGATTTGTCACACAGACCTTGGTGTCTAAGTAAGACTTGTTAAAGTTCTCTTGCTTTTAGTCCGTCACTGTTCCATTTGTTTCTGTTATCCGGGGCTCTGCCATCCTTCACATAAGATTTCCTTTCACTCCACCTCCTGAATCACTAATGGAACATTAATGTTTGGAGATCCGCACTCCATCCATCTGCTACAGCAGCCTCACTTGAATGGGTAATGCATTTATAAAAATTGTGTTTGATAGTAAGGAGCCTTCCAGCCAAAAAGTTAGGCTGTCAACAAAGTCAAGAGCAGGACTGGGTGGTGGAGGGAAGGGCTGATTGAGGTTGCAATTGAATATTGCTGCCTCAGAAATAGAAGCTGGGAAGAAAAAAAAATGCATTTAGGTAGCACAGCACTTTGGTATGCTAAGTTTTAAGAGGCAAGTAGGAAACACAATAACATGTGCAGTGGATTAAGGCTGCATTTGAAGGAATTCACGGTTATCAAATACCACTGTGCAGAAAAAAATAGTACCTTCAATACAGTAGAACAAAGGGGTATTGTTAGTAAGTCAACAAGCCTGGAGAAGACAAGACAATAGCAGGCCACTGAGGATGTATTAGGGCAGGGCTGTTGTGGTACTGGCAATAAAATAAACAGCTTTGAAGCTGTAGCAAAAACGTAGTCTGCCTTGGATGACTTTTAAGCAGACTCAGCTGCTATATGATCACATTATACTAAACACAGGGAAAGCATTTAAGAAAACAACTGAGCCAAGTGCCTACGATGATTATAATCCAGTGGGTCAAATGAGCTATAATTCTATCACTGATAAAGTTGTGGGGAAAACAAACAACAAAACAACAAACCACAAAACCTTGCTCATCTCTGAAAGTAAGGCAGAATTTCTTTGTGACTGACCCTTTTGGCACTTTGGCTTATTGTAGTGCTGTCCCTGCACAGTGAGTGTAGGTACTGACTGACACAGCAGTTCATTGGTGCTCATTTGCAAAGTTAAAGCACATATGGCAAACCTGGCAGTCCGTAAGGGTAAAATAAATTATGACACTGAGATGGAGAAGGAAAATATGTCTTATTTATAATAGGTGTATAGAACACGAGGGATATAAAGTGAGAGTTTTTCTTTTGTTCATTCTTTCTTACTTTTGGTTTGGATTTTTTTACTAATATATATTTTGAGATTGCACAGAATCTACACCAGAAGATGTGAAATTCATTTGCGGCAATTGCATAGTCTTAACTTGTCATCATTTTCCATATATGTGTGTGTGTGTGTCTATGTATATACACACATATATAAGTATATATGCATACGTATGTATATATATATGTATGCATATGCGCACATTTTTTAAAAAAATAAACTACTTCTGGAAAAAAAAAACAGCTATCCTAAACCACCAGTGGGAGCATAGTTAAAAAAAAAATTCCAAAGCATCTTGTAAGAGGAAAGTAGAAAATATAAGGTCCAAAATATCAGGAATTCAGTGTTACTGCATCACATATTTAACAGCAACAAGATGTGCCGGCATTTATTTTCTGTGTTGTGTTTTCCCTTGCCTTACAGGCTGATGTGTTCTGTAGATTTTGTTGAGGTTCGTAGAGGGGGGTTTCAGGTTAAAGTTTTCTCTTTAGCATGGCTATTCCCCTTAAGCTCCCACCCTAGGGAGGAAATAAAAAAAAACAACCTCTACTTTTATATGTGCTATGCAAATAGACATTTCTAACATAGTCATGTTACTATGGTAACACTTCGCTTTCTGATTGGGAAAGAAAATGTAGCAACAGCATTTTAGGGTTCTCAGACCTCTGGTGAGCACCTGCAAGGAAAAAAAAAGAAAAAAAAAAGAAAGAAAAATATCTGTCATAGAAATGATCACTCTCTTTGTTTTCTGAACCTGAAGATAATGTTGGGATGTTGGCCCAAAAGAGAGAAACAAAAAACAAAAAAAATTCCAACCCATGGTTCTGTGGAAGGTTACCATGGTGACTAACTACAGTACATATGTAATTCTTTTCAACAACCCTTCTTTTCTATGAATCCATCCATACAAGGTTCTCTTGTAAGTCATTAAGATTTTATTTTGGGGGAGGGGAAGGGAAAAGATGGGCTTACTGATCCTTATTTTTATTAAATCATATCTATGCTTCATCAGTTGGCTACATTCTAGTTATATACTAAACTGTGAAAAAAAATCAGACTAATTGCTCAAGAGCAACCTGCAACCAATTGAAAAAAAAAATGTACTGTGCGTCTGTTTTGTGTCTGGTGCAGAATTATGACAATCTACCAACTGTTCCTTTCTTTGACGTTGGTCCAGCTTTGAAAAGTTACTGTAAATGCCTTGCTTGTATGATCATCCCTAGTCACCCAAATTGGAATTTGCACCATCATGTCTAAGTGAAGATGCTGTAAATAGGTTCAGAGTTACTGTATATGGATTTGGGGTGTTACAGTAGCCTTATTCACATTTTTAAATAATTAAAAAACCCACATGAAAACAAGATAAAAAAGGCTTTTCTTAACCAGATTGTGTATATAGAGCAATGTTGGTTTTTTATAAAGTCTGAGCAAGATGTTTTGTATAAAATTTGAATTTTGCAATGTATTTAGCTACAGCTTGTTTAAAGGCAGTGTCATTCCCCTTTGCACTGTATTGAGGAAAAAATTATATAAAAGGTTGCCAAATTGCCGCATATTTGTGCTGAAATTGTGTACCATGAATATTTATTTAAGAATTTCTTTGTCCAGTTTGTAAGTAACACAGTATTATGCTTGAGTTATAAATAATTTCTTCTTTCTTTATCTTTTTTTTTAATTTTATTTTTTGGTTTTGTTTGTTTGTTTGTTTCATTCTGTATTAAAACTAGCCGGTCATAAGTTTGAAATCTGCTTTAGTTCCACATTGCAATTAGTTCCCAGAAAATGAAAATTATGAAAATCACATTCCACGTCTGTTTCAAACTGAATTTGTTCTTAAAAAAATAAAATATTTTTTTTCCTATGGAAACCTTGCCTTCTAAGTATTTTCTTCTTTAGTTTTGCAAATTTTTTTCTTTTTTAAAGGATGAAAATAAATAAGAAAGTCACCAAGCTTGCCTGCCTGCCTCCCCCCATCTCTCTCTTCCTTCTCTCCCCCCTCTCTCCAACCTGATTGCTAGTGGTTTATAGGAAATCTCCTTAGAGTACACTGACTTCTGTTAGCCTACTTCTTTCAAATTCTCTCTTCCATATATCAGCAGTTTCTAGGAATCACCTGGGCATCTTATGCCCTTGGAAGGCAGTGAACTGCAGTCAGATGCAGTAGCCAGGTTTCTTGGATGATCTTGGAGTTGAGAATACAACCACATAAATAATGCCCAGACATTATGTGGTGGATGTACTCTGTGGGCAGAATCAGAGGAAAAAAAACAAACACCTGAAGCTTTGTCCTGAGGAGGGGCAATGGAGAGCCTGGGGTGACAGGGCTGAGCAAGAAGGGACAGGAGATGAAAGACACTGGGAGGATGACACAGGATTGGAAGTGCTGCAAAGTCAAGACGTCTCTTCAAGGTTCTTTACTGCAGCCTGGGGGAGATGGGTGCAGGTAGCATGAGCCTTAATACAACTCCTGTGATTCTGCTGCCCTAATTTTCGCTAGGGTAACAAATTCACTTATAAAATAATACCTTCATTTTCTGACAAAGCCCAGTCACCCTGAAAGTGAAGCACCTTTCCATTTGTTAGCAGCACATAAATGGTGTGATGGGCCATGGAGTAACAGGTGGGAAGGTCTACAGAGGGCAAATATGCATTTGTCACTTTAACAACAGATGCCAGTTAGCCATAGAAATTTCACAGTTAGCTATTTGTAGTATGGGTCATGCCATTCCCATTTGTCAAACTATTTATTTTTTTCTGAATAATCAGAGGAAATGTCAGTATGGCTAGCACACTTGGCATGTCACAATGACGCAAGTACTCTGAAATGGGACGTACAGAAACCCCTGGACTGGGAGATGGTTGAACTAGTATGACTTTTTGCAGTTGGAGCTCCTTTTGGAGATCCAGGTCACAGAATCTGTGCTGGAAGTTGACCCTAAAGGCAAAGTCACAGTGACACTTTGGTTCACCTCCTGGCTCTGGTACAGATGACCTTGGAGACTTGGTCCAGCAGAAGTCATAAGAGTGAAACATGCGAGCATCCTCTGGCATCTCAGTAAATCTTGGGCCTAATCCTCTATTTAGGTCTGTAAGCCACTTCAAAGGAGGTAGCCTTGTGTTTGTTCTCTGAGCACACAGCTACTCGGCTGGATTGTGGTTTCCGTCCCTGCTCCGTGGTTGCACACGGCAGTTCCCCTTGCTGGTCTCGGTGGGTTGTCGTGAGGGCTCCCACGCCGTCATCTGTGAGGTGCTCAGGTCTGCTCTGTGCTGAGAGCCTGTCTGGCACAGCCATCTGTTAGGGCTGTGGCTCTAGCTTAGTTAGGGCCAAGGCTATTGTTTGTATTTTAATCCTTGTTAAATACTGGAAGCTGTTGATAAACAAATACTTCAATAGTGTCAAGTTTACACGGCATTTTCATTACTGTGCCTCTTTTTTCTGACTATTTATTATATATATTTATAACTAGCATGTATACTGACACCCATGGACACCTATTTTTGCCACTGTCTTAGCAACAAGGGAAAATTGCTGTTGCTAAAAAACTGTGCCTCCACTGGGAGGGAAAAATCCTTGCCAGTGTAATAACTATCTGTATATTTATGCCTGGGGCCAAGGATGCTTGGTCAACAGGAGTGCCTTGCACGCATACCTTCCCAAACAGAGCAGAACTTCCACTGAGTTGCTGAACTCATTTTAGTAAAAGATGCCTTAGACACTCAGCATAAAGTCATTGTCTTACAACCCATCTGTTATAACTTGCAGAGGAAAAAAAATACTTTCATTTTTTCCTGCTGCTGACACCTCACTATTAATTATCAAACAAGCACAAAATCAGAATTTACTGCCTTTATTACAAAACTGGTTCTCTGACAAGAGCTGGTCCAAGTCAATAGGCTCCACTAAGTGGAAAATAAAATTATAATTCACAGTAGTTATCCATCTAGAGTGGAATTAGGATCTGTTATATAAAATAGTGCCTCACAAAGTAAGCATAACAATGTTACTGCCTTGGTTTAAAACCTTGTACCTCTTGTTCAGCCTGTCTCTTTAGCTTTGCTGTGATGCATTGATCAAATGCTCACTCAGTCAGCAGCACACTCGTTTTGATTCTATGGGCACCATAAATTTTCTTTTTGCAGAAAAGCTTAAAATTTTGTAGTGGTTAGCAAAATAAAGGACAATGAAAATGCAGTCTTTCTAACTGCCGCTCTCCATCTTCACAGCCACAATACAAATTTTGGTGGGGAAAATGCCCAAGGTTTGAAAACACCAAACAAACTCCTTATACAATTGGTATGTCATTACACGAAGCATCAGACCAGAAATAAAGTAATATTTGTTTTGGAAAAAAAATGTATGTTGGAGCGTATAGCACAGTGTATTAATGGTTGTGCTATTCATAATCCAAATGGTGCTGGATTCAGCTGACTGAGCTATCGTCTACGAAACAAAATAATAACACTCGTCTTTCACATGAGTCATGCAAATACTTTGATGTGTAATTAAGGCATAATGCAATCCATAAGAAACCCTCTTGAGAAGGAGGGGCAGGAGCCTGCCCATACACAGTGAGGATGAGGAGGTGGAGCAGCTGGTGGCTGCTTCTGAAGGAAGGACTGTGGAACAGTGGGATGAGGCAAGAGAGGGAAAGTGTGTGAGAGGGCAGTGACTTTCTGAGCAGTGACTTTCTTCAGGGAGATCTGCAATGACAAAATCCAGGGAGAAATCAGAGCAAGGCGGCAGCTGTGGAGGTAGAGAAACAGGGTCTTCAGAGCTCTGGGGAAGGCTTTGGTGGAAAACACGTGCAGAAGAAAAGTGCTGACAGATGAAAAGCAAGTGTAGTGTTTGATAAGTATTGGTTGTTGTTTCAGGTAAGAGGAGATCAGGCCAGGTTGTTCTGCTAGTACTGACAGGAGACTGAGCCTAAGTAAGGAGGAGAACCCAGGCCAGAAGTCAGTGCTTTCTGCAGCCTCGGATCCTGTGAAAAAGAAATCAAGGATCTCCAAGAACTGTAGGACAAGTCAAACTCCAAAAGGGAGAGAACCTTGTGCACGGCTGTCATAGCTGGAATACAACTTGTGTTATCATAAGTGCATTGAAAAACCCTCATGTGCTTAGACTGCTGAAGAAGTGCAATTATTAAATTAATAATATGGGGAATTCATGGAGGGTGTGAGGAGAGTTGTTTCTAGATCAGACCTTCAGTGGATATAAATTAGCATAGTTCAGTTTGATATCTGCTCCTACTTATCACAGTTCAGAGTTGCACACGCATAAGCAATACTCATACAGATTTTACTATAGCCCTCAGCTATGAGGAAATGCTTTATAAGAGTGTTGTTCTGAATATTATGAAGATTGTATTCAAAAACATACCAACAGTGACTTGCTTTTATAAAATACTGCTATCAATGCCATAAAAATTGTATTTTGTATTTTACTGAACATTGTCAGCAATTTGCTGTATCTGTTCATTAAAAGTAGGTTGGATTACTAGCAAATGTGTAATAAAAATTGTTCATGTTTTAATGAGTCTTTTTGGCCTCTCTTTAATATTTAAACTCATTCCTTCCTACTCCTGCACTCAATTCTATTTCTTATGCTTAACAGGCAGGTCAGCTGTGCAGTGTTATAACATTATCTGTTCATGCCCACATGCTATGTTTCTAGTCTTTCCAAATATCTTAATTTGTTCAACATACCTAATTCTGACTGTCTTTAAACTCAGCTGTTGGACATGTATGACCACATGAATAATTTAGTAATCATTCAGAATCAATAGCACTTCAGCTTTCATTGCCATGAGAAATACGGGAGGATGAGAGGCCAGGAGGCCAGAAGAGCCCTTTGTTTGTCACCCTAAAAGACCCTGAGATTTGGGGAAATCCAAATGATGATGAAAGAGTTAAAAATCATGCATGTGCTGCCTTTGCTTCACACTTTCCCTTCATTATGTGTTATGTTTTCTTTTTATACATAACCAACAAAGCATATCTGAATTTTCCAGGCCTCAAAACAGGGTCCAAGCTGTAGAGATTCATGTGGCTGGGTCTGTAGGTCTTTTCTCAAATTCCCACTGTTGGGTAAATGCTGGCTGCTTTCCTTCAGCCTGTTTATTGTACACCCAGATGCCTTGCCCTGATCACCTGCTCATCACACCAGCCCTCGCTGGGGCTTCATATGTTCCCAAATAAGGTTTAATTTCTGGACAAAGCTTTTGTTACTCACCCTGAAACTTTCTTTTCAAATATTGCCCTAGGCTTTCCTCCCTTTATATGTCTCTGGATTTCAGCTGGTGATGGCATTTCCTGAAAAAAATAAGGTTCTGATGGAACACAGGAACCGTCCCTGTACCAAGAGTGTGTTTTCTTATAAGCCCCTTATTTTTCAATCAGCTTTAGTTTGAATTTTTATATGGCTTTATCTCTTCCTTTTGTATTTATGCAGTTGCATCTGAAGGAAAATAGCATGCAGTAAAATTCCTAAATACAATTTAAATATAGCTTGTTTCAATCCACTTGGTTTTACATTTCCATTTATCAATACATTAAGCTAAAAATATCTGATTGCTTTGTCTTGCTTCTTGTAATTTAAGAAAAGTTATTGAATATGTTATGATTTCTTCTCAGAAAAGTGTAAGCAGTTCACTTTGGAAAGCATCGTTTGAGCAGAATTAAGAAGCAGTTATCAATGTGCAGCACAAAACTGAGTGAGCATATTTAAAAAAGACAGAATGACTTTTGGCAATGAACAATACTTGGTTTTGGTTTGTTTCCTTAAGCCAGCTCAAAACTGGAGAGGAGAAAGTGCTGTTGGTTTTACAGCCAGTGCCCCAGTCTGGTGGCAGCCAGACTTTATGTAGCTTTGTCCTTTTGGTCTCTTATGACGAGCTTAGTGATAAAACTGAATTCTGGATGCTTTGGCCACCGAAAGGTGTAACCTATGTGATTACACACAATACAAGGGATTTATACTAGGACATTGTTCCTGCAGAAGAGACATAAATCCCTTTTGCCAGCTCCCCTCCACTCCGTTCTAGTGCTGCATTTCAAACCAGCAGACGTTTTTACTTTGGATTTTTTACTCAGCCTAAATATTTCAAAGATAGCATCAGAACTATATTTATCAAGTTATACAACTGTGTAGCTGGCTGCTTGCAATGTTTCCACAGCATCCTCTTCACACAAGACACCATTAATAGACTGGTGCCTACAAGCATCCAGATGAGGCTTGGGAGACTCAATTTTGCACCAGCTTTTTGAGAGGCGTCTTAGCACTGCACTTTAGCTGTGTCACGCTACTGATGGATTGAAAAACCAACACACTTTGCTGCAGAAAGGCCCCATCAGTGCTGACCGAAGTTAGACGGGCCGGTTTTATTTTCTCTTTCGGCCGCAGTCAGGGAGGGATTGCTGTCGAGGCTCTCGCAGGGAGGCGGAGAGGAGGTGGCGAGTTCCCTCTGCCCAGCACTTCGATAAATCCCGCTCGACGGGCAGAGCTGCTCCGTGGTGCCCAACGCAGGAGTTCCACCCAGCTCTGGCCGGGCTCCGAGCGGGGACTGGAGCTGCCGGCCATGAGGCTCGGCCATTCATCTCTCCGCGCACGGCCGGGGGAGAAGGCGCTTGGAATCCGCAAGATTCCCTGGCAGTGGGCAGAGCCTGTGAGGGAGGCACGTGTGGGCCGATCCCGGGCTCTCGGCGTGCCTCAGCTCAGCTGCTGCGCCGCTCTGCCAGACGCGCTTCGCGAGGAACAATGAGGAGGATCCGCCTTAATTAAACCCTTGGAAGCTTCCCGGGCGGTGAGAGTCGCGGATGCAGGGACAAGCAGCTGTGACTGTCGCAGCAGCATCTTCTGCAGAGCCGGAGGTCGGCACCTCTCTGGAGAGGCCTTTTGCGGGCCGCAGACGGAGATCTGGGAAGGTTTGCACTTCCCACTTGCTCTTTGATGGCTGCACTTAACATTGCTGCCGGCCCCTGGGACAGCGGCTGACCCAAACGTGATTTCTGAAGCATAAAGCGAAGTTTCTCGTTGGTGCAGCCGACTGATTTCGGTGCCCTGAAGAATTTGGCCCCTGATTGCCAACCAGCTGACAGACATGAATCAGGTGGCAATTAAATCCCTATAAAATATAAGACCGGTTCAGTAACATTCCCAAGTCCCTTAGAAATATGGGCTCTTGGGAATATCCTATCCATCGCCAGCTATTCTAAGATAAACATAATTGTTAAGTGTACTGAGTTGTTTTTTTTTTTTTTTTTTTTTTCTTTAGGGGTGGTGAAAAATCAGAGCTCTAAGCACTTTCAATGGGTGTTGAAATTATGATTTTTTTGAAATCTCCTGGAATTCCAGGCCTATGTGGCTTTCTGTGGAGGTGAGCTTTACAGTTCAGTCACACATCATATGAAAGAGTGTTTTCTTTGATCAATTTTTAGCTTTCCACTTTTGAATCTCTCTATTCCTTTCTTCTGAGACAGGAAAATCAACTCCTAAATTCTATCACTTGTTAGCATATTGCTACCTTAAAGAAAAGTTAAAATTCATTCATCTCATTCTCTTTCTTGTGGTATCCATGCTTCCCTGTCTATTTCCATTTAGTGAATTTTCCATGCTCCAAACACTTTTTTTTCCTGTACTTTGAACTTCCCTTAGTTCTGCTTTATCCCTTAAAAGAAAGAGAGAGGAGTCCCTAGTTTACTAGTCAAAATTTCATGGCTCTTTCCTATGGTATAACCTTAGTAAAGCTGAGGAGGAGCTGCATTAGAAACAGTTTGGATGCCATCCTGGCCAGTTATTGTGTCCCCAGCATTTTAGGAAACTACTCCTGTAAAACATCTAGGATGGTGATAAAGCACTTTAAGCTTGCATTAATAGTAGCAGGATTTGAAACTGCTCAGCACCTCTTAGCTGTCCTATCCAGAAAGAGAGGATTATATTTTTGGCTGCAGTTGCAAAGCTTAAGAGGTTTGTACCTCTGTTTCTCTATAGCAAAATCAGGATATTTCCTTTATAATATATTAACAGGAAATATTTCTCTGAATACTCTGTTGTTGTATCTTCCAACCAGATGCATAAAACTCCTTTCTCAAATAGCCCTCCTAATCCATTCTTTTCCTCACAAACCACATGAATCACCCATGTACTAACAAATTGCCTCATTTCTCAATCCATCTTTTTTAGACAGACCACACCCTGAGCTAAGTCTGGATCCTTTCCCACGTCCTAAAAGTCCCTGCTAGCAACCAGACTGTGACCATCTCCATGACCTCTGAAAACATGCAGTTTAGGTCATTCACCAGGGATGTAGGAGTCCTGGGTTGAAATACACTGCTAGAATGACTCAGAACAGAGCTATGATTTCAGGTTAGTACCCTGTCAGTTATTTTCTGTTGCAGTTTTATCACTTTTGGTAGATGAAACAGCTGTTCCTCTGAAAAGCCTCTAAAAGTCATGAACCAGCAGCCTAGGGAGTTAGGCAGCAGCTCTGCTCATCAGAGGCATTATCCTGCTGTTGTTCAGCGAGAGAGGTGGATCAAGGTTATCCCCAAACCTGACATTTAGGGAGCTCCCCTTTAATATGGAGGGCATGGTTCACATCTCAGAGAAGACTGCAAGCCCACTTGCACGGCCTAAATCTTGTTTGATTTGACCCTCACATTGTCCCAGTTTGCCACATCCTAAAGTCAGAGATTGGGTCTTACTGCACTCTTTGAGCTTTTGTCTCGGGCTGAGATGCCAAACACTTCCCTAAAGGTGGATGGTAGACTCCTTCAGGAGGTTTCTTTTCTCAGAAATCAAGGGGCCAATGTCAGGGAGAGGTGTCAGCAGCACCAATCAGACAGATTCAGATGAGAAAATGCAGAACAAAGAGCCTGACTGCTTCTGAAGATCCAAAAAAAGAAGAATCTGTCAATTTTTGCTCTAAATGGGAAGCTGAACTTTAAGTCGTGGCTTAAGCAAAGGGCAGCATATGGCAGCACTACAGCTGTTTGAAATCCACATGCACTTCACACTGGCACTTTGACAAACGCTATTGTGTTACAAACACTGGATGACACAGTGAGTCTGGGGCTGCATTCAGCTCTGCCCTACGCAGCCATAATTCCCACTGACTTCCTACACCATCCTTCCCACTGACTTTGTCTATACCAGAAAAATGTATGGAAGTGCGTAGGACCGAAACAAATACCCAGTGCTTGTAAGGAATCCTTCTGGCAGGCTGAGCAACATTTGATATGGTTAGACCCCTGTAGCAGGAAGCGTGAATGCTATAATATGGAACTGGAGGAAAAATTAGGGAATCCATGAGGTCTAGAAGACGCCTGGTGATTTTAAAGACAAAACTTGAATTTCTGCACTGGAGCAACAGACATGCTGGCTGGTCATTATAAGGGGAACAGGGCTTCTCCTGCTGAGATCCATTTACTGTCTTTCATACTCTGCTTTTTGTCTCTCTGCCAGTTTCTGCAGGGAAAGAAAGAATTCAGAGGGTTGTTGTTTTTTTTTTCTGGAGCGAAAGCCTACAGGAGGCCTAAAAAGAGCTCTACACAAATATATCAGAGAGGGGATCATGTTGCAGGGAAGCTGTGGCTGCCAATGATGAGATGTTCAGTTTCTTAGCCACTTTAGGTCAGAAACCAGGTGTTATGTTGTTGATCCCATGGCTGCTTGCCATCCCCTGCCTCCTCCTGTAACAAACAGTCTCAGCCGAACAGCTTTCACAGCTCCAGATGTTTAAAAATACACTTTTAGGGTACTTGAACAAGAAAGTGCTCTTTGCAAAGTGCTGCTTTCTATGCTCAGTGGCAGAGCCGGTGCTGACTCCTCTACACTGATTTTTAGATGGCATTTTAAAAGCTTCAACAAGTCTGGACACATATTTTCTTTGCTTAAAACCTGCTTAACTCTTTCAGCACTGTGGTTTTAGATCCCCCTGATGTTCATATAACTACACAGGGCTTAAAATCCAAACAGTGGAAAATAAATGGGAAATCAATGGTCTTTTTTTTTCAGAAAGAGTAAAGGCAGAAAGGAACAATATTGTAAACATATCTATGAAATCAACCTACTTGTGCATTTTTTAACACTTAGGGACAGAAAAGGCTGGCTTATGCCAAATGGTCAGGCAGCAGGAACAAATTTTGCAAAGGGTACAATACCTGCAGAAAATACCATCCCACTGGAGCATTTGGGGCACTTTATAACAGTCACAGCTCCAAATTTATTAAGCCAAAGGTCGTTACAAACTGTGGGGAAAACAGAGCAAGGGTTAAAAATCATTTAAGATTTAGGTAAAAATCTATCCTCATGTTAAGACAAGTACTTTATGCTAAAAGAGGCAGAGCTGGTGCTGGCATCAAAGACAAGGATGTCAGCAGGAAGTGCCAAGGAAACAGCTGAGGCCTTGCACTTCAAAAAGCTTAACTCTGGGTGAGGGATGTTCCCACCAACAGTCAAGATTCACAGATGACATTTTCAGATGTCTTCGGTTTTTTGCATCCAGGCAGTCACATGATGGATCCTATGCCATATGTCTTTTCCATGGACTTCAGTTTCTTAGGTGTCTACAACTGCTTTCAGTTCTCCACTATAAGGTGGAAAAGAAAGCCTGGCTGGTTTGCCTTGTTATTTTAGAATTAGTTCCGTGAGATTTGGACGGATTCCTATTTCTCTTCCATTAGCAGAGACAATTTTTAGCTGCTAAATGCAGTGTTAACCAGTTTCTCTGACAAGGACATGGCTGACCCCTCAGATCTTTGACAAATGATTGATTTAATCTAGAAGTGTCTATTTATAAACTAATGCAAAAAACCAAAAAAAGTTAAGGATGAATAAACTAATTAATAAGCAGTGTATTCCTGCTGGCAACATGAATAAAATTACTGCTAGGTCAACAGAGAATTCAACATTGCTCCATATGCTTCTTTTAGTGGTGTTCAAATAGCACAGGTGTAAACTTTGAGTGACCTTATTTATTTCATGTTTAAGTGGGTCATTAAAGGAAACTGTCACATATTAAACAAATAGCTTTTTTTGATTCCTTCCTTCTACTATGAGGAGCAATAGTAAGCTTCTTATCTTGTTGATACATCTAGAGTTCTTATCAAACTTTTCCTGCTTTTGGAAAAACTCTGTATCCTCAGAAATGAGGCTGAATTTCCCTTAAAATCAGAGGCACAATCTTAAACATTTATAATCTGAATGAGGGAAAGAAACACTCTGACTTTATGTCTTTAATACCCTTAATTCATTTATTTGTTGAGGTGGGGTGGGAAACCTCAGTCTGAAGGGATGGGGAAAGGACAAGCAGCCTCAGGCAGAGCTGAGTTACATCTCTGTGCCCCAGATGCAGAAAGACTTGTGGGCATTGCAATGCTCAAACTTAAATTTTAGGTGTCTGTCTTCTGTTGTGGAGTCCAAGACCCAAATGGTGCATGAATTCTCCACTGGATGCCTGGGGAGAAGAGTTAGATGAATCATAGCTTACCCAGCTAAATTCATCTATTATGTACAAGCTCTGGAGCCAGTAGTGTTAAATTAAAAATTACATGGAGAACACTTGGCCTGTGGTTTACTTGAAAAAAAAAAAAAAAACAAAACCGAAACGAGTGAAAGTGTGTATTTCTTTAAATTTTCTGCTGACAGACCAGAGATAATTAGCCTACAGCTGCAGACTGGGACGAACAGCTCTTTTTTCTGCCTAGAAGCAGCAGGTGAAAATCCTGAGAGAGAAGCTGGGTGCCACTGACTTAATTTAGTTGCTTAGATTGAAGGCAGCGCACAACAAGAGAAAGAAACAGGGAGGTGGCAAATCTTCAAGCCCAGGATTTCTAAAGAGTGGCAGTTAATAAACAGAAGCGGGAGTAGGACTGGAAAGAAGAAAGGATTAAAAATATGTACTTGTGACACCCCTGTAGTATCACAGATGCCTTTGAGATGTGTCAGCTAGACACAAGCCCAGACTCACACTGCACTCTGATGAGAGATGTGATATGGCAATGGAGAATTGTAAACAATAGAAGATGGAGGAGTGTAACAAAAAAAACATCATGAACCCATATACTGCTAAAAAAACCCCTTTCCCAGTTGTCTGATGTGCTCCCACACATGGTTCTGCACCTTACCAAGGCCTGCTGTTTTGCAGGTACTCCTTGTGACCCCCAGATACTCACTTCTGTTGACAGCCATAACACAATCATGCATTGCTTGCAACGTTTCTTGTATTGTGAGTACCTTTATTTTAGAAATGTATTAACATGAAGATTATTTCATTTTTGTGAAGGGGAAATTGCTTATCTGTTTTAATAGGCAACAGTTTAGTAATAATAAAAGGCAATAATAAAAATGACAACAAATTAACATAACTATCTGCCTACATAAATTCTTATGATACCTGTTCTATTGGGCATTTGTTTGAAGAGGCTTTTTTTTATCTGCATGAGATTATAAAATGTATAGAGATAAAATTGCTCCATTTTTTTTCCAGGAAGTATTATCAAAGTAGACTGATCACTGTGTGCTGGCATTTTAATAACATCAATGGGAGGTCTTTGTGGAGTAAGCCTAAGTAAGTGTGGCAAAGTAAAGTACATTATTAAAATGTATTAAAATGAAAGGGTAAAAGTTGTCTTCTACCACTTTCAACACTTTCATTTGAAGGTAAGAAAGAGCAGTGTCAAAGAATATTGTGCTGCTTTGAGAATCAGGAGATAAGGAATACTGGCCACTGACAACCACCAGTCTCTCTTTCTTCCCATGTGCTGTGTACACACATGGTCAGGTCTAAGGAAGTGAGGGAATTCCTTGTTTTGGGTTCTTAGTGGGTACAGTCACACATGACTACAGCTGCGCTGTAAAGCCAGGTATGACTCCACAAAAGAACCATAGCTCTAGCTATACTTAATAGATTAGGCAAGGTGTTGCACAAATACTTGGAGTAATTGTCCAGACACAATAAAGTCACATTTGAACAGCCTTTACCCAAGAATAATATTCTGGCTATGAGAGGGCTCTCTAGGTAAGCCACATAAACAGGTGGAAAAAAAAGCCACAAGTACCCCTTAGTGGCCTAAGTTTTCTCTCTGTACCCATGCTCTGCTCCACCTGAGCAAACAACCAGAGCAGCAGGTAACCAGGAGTAGATGCAGAGACAGAAGGTCAAATCAGGAAACAAGTTTGTTCTCTGTCTGTTTAGTTTATTGTTTCCCCATTTTTAAATTTCTCATTATGTCAGGTTATAGAGGATTTGTTTCTTGAGATGCCATAATGAAGTATGCTGGTCATCCGATGCAATGTATGTTGTGGGATTTCTTTAAAGCCTACTCTAACAGCCATTGTATTTGATATATCATCACATCAGCAAATTTATATGCTTTTGATTAAACTTTTTTTGGTTTAGAATGGCACCTCTTACTAACACATAAGAACAGAGCCAAGTAGAATAGCAAACAGAAGGAGGAAGAATGCTGGAGGAAAAAACCTGCAGTTCTTGGATAGCTGCTTACAGATTTTGTATAAAAACCTGTGAAGATCTCTTGTCACTGAGCAAAAAAAAATTGTTTTAGAGCTTTACAGAAAGTGTTAACAACTGCATACTAGGCATTATTTTCCTCTCGTTAAGCAAAATAAATAATTAAAGTATCAAGGCTTTTCAAAGATTCTACCAGGACGCAAGTGCCAGCTCTTTGTTTATTTATTTACGTTTATAAATTAGTGATATATTGGATGCAAAGTCATTTGAAGGGTTGCATATTTATCCAGTGTGAATAAATCTCAAGGCCTGTGTTAAATTTATGGCAGCACAGTGAAACTCAGCCATGCCCACGCACCTGCATTAAGTGGGTATTTTTGTTCCTTGGATCATGTGGATCATCTCCACTGTAAACTATGCATTAATAAAGAGCAGAGCAGGCATTTACCATATTCCCTTTTGGAACTAAGAAGTAAAAGGTAACTTGCAAACTTGGCTGCCTTTGAGGAGGCTTCTAGAAAAAAAGTTCAGAAGGTAAATGAGAGGAATATAATGACTAACAAAATAAGGCAAAATACTGTGCCAATTTAAGTGTAAATGTATCTTGGAAACACCACCCCAAAGTGCTACTGAGTAGCTATGTCTATGCAAGGTATCTTTTGCTGGCCATTTGAAAAAATAAACACAATCACCAAACCTACAAAACCTCTTTTGTAGAGACATCAAATATAAACTATAACTTTCTGTTAATCTTACACCTGTCAACCAGTTTGATTTTTTCCAGCCATTCTGGCCTCAGAAAAGGAAACAGAATCCAGAAAACCGGTCCCCCACCTGACACCTATCTCATCATCAGTTTTCACAGCACAGTGTGCTGGCAAGAAACACTTTCATCAGGAGATCAGGAGTTTGAAGAGCTGCCTGTGCAGAGGGCAGGTATTCCTCAAGAAGGACAGGAAGCAAGACTGGGGTGGTTTTAGCAAGTGAGGTCAATAATGTACAGGTCCAGCAAGAAAAATGCAGAAGGGAATGCTGGTAGGCAGGGAGCAATGCTCTGCAGAAATCCACAGCATCTTCACTCAGTTCCCTATTCCCTGCATGGGCAGCTTGAAATCAACATGGCTGTTCATGTTGATTTGGTAGAGTGTGGTAAAAAATATATTAAAAACCAGTCTCAACTAATCAGAAATATCCTGAAGATTTTTAACCTCTAAGATCCAGGGTGCTGGAAAAGTGGAAAGCAGTACTGTTCTGTTGGCTATATTTGGCTATATATTTCTTACTCATTTTGTAGTAGTATATACACCTGGTTGGTATAGAAGAGATCAACTTTTTTTGTTGTTATTCTGTCAATTTTTAATGCATTTTCCGTGCCTTTTTTTCCCACCAAAAGTGTCATAGTAGTCTATGTTAGTGCCACCTTGTTTCAAGGAAACATATTTACATTGCCACAAGAATAATCACATGATTCAAAATCCCTTCTGTGCTTTGTGGCTGTAGGCTTACACTGCATGTTGCAGGAGGATTGTGGTTGTTGGGGTTTTTTTGTACAACTTCTCTCAATTTTCTTAAGGCAAAAGAAAACTGCTGTGGATAGATGTGGCACTATCTTCCTTATGTCTCTTCATTTTTAGGTGTGCTCACAATATAAAATACTGTGTAATTTCAGAAGGATATAAATGAAAGAATTAATTGAAAAATAAGTACCTTTATCTATGTCTCATTTTAAACTTCCTGCATAGCCAAAAATTAGATACTGGAATATGTTTTTTTCCTCTTTAGATTTTTATTTGAACATTTGTGTTAAAAAATCAAATTCTAACAAATCAAGTACGCAGCTTTGTGCATATACCTTTTCCCTGAGGCAGAATTATTGGACAGATTGTTGTAGTGCTGATTTTGAGGGGGGGGGGGGCGGGGAAGGCACCAAAAAAATAAGAAAACACAGCTTTTTTTTCAGTTTATTTTTTGCAGATGGGTCAAGGTAAATACCATCTCTTCTTACGTGTTTGCTCAGTCTCATCTGATTTAGTTCAATGAGCTTTCATGCCAATTTACTCATGGGCCAACTTTGCTTGCAGAGTGCTAATTGAGAGAAGGCACCATTGCTCAGGGCTATCTGCTTTCTGGCTAGGACAGCTGATTTTACTGACAACATTACAGCCAATGTTTCCAATCCAGATGATGAAAATGGGAAGATTTGAACTGGGTCGTCATTTTGATACAATTAAAATGAAAATGTTTGTAGTATTGCCAGGGTTAAGTAATCTGCTAGTGGACACTGAAGTTTTAGCATGGAGCATGTCTGTGTCAGATTCAATTCAGGTAATCACAGGTAAGTTTAAACACCACAACTTCAATGTTTGTATCTCTTTGTAGTAGAGCTCATTTAGGCACTCATTTAGGCTTCATTGACACCAGGCTCTTGTGCAAGAATTTAGGCAGAAGAGGCTCCTGGAGTACTTTCAGAACTGTGAAGGCCTTGGTCAGCTTTTAAAAGAGCAGTTTACAAAAGCTCCTCGGAGTGAAAGCCTGGAGGTATCCTAACCCCACACAGTGAGGGTGCCAGTCAGTCATTGGGGTGGGTCACAAAGGTTACTGGAGATAAAGGAATTTTGCAAACCCTCCATAGATACTTCATGATTCAACACACCGAGAGGGCAATGTGCTCACCCCACTGAGCAATTTAATGTCCTGGAGTAATGAAACGATAAGTCTGTTTCACACAATGGGCCTGTCAAAAAAACCACAATAATAATGATAATGTGATTCCTGTAGAAGAACTCCAGAAAGTTTTACTTGGAAGACTTAAAATTGTTTGGTTTGTTTTTTGTTTGTTTTTTTTTTTTGATGCAAAATCGTAATTAACTCAAATAAGCTCCCATGGCACAGGGTGAAATAAAGATAATCATTAACATTGAGAAATACTGATTCAGCCATTTTCATCCATTACACATGGCTGACATAGTTAATTCCTGTTGTCCCTGTGAAACATTGTAGATTGCTAGAGAGGAAAACATATCTTGATCCAGAAAGTGTGTACTTAATTTTACTCTAACATATGTTTCATTTATTTATTGGTTTAGCCTCAAATTAGATGGAAATTAGAACCCTCAAAGTAGACCTTATCTTTCCCTTGCAGATGTACTGAGCTTCTCCTAAAAGTAATATGTACACATGGATGTGCCACAGTATGTGCTTTTATGTCCACACTCCTGTAATCTTCAGATGCTTGTATTTAACTAATACTTATTAAATTAATACTTGGGGGGAAAGGTGGTTAATATGTAACAACTGCTCTTTCTCAGAACAATAGCCATTTATAAAAAGCATGCAGAATATTTGAAACTAGTAAACCCAAGCAGTCTATTATATATTCTTTGTATTATGCATTCACACTCTGCAAGGAGGTCTGTAAACCTAGACTTTGACAGGTTGCAACATTTTTTTTCTCTAGTTACACTTCATTTTTACAAGATTTGCTCAGGTAGAACAAGAGGAAGGATGACTCTGCTTCTATCTAATGAGCACAGATACAGTTAAGCCCTCAAAATACTGGTTTAAATTTAAACAGTAACATGGAGCCTCTGTAAGTGTGAATAAAGGCATTTTATTATCACTACTGATAGCATATAAGCTTTAGATAACTAATTCTCTCCATTTTTTTCTTGCATCATGCACCAAGTTTTACTTTGTTTAACCACAAATTTAGGGTAAGCTTGTCACTACCACAGCAAATACATAATAATAGCCATTTCATTTTCAGCAGTAACTGGGCTGTATTATATTCAGTAATATACACTACAGAATGACTTGGAATGGAGCCATTTCTAGAATACAGCTTTCAAACTTTTTTCAGAAATCATGCATAATGGGGGAATGAAATATGGTTGCAATACAGGAATAATGTTTGGACAGTTATATTGTAATTGTATGCTGTATTTCCTGAAGTGAAATCCATACTTGAGTACTTGCAAATGTGAACCTCAGTTCCAAAACTTGCTGATTTTTTACCAAGAATCCATGTCTGCTTTCTATTGTACTTGGTTCTAGTCTTATGTCAGAAAATTTGATGTCACTGTAAAACAAAAGGAAGGTAGTTCACAAGCATATACATTACCTTGTTAAGCTGAATTGCATTTCCTACTGAAAAATGAAATTTTGGAGAAAATGCTCAATGTTTCTGAGTTTCATAAAGGATTTTGCAAGCGATGTTACATCTGTTCTGACACTTAAGGATAAAGTGTCTTTGTCACCTGACTTAGCAAAAGAATTGGTCAATTACTTGATTATTTTTCTCTCTCTATAAAACCCTTAACCTTTTACTATGAAATACTCATTTCTAAGTGCAGTGCCAGCTTGTGGAAGGCTTGATAACAGCTCATAGGCCCAGATAAATATGATAATTCATTTAACCTTTCTTTCAAATCCACTTATTTGTTACAGGCATCAATCACATCTAAAAGCTTGAAGATGAGTGTACAAGCTGCACTTCGATGTGTAGTTTGTGTGGTCAGGAGCATAAAGAGATGAAGCACAGATGTAGTGCAAGCTGAAGCTGGCAGCACAGACAAGGTGTGAAATAGCAGCCTTGCAGCTCAAATACCAGGTCAATGAAACATTTTTAAGCTAGTTTAAGGTATCTGCTGCTAGATCTTTGCTGTTTGCATTAAATATTTGTTGTTTTGATAGTTATTAAGGTTTAGTTCATACAACTCAACATTTTTAGTTTTCTTCAGTTACAGACCTGGGGGGTTTTGTGCTCTGTATCACAGAGATTCCATGTCATACTATAGTCTTCTAATCCTATTAGAGCTGCATCTGTTATAATATTAATTGGTGGAAAATGGTATTTAATAGTTATCCTATTATACAGTCTTTTCCTTTATCACTGGTTTGTTTCATATCTCTAGAGCTCAGATTTTCTTCTGGCTTTAGTTCAGTATGTTTGAAAAATCGGAGCCCCAACAAAGGCATGAATGGAAGCACGATATCCTCACTCCCTCTTCTTGGCTAACACAAAGAAAGTGTAGTATATCTCTCCTTTGTTTCTAGGTAAGGATTTAGAATGGCTTTTAAAATATCTCACATTACTTTTCGCACATTGTTTATCTAATACGACCAATCATAGCAGGCTCTCTTCCAATCCTCTTGTTTAACTTATCAGCTTGCTAGTTCTGTGGAATCTTTCTCATACATTTTTTTCCCTTCACACAGCACTCACCACAGGTGAAATTCATTCCTGTTTCTGTAACCAATTCAAGGATCACTCGATAAGTTATTGCTTAAATTTATAGCAATACTCTGAAGACATAAATTAATTTTTAAGGACCTGGTATGGTCCTCTGAACAGGTGTGAGTTTTAACTAATAAGATAGAGTTCTTTTTCACTGGAAAACTTGCAGCTTTGCTCGTACTTTCAAGCCATTTAAACTTTCAGTCTCCTTGACTATAAATGCAGTTTGCAGTGAAGCCCGTGGTAATGTGATGCTTAAGCCTCATTTGTATGGAAGGCAAACAATGGCTGTTACAGAGTTTCTGAATGGTGTGGGGGACCAAATTATCCAGTAGCTTCAGTATGAACAATACAATGAAAATATTTAAAATTTTCAGAAAAAATAACTGACACCTGCATTCTCGGTATTATCTACAGCTGAATTAACTGGGAGAAGCAGCTACGAAGAAAGTGATTATCATAATGATAAGAAAAAGAATGAACTAATTTCAGTGCTTGACTCATTTCTGTAGATTAATAAATGATATTAGATCTGGTTTAAGAAAGATCAAGAAAATGGGTTTATTTTTACTGTAGAGAGAAAGGAAAAAAAGACAAACTTACATAGTCTAACAGGGGTTTTTTTGCTACTTTCAACCAACAAATTTTCTATTGGAAAACTAAACATTCTCATAACATATTCTCTGTTCTATATCTCAGTCAAAAATTCAAGAAGATTAATTAATGCACAATATGATAAGCTTGATTTAATTCTATATACAGGACCATGGTTACTGATACATTAAATATAAAATATTATGTGAAGTCCTCTACATAATATAAAGTTGGGATCTGTGCTGGAGACCTTAAGCTGGATATAGACCTTTCCTTATGGACCTGCAATGCAAAAGCTAGCACATTTAAAATATCATATTGTGTTTTATTTTTGGAAGTTCACTAAGAGGGTTTATAAATAAAGGGGGAAAAAACCCCTCAGTGCAGCTTTCACACCTCATGTTTTGAGCAAATCTCTATTTTGCAAATACAAATTGAGTGTATCTTCTGCATGTGAAAAGAACTTTCTCTAGAATAGTCACTGCATGGCTGTGGCTTTGTGGACCAGGCGTTCCTCAATGATGTGTCTTTTACTTATTCCTCTTGAGTACCTTTCTTTCACTTTTGGTGGCATGAATCTGCCATGAAGGTGTGTCCCATGTCCTGGGGTGTTGACTGGCATTGTTTGTCACACAGTGGAATGTCTGCCTGCTTTACCCAGACTTGTCCTTTGCTGAGGTTGTGCAGTTCTGCCCACCTACAGGAGGATAATACCTGAGGGGTAAATTTGGCACTGAGCATGCCTGCTAACAGAGGTAGGTAGTCTTTATGAAATGCTTCCCAGCAACAATGTGCCTGTGAAACAAAGGCAGCTATTAACTAAACATGACTTTGTAATAATAATAATACCCCTCCAATACAATATAAATAAAATTCAGAAATGAGCAGCACCTACTGCTGACTGAGACAAAAAGGTAGAGATGAACTTTAATTAAAGGGAAAAAATCACAATGTTTTTGCTTCAGTATTTTTTCTGCTTTGAAAGGTCACTCTCTTTCTCAATGTTCGTTTCTATAATTTCATTTTTCCTCTAGTGAAAAATATTTTAGCCTGCATTTAATTCTTTTGTCTGTCCTTTTCTTACTTATTTTCGCATGTTGTATTAAAACTTGTGATTCACTATGATATCCAATAGTTGATATATTAGACCCTGTTACTGCAGTCACTGTTCTTGCCATGCTTCCTTCCTCTCTTAATATCTGTCTTCACAATTACTCAATCATTATCTTTGTTATTATCCTGTTTCTCTTGTGCCTTATCTCTGTTTCACTCATCCTTTCCATCCCTGCAGCTGGTCTCCCTCTCCTGTCACCTCTTTGGAGTCTAAAACTAGGCGTGTGTCATCAAAGAAATATTTCATATGCATTGATTTTTCCCTAAGTGCATCTGGTTGTCTCTTTAGTTTTACTACTTGATATTTCAGTACCACAAATGATAATATTTTTAAATGTTCTGTTTTGGTTTACCATTTCATTCCTTCACAGGGAAAAAAAAAGTTTTATTGCACACCTGAAAAACTGACACCACTTGAAAAATCCCCAGTAGATTACACAAATGTTCACTGATGATTTACTGTATCCACATTAAAAGCTGACTTCAAGAAGAGGTTGTACACCATGTCTATGGAAACTGGCAATTTCTTATTCTGTGACTATCTCCTCCAAAGTTAGAGCAATTTGCTCTGTTGAGGAAAAGAAATTAACTCGGACTACTTGCACTGCAGTGGTAATGATGTCTGAGCTAACTATGTTAAGATAGTCGAGATAGCTCTGTGCTTCAGGGAACTCACTTCTGAGCAGCCATATCCCAGGAATAGTGAGATAATTAGGAAGCAGTTTCAGATAACTGATGGCAGTGCTTCACATTGTAGAGGTATTGCTATATATGCTAGAAAAATGAGATTTTTGAATTAGTGGTTTTGCATGCCTCAACTCCATCCTCTAAAAATCAAGCCCTTTAAAGCTGGGATGTTTACGTGAAGTGAGAGCAATCAAAGTCACACAACTCTGTTAAACAGAGTGCTACTATGAATGTTCTAAAGGGCATGTTTGGAATTACATTACCCTCTGATTAGCAGTGGCTTTTCTGACTTCCTTCGTTGTGAGGATGACAAAAAATTTCTGTCTTGGATATGTGCAAAAAATACCTTGGGCGGCCAAATCTTAATAGTACTTCCATTTTCAATTTCTAGTTGCGAGATTCTTTTCTATAGTGTTTCAGAGGGTGGGAAGGTTTTATTTTTTCTTTCTTTTCATCTCAGAAAGCCTAATGGCGTGTCCAAGAAATCCCCAGAGAAATACATCTAGACCTTCAGGACCTCTTCCTTTTCTCTCTTTCAGTCCCCTATTGAATATCTGGAACAATGATCAGTGAATGCTTAAAGTAAATGATTAGTGTATCAGTCTCTACCATATTAATCAATGATGTTTCTTTAAATGCAGTTTCACAGCTATTAAACAATGAGTTCTTATGAAACAGGATTTTCATAAACAGCATATGGAGCTGACTGCAAACCAGATTTGCTTCTTACTTTTCTCAAAAAAAATCAAGCTGATTCTGCCAATATTAGGCAGAGTCGGTCATCTCCATGAGATCTTTCTGGAACAAACAATAAGATATTTTTATGATTTTTTTCCCTCCCTCACAGCAGTATTTTTCTCCTTAAACATTACATTTATGGTTGTATTTTAGCCTTAATTTAAAATAAACAAAAATAAGTTTTAAAAAAGCTATGGGGAAGATCTATCTAGACTGTTTTGCAAGGTTTTGCATGTTTTGCAAGGTTTTCATGTGTATACCTCACGTATTTGAGGGTTTTCTTGTGTATCCTGCCATTAAATGAACAGCAGAGAATAAATAAAGTATAATGTATTTTTTCCACCTAAAATCAGCACAGAGTTGAGCAAAGGCTACACTGTGTGTGTGTGAAGTGCTTCCTTATTCCTGTTTCAGGGTGCTATACCTAAAGTAAGACCAGGCAAATGCAGAACGAAGAAACCTGGAAGAACAGAAATCCAGTTACCTCAAGTGGGAGCAGCGACTTGTCCTCTTCTGCCCTGCCCAGTCATGAAAACGTCTTGAAGAAGGGCAGAGTTCTTATGGATATAAAGGAATAAGCAAGAGAAATGAAAAGCATAAAAATTTACCTCTTCCTCCACATAGTTTATATTCTTTTCATCTCCTTTTCCTTTTAAGGGGAGGTACTATACAGTCCCTCAGATTGTAATGTGAAACATTTGTGCACATATTAAATCTTGCGATTGCTACTTGCCCAGCTCTATGGAGTAACGATGTGAATGATGGCTATCTGCATATTCTATACTCTAAAATTATAATAAAACCCCTGAATATTGCATTTTGCTGTCATTCCCACCACTGTCTGAGTAAATATATATTGAAATGAGGTAGAGTTCAAAAACATTACACTGGACTATGATTAAACCAAGATGTAAGGACATCTGTCAGAAACAACCTCACGGCTAATATTTTCACAGTAAAATTTCTCTTTATTTATATATAGAGTGAGAAAATGATTCTCATATATGATTTCCCCTTGTCTCAACTACAGGCTTTTCCTGAGGAAAGGCAGTTGGCTCAGATTTTGACCCTTTGTCCCCTTTCGTTGTTTTCCTTGGCTACTTGTGTAGCAAAAATTATTATTTTTTAAATTAGAGCCAATTATGTTACTGGCTGCACATGTCTGACAGACCATCAAAATTTAATTGCCACAAAAATTGCTTTCAAAAAATCAAAGTTACCTACGTAGTCTCCAAGATAAAGACTTACTCTGATTCTGCAAGCCTATTTGATAACAACAGGTCGCAAAATAGGGAAAATCCAAAGAAACTAGAGGTGATAATTGCTTAGTATTGGTGCAGCAGCACCAGCATTCTTGTAAATCCTCCCTCAAAGATTAATGCAAGAATGTCAGCTGTAAATATTTTACAGTTTAATAGAAATCTGATTTATTTATGATTTGTTCTTCACAGAACCAATACATACAAAACTAAGCTATATATAAACCTATGAAACTAAAAGGATGCAAAACAAGATTAGTATCTCTTTGTGCCAGAGAAGTATTCAATATTAAGTATTTTGTTATGCCACTTTATTGACAAGTGCTTTATACATTTGACAGTCTTGTTGTGTGAATAATGTTTTAGATAACTCAATGTAAATGTTTCCTCCTCCAATCAACATTGTCAGAATTAGAACAGTGTCATGGGGACTGGCTAAAAAAAAAATAAAATTATTGATAAACATGGAATTATTTAGTCGTAAGAATATTTTTCAGCTGATAAAATAATTGAGCCTGGAAAGTAAATAAAACAATCAAATAATATAAATATTCTCCCCCTACCTCACATATGTGAAGAATTAAAAGTCCACGCTTAAAAATACATTTACATATACCTACAGAAGTATCTTTTTAACATGATGTTGGCAAGAGTCAACTTGTCATTTTACAGATAAATTGCTTTTGTTATTATTTCACTCTTGCAAAACAAAGATTAGTGCTTGATTGAAGTGGAATTCTGACACCTGTGAAGCCCATTTTGTTTTTTAGCTGAAGTAGGTCATGGCTTCAACCTTAAACTTTGCGGGTGGGGATTATGCTCTTTATAGCTACAACCTGCCTCGACTCAACCAGTCTTTGATGTGTTGGATGGACATTAATAGAAAGAAGGAGAAATGCCATTCAAAACAAGAGGATACAATGTGACTGCCTTACATGATCCTGTTTAGGTCTGGATCCAACACCCTCTGAGCTTAATGGCAAAGTTGCTCCTGATGCTAGTGGAGCAGGAAACATAAGGGGAATAGACATAACAATTACTTTTGCTTGCTTTTCACACAGAATAGGACTCATGACAGGGAAGGGAACCTCTGTGAAAATAGAGAAACTTGTACACATGAAAAATCATCTGTAAAGTAAACCATAGCCCCTGAAAAATAGTTAAACCCTCATGGGACATTTTGTGATTAATTTTATTTAAGGTAAAGAAAATGAAGCTTATGAATTACTGGTTGCAGACTGTATGAATCAGTAGCAAGAAGCAATAGATCAGACTCTGACCTGCATTGGGAAGGAGCAGAGGTGGGTTGTACTACATAATTTAGGTGTTCTCTCTGTCTCTGGCTTTCCAGAATGAGAGTCTGTGGGACCTCCTGCACATGTGCCTGTATGTGTGTCTGCATCCAGGGGTGTGAGGAATCAAAATGGATGAGTAATTCCCATCCAACTGGAAGGAAAATCTGAACTACGGGGAGATAATTGAAATAAATGGCAGAATGGATTGAGCTTGTACAATAGAAATCCCAATCTTACATGCCATGTAGGGAAATTAAGACTGTTTGTGACTGTCTCAGATCATTTCAAGAAAGCTAAATAAATGCTTTTTTGAACTGGAAGTTCATACTAAAAAAGATCTAGGCAAATATTTGTATCTATATTTTAGCTAGAGCTGTTTTCTTTGAAGAAAACTGAGACACATGAGCAGGGAAGGTCCTGACATAAATGGTAATAAGTCCCTCCGGTCTGGGTGGTTAGCGGCCTCTCTTTATGAGGTGTACCACGGAGAGTGACAGTCCTGTGGTCAGGGGTTGGTTGTCACCTGAAATTAGTGATCACACTTCCAGTCACACCTGCCCCACAGGCCAGAACAGCCCTTATCAACTGCTGGGAACACCAGCATTTCCTTCAGTGATGTTCTTAGTTAATGGGATGCAGGAGTCACTCACTGTCCTTTCTGCAGCAGAGGGGGATGCTCAAAAATCACTGTTAAACAGTCCTTCCTCTATCTAAGCCTAAAAGAAACCTTGATTTTCTAACATAATTTCAGTTTAATGCATTTTTTTACCTGATTTAAATGGGTCCAGACTCTATAGAAATGAAAATGAAGCATTGAAGTGAAGGAAGAGGTTGCTAAGGGAGTTTCTACTTTAACTCTGAAACTGACCTCACTGAAAAAAGTATTGTTTAATTACAGCTAATGGAATTGGAATTTTTTTTTTTTTTGGCAGGGAATTTGTGGGGGTTTTGGCAGGGGGGAATTGGGGGGATTTTTTCTGTGTTTTTTTTTTTTTTTTTGTGGTTTTTTTTTGTGGTTTTGTTTTGGTTTGTTTGTTTTAATTGTAAAATTCACTAGGGAAACCAAAGCTATGAACATCTTACCTTTGTTAAAAAAAAAAAAAGGCACAAATACATATGTAAAAATATTATATGCATATGTACATAAATACATATATTCAATTGCATGCCTCAGAGTCTGCAGCCAGATTTCACAAGCACTTTTAATCTTAAATTAGCATTTCAGCCATAAAATCAAATTATTTTGCTGACCTGTTTTAATTAGTTTACAAAGATAATCTGTGTTTACAATAAACCTTCCAGGGCAGATAACTATAGGAAAGATAGAGCTGGTTGAGAAGTATTGATTTCTTTTTAAATAAAATACTGTGGTTTTTAGCTTTTAGTTGAAACCCAAAGTAATATGTTGTTTTGTTTCCAGAAGTCATAAATATGAATGTTAGTCTATAAAAAGGAAAACTCCTTCTATAAGTGCATGATCAATTTTCATGTGTTTAGTGAAAAAGTGAGCAATTTTAGATTTTTTTTTTGTGGGTAACATAGCAGCCTTAAGAAAAGAAGAAAACAGCCACAAAAGAAATTGAAAAATAACCTTTTTGTTTCAGTGTTCTTCTGTATGAGTATTTAAAGAGCATCTATCAACTCACACAATTTTATCTGATAACAGGACCGCCATTGCTTGTGATTTGTACGATCGTCTCTTTGAACTTTCTCTGTCAATAAGTCATCTTTAAAGATGCAGATGTTAGCAAGGTTAATATATTTGACCAACATGCTTTTACAATCTCCTATAGAGGCAGAATGTCTGCAGCATATTATGTGCAGTAGAGCATCACAGGCGATTAATATACAGGCAGAACTTTCAGAGAAAGGCACTCCTCATTGACTAGCTGTACTAACAAAAGAGAATCAAATTACAGGAGCCATCAAACCTCCTGCTTGGGGAAATAGGTAGATCACCATCTGTACTCTGACAGAAATTTAGCTTTATCATGCAGAAATCTAGGGCTGTATACAGTGTAAGGGGTTTACAGCTTCTTCTGAAATATCCAGGTTTGATTATTGTAAAACACATGAAAAAACTGTTTGAAATTGATTGGTGTAAGAACTTCTGTGATCCTTCAAAAAAAAAAAAAATTCCTGCGTTGTGCTGTGTAGCTACCGAGCCTATTATAATATGTATAGCACAATCCATCCATTTAGTGAGATGTACTTAAGCTTACTGCAAAGTTATATTAATTAACAAATGTTGTGAGGGCTGAGAAGCAAGAACTTTTTTCCTAGTGAATAGGACTTTTGTTCTCAGATTTTGTTTTGTTGCGCTCTTGATAAAAGTCTTTTAAAACCTGCTGATAATTCAGATTCAGTGGTGTTATATTTTATAGCTTTTAAAATATATCTGTGGTTAAAAGCTATAACATGCTATTATGTTTTTTTTTTTTTCTGAAACATATTATGGTCAAAAATACTGCTTCTTTGTCAGAAAGTATAATTTAGTGTTTCCAGCTTGTCTGTTGTATATGTGAACATTCATGTAAATTACATGCTGGCTGGATGGGTGTACACTATGCCAAGGACAAATCAGCTTGTAGACAAGGCAAAATGAAACTCTGTATACAGTATCCTGAATAATTCCACCTCATGCATACAGCACTGGTTACAGTTTTATCTTCTTCTTAATTTCATTGAAGAATAACTGTATGGGATTAGATCAAGTGTACCTGATTGCCTACTAGCTACAGATGAGAGGAAAAAAAGAGAACAAAAACATTAGTAAAGATGCACATGATTTGTGGATAATTGTCTTAAGCACCAAACATTTCACCAGAACACTAAAGCGTCCTGTAAGATCAGCTTGCCTTCTATTGTTCCTTCCATTCATTCCATCGTACTCTATTCATTTAGGATTGACCCAATATGATTCCTATGCAATGTATCAATCCTTTAATAAATCTGATTTAGGAAGTTATTTGCAATTTTGCATCTCATAGAAGTATGACATCGGATTTCACGGTTTTATCCTATTTTACGACACGTTCCTGGGTTGCTGTAGCAACGCTGTTGCTATGGATTACACAATGGGAGTCAGTAGGGTCAGCAAAGATCAGAGCCCCGCCATTCTTCATTCAAAGGCAATTGTCCCTGAAAAATGTGACTTACTTCAATATTTAAGGCCTGGGTAGTGATATTAAACCAGAATGATACTTCTGTTAAAAACCCATAATTAACCTTGTCTTCAACTCTAGGTCACACATTAATAGCAATTTCATAAAGTGGACATTCCTCTGTCTTTCATTCTCAAAAGCCGAGACAGGTTTTAAATAATATGTCTCTTGGAAAAATACATGGGTAATCGTTGCAATTTATTTTATGTCATTATCTAAGCCCTTGAGACCTCACATTCCCAGCTCCTCTCCCTGAGGTAATTGCATACATCTTGGGAATGTGTGAAATGGTGTTAATATTCAGTGCACCATGCCTCCTCAGAGGATCTGCAGCCTACAATGGCACACTGTCTAGATGTTTCTCTGCAGGAACTATGTTTGGGCAAGCATAATACGAAGCAGTTCTTCACAAAATGGAGTCCTGGAATATTTTATGATTCCCCGGATCCCAACAAAGTTCTTAGCAATTTCTGTTGTAAAGGTATCCTGTGCAATTTGGTGGTGCAACTGACACCAACTGACACATTCCATCAATAATTTTTTCTTTCATCAAAGAATCAGCAGTATAATTTCTATCTGTAAATTATTCTGTCTAATGCCTGTTTAATAATATTTATGCCCTCTCTGAATATTCTGTGAGAAAGAATTGCACATAGAGGGACTTTTTCAGAGTCAAAGATTTAGGATGCAATAACTGAACCCTACACGCTTGTGTCTTGTATTGTCATTACCTTGTACAAACTGCATGTAAAACAGTACCATCACTCAAGGGCAAGGCAATGAACAGTCAAGTTCTGGGTCTAAAAAACATTAGAATTGACTTTATTTCATGTGGAATTTAACTTGAAAAATAGTATGTGACCAAATTTCTTACTTTCTTCACAGTATCAGTTGTAACTACATAAGATACAGCAGCTTCTTGAAAAAGGCAGAACAAACTTTGTCTTCACAGTATTTTTATTTGTTGTTTCTTGATTAGAGTCTTTGATAAAGAATACACTCCCATGTCTTAAACACACAGCAGTTAATAACATTTCTTTCTAAAGTAGTTAATTAGCTTACAGACTTTTAAAATTAGCCATGAACAGCCCAGAGAACCTCAAGGTACACACATTTAGCAGAGAAAGGAGCTGACGCATACCACAGATGCAATTTTTAAAAAAAGCATAATTTACATTTCTAATAGCCAAATACATTGTCTGCACAAGAGAAGCAGTACTTTCACACATTTGTTTGATCAAGTTGAAGCTTTGCCTGTGTTTCTCAAACCCCACCTAACCCAGTTATTAAAAACTAACACATTCTCTTATTCTCATACAGATCCTGAGCAGCTAACTGAATGTTGGTGACTTGCTGCAAAACCCGCCCAAAAGAGCTCAGAGCACTGAGGATTCATCTCATCTATTGGCTGTGCAGAAATGAGGAGTCTGGTTTAAGTTTGTTATCTAAAATTTGTGTAGAGTAGTGGAGTGAGATATGCCATTCATTCTGTTCCAGCAAGGTGTTCAGATAGATTTTGGAGGCGAACTCACAGCCCTACTGCCCACCTGTACTCAAAAGTGCTATGTAATTTGCTGAGGAAGTAGATTTTATTCAGCATATGTTCCTTCTGTAATCCAGTCTCCATAGGCTGAAATCCTGCTGAAGCTTTCAGAGGAGATCTCTTTTTGACTCGGTATTCTCCTTTTTCCCTTGCATTTACCTTTCCTGCTTATTTTTGGGTATATTAAATGTTAACCTGTGAGTGTTACAATTGCAGCAACGCCTTCTTATTACAGCTGAAAAGACAAGGCTTGCTTTCCTCTGAAAAGGTAAGGATTGTATGTGATGGTAAATTCTGTGAATTTAATCAGAGGTGTGGTCTCTGTGAGGTCTGGAGGGCTATTCAAACAATATTTGCCTATCACGAGTTAAAGAAAGCACAGTTCTCTGTTGACATTAGTTATGCAGATGAAACATGAAAAATAATTACTTTCTCCATCTACCATTTTTTCCTCTAATTCAATTCAAAAGGGGTATCAGTGACGTGACACGCTCAATTCAGAAATCATATGAAGAATATGACTGATGCTGAAAAATGAAGTGATTCAACACTTGTTTGGTTATTAGATACATCGACTTCTAAACAGTCAATTACTTTCTTGGGTAATTCATACTCAGAAACTCAAATGTAATTTTGAAAAATGTAAATTATTCCAACATCACACAGTTAAATGAAAGTTGTTATAACTGAGGGACTTGTTAATGTCATAACATCACACAAACTATTGCACATGGGAAAACAAATTGTTACACATTTTCTTTGGCTCTGAACTTGGATCCAAACTTCAGTCATACGTCAACTCATCTTTTCCAATTAGCAACACTGTTTGGAATGACTTTCCTTTTTTTTATGCAATCATTTTTAATGAACCTTCTGATCAAATACACCTCATTATCTTTCATGAAGAACCGAGACAGGCAAGCTGATTATTTAAAACACTTAAAACTGCTTTACATTCATTTAGCTTTGATGGGGTAAAAAAAATGTGAAGGAAAACAGAAATATTTACTTGGTCAGATTCTTAAAGACCTTTATGCCTGTTCAAGTCAGATTATCTTTTGGACCATAGGTAGCAGAATATAAATAATAGTTTTTATCTTCATTTTGTAGAAGGCGATGCACTTGAATATAATACTTTTTATTCCAATCTATTTTTTTTGTAATATCCAAACAGGATAGAAATGTATAGAGAAAATCAGAAGCCAAAGGCAAAGTCTGTCAATATTTGATACACCAGTGTTATTATGTCTAAATTCTCTATTTCTTTTTCAGCGAACACCTCTTTTTCTTTGGTTTGGTTGTCTTGGTTTTGTAGCAGTCAGCTAGGGTAATTACTGATCTTTCTATCTGGTGAATGTCACCTGTAACTCCAAATTAAAATACACCATTGTAATTAGATTTTAAATACATTTCTGCTAAAAGGGTGAAATGACCAGTTCTTACTAGCTAAATTATCATAATGCTGTTATAATCAGTTTAACCTTTCCTGCACCCTTGTGATTTCTGTAGAAGAATATTTTACAAGTAGACCAATTCACTTCAAAATAAGTAGGCATAGTAGAATTTAGCTCTATGAAAAGTGTGTTATAAATAGGATCTAATTTCTGGTGTGTCTCTCTCCCTCTTTCCCCTCCTCTTCCCATTTTCCCATCTCTTTTGTAATTATCTGAATTTAATTAGAAATAATATAAAATTGAGTCACAGCTTTCCTTTCACCACACAGGTCACTTAATATTGTCCTCTCTTTTTGTGTGTCAAGGGAAGCTGAATGGTATTTCCTGAATGACATTTCAATAGAAACCTACAAATACAGTTTAACAAAGAGATCAAGGGATACTGTAAGGACGAGGCAGATTCTTTCTCTTTTTTGAAGGCGTGAGGAGTCCCACTAATTACACACCTACATGCTTATGCACAGTTTTTTCCTCAGTGTCCGTGCCTGCTCCTCCATCCTTCCCTCACCTCTGTGCCGAGGGGGGCTCACAGCCCACGCAGGCACCAGGAAGGTATTCTGTTTATTCTCCCTGTAAACAAAGCGTGGGGCTCGTCCTCTGCCAGCTCACTGTTGAGTGAGATAAGCAGACCTCCTATTGCTGAATTATGATCTTTCTTTCAGGCATATGCCCCCAGGATCTATAGCAATCCTTCTAACAGCTTGAAAAATGGAAGCGTTTTCAAAGACAAGCTTGCTGGTACTGAGAGTGACAGACTATGAAACCTTGTTGTTATTCACACTCTGAGAAAAGACCATTCGCTGGCTTTCAGCTCGTCTTTTCATCCAATTGTTTCCCTAGCAGTTATTTAAGTGGTGATAACATTTTTTTAATTGCAGGTTTAATTACAGGAAAAGTCAATTATCTCATAGGTACAGCATTATACATAACGAAGGAGCCAATTTTAAAACATCAACAACAGCAACTCAGTTATGGCTCTCTCAAATATTTAGCTATTGAAATTTTATAGTGTGATTTTTTTCAAATAATCTTTGATGTGGACATTAGAAATGGTTCATTCTATTTAAGATGTTCAGGAGTTGATGATAAAAGTAGCAGCAGCAACTTTTCAGAAAAAAAAATTAAATTATTTCTTAATATATTTACTAATCTCTACTTCTGGATCAAATCTCCCACTGATGTAAACCAAGCCAGCTTCCAGGAGGGCTGTGAAGTCACCTTTATTTCAAAGTGGCATTTGGTCAATTTTGTCAGGCATATTTCTCAGGTTGAGTAAAATTTGTGAACAATAGGTAGGAGCACAGAAATATTTGTTCAAACAAAAGTCGCATTGACCTCCTCACATAAAAAATACAGTGCTTCACTGAAGTTTTTCTTAAATACAGGTTGAGCCCAAATTTTATGCAATATTGGACCATAAGTATATTTAGTTACAGCTTTTGATGTTGGTCTCACAGGGAAAATCCCAGTCATTTTTCAAAATTTTTTCCAGATCACTGCCACAATAGCTGTCTGTTTTTCAATACAGTAAATATTTATAAGGAAAACTGCCTGTTCAAAATAATATAGCAGCTGTCTGCTCCAACATCCCCCTAGTGATTCCCTCCATTACTGTACTGCTGTTGCAGTCAATCATCCTGGTCTCTTGAAACAGCAAAGTCCTCAAAGTCTCTCATTCACACAGCCAGATATGGAGAAACCTGTTAACAGAGGATCCACTCCTAAGAGAAAAGGAGGAAAGAATGATCTCCAAAGAAGTTTAACACTAACAAAATGGAAAAATGCCTTTAAAAGCATTATCAGCACAAGCTGTGCCGATAGCACAAGCGTTATCACAGAGCTGTGTGAGGTGCTGCTGGTGGGGATGCAGGACAGATTCAGCAAATATGTTCAAGGTGCATCTACGCAAACAGGAGAATGAGGGGGCCTTGTTTTCCTGTGAAAACCCAAAAATTCAGCTGCAGTCTTGCTATGAGTTTGCTGGTGATAATCCCTGACAATACATTGTGTGATGGGGTCTGATGCTCCGCTGTGACTGCTCCCACTGCCCAGGGCTGATGCAGTGGGTGCCCTTCTCACTCCTACCACAGAGTATCATAAGCTATGTGAAAAGCTGGGAAAGTCTGCACAGAGAACACTGGCCACAGAAAATGCCTTTGCAGTGATCTCAGTATTGACTGGATACCTATGGAAGTCCAGCCTCTGGGGCAGCCTAATGCACCACAGAGCCGACTGGAAGCAGCGTGCTCAGGCATGACTGGGCAGGCTCATGGAGCCTTTCCCAGCCTCAGCATAAAGCAGTTGAATATTGATTTTTTTGTGAGATCACGGGTGGAAGGTTGTAGTTTGCCTTCGCATCCCCTCAGGGGGAAACTCTCAGTGCCCTTTCAAAAAGAGACGTACAGTGGTGCTTTCTAATAGAAGGTGAGGTGGAGAATTTTTGTTAAATTAGAGTTCAGAGGTTCAGATTTAATGTCAGTCTTTCAGTAATAATTTTCTTCTTTCTAAAAGAGCTATAAGTGCTGTGCTTAACCTAAGGTACTAGAGAAAGGACCCCAGACATGGAGTATCTCCCAGTTCTCCTGATTTCTGAACACAGCTGTTTAGAAGAAGACTGGGTGCATTTCAAGGCTTATCATCTGGAATGCAGGTGATGTGCTTCACTGCCTATTTAGCCACCTGTTTAACACCAGGCTTTCTTAATAGTCCTTAGGTTTCATATTATATGGTCTACCCAGGCAACCCCAAAAATGAATGTGAGATGGAGTCTGAAAGGTCTCAGTTATAAAGACTGAAAGCAAAAATGTTGAATTTTTTTACATGCTTCTTTTTACAGGGCAGATATGCACCTTCCAGCCATGATTAAGAAACGTGTCTAATAATTATTACTTATTTTCTTTCTCTCTCTCAGGAATTAATGTAGTCAATGCTATGGGCCAAGAATTGTACCTATTATGTGTCATTTTTTGTTGTACAGTGAAAGCTGCAGTGTTGGTCACTCTTGACTTTTGATTAAAAAAATTTAAAGCACTGATTTTTTTACCACTGTTCTCCTTCTACTGGTGTTGGGGGGTAGGACTGTCGGGACGGTCAGAGACCAGAGATCTCTGCAGCCAGGTGGTGGAACTTGGGGTTCATTGCAAAGGGCCTGGGTGCAGGGCCCTGCTGGGAGCTGCCTGCCACAGCCCAGAGCAGGCCCGAGAGAAGAGAGGGGGAGAGAGGATGGGAGGGAAAGAGAGTCAGAGGGGAAGAGCATAAGGGAGTAAAAAAGGTAAGAGTGTAAAAGGGTAAGAGAGAGAGATTCTCATTACAGTACAATAAATCTTCTGTGCTGAATATTCTAATTTTCACTAACCAATCTAGTACAATATACAAATCTTGCAGCATTTACATGCAGTCTATAAGAATCATTACATTACCATACTGGGTTACATTTTAAACCCTAAAAACTACTCTTTGGCCCTCTTCTGCTAAGTTAGTAGGGTCTGCTCTGACCCTTGGACCTGCCTGCTTGCAGAGGGCATTGTTTCATCAAAAGGAGATTACCTTCAGCTGGCCATGCCATTGTTTTCCAGTTGTTCAGTAACTAAGGTATCTCGAAGCTTGCTTTCATTTCAATCTCGTTTATAGTTTCTATATTCTCAAAATCTTTTGCCAGACAATCATATTTATAAGGCTTTCCTGTTTCATATTCCCCAACAGTATTGACCATGAAGAAAATTTAGGGCTCTTATCTTAAGCTATGTGGCATTCAGAGGAGTAATTATGCCACGGATGTATTTTATGAATCTCAAGTTGAGACCTAAACAGAGATGACACTAGTTACAGACATTACAGCAACCACAGAAATGAGATTTTAGAAGTTTATCTTTCCAATTGTCGTTTGGCTAGCATGTTTAGTGGGGTTGCCATAGTTTGAATTTCTAGGCAAGAAAGATGTTATTTTGCCTGCTCAAGATTTCAGGACACAATCGATATCTTCTTCTGAAGGTTCTTTTTATTTTCTTTTTAAAATTAGTTTAGAGCTTTTAATAGTCTCTAAGTTATTTCTGAGAAGAAACGAGCCTAAAGAAGAACTAAAGGAATAGTCCTTTAGCCTATTTATACCATATGGATTTGGACAAAATGCTGAAAATACCCTAAAGTATAACATTCTTTCCTTCAGAGCATGTCTGAAACTCTGCAGCAATCTTTGGCTGCCCTCATAGTTCTGCCATAAATGGTGGAAAAACATGGGTAATATAGAAAAATAGACTATAATTACAACCGTAACTAAAATTAACTAACTTTTTCTAAATGCAATCTCTGAAAACAATTGCTATCTGTATAATTGTGTGTGTGTGTGTGGTGATCCATTGCCTGTGGAAATTCACACAAGAATTTGACTCAAACTAATATTCTAATAAATTCTTCACTAAGAAGTATGCATGGTACATAGTATTGTCTTTCCTGGGACTTAAGAAGTCAAGTGTAAGGAATTTTACAAATCTTTCAAAAGCTTCCCCTGATCCATTGAACTTAAAATAGATTAGTCTCAAGGGAAAGGCAACTTTCCAGACACTGCAATTATAGTGAATGATAGCAAGCCAGAGACATCTGTTTAATGGAAACCTACAGACCAGTACAGCTAACTACATAATTCACTTTTTCTTCCTCCTTGCAACAGGGATTCTGTCACGTGCTGCTGATCTACTCAATACCAACATCTCTGGCCAGGCCAAGAGAGAAAAAAAAGTAATAAGAGATATATTTGACATGCAGTGGGAAAATGAAAAATTACAGGTGATTGAAATTAGCTCTTCACTCACCAGAGGGACTTGCAACAGAACACCATGAGGAGACATTTTACTCTGCTTCTGGAGGTAATCACCCAGATATTAATAAAACTGCTATGCAGTGCCTTGAGGACTCAACATCATAACTTTCACCAGGCAACTTGCTGAAGAGAATAATTATATACAAAGCATGTATTCCTCACTACAGCCTTTGAAGCAGTGGGATTAGCTCTTCTAAGCACAAGAAAGCTCCAAATAGAAGCAATTTCAGGGGATAAACCTAATGCTAAGAATTCCAAGCCCCACCTATGCAATGACTAAGGCTCTGCAGACATACTATGTTGTGCTGTACTCCTTCAGTTGTCAAAAAACCCCCACGGTTAGGTTCTGCATCTCAAGGAGCATGACTGCTACTTGGAAGAGATCTTAAAATAGGCCAGAAAACACTTATACTGGGTAGGAAGCACCAGTAAGTTCAGTGAGCCATAGCCTGTGTTAGGGAAACTTCCCCATGCAGGAGCCCCCATGTAGTCACACCCAAGCATCTGAGCTGGGACCAAGGCCCCTTCCCAGCTACACACCCCACACTCACACACCCACACCAGATTTCCTCACTGGCTCAACCCCAGGTTTCCCTGGGGTACAGCTTGGTCACAGTTAGAACATGTAATTCAGATTGCTGGAGTGTGCAGAGAAAGGCATCACAGCTGTACTTGGCTTAACTCTGGGTTTTAAATGGGCATAGAAAATGGCTTCCCTGAGTAGTTCCAAACATGGCTCATTTTTGGGCTTTCTGTGCAGTACTGTTCTAATGTTATGTCGTGGTGATTTTTTTTCTTCCTTTACCTTCCTGTAGGGAGGGTGCAGAATTTAGCATGATCCAAGGATGAAACAGTAGCAACTGATGGATAACTCTCAAAAAAATCCCATTCTTAGGTTCACTTCATTTATTAGAAGAGTATATCCTGAAAAGATCTGAAGCAACTGTAAATTCATAAAGTAAATAATAGAAGAAAAAGGATTCCGGGTAATTTTTTTTGCAGCTATATATCATAAGAAAAACTGTATAACCAAGAGGCTTCCATTGGAAAACTCTCGAGCAAGCTTATGATGTAGAACTACTGTTTCTGGGATATAAATTCTCACCTATAGCAGCTGCTAGTACATAAATTTTGTTATGTCACTGGCTGCTCATAAACCCTCATCATGATTTAGCCTACTCTCTCCTTTATGCAGTAGCCCTTTCCCACTGAATACTTTTAAAAATACTGAGATAAGCAATTTGCTGGGAAATATTAGGAACTCTCCATATTAATATATGGTCCAGAGAATTCTAACCATAAAAAATATTAGGAAATAAGAATTGCATTTTCCAACATGCCAGTTTGTTGGCTTCTCCAGAGACCCATCTCATTTCATGGCCATTTCATGCATAAACTAAAATCATCAGCCATATCTTGGCTCTTCAAGGTGCCCACCTTTCTTCACTCTATTTCTGGACTACTGGTTTTCAAAAGAAGATGCTAATCTGAACTCAGGTAGCAAATAAAGGGAATCAGAAATAATATTCCTGGGCTTGTCTGTTCATTTTCAGGACTAGTGATTCTACTAAGTTTTTGAGCTTAATGTGCTGCCTTAATTTTTACAATTTTGAGCATGATGTTGGTAGTCAGGAAGTAATATAGTTATCATTAATCCTTTACAGCCCTTAAAAAATCAAGTTGGGATGATCTGGCTGCCCAGATTCAACACAGGAGTTTTGGTGTTAATAGGAGAATGTGCTACAGACCCTATGGTGCCTCATTAAATCAACCCATGATTTTAGATCTTTCAGAAACACATCTATTTAACCAGTGTTTAAATTTAGATATTTAAGTTGTTTGTGTAAGAGGCTGATGTTTGAATTCCAACTGAACTATTTTCTCTTCCTTAAAATAATTTAAAATAAAATCTTTAAATTATCAATTTTCACTGTGCCCCTTAAAGTATGCATTTAATGACAGATTTGTAATGCCACATGACAATCTATTCTATAACTTATATCTAACACATATTCTTTTTCATCAGAGCATCTAAATATGCTTTCTAAATATTTGAAACCTATTTTCTTCCCTGACCTATATCTTATCAATCTTTGATCCATAACAGTTTCTCACACCTGTGTGGCTTAATCAGAATCTGTCTGGATGAGGCAGTAACGTTGCTCCAAAGCTCTTTAATCTTTGTATTGAATTAATGCAATTACATGCCTGATGCATGAGAAATATCACCTCTGGTCTCCATATTTGCAGCTCTTTTTGAGCCTTTTGCAGGCTTTTCTCCCCCTTATTGTGGAGGCAGGGTTTCCAGACTCCACAGGCTTATCTGTTAATGTTACTAAACAGAGCAGTGCATACAGAGATGTTTGCAGTAGAAAGAAGGAAGAGAAAGAATAAATAGCACGCTAGCAAATAAAATAAGTGTTGCTTTATTTTCTGAACTAAATGGAGTCACTATATGTATAATTGAAATGGGTTATGTATTCAAGAAAGAACTTTTACAGTTTCAATATCGCGCTCTCAAGGTTTGAGATCCAAGTGCTTAGTTATACATTTAAATTGCATAAAGGAATTGTTCCTTGCAATAATGAAACATTGGGATCCCTACATTTCAAAGGGAAAAGGCTCCAAGGGAGTTAAAGGTAACTCAGAAAGAAATATTCACAAGAATAAGAATTTAATATAAATCTACAAAGAAATAACTTCCTTCAGTAAGCCAAGTGGATTCTGATAAGACACAGGTCTGTGTTTTTCAGTGTTCCTTCTGTGCAGGATGTAGTACTACTTTTCAGCAAATTCTCAGCAGAGTTGGATCAATAAAACCTTAATGGTATCAGTGGAATAACAGCAACAATTTTTGTTATCTGAAGATCTGTCCTTCATATTTAATGCTTAACCTATTCAATTTTGTCCTCAATTTTTAATGGTTGTTATTCCCAAAGAGAATTTCACAATCCAATATTGCTTTAACCTATTTTAAATCAAAATGCATGAAATCCTGGCAGATATCTCTATAGGAAAAAAAAAATTCAACCCTGTCACTCCTAGAGCAGTACTGACAAATGAATTGGTAAGGTCTAATTAGAAATGCAACACTGATACAAACCAGATGCAGAATGATATGGGCACTCTATCAATAGGGGTTTAGCTGATGTCCTGTTGTAAAGCTGATTGCCTGCTGTTTCACAAACTTCATCAGAACTACTCATTTTTCCCCAGGGTATAAAAAAATTATTTATTCTAAATTCAGTTCTGTATAGCTAGGTAAAACTCAAATTAAACCTATTGTTCCTAAAATACATGGTTGGAGTTTAGTTTTAATGAAAAATGTATTTTCAGTTAATGACATCAGTGATAAACTTAACAATTTAGCTTTGGCTTTTTTCTGTGGGTTTTGGTAAGTATGACCTTTTAGTATTATGAGGGGATTTAATTAGGAACATTCAACAAGTTGATTTTAAATATATGATATTTACAATTGGAGGCTTTCAATTAGAAGCTGTTCCTTTTGTTTTTGTTCCAGCTGTTTGGCGTAAGATGTGAGAGGGAGGCCACAGAAGTATGTGAATAAGATGAAAAGACACGTGTCTGGTGGACAGCAAAGAGCACTGTGATCAGGATATTGAGAGGATGCAAATGGAGCACAAGGGAACTGAGATCAGTGGAGGATGTAGGAGTAGAAGAGGTCACAGCAAATGGGAGACATCCACAGGGTCAGAGAGACAGAAGGTGTGAGTGCATGCAGTGATTAGGGAGATGGAGAACTGAGGTAACAGGAAGAAAAAACAAACGAAAAAAAGTTAATTTCCCTCATGTATTCTTATCATATCCTTTAAAGGCTTAACTCCCACACTCAGAAAGGTCCTTTTGCATGGTTACCATCCTCAGTGCATGATCTCTGGTTGGGTCAGGCTTGTATAAAGTATGCTGGGGTTTAACCTTTCTCCAGCAGACTTTATGATTAGCCCAGTTTAAACTGGTGTTCATTAAAACAAATCATAAGCAGAAACTGCTGCCAATAGGGAGTTAATGTTGAAAGTATGCTTCAGTGGAGTCCAGCCAACAAAATACCCTTTTCCACACAGAAAATCATCACCTTTTGAAAACCCAAATGTTAGGGAGTCTGGTTCAAGAGATGCAGCCAGTTCACAACTGAAATTTAATCCTCCCTTACTCACTGCTACCCTGCTCAGCATATGCCCACCCATCCCAACTTAAACGGTCCCAGAGTAAAGCTTGCAAAAAATGTATGCAAAGGTCAGAATAGCAAATTGCTATAAAAGGTCCACTGTGGGAATCAAGTATGACAGGTGATCAGTGTTAAGGAAACAAAGAATGTACTGTAAAGGCATTGCTCTCTCTCCCTGCCCCAAATGGCCTTGAAATGCTCTAGCTCAATAAGAAAATCTAATAATGTTCTGCCTTATTAATAAACACACCATTTTTATATTGCAATAGATTTCATTAGGACACTAGATTTGGCTTTTCCAATGTTAGTACAGGCTGCATATCAAACTGTTTCATATTTTTGCCCATCTTGCAATGAAAAAGCAATATTCATTCTATTATAATAAGGGCAGGAGGAGGACTCAATTATCTTTTCATGTTACACATGTAGGTAAAAGAACCCTTTCCAAATCTGTTCTCTTTTTAGGGCGGATCTTACAGATCTCCTAAGACTGAACATGCTTTATGTTGTTCTCCTCTGGACAGAAATCAGACAAATCAGAACAGACCTTTTTTTTTTTTTTTTTTTTTTTCCTAAGTAAAAAGCAAATGCTTCTGGCCAGCAGTAATTGCATTTGCAGCTCTGAAGTTGCCTCTGGGTCTGTCATGCATCTAACTAAATATCCTTTTTCTCAGTGAATCACAGGGTTTCTTTGTTTTCAGCTAGTTACAAATGTCTTGTGCAATGCCTGTCCTGCAAAGCTATGAAAAATACTTCATACATCGTGAATAAAGATGGCAAATTTAAAGCTCATACAGCCAGGTGCAGACTGCCCACTTTATGCACCTCATTTAGGAAATGCAATCCATTTTTCTATTAATTGTTGCCAGGTGACTCTCTGTTTAGTCTGTACAGTCAATGGAGAGAAGGAGACACCTCATTTACACATCTTGACTTGCTCTTAACAGTGGACTCTACTCAAACCAGCTGGTTTTGGAGGCCGTACTTAGATTTTGCATTCTTTTCCTGAAGTCATGAATCACAATATTACAGAAAGCCTTTCCTATTTCGGTCCCAGTTCTAACTTTAAATATACAAGGACATGGGATCTTATAGTGATCCTGGCTGAAGCCTCCTGGGAGTTTCTCCTATCCTTGTAGTAGAGGTTGTTTTTTCCAAGTGGGGAGAGGGGACCACACAACAGCTGTCTGGCCTCAACAAAAATCAAGTGATCTCATTGTGCTGGTAATGCTCTGCTGGGACACTTCAAAAATGAGTGATAGCTGCCCCAGGTTTTGATTTCGTGGGCCTCTAAATTCCAAAAAGGAGAGGCAGAAATGATTCTGCACCTCTAAAGGAAGAATGTTTCCTAGAATGTGTGACTCATGCTCATGGCTTTGGTCATCCCTTTCAAACAAAGCAAAGGAGCAAAGCAGCCTCATAGCGCTGAAAAACAGCAATAAACTTCATTTTAAAAATAAATTAATTCTCAAAAAATTAATATCTGGAAAACTTTGAGGGCTTGGCTTTCTCAAAATGTTCAGTCTTTTAGGTATATAAAACCATTCCTTAAACGCTATCCACATAGTGTCAGCCAGTAGCATGCCATCATCTTCTGTGTGGAGAGAGATTTACAGCAGTAATTGCATACAGTTGTCAGGAGAGAGAAAATTTAAGACTATTGATATGAATTTAACCCATTTTCTCATTTGATAAAAAAGTCATCTCTGCTGAGTAGAATTCAGTCTTCAATACAAACAAACAGTTTTCATTTTGTATAAAAAAGATACTTAACGATATAGCACTACACTTCTTAGAATTCAAGCTAGAGCATTTGTCAACTGCTTGATATAAATGACAGATGTTTATATGTAATAGAGCAGTGGAACAAATTTTGTTAAGAAGGGTATGAACCAGATGTTCACAATATTGGCTTTTTAAGAGGAAAATGTCTTTTTACACTGTCTATGACTCATGAGCCAAAAGAAAATGTGTTTATCATAGGAACTCACACTTGAGACTTTATCCTTTCAGCAGCAACATAAAAATGATAAAGCATTGGACATAAGAAAGTATCTAAACAGCTCCTACATTTTATACATACTTGTAGGACCATGATACGAAATTTTTCACACTTTCTTTATCTGCATTATATCAGATTTAAATCTAAACACAAGGGGTTTAAAAGCACTACTGCCTGTAACATCTGCTCAATTATTTTTAATCAATCATAATGAAATCTGGAGGATTTTGAGCAGTAAACATGACACAGTCCTTTGTTTTTTCTTTAGCTTTATTTTTCTGTACAAAGAAATCAAAGCATTTTAAATTGTCTGTGTTCCTTCTAAGTGATACCTGCTCACTATGCTGAAAAAAGGTTAAAAGACTTAATTTTCCTTAGTCCTTGTGGTACTTCTGGCAAAGTTTTCCTCCTCTGTTAATCGAAACGTGAATAGTAATCCAGAAACTGCAGATTTTGCCCCAATTAACACTCAGAGTAGCTTGAAAAACAACCAAGACCACTTTAATTTCAACTTGCAGAATGTTGGATTTAATCCCCTGTTTTAGAGATTGAATTGGGGCCATAGAATAGGGAGAGGGTCCCTCGTTAAAATAGATTAATTCTTTGAAAGTATGCAAGAGGTGGATGGAATGGAAGAGAGTCCCCTTTGATAAACATTCAGCATTCAGTTCCTCATTAGCCTGCTAGGGTTATGCGTTTTGAGAGTCAAATGAATGTTGTTGGGCTAGAGAGACTTATTAACAGATGCCCATGACAACCTTGAGACAGCATATTAGTCCAAGACAAGCAGTGTATCTAAAATCTTTCAGAAAATTGGCTGCATTTTGCGATCTTTTCACAATATTCTTTATGTCTTTCCTAACCCCTGTGTTGCTTATGGTCACATTCCACACCAAAAATAGGATTCTAAAACCTCTGAGACCACCTTATTTTTGGCAAAAAATGGTTATACGAAAGCTGAATTTGTCTTCCAACACACTTGACATAAATGGAGAACATTTTTCTTTGCACTTAGGGCAGCTTTCACAGGTGCTTAAAGGAATCTTAATCCCAAAGAGTGGCAAGATAAATTCAAACTTTCTGATTCTTGTGTGCAAGGTTTAATATGATAGATGAAAAAAAAAAAAAAAGAAAGAAAGAGAGAGGAATGTCTTGTTAATTACAAGATTATCTTTTTTATATATGACTAAGTATATCCTTCCTAGGACATATGATTATTTTAGTAATTTGATGCTACCCTGTAATGCTTAGGGAAAAATCAATGATGTAGATGCCAAGACAGAGTACAGGCTCCTTAAAAGGTTCTTTCCAATCTGCAGGAAACAAAAATGAATTATCAGTGATGGTGATAGCCCATGTGATGAAAAACAATAAAAGAACAAGTTATAGCTGAACACAGTTCATTTAAACATTTAAGGTCCTTATGAAAGTATAAGAAATGGGAGGAACATATGATTTTCTTAGATCACTTTCACTGCATGGGGCATTGGCACTGCACTTCACTGGAGTGCAAAAATGCCAGCAAAGCTATAAGTCAGGTATTTGTAGTTTATTTTATTAGTGCTACGCAGAACCGCAAAATAGATAAAACAGTTTTATGGCTTACATCTGGTTGAATAATAAAACATATGGCTCTGGAGTAAAGCATGTGCAGCTGTAATTTACTGTAAATATCCAACTCAAGATAGCTATGGAGATAAAAAACTTACGGCATGCACTCAGGGTTTATCCCACTATCCATCACTGCTTGAATATTTATGATACTCCGACATTTGTGGTTTATATGTTAATTAACTACGTTTTAGGAGTTTTCTTTAGGGCATTCTCTTCTATGTACAACAGCTATGAGATCACAAGCAGTGGACACTTTTTCTCCCAATATACTGATTTAGCACATCCTTCATTACAGAGTGATCATAATAATAGAGTTACTATTGATATTAAATGACATTTTCCAATGTAGACTAACATGTGACATATTTATACTACTTTATTTTAAAAATCCTTCCTTAATCGTATTTTCTGTGAGCATGGACAAAAAAAGTTTCTTCCTTTGTTTTTATTCTTTTAGGTAGTACTGATAATAACAAGATATTAAATTAATCAGGCTTTATTGATTTGAGGGCAATACAACTAAAATTGGATTTTTTTTTAATTTTTATTTTTTTATATTTTGCATTCACAAATCAAGAACACTGAACCTTTCTGGTCCCTTTTATACAATACTCTGGGACTGGATGGATAGGTAGTGTTTTGAGTCAAAGTTTGGATTTCTTTAATCTTTTGATTGATTAGATGAGTTGTGTCTGAATTATTCCATCCAGCTTTAGTTCTAGCCAGACTGCAGTTCTGAATTTGGCATCTTATCTTCAGAGATTATTTCTGTGGTTTTGGAGAGGGACCTATGTCAAACCCAGGCTACAAAGGACTTTATTCCTGGTTCGCATCTGGATGTGGACAAAAGGGATTACACACCAGTGATACTGCAATCACTGTGTCTGTATGATGGTACAACTGGCAGCAGATTTTGAAAGTTGCATTGATATCAGTTCTACATTCAGCATTGATGCTAAAAGCTAGATTGAACCCCTGTTAGTGCTAGACTCAGAAAACAGCTTTATTATTCCACTATCCCCTCCCAAGGGCCTCTGGCAGACATTTACTGTGCACCTACACCTCCTTTCCAGTTCCTGAATGGTCTTAATGGATTTCTCTTAGTATGTAATATCTCCTGCAGGCATGTGTCATACCTGCGGGTACAGGAATGCCATAGACACATAGATGGACCTCTATTCTTCCTCTTTGCTCTATAGGAAATAGTTTTCCTCGTTTTCAGTACCCTTGCAGAAGAGGTGCTGAATATTGACTTGAGTTTGACAGCTTCCACCTTTCCAGACACAGGAGTGAGTGGTGACATTATCCCCAGATTTTCTTAGTGCAAAATATTTTTGTTTGAGAATACAGTTCTGCTTATGGAAACTGAGCTTGCTGATCCATTAGTCAGTGTCAGAAGGAATATCAGTGACTGAAGTAGTGAAAGTAATTGCAAGAGAAGTCTGGAACAAGTGAAAGATGAAACCCTGTATTTATCCAAAAAAGATTCCTGTAGTCAACACGAAACAGGGAGGCAACTGTCATCTCTTAGTTTGTCTGGAAAAAGGTTCATGGGTATGTGACTGCTCCTGCAGAGAAAAAAAAAAAAAAAAGAAAAAGAGAAATCAGAAGTCTCTATGAGACCCAGATACCCTGGTTCTGTTATTGCAGCTTATTTTCCTTTCCTGCTCTGAAAAATGCTTGTTCCAAGACTTTACTCCAACCAAAACTCCATAGCTGGGGATAACAAATTATATAGTGCTGTCTTTTGGAGTTGTCTCTGAAACCAGTTGCAGTTTTGAGAAAAGCAAAATGCAGTATGGATCCTTTAGGTCAGGTGAAGGGTAATAAGCAATACATACTTCCATAGGAATTCCATATGCGTAAGCAAGGACTTTCTGTTTTGTAGGACATTTAACGATACTTTCTATGAAATCTTATCAGTTAGTATCAATGCTATTTCATACACCAGTTCTTCTCTTCTGTTACTCTAAGGAATTTGCAACACCCTGTGTTTTGGATGGACTGTGAGCTAGCCAAGGATATGCTCATGTATGGCTCCAGTGAGTTTGCAAGCTGTCTAAAAACTGTTTGGTTTAACTTTAGATTCTCCTATGGAGTGATGAATTATTCTGGGTTAGCCATGGGGTTGAAGCTGTTGCTACCCAGGATTTTTTTTTGTGTGTGTGTGTTTTCTGTGTGTCTAAGTCCTGATGCAAATATTTTTCTCTTTCAAAAGAGATGGGTTTTAATTCAGTGATGTGTCTGGCCAGAGAAGTGCCAGGCAGTTTCAGAGTTGATGTTGTTGAATTACTGCTGCAATTTTTCTTCAACAGCTGGGGGGAGCAGCAGAGCCAGATTCTCTACCTGGCCCCATATTAGAATTCTCACCCCAATCATTTGCTATTAAGGAAAATAAGGAAATCAAGAGGATGAAAATTAATCAAACAAAGAAGAAAGACCTAACCCCCCAAAAAAGGCTTGAAAGGCTTATCTTAAAGCAATTTCGCAAGAAAATACGATCAAAACCAAATCAAATTGCATGCAACATACGAACTCAGAAAAGCAACAATTACACAAGAGACTACACAAAGGACTATGCCCTATCATTAACTCTTCTTACTCAGCTTTGCTCTCAGTCAGTAATTATGACAGTCATGAACAGAAAATAGATTGATCACTGCAGAATCTCTTGGAAGACGAAGAAGAAAAAAAACAACACATAAACCAAAATCAAAGCTATAAGAAAATTCCTTATCAATAAAATTTCTGCCAAGCTTCAGAAACAAATGAAATGCAAATTTAACAAATTAACCATGTGATTAACACACAGTGGGATCACTTCAGGCATTTTGCTCTGCTTCTCACCAGATTGTAATCCTACTGAGAGTTATTGCTGCATCAATATTTCCACAGTGGTATTATAAAAAGAATTCAGTGACATTATAGGAACTGCAGCCCCCTACTTTCAAAACTGTAGTTTGAAACAAATTCGTGTTTTAAACATTAAGGCACTTTAATATTACTTGTGATATACCTTAAAGGACAGAAGAAAAAAAACCCCAGCAGTCTTCTGGAGCCAATTGTGGGCTTGAATTTGACATCACTTTCATTCTGTTCCTTTTGAAAGCTGTCTTTGAGCCTGTGTTAGGCTCAAACTCTTTAGAATGACAAAAGCCTCCCATCAGTATTGACTGGTCTGTAGGTTGGGATGCTAAAGCTTAAATGAAATGCATATAACCAAGTGTACACAGAATTCAGAATAAAACCAAAAAATCCCGTTCTGATGCATGCAGTTGTGGCCAGTGTTAAATAATCCAGTTCTTGTGAAGATTTGTGGGAAGAAGGAGAGTATTCTCTGTGCATTTAGTATTTTAGGAATCAGAAGTTCATCTCCCTCCTCTGCGAAAGCAGATCTTTAAAAAGGGTTGAACAGCAAGCTATATTTAAATCAATGTCACCAATGCCATTTAATCACATGCAGGCTTAATAATTAAAAGCAATATTTGAAAATAATTTTCAAATTAAAAATGAACAGAGGATTTTATTAATAATAGGCTCTCACACTACTTTATTTTTCTTATTTCAGTCAGATGTAAGTTTGTGTCTTAAAAGTTTTTGCATGCAGATGTAAGGAAAATGTAGTGCTTACTCAAGCCAGTGGGGGATGATGTCTTAGACATTTTTGTGGCTGGTGTCAGGATTGCAAAACATCTGTAGTGCCACTTCACAGGATACTTCATTTCTTTTTTCAGACTTTCCCTATATAAAGTCCAATTATCAGATTTTATGTGAGCGAAGCGATTTTCACTCTGAATGCATATTAAAGAGAACACATGTTTTCATTTTATGGACCTGTAACACTGAATCTTTACTAAAAGGGAATAAAATACTTATGAAAGGTTGTTACAGAGAGTGCACAGAAAAAGCAGTCTGGGTCTTATTTGCCAATTCCTTTGAGCAGTTACATTCCTCCTCCCATCTATCAATACACATGAATTTTCACTTATCATAGTTGCTCTAAAAATTGCTGCTACACTGGTAATCAGTAGAATCAATAGAGCCTTAACATAGATGGAAAGAGGAGTAAAGACCACACTCTCTGCCACAGGGAAATGCTGAGGAGTATGATGGTTTGAGAGGGGGTTCTGATACCTAAATCTGAGAAAGGCTGCTGATAACACAGATGTAATTCAGCACAAAGCCAAGGTTCCCATGCACGGTACTAGCTGGTGCTGACCGTTTTGGCTTTTTCTGCAGTAGCAAATTAAACATGTCTAGGACTGTTCTCTGGCCAGCTGACAGGGAACAGCTAATGCCAGTGCTATTAAACTCTTCTTTTTCTCCTGCTAGGAATTGTCTCTGGCCAAGGCTAACTTCTGAGCCATGCCCAGGCACAGGCCAAAAACATGTCACTGGATGCTGTGATCCTGGTATTCACTTAACAGCATTTATAGTTAATTTTCAGTGCCTAGATATGTCTCCGGGGGCAATTGATTTTATTAGCTGGAACATAACCTAAACACTAAACAAAAGAACTGGGTGCTGTCTTGATGTTTAACCTTGAGTTTATTAGGTGAAAATCTCTTATGTTTGTTTCTTATCTATGAAATGAACAAAAGCATTTCTTTACTTCACAGGCTACCAGGAGAATAAACATAGTAAAGACTAGGAATGATATGATAGTGAGGCCTCTGATTTCTGTAATCAGAATAACTACATCCCTTCCTGTCCCATGCTGTTTGTTCCATTCCAGAAGCTGAAAGGAATGAAGCAGATTAAAGTAGGATAACGAGTTGCCAGCTCAGAGAATTCCTTTGCCATCTGGGGAAATGCGTCAATTTTTCAGCTCTGCTTTCTCTACCAGATTGTGGTTACTGTTTTGTACCAATATGTGTAATACAAAAAAACAAACCCTGCCTTTCTCCCATACTGAAAAGTCAACATTTTATTAATTGTATAATTCTTTTAATATAATTTGTAAAGGAAAATTCTCGTCTTTTTAATAATCAGCCAGCCTAAATTCCAGCTTGGAATGTGCTCTTGTAGCCAAGGCATAAGTATAATACCAGTGAAAAGGAGGGAAGAGATTTACAATGGAAATTCTGACAATCACTTTGCAATAATAAGGCTTGGAGAGACCTGCTTTAATCAAGGTGGTGTGAATATTTAAAGTGGTCTATTTCTTGATTTTCAGTTCAGCTGATGAAATCATAATTTCCAGTGAAATAATTTTTTTCTTAGGGATGCATGAGGGAAAAAGAAAGTGAAAGATCCTAATTTTCTATTCACTTGGTAGAAATAGATTATAGCTTTTTTAACCCTCTTGATTCCAGGGCTGGCAGATGGAGCTGAAGGAATTGCTTTCATTTTAGAAGTGATTTTTTTGAGCGATAGTGCAGTGCAGATACAAGGCTAGTTTGGGGTGACAGTAACTCATGTAGTAAAACCACAGCATGGTTTCTCTCTAATGTGGGAATGATTTGCTAAACTTTGTTTGAATTTGGTAGCCACTATTGTGCTGTAAATAACTCAAAGTAATTAGGACTTCTGAAGAAAGACAATTGTTCATTGGGGAGGCTGACTCACACCTCTTTGGGCTTTATTTCCATCAGTGGTGGAGTGGTGCTGCTGGTTTCAGGTGCTGTATACTGATTCTTGCCATGATGAATGAAGATGTGATACTAAGGATAATATATCCAAAAGAATCCATAATGACAGATGTACCTTTTGTCATGGTGTAACTCCAGCTGGCAGCTCAGCCCCACTCAGCGGCTCACTCACTGCTCCTGGTGGGATAGGGGAGAGAATTGAGAGAGTAAAAGGGAGAAGACTCATGGTTTGAGAGAAAGAGAGTTTCAAGGGAAAGTTGTGCATGCACACAAAGCAAAATAAGGAATTAATTGACTGTTTCCCATGGGCAAGCAGGTGTTCAGCCATCTCCAGGAAAGTTGGACTCCTTACAAGCAGTTGTGACTTCACAAACATTGCCAGTGTACCCCCCCCAACTTCTTCCTTCTTCCCCCAGCTTCACATGCTGAGCATGACAGGGTGTGAAATATCCCTCTGTTCACTTGGGGTCAGCTGTCCCAGCTCTGTCCCCTCTCAGCCCCTTATGCATTCTCAGCCTGCTCACGGGTGAGGAGGGTGAAATGCAGGAAAGGCCTTGACACTGAGCAAGTGCTGCTCAGCAATAGCAAAAGGGCATCTACATGTAATCAACACTGGTTTCAGTACAGCTGTAAAACACAACCCCATACCAGTTACTCTGAAGAAAATTAATTCTCCCTCAACCAAAATCAGCACACCTTTTCAAACACTGAGTTATATCTCCATGCAGGATAGCTTAAGAAGGTCCACAATCTTCCAGAGTGCTCTGCCATTTAGTTTACCAAGGACTTGTTTCAGCACTGCAAAATAGTCAGCTTATTTTGAGAACCACTCTGGAGAGATCTGAGACTGACAAATCTATGTGAAGATCACATGCTTTGTATCATTGTGAATTACATATCATGTCCCATGAAGAAACTGGAGAAAAATGTACGACTGGGAAGAAGCATCATGAAGCCAAATAAGGTGCCATAAAGAGTTGGTGTTATCCAATGTACCAACACCATCAATATTAGAGAATATATACCATAATCATAATTATTATGTCAAAAGATTAGAAAGCTAAGAGTATAAAGTAAAGGAAACACTACTTTATGTGTCTTGGTAGTTTAATTTTTTTTCAGTACTACTCTGTTTTAGTGCGGTGTTACATTCTTCATTTTTCTGGTAAGTAAATAAATAATTATGGTAATACTCACCAACGTCTCCCTTTCAAGTTCATCTAAGCTTTAATATAAATTACAATGTTATAATATTTAGCCAAGTGGCTTTTTAGCTGGTTTTCCCCAATTCATTCCCAGTTGCTTCTCTGGCTTGTGTCTATTATTTAGATAATAATATAAAGTTCCAAGAAATAACATGCAATCTCTACTGGATGGAAAAATAATTACTTTTTGACTATGGCCTAATTGTGCTGTTCAGTTCTGCCCTGCTCTATTTGATCTGATTTGACCTTCTTATTCTGTGACCATAGAAACAACTTGAAACATGTGAGGCACAGCAGTTAAGGATGTCTTTCTCTAATTCCCTTTGCTGATCTCTTGCTATTATTTCTTGCTATCATTTTATTTCACTACATTTTCCTCCTGTTCAGGTCTTCTAGTTTCTTACCCAGGTTTGAAGTTCTCTTTCATCTTTCCTCATGCTTTTCCTTGCTTGGTGGCTGTTGACTCCTTAATTGGCATAAACATAGTTCTTCTAAACATCTATGGTCTACGAACATTACCTTTTCTTTGGTGACCCAAGCTGTCATATTAAACACTTTTGTCTGCTTTGTTATCTGCAAATAATACTTGCTATCCAAGTAAACAATAGTGACTTGTCTATCCTGGACTTGGCTCAGCTTCATAGTTTAATTAAGAACTTGGATTTAAGAGGAAATGTAGTAGTGTCATAAACTGAAAAATGTGCAAACTCTTTGGAGGACAGTAGTAGCGTTCAAGATGGTCAAGACAAACTGTGAAAAGCAATTTGCAAACTAAAGCCAATATAAATAAACATATTTTTTTTATCTCCAGGAAGACGAAGAAAAATGAAATAAAAAGATGAAAAAGGGATTAAATAGCTGGTGATTAATATACAAACAAGAAGGCAGAAGTCTACCTTGGGTCATATATATTGTACCTTAATAAGACTTAATGACATTTATGTCAGCAGAAATTCCATGTATTCTGGTACACATGCCTGACACTGGCAAATCCATGTTAGGATGGGACCCATATGCACACAAACTTCTACCTAGCAGGACTCCTGGCCCCATAAATAGACATATGTCTGTGCTACACCGAGCTCTTTGAAGAATGATGATGGTGGGATGCTGCAAAATCCTACAGCAAGCACTCATCAAATACAAAATCTTCCAGCAAGATTTGTGCAACTTCAGCAAAAGAAAAAAGGAATCCTGTTCAGGAATATACTGATTGGAGTATTGTGCCCATGAAAGGGCAGGTAATTATTTACTTCCCATTAGTATTTAAGTTTCATCAGCCCAAGTTTCATCTTCCTGTGCAGCTGTCACACTTCAAGAAAAACTGTCAAGAATCCATAAAACAGTATCAAGAAGAAAAAAGGTTAGATAGCTGTCCTGTGAGGATGGGAATGGAGTTTGCTTAGCCTTAAATAGGGAAGACTAAAGAAAGATTTGATTACACTGTTTTCTAATGTGAAAAAGATGCTACAAAATGGTGGTGAATAATTGCTTAAACTCACTCCCTGATGGAAAGATATGAAACATAGTCCTTCCCAATTTCTGAGGAAATAGAATGGCTGTAAGAACCAAAAGAGGCTGGAATAGGCTTCCTAGAGAGACTGTGGTCTCTAGTATAGAGGGTTTAGGGCAGCATACACCAATTGTGTAGGTCTTGCCCTGCCACTGTAGGTTGTACTAAAAAAGTCTCTTCCAGCTCAATAAATGAAAAAAGAGACAGCATGAGACAATACCAAGATATTGTATTACTTGGCACCAGGATTGCATTATTTGTCTTCCAAGAAAGAAGACAATATGCTGTCACATGGAGCAGCGGTTTTATGGATGTTTCTGATCACAGCATTATGGAAAAGCAGTTATGGAAAGGACCTCAAAGTACCATTTGCTCCAGCCCTTTAAACTGGAGAAGATTCAAATAGCTCTGCTGCTTCAGAACTGGTGCAGAGCAGTATGCTATTTGCAATCCTAGACTGATTCATTCTTAATGTTGAATGTGAACATTTTTATAAATTACTTTTTCTGGTGTTTTGTTCTTCAGTCAAAAATCCCTTTATCTAACCTTGAGAGCAAGTTACACCTCTGGAGAAGCTACATTACTATGGTAAAAAACTAGCCTTGCGACTCCACTTCTCATTCTTTTTCGCAATTTCATTAAAAATATATAAAATATATCATTTTGGTGTGTTTTTTTTTTAATAATTTCCCCCAAAAAAGATATATTTTTTTTTTCAAATTTATGAAATATTCTGCTGGTAGGAAATGTTTAAATAAGGCAATTCTACTAAATAGACAGTAAAATCTCAGAAGTTTTTTGTTAAAATTATGTTCTTTTTTCTACTTCTTTTTTTAAATCTGTTTCTGCAATAATTTATGCTGTTGTAACTATTTTGTAATGATGTCCAAAGTTAGTGACTAGATTGTATCATCACAATGATTGAAAATCATGAAAACAACATCTTTTAAACTTATCAGAAAAGAAGGGTACTGTTGCCTCCAGGATCTGCTAGTAATTGAGTACTATGCATTTTACTTTATGAGGTTTTCTTTGAGATAATAAAGGATTTTAATTTACATCAAGTTACTCTAAAGAAACTGCCTTTTCATGCATGCTTTCCCTCTAAGCAAGAGGAAAGTTTTTTTACTGCAATCATCATCAGCGACTTTTATTTATCATGGCCCATGAATGTTTAGAGGAACCGTTTTAAGAATAATCTTGCCCCAAAACTGATATTATAAATGCACACTTTGGATTGTTTTGCAATAAATTCTTTGTGTAACCATGCTTTAAAAATAGCAGTGTATCTATAGAGAACATCTCTGAATTAAATGCTGGAGCAATAATACCATTTTTGATGCTATTGAGATTCCTTGGTGCTTTCTGCCATCAAAGTATAAAGTAGTGTTTTCTGGAGAAGGAGCCTGTATGTACCTTTGTGCGTGTGTGTGTGTGAGAGAAAAAAAAATAGCAAGAAAGACAGGGACAAGGTAAGAAAATGGGGAAAAAAGAAAAAAGAGAAAGAAGGAAAAAACAAAGAGATGAGGAGGATGAAAGAAAAAAGGAAGGAAAGAAAAGAAGAAAGAAAAAATGAAGGAAAGAGAAAGAATGTAAGTTAAAAAGAAAAAGAAGAAAGAATAATAAACCCTTGTGTTTATGAATGTTTTGCAGGTTTAGTTGTTCCAGCAGTGTTATTAGAACCCACACCAAGAGCTGTTTTGGGTCCCGGGGCAAATGGATTCTTCTCCCCCTCATTCCTCACCTGGAAAAGTACCTGGGTGGTCCTGCCACGACACCACTCCTCTCCCCAGTGCCCTCCTCCCTTCCTGCTTGCGCTGCAGCACAGAAACTCACAGACAGGGCAGAGTGACTGCCAGGGCATGAGCGCTGAGCCAGGCAGAGGAGAGGGCTGCAGCCAGCAGGGCTGTCCCTGCCCCAGTCCCTGCCAGGGCAGCTGGCCCTCCTTCCTGCCCCTCAGCCCCACCGGGCCTTGTCTCAGCCGGCCCACCCAGCCATTCCTCCCCCAAGCGCTGCCAGCACATCCTCACTGGCACCCTCAGAGCTCATTGCACGTCCTCACTGCACTCGCAGTGCGCCTGAGAATAAGGGCTTGGTGTAATTGCTGTGTCCTCCTGGCTGGAGCACAGCACATCTGCTCAGCTTAGCCAGCACCACTGTGTGGGAGCCACCAGGGAGCCCAGGGAAGTGCCTGGAGAAATCACAGCACCTTTGTGTGTCCTCCCCACTTGCTCTTTTTGGTAGGGGACTTAGTGGCGTGCCTCCTGATTTACACAAATTTTCTGGAATAGAACACCTTCTCTCCTGGAGACTGTGTTCTTGAACTCAAAATTATTTCTTTTAATCTGCAGAAGTCTGTCAGACTGGAAGAGGTTTCATGCCATCACATTTTAGCATAGTGCAAATAATGATTTATGCAACTGAAAAAAACCCCATTTTATTCACCAACTTTTCATTATGCTGTAAAAATAGTGATCACAATGGTGCCATTAGCCCAGTTACACTGGAAAAGCTTGAGAATAATGCCTGTGAGGGAGAAGACTGAAAACACCCTCTTCTTTTTCCTAAAGAATGAAGGGTATATTGATTCAGCTTTTCTAAAATAAAACTGCCAAATTTTACAAAACATAAGCTTCTCCACCAAGATGCTAATCTGTATATAATACATGAATAAGGTTAAATATGGTGTGAGAGGCAGTAGAGGTTACCGCAGATCTCTGGTTCACTGCTTTAAGGGAGAGAAACCTAGCACAAATCTAATTTTAAAAGGAAATTGCTGAAAGAATGGATGTAATAGAATGGATATAATTGAACAAGGTATTTAAAAATCCTATGCTTAGATGGATAATAAGCACTTCAAAATTATATCTGGCCACTGAGAAATGTGCACTTACTCCAGAGCAACTACTGTTCTTTAATAGTTACTAGCCAGAGTACTTAATATCTGACAATTTGATTTTTAGTATTAAGGTGACTTTGGTTTGAATATATCTAATGCCAAATGATTTAACAGAATTTTTTTATAATAAAACTGTGTATTTCAGACTTGAAAGAAGTCAAATACTAGACTTTTCCTGAGCTGTATTAGAATAATCAGCTTTTGAGGATGATGAAGGAAATACCTTAATACCCAAACAGTATGGCTGAAAAGCAAATATTGATACTTTCTGGAAAGCAGGATACAAAATGAAAGACAAAATAGATTTCCATTGCACCGTGTCTGAAATATTTTTACAAGCCTGACAGGGCTGATTTGCTGTTAAAAGCACAAATGGAAAGTCATCACATAAAGCACAAAAGACAGTTCATTTACTTTGCTGAGAAGACCAGCATTCGACATAACATGAGAAGAAAAGATGTTAAATGGTTAAAAGAAATCCATGGTGCATTGGGTCCAGGTTAAGAAGCAAGCTCGTGTCTGTTGACCTGAACTGGTGCTTGAGGGTGACTCAGCCAGTGCTTGAGAGGTGACTAGATCAAACATGGTAGAATAAACCAAGATTTCAAAGAGACACAAAGAGCAGTGACCCCTCAAAGCTACTGCTGCTGGATTCAGTGGCAAAACTCCCACTGACAGAAGGATTGGCATTTGCAGGACAAGTTGGTAACAAAAGAACCCACCTTTTGCATAATTAGGACAGACATTTGCTGTGTAGGAGAAGTTTGACTTGCTAGTAAAATTGTTGCAGAGGGATTTGAATTCACTGGCTGAAAAAAAAAGATAAATGTATTAAGTTGTTTTGCATGCTGTGACAGATTAAGGGTAATCTTTTGAAAAGCTTCTACATCTTATTTCCAGGAGAGTCACCGAGGTGTTTAAAGGGGCTTTGGATCAGTGCCTCAGTTAACTGGTGTCTGATTTTCCCTGTCAGTTGCTCCAACAGAGAGTCGTATGGCAGCCTGCAAGCTGTCTTGCTGCTTCTTGAGGAATCACTTTCTGACTCACATCATCGCAGCTCTGCATAATAGGGGAGGATTGCAGTCTGCATTTGAGGGGCTAAGCTGTGGCATTTGTGCCGCTGGTCTGTGCAAGTGGCATTGAATCAGTGTGGTCTACAACAGGTCCTCTTGGGGCACTTGAGATAGCAGTGTTGGGAAGCACTGAAGCTGGAGCTGCTGCTTCTGAAATGCTACAGCCCTATTCCATGAAATGCTGCAGACAGGGGGCTAACAGTGAAGTCATTGCACTGCTCTTTCTCTGTTCTTTGTCATTCTTACAGTTCCTCTCTTGTTGGCATGTTCAGGCATCTTAGAGAAATGCAAAGATTTTCTACAAGGATAACTTATGCCTCAAACAGAGCAGTTCATTGCAGTTAAAGCAGTTGCTCACAGGAAAACACACCAAAAAAATAGCTGGGAATCACTAAGTGTTAGGCTAAGCACTTACATGCTCATCACCCTGATGAATGTGTCAACCTAAGAGCTGCTGCTGTCTGGACCCGTGTTTGCCATTCCCTAAAGCACCAGAGAGATGTCACTCTCTCCAGCGATAACACTCATGATGGTATGCTCAACCTTGGACTCCTGTCTGGTTCTACACCACACTAATCCTATTCCTGTCTATATTTGTGTTTTCCCTGCTGAATCCTTGAGTTATAGATGATACCACCTAGGCAAGCTCAACCTTGTCTGTAATTTTGGCCTTTCTTATCTCTGCACAGTCATTCTCACAGCTTTTTCTCAGCAGAACAAAACAGGGAGCAGGGGAAAGCTTGCTGTGGGACCTACAGAAACTAGAGCATAAACCTTACAGCAGAGAAAATGAAGAGTGTTACACTCGAATAAGTCCATTAAAAATTGACATTCCTAATTTTTCCCCTTCTTCTGCACTGTTTATGCATTGTATTGCAATTATTGGGATCTATTTTTTTAGTGTTAGCCCTTATTTTGACAGTTGTCCTCAGATGACAAATTCTTGTTTCTATTACTTTGTAAAAGTATATAGCAAAGGTGTGTTTTCCACACACCTTTGAAATGAGCAGACAGTAGCTTCCTTACCCCATATTCCAAGCATTCTTTCCAATCTTATTCCTCCCTGAAACATTCTCCCAAGGTCATACCTACACTGTTTGCCTATAGCTTTCTGAGTGCTTATACTTCTGGCTCAGTCTGAGCATAATTCAAACAGCACCACCAATCCTATCTAAAAAATCCTTTCTTGGTTCTAAAGTTCACCCCAATTTACTAGGGGCCAGCTGATTTGTGGTAACTCACATGGGTAGTGTGATGTGATTCATATTAGCACAGCTGCCAGTGAAAGAGGAGAAATCAACCTATAGCAGTGAAAAGTGGCTGACCCAAGCCATATTTGCATTAGGGGTTAAAAATACATACCTGGACTGTTGCTGGAGATTCACCATTGCATTTAATTTTTTTAATCCAAACTAGTTTTTTAATGTGCTTATGCTTTTAGCTGCTTATCAGCCTCTGTGTTGGATGGCACTATCCAAAGCTTCAGCTGTACTCTAGAAAAGGGTCATAATTCCTTGCACAGTTTTCATGCATGAAGAGCAGCCATCTTCATCAACATTTTAGTCTATCTAAGCCTAACCTATCAGCCTTAGTTATCAGTACTAGTAGTACTTATGCAAATAGGGAGATTGAATAAAAAAGGTAATGGCTTCTGAGATTTATATACAATTTACTGTACGCAGAATCAGTAAAATCAGATCTGTATAAAGCACATATTAATGTACTTGCTGTTATGCGCATTGTCAAAATTCTTTCTTGAAGATAGATTTTCTGAAGTAGTCTTTGCATTGGGGATGAAAATGTGATAAGCAAGGCCTGCTAAAAAGAAGAGTACAAGGGTGCAAAAGAATTCTTTATACTTGTTGAAAGGAAAGGAATAAACTAAAATAAGAAGCATACCACTGACGCTTCTTATGACAGGCAATCAGCCAGAGAGGCTGAGTCCATCTGAAACTTGTAGGTGCCTCAGGAATTGAGCCAGTGCAATTCTCTACAGGTCAGCAGGGGATAATAAGAAAATCTGTCAAACTTGAGGGAAGAGTCAACTTTCTAGACCACAAATCTGATCTGAGCAGAGTTGAGAGACAAAGAGTTCAAAAGGTTAATGCTGCTATGCTTATTTAAGTGAACGTTAACAGTGTTGTGAGAAAACAGATGGAGAAGAACTGGGGGAATTATTTGACTGGTTAGGTTTGTAAAACAGTGAGCAGAACGACAGACATCTTAGGCACAGAAGCTTGCAACAGTGAAAGTGTAAGCTGAAGTCTTCTTTCTCTTTTGCTTCCAAGTAGTTCGGATTAATGGCCTTCCAATCATCACAATTATGTGCTCCTATTTAAGAAATCAGTGGGGAAACATCTGGGTTTTACATAACATTCACCATCATGTCTTTCATCAGATAAATTAACAGCTTTGTTTTGCAGTGGCTGTAGAAAGAGACAAAAACATTGGAGCACAATGGCGCTTACCATTTTTCTGTCAAGATGGAGCCACTATTAGGGATGCTACTATCAGAGATGATCAATGTGAAGCAGACATATTTACTGGGAGTCTGTTCGAACACAATACAAGGGAACAAATAGCAAGGTGGGGCCATTTTGTGGATAGATTACAACCTATTGCTCATGACCTGCCTTTATTACATCCCTTTCTTTCCATCTGAAGAGAAGAGAAACCCAAATAACAGCGGGTTCTGTTGCTCTGATGACAGCTTGAGAAAAAGTAATAAGGAATTCCTACAGCTATAAAAACAGAGTGAGGAAAGGGTGCCAAGTTACCCTTGGAGCTGTCACTCTTTGCAAGGCTCTTTTCTTTTCATTTACTTTTGTATAATACTTTATGGCTAAGCAGCTATTTTTACAGCCAGATGAGGACATAACTCATCCTTTGAGGAGTCTTGGAGAACTGGCAAAGAATTTCTGGTAAAACTTCAGATGGCAAGCCTTATTTCTCATCTGCTTAGATACTGTATGTCTTGATATTTCAGGCATCTGAAATTATGGATTACCTCATGTTTATTGGATCTGCTCTTTGGGCTTGAGCTATGTTCATTTTGAACAAACAGTGAATCCCAAAAACTATTTGTACGTTATTTTTTAAATAATAATTTGTCTTTCAAAAGTAAGGCAAAACCTGAATGCAGCTACCTCAAAATATGTGAATTGGTTCTGAAAGCACTACCATTTCATATTCTTCATTCCTTTACATCCTATTTTAACTTTTTGTTTTCTTTTCCATAATGCAGAAAAAGCCAGAACTGGATGAATATTGAACAACAGTATTCATGAACATTCACAGGAATTTGAAATGGCTGTTTGATCTCTCCATATCAAGGCCCCTTGTTATCTGCTGCTCCTGCGGTTTCAGACAGAAAGTTTTTTGTTCCTGAGGAGGTTTGAGGAATGGCTGATTTGTGTGAATACCCGTATTTGCATGCGAACGAGGCTACTCCTTTACAAACAAGAGCGTTCATTATTCCTCTGTTTAAAAGGATACACTAACCCAATTAGTGAGCTGGAAGAATATCCCGTGACTTAGAGAACCAATAACATGCTCCAGCTAGGAGGCAGTGAATACTTAAACTGTGCAGGATCTGAACCCTCATGTTGGCATTTCCCAAACCTTTGAAAGTTGAACCCTCTCTTTAGGAAAAGAGGAACAATTGCACTCTTCACCCCTCCCATGGTGTTATTAAAAGCATACCGAAGAGAACAGAGGCTCAGAGAAATCTCTATGGATCTGTGTGTTCAGATGCTTCCCCTCCTTCCTAAACATGCTTTGAACAGTGTAGAAAGGAACTTAATGTTGATGCTTAAAACCAAATAACTTAACTCCTCTCGAAGCAGAGTGCCATCACGCCTTTACAGCCCCAGGCTTTCTGCAGACTCAGGCAGGTATCAGAAAAACCCAAGCAACATTTACAGCACAGCCCATGAAAGAGAATGTGAAGGACTGAGACTGCTCGCTCACAAATTTCCTCGTGTTCTGATTGCAGTCAAATGTGGACCACCTTTAATGATGCTGACAAAGATTAGAGTCTACTCCCCTAACTTGTGCAAATTCTAATTTCAGACAGGAGGTACATTAAAAAAAGGCTCAGAGGAATCAACAGGATCAAGAGGCATTTCACATTTTGGAGATCAGACTTAAAGCCTATTCACAAAGGATTCTCAAAGAGAAAAAGGTTGTATTTGCCATCAGTATTACTGAGGATGAATAATCCATCCAGCTGTGCTAAGTAGCATCAGGGAAAAAAAAAAGAGTTCTTAAGTTATTTCTGGCTAAGTTATACTACATACAAAGAGGTTTATATGATTTAGGTAAGATCTGGAAAAGTATCCAAACTTTTGAATTCAAGTTTCCACACCTCTGGGTTCAGGGTAAAAGGGAAGATTTACAGAGCCTGGCACAAAATTAAAAAAGCCTACATAATAATCATCAGTACTCCCAGCCCTTTCCACAGCTGTTATTTACCTCCACCTTCTCTTATTTTCTTTCTTTTTTTTTTTTTTTTTTTTTACTCTAGAGGTTTCTTTTTCTTTTTTTCCCCCTCCTCCAGTCTAACCCCTAGGATATTTAATTAATTTTCTAAATTATCCTCTTTTTATCTCTGCTTCTTTAATAACTGTTACTTCTTTACCCCACACTGTTCACTTTATCTTATCATGTGGCTTCTTACACCTACTCTGCAGATGCATTTTCAGGGCTCTTTGCAGCTCTGCCCGAGCACCTCATCTTTCATCACCCACCTCTTTGTTCCTCTTTATAGTGTTTCCTCTTCATACATTGTTGCTGCAGCTGAAACTATGACATTTCCACACTGTTCCCCGGGCCTAGGAAAAAAGCAAATATAAACCAGTTGCATTCCAGGAGATGATGTTGGCATGAGAATGCATGCAGGCACTGTATTAAAGCACTGGTAAAACAAGACCCCCATGTTAGCTATAGAAATACAACACATAGGTCTCATTCAAGATAGGATTACTTTCTGTCTCTGAAACTTGAACTTTTTATTTTTTGGGATTGTATTCTATCTTTGACCTGTATTTGTTCCATGTTTAAATCAGAGAAACTTGATGTATCTTTTACTTAAATGACAAAATGTACTATCTTAACAGAGTGAAAATTTCAATGGTGGTGCTAGAAAATTTTCCTTACTTTAGAAGCTACCTACCAAATCTTCAGGTGACTGAGGACTAGCCGTAAGGCAGACACACACCGCTCAGAGAAAGAGAAGATGTATCTCTCAAGTTCTTTAATAGAGGAGAAAAAAACAAGGAAGTTCCATATATGCTTTTCAGGGTGTTGTGTTGCTGGGATCTGTGATGCTGTTCCCAGAAGGCCATTCTGACTTGCTTTTTCCCTCAGCCCATGAAACGATGACTCAGCTGTTCTGAAGCATCCTTGATTGCTTGCAGTCACATGACTTACCTTGGAAGTTAAGCTTGGATACCCTTCTTAGGACAAACAGAGAAGTATTGCTATTAGGAAGCAAATAATCTGATCTTATTTCCTCTTCCTTGTGTTCTCTTATCTTCTCCCTTTTTTCTTTTCCAAAACTAGGCAGAGCTTATAAGCACAATGTATTGGTTTTAAATTACTTACACTGTTTGCATGTATTCCAGAATTCCTTCTTTGTTTACCTAGTTTCAGGTTCTCTGCTGAAATAACATACCTGCATAATTTTCAGGTCAGGCTTGTCTTTAGCTCCACAAAATGCCTTTCAAATGGCTTTATTTAATAAACTCTAATGATAAATAATGTAGTGCATGAAGTACTTAGATATCTAGCTTTTCATGGTGTCCCTGTATTTTTCAATCTTTTTAAATGAAGTGCGGGGTTTAAGATTTATAAGCTAACCACAATGAGTCATTCAGTTGTTAAAGAAAATAGTTCTCAGACCTCCTGTGCTCTTCTAGCTTCATTTGTTCAATTTGCTTTCTCAAAAGCACACGAAAGATTCTTCTTGTTGGATGAACCCATCTCCCTGAGTTGAAGTGGGACCAAGATGGGAGTGTTGGCCAGTTTCTCTCTGGCCCTTTAAAGTCACTACACAAAAAGAAAAAGCTTGTTCTACATCACTTTCTGAACTTTGAAAAAAGGCTTAAAATGTCTCCTTCTCACCATTGGTGAGAATGAGGTTGCTTGAGGACTTCAGTCAGCCCAAACATTGTATTTAAGAAAAAATTGTTTATACTTCTGTCTCCTTCCTCTCCAAGGTCTTCTGGAAGTTTTGGAAAAGTTACCATATCTTCTTTTGAAAGTCTGTCCCAGCATATTGGAAGACATTTGCACATGTCATTTATACCTGCCTTCTGTGAAGCCCCAGAACTGCAGGGCGAAAAAGCAGGAGGGGGTTGCCATGCTAAGACTGTTTCCCTCTTTTCTGTAAATGTTTATGTAAATTTCTGTGTAAGCTATTTCATCTATTAAATGGAGAAGGCTGTGTGTTGCCACTGTAAAATTCCATTACCAGCTAAGGAGAAGGATTCTGAGATGCCTTTCCCCAACTTCCAGCCTTTTTGTATCCGGTCTGTGCTTCTGCCAGCGACAGTGCAGATCTGTGTCTGTCTCTTTTGCATACCCAAAGTTCCAATATTTCAGGTTGAGAGGAATATTTCCTCCCTCAGCATCTGCACTCCCATAATAAAGTGGTGCTTGTAAAGCAAATGGAAGTTTTTGGATGAGGGTGAATTGCATTCCCCTTCTAAAGAGAATGAAGATGCGCAAGAAACAGAATCATAGCTGCAATGAATTAGGAAGTTGTACTATTTTGCTTTTTTTAAAAAAAATGGTCAAGATAGCAACAACAATTCCCCAAATACTAGCTTAATTAAAATCTTCAGGTCAGCTTTAAATCAAGCAACCATCAGCTTATGGATTTCAGAAATCCCCAACCACTAGTTTGGTTTATACAAACCTTGATGTTCCAATTCCTTCACTGGAAATACACCCAAAATTATTAGCTCCCACCTCTCTCTTTTATAATCCTATAGAGATTCACAGTTGTCTTGGTTTTGGATGGGAGAGAGATGATTTTCCTCTTAATTGCTGGTAGAGCCCTGTGTTTTAGATTTAGGATGAGTATAATGTTGATACAGTTTTAGCTGTTGTTGAGCAGTGCTTGCGTAGCATCAAGGCCTTTCCTGCCTCTCACTCTGTCACCAGTATATAGGCTAGAGGTGCACAAGGAGCTGGAAAGGGACACAACAGAGACAGCTGACCCCAGTGGATCACAGGGAATCCCATACCTTGTGGCATCATGATGAACAACAAAACTAGGTGGGACTGGCTGAGAGGCTGTGGCCCAGTACTTGGATACTGGCTGGGCATTGGTCAGGGCATGGGGAGCAATTGCATTGTGCATCACTTGTTCTACTTCTGTAATCATTATTATTATTATTATTATTTCCCCTTCTCTTCTGTCCCATTAAGCTGTCTTTATCTCAGCCCATGAGTTTTACTTTTTTTCTGATTCTCTTCCCCATCGCAGTGGGCTCAGTGAGTGAACAGCCCTGCAGTGTTTAGCTGCCTCCTGGGTTAAACCACAGCAGGTATCTAAGAGCAAATCCTAGTATTTCTTTTGAAACAGCCCTTTTCACTTCATTTCAGTTCACTTACAGCAGAACTGGGCACTGCTCCTGACTGAAACCTTGGGGCATTTCCGAAACACTAATAAGTAACTTAATTAACAACAATGAACATTCTCTGAAAATTCAGAACTGAAGCAGAATGCTAATTTCAATAAAAGAAATTAGATATTTTATTCCTATTGCACTCAATGAAACACTAGCTTTGCTGGTACTATATTAATAGCAAAACTACTGTTGATGCAAATGTAGGCAGGACTTTACCCGCATTTCTAATACAGCGTGTTTTCAAATGTTAGTTTAATTTGGGCAAAAATAATCTAGAAATTAGAGCTGTCATTAATAACTGGAAGGTGACCCAAATATGTGTGGAAGCCTTACTGAGGTGCTTGGAAAGTTGGTATTGATGACTTGGTCCAGGTTGATTACATTTTGATCCATGTCCTTAACCTCAAATAAGTACCTTTTGCACAACTGTAACAACAAGGGCTTAAAGCAATTTACAGCAACAGCAAAAGACTCCACTGGGGAACAGCATGATATCTAACTGCTTTCTGCCTCCATTCCCACAGGGCCAACTTGAAATGCCTTGGGGGAAGGACAAGCTATTCTGGCTATGCCAGCTGTTCTCTGTAGCATCATTATTCACTGACACAAATAAGAGTAGTTCTGAAAATGCTCTAACTTGCACAAGGATTTGATGTGTATGTTGGAGCTTTCAAGAGCAGAAAAGTGGGGGATTGAGGGGGACTGGTGGAAAAATTGTCATTCTAAGGGTCACTGAGTTCTTCTCTGACTCAACAGGAGTCTAGTCTTTAATGTAACACTGAAAATTAGATGAAGAATTTTATTTCCACTCCCTTGTATCAATCATTCTTGTTTCCTGTGCAAACACAGACATTTTTGTCATTAGGCTAAAAATAAAACCTTTTGAGAACTCAAGCAACTGGTCTGTCTAGTTCTTTTCATGCAGTGTTTTTTCTGGTAGTAGCAAAAACAGGATGTGCTGACCATTTCTTAGTGTAATAATCTGGTCTAGTCACTGATATAAACAACTTGCCCTTGGACTTTATAATTTATTCACAGCAGGCCTAATCCAAGATACCTTAAGTAACAAAAATATTGATAAATAATTTGTAGTTATAGGCACTCTCCTGTGTTAAGTGTAATAGTATCACAAATAGTGTCCTGTGGAGAAAGGTGTCTTTCATAGAGCTGACTAAGGAAATATTTTTATCACTTTGTTGCCTTTCCAAATAAATTCCACTTAAAAGCCTGAGCATGGTTATGGTGCTTACTCCAGTTCATGAGCCTAGGGGGCTGAAGTGTTGTGCAAAAGGCATGTCCACGTTTGGGGTAACTAAATCCTTCCTTGCAAATTGTTTGTGCTAGTAACCATGATGTATGCATACAAAGGAGAATTAAAAGAGTTTGTGTGAGGTGCAGGGTCCACTGTCATTTCCCTCATCCCTTCCTTATTTCCTCTTTATTCACGGAACTCTCATCAAGCCTTTCATTGCCCTCCTCCCCTGCTGATTCAAGGAAGTGTTTTTGAATGGTGCTCTCTGAGTTAATTTTAGGGTGTAGGTCTGAATGCTCCATGTTTCTGTTTCCATCCTGATCAGGAAATACAAAACTGCAGTCTGTATTCATGCTCAGGTTTGCAAAGAACCATTTCCCCAGCACTTATTTTAAAACTTGTTCTTCTGGGAGGAAAAAACCCTTCCAGTTTGAAATCAAGCCAAATTAGTTTCCCCTTCCTGAAACATTTCTTGTGTTTCCATAACAAAAAATGCTGCAAGTCAGGAAAACATTAATCTATGTGCGGACCTATACAGGTGCTCATGTTTTTCTGAGACAAATAAGGAGATTGGAAGAAAAGTTTCTGAATCTTATCTCGTACACATTAGATTCACAAAGCAAATTTTAGTTCTTCTGGAAAGCTTTTCCCTGAATTATAGGAATATATGTTTAAAGTGACTCATTACTATAATGAGTTATAATAGAGAGTGTGGCTGTAAAGAACTGCTGTTTTACTCAGCTACTCCAGCCATACTGTGGGCTGAGTACTCACTGCATTTTTAAGGGTTGTGCCTTTTATATATTATACACAGGGAGTTGTAGTTAGACTATTTAAAACAGAAACTGATGTCTGTGGGGAGACTGGATATGAGACAATGTTTTATGCTGCACAAGCCTAAGCCTTGTTAAAAATTTCTTTTTCACATGCATTACTTCCGTGCTAATGCATTAACAAACTGTGGTGAAATATTCATCATTTATGAATAAACATTACAAATAGTCCCACAGAATATATAAGGAAAGACTGAAATTGCAGCTGGAGTAGGGGTTGCCACTAGCCAATGCAGATATGGGTTAAGAGGGATCTTGTCAAAGCTGCAGCCCTGGGAGCCCATGTTGGGATGCATGAGTGAACATCTGTAAAGTGCCTGGCTAGTGCCAGAGCATCTGATGCCTGTAAGTTTAACATGTTGGGGAAGAAAAACCTGGATACAACTTTAGTCTGGGGGTGAAAGACGGTAGCTTTGATTCTTTGCGCTCACACCAGCTCCATGACTGTTATTTTCTGGGATATGCTAACTTCAATGGAGTTGTCTGAGCACAATACTTGTGGAAAACCAGGTCTGGTGCTCCCATGAGAGCTGGAATAGATGACTGACTTTCCATAGCTTATACCTCTTGAGGGAACAATTTACAGAATATGGGTTATGGGAGATTTATTTGAAAACCATATGGAAACATTTATGTGTTGTTTTCATGGTCTAGGATTAATGTAACAAAATATGATACTCCATATTTGTTGGCAGGATGGTGTTGAAGTGGAGGGTTCACCTTTCTATGGATTCATTCAAAAGTGTTTGGATTTTTTTCCTCCAAGCATTTACAGTATAAATGGACTCTCACAAAGCTCAGTTGAAAAGCCTGGTTTTCAGAAAAAAACCCAAACAACAAGGTAAAGATTGGCCTGGAATACAGCATATGAAATGGCTTAATAATTTGGGTCAGTGCTGTCATGCCCTACTAAAGTGATTTTTCCAGGATCTGGTCATAACTGGTAATTCTGGTAACCAGGTGTCTTATGCCCATGCAGCCTTTTCCCTTTACTGTATTGGAGCCACTAGACTGGTGTGACATGTCATACTGGGTCTGATTTTCTGATATTTCTGTGACTGGTCAGCTTGAGGGGAGATTTAAGTAGAGGCTGCACTGCTGGAAGAATCCAAGGGAGAATTCAGTCTGTGGTGTCACCCAGAGCCTCTGGAAGTGCACAGTGAAAAGCTAGCCCCCTTTGCCATGAGAGTTTGCATCACACAGTTCTCTCCACTGGCTTCTACGTACCATTCAGATTCCTGAGTGAAGGCTCACAGTAGCTTTGCCTGTAGGTAAAAGCAATGTTGGTTTTCCTCCTAGAGATTGCAGCTGAGTTCACTGCAGAGATTTAATAAAGAATGATGATCTGCGAGGCTGCTTCTCTTCTTTGAGCACCTGTAAAAGATGATTAATTGTTCTCCCAACAAATATTTTTCAGAATGTTTTCTCACCTTCCTTTTTCCACCTGTCTCCTCTGAGACTAGATATGAACTTGAAATTTGCCACAAAATGTATGTGGTGGAAATGTCTTACCTGCTGCCACACAATTGCATTATTTGGATGAGGAAAGTGAGAAAGAACTTAGATAGCAAAGTAAAATGAGAACAGACCCATACAATTTTATCAGACATTCTCTGTCTAGATTCTTCTTTTATATTAAATATTACAGAAATTACTATAATCAGATAATATTCTCAAATACTGTCAATGAGCACAGGAGATAGAGAGAAGGGCCCGTCTGGACAACGTTGCCAAAATTTCAGCTATACAGAGCCTAAAATCTATAGGGGCCTAATTTTTCCTGAAACAGAAAGAAAAGTTAATGTGATATTTGCTGAGAGTAGTTTACATGTTGATACGTGCTAACCAGAAACCCTTTGGTGATAATGAGATGAGCCTTCTAGGGAAGAGAGATTAGAAAGGGGCAGATTGTTGTTGTAGGGCCAGGTGGCACCAGGCCAATGAGGACTACAAGAGAAACGTCCCCAGAGACCCTGTACTTTGCACTTCAGCTGTAAAGTACCTGGCTCCTGCTGAAACAGTGAATCCAGAATAAAGAGGAGGATGCTAGAAGTAGTGAAAAACTCTCAGGGGAAGGAAGAGACCCTCAAGTAAAATGGAAAATGAGACTTATGACAGGATAGTGTTCCCTCAAACAGTCTGGGTTACTTGGACATATCTGTGGTGAACAGCTGACACTTGTGTCTGAGTCTTTCCTTCTCGGGGACTTCATGGAGCAAATCCAGGTCCTGCTGCTCTAGCCAAAAAAAGTAATAGCAGCTCCAAGATCCTAGAAAGCACTGAGTTGGTTGTGACTTGGCATAGTGACTCATAAGAGAGAAAGGTGCCAATGCTCAGACAGCATGTTGGGCATGTCAGCTGGTGAAGGAATTTGTTGGCATTGCACCCCAGCTGGTGTAGATACTTGGCCTTTTAAAATTTGATGGAGGTGCTGTAATACCTAATCTATGCTGCATCTCCAAAATTGCTTGGATCTGGCTTTTTTTTTTTTTTTCCTGCACTTAGCAGCACTTGCTCTCAAACAGAATCAAAGTTTCTGTTTTATGAAAGTATTTCTAATGCATTGCAACCTAGGTACAGCTTAAAGGATGCTATGCTTAGGGAAGGAGACTCCTGAGGAAGCTACTACAGCTAATACAATTCTCTGGGGGACTACTTAAAATATATGTTCTTAAATACACACCTCCTTCTCTTAGAAGCAATCTCTTCTACTGCTGCAGTTATTTTGCAGGAACGCTATCCCCTAGGTTTAATCTCTTAAGACTTTAATAAATTTTATTGGTGGTTGGATTTTTGCATGGGTTTTTTGGTTAGTTAGTTTGTTTCTAATTCTCTCCTATTTTCCACAGATTTTCAAGAGCTCAGTCTTTGGTCTTACCGTGCCTTTTATAGCAGAAGCCAGGTGGTGTCTATTAATTTGTAACTGGTCAAAAATGAACAGAACCTATTAATTGTTGAGGCCTTGCAAACCCTTCCTACTGCTAGAAGGAGCAAACTCTCTTGTTGCAAGGCTGTTTCCATCCTTATCATGTTTTTTTTTCTGATTTCCAGTATGTGCTGTAAATATGAGAGGCATATGTGTCTATTTCCCTATGAGTCACAGAAGAACACGAGTACACTGAATGTGCTGCTATTGTGAATTCTTATGCAAGTGTTTTATTTTCTTTATCAGGGTGAGATATCTCTTGTATTAGACTGTAATACACAGTCATTTCTCTATGTGCAGGTGGCTGTGTCCAAGTATTCAAATCTTTTTACAAACTTTTTGGCTAAGTCCCTTTTATTGTATGGGACACACTTTAATCCTAAGGCAAAAAATACAGTCCTTCAAATGTTACTTAAAAGAATCAATAATCCTTGTTTCTCCAATGATGATGACTTTACAATCCTTCATTAAATAGATCAATGCATTTCCACCACAATGTTTTTCTTACTTTACTGCAAAATTAATCACAAGTCCATCTTTTCTGAAAATTGCATAAACTGGTAAAGAAAACTCGAACTTAGCCTTTAGGCTTCTTTTATATTTGAGGGAAAGAACCTTATAGAATTTCTGTTAAGATTTGCAATAAATGTTAAATGCTTCTTCTGTAAGAGGAGCTCTAAGAAGTCTCTCTGTTAGAGAAACCAAGTTTCTCTATGCCACAGAAGGCTCCAAAATTATTTCAGAGTGACTATAAAATCCAGTTATTTCAACTCAGTTGCAGCTCTCAGGGTCTGACTTCAGCTGTGACTGCATGTTACAAATCATATGGTATGCACAATGGAAGCAGAAAAAAATAAGTAACGGTGAGATGGAAAAGACCTTAGAGAAGTAAATTTCTATGAACAGGTTGGTGTTCACAGCACTATCCAAATTAGCCTTCTAAGTGCTGCCCTTTACTGCTATGAAAAAAAAGAAAACAACCCCTAACAATCAACATTCCCTCAAAAGCTTCAGTATAAACTCCCCTTATTAACCTGGCTGCCACTAAAATTTCCTCCCTGGGTCTCTTTGGCTCTAACCCACCAGAGCATGGCTCCTACAGCAATCATTACCAGTGAGGAATTAAGCCACAATGAATCAGGTGGACTTCAACAGGCTCTAGCACTTATGAACATAAAAGGTCACTAAAATTGCTACTGCTTAATTTGACCACATTATCAAGGAAAGAAGAATGTTTTGATGCAAAGCACTAAAGTATCCAAAACAACCTATACAGGAACAGTAATATTCATTTAGTGAAAATGTCTGTTAACTCATTATTTAATTCTATGACTGAAAATATTTAATAGAGAACATCCTTTTTTACTAGGTGTATTCTGTGTTTTATTCTGTTTTGAATTAGTCTTAGCAAGTCTGGGCTTCCCCTTGCTTGTAAAATTGATAAAAGAAGCTGTATTTGTGAAAAGCAGCTGGTGGGATTAATTGTTGCATTTAACTAGTCAGATAGTTAAGGTTTGGTATAACTAATCTGGAGACACTTTTTTATGTGGGAAGTTTCCTGATGTAAAACACATCTTGCACTTTTCTTAACAGACTCCTGATAAAGAAGGGTAGATCCTTACCAATGACATTTATAAAATATTAATTCTGCCCTCTTATTTCATACAAAATTTCACTTCCATTTACTTAGTACGTAGTTTGTATCCTTTATAATAATAAGTAGAAAGAAGTAAAACTACTAAGGAACTTGTTATTTAATCATTTATTGTCTCTAAATTACTGTCTCATAATTATGTAAAAATTGATCAAACAAGTGAAATAAAAATATTTGCTTTTGAACATATTTTTAGTTTTTTTCCTTGACTTAAAAATTACCTGTACTCAAAGAGAGGGGGTAAGAAAATTAGAAAGCAAAGTGATTTCTCAGGTCAGATTTTTGTTCTCTGTATAAAATCTAAATTGAGACATTCAGGGGGTTACAATGGCTTGAATTCAAGGAGTGTCTCCTTCTTCCTGATGAATCCTACCTATTTAAGGGACTTACTGGCTAGACACTTACTGGTGTCTAGGAGTTGCTGAGTGAGCTTAAAAACTGTAAAAACTTTCCACCAAACTGCCATGGCTATTTGCAAGGATCAAGGAAGGATTTTGTTTGTTTGTTTTTTTGAGAGATGGATTGAAAGATTTTGAAAGGTGACAAGCCAGTCGCAGAGTTTGGAGTATTGAGATGATCTTTGATAGCTGAGAGTTCAAGAAAATGTTTCATCAAACAGGGCTGTCAGGCATCTCTTAATTTCTTCGAACCTTCAGATTTGATAAGGAGGTTTTAAAATTGTTATTTGTACGAAAATTTCTTTTTCATGTATCTGATTTATAGGTGGGGGATTTTCAGTATAGGGAAAATAACAGTGACTGTGTCTTCATTTGAACAAAGGACTAGTATCAATGTCAAAAAGATCTGCCTTTCAGCAATTTTGTCAACAAATCCATTGAGGGGAAAAAAAAAATCTCTGGAATCTCTTAGAAAACTCTGTTAGTAGTAGATTTCATGTGTATGATTTCAGGTGTATGTGTGAAACCAGGAGTCTAGTCATAGGAATGTTGTAATTAGTGATTAAATATTTTGAAACACCTTGTTAGTAGCAATCCAATCAGAAATGGAGAAAAGAATGGTGTGTCCATGCAAAACAGATTGTGACTTTGCAGAACATTCATATGCTTTGAGTTTTTCTTGGACTTTTCTTGGATGAAGAAAACAACTGTATCCTGAAGGCCACATTTCATTGAAGGCCACTTTTGTCAAACAAAGAAACTCTCTCTTTGCTTACAGAAAGTTTTATATTTTCTAGGATTTTATATTTAAAACACTCTATATGACAGGCCAGGCACAAATGTTATGAAGTCACCAAGTCTATAGTGCTTCCAGTCAGCAGCAAGAGGTGGACTGGAGTTTTTCTGGAGACCAAAACAGTCATTGTGAGAGAACTGAAAATTGGTCTTCCCCTCTCTCACTACCTTTGCCTGCTAGAAAATGGAACAGGGTCTGATAGTTGAAGGCAGGAATGCTCAAAGAAACTGCTGCTAACTGGTAGAAACCACCAGAAAAATACAATTCTATCTGTTATCTTAGAAAGCCAACATACTTCAGTCATTTAGTCACTCACTACCTCCATCACAATCTTATCTCTATTTTATTGTGCTTTATCTTTTTCACAAGCCATTCTGGGTCTAATTCTGTAACATATTTACATTGGGTTAGTTTAACAAGGTAATTCTTTTTCTGTAAATACCTGCACAGTACATCTTGTTGTTCTGATGTGACAATGTTTATAAATAAAAATAATAAACAAAAATATTTTTCCTTAGGAGAACATGCTAAATAAATCTATAAATTTTGGGCTGCAGTGTTCTCATCTGCTTGTTAAACAAATGAATTTCATTTACAAGACAAGCAGAACCTAGGATGTGAATATCAAAGCAGAATCTGACCTTCATTGGGTTTGTGAGTATGACCTAAAGGAGAATTGTTTATCTCTGCACTGAAAGCATATAAAAATTGTAAACTTGAATTGATGCTACTGATTTGGTTCTGGTACTTGTGTCTTTGCAAGCCTACTACACTCTCCATGACTTTTGAGGATTTTCAGAACAGATACATGTTTTTTGCTTAAAGAAATGAGTGTGGGAGAACTGCAGTGAGCTGGGCTTGTTTCCATTATGCTTAGAGGCCTTTTCCCTGTCACTGAGGTTAAACTGAGAGGTCCAAGTTAAAGCACCCATCTGTTAAACTTTGCATGACACAGAATGTGTTACTGTAAACTTGTGAGAAAATAAAAAAATGAAATCCACTGATTCTAGAAGAGAAAGAAATCAAGAGCCATCAAACAAGACAAGTCAATGGGAATAACCTGCATTAGGACAGGGAAAAAAGCAGGGATGTAGCTGGTGGCAGGTGATGTGAGTTAGGACAGTATAGGTAAGAAAGGTCTTGGACAGATCTGGACGGAACAATTTTGAGGAAATGGAGGTACCTCTCACCAATTACAGTAGAGAAACAAAATTCTTCAAGGATGTACTGCTTCTGAGGCAATGAGCGAAGGGAAGGCCTGCTTCAAAGGCTGAGAAAGTCCTTTTTTTTTTCAAGCAGTGTATATGAGCTATTTATTTTATAGATCTTTCAAGCCATTGCTCTGATGAGTTGGAAAGGACTGACTGGTGAGATTGACTTTGCTGGCCCTTGGTGAACTCCTACCCTGGGATTCAGCTGTGAATCTCCTGCCACCATCTCAAGAGCATGCCTAATTTATAAAATCTATCTCCTTCTGTACAACTTCCAGTGGAGTCAATGGGAGTTGTGTGCCTGAAGCCAAGGGCAGAATTTGGCTCAGAGAGAGTATAACAGCTCCAGCGCTTTGCCAAATGAAATACATTTAGAGTCTGGCATGCACAGTTGGATGCAGCAAGTAAAAATCAGTTTTACTGGATACAGGGCTTCAGTGACTAGTGTTACTTCCCTCTTATCATTGTTAAAAGATGTGCTTTATAGGAAAAACTGTGCTAGTTCAAGACAGAGGTTATCTTTACCTACTGTTCTTAGAGTGATGCTTTATGTGTCTCCTAGGTTTTCAGTGCTGTGTGGCTAAGGACTTTTTGTGTCAGAGGCCACATTTTTTTATTTAGTTCTGCATCAATTATAATAAAAGTTGTGCAAAGTTTATTTAATTTCTTTGTCACAGTTATTTGAAACAGTTATTTGAAACTGTTCTTTCAAAATTAATTCCAAATAATTTTCCCAAATTCATCAGCAGTAGCAACACAGCTGACTGATAAGATCTATACCTCATTTAAAACAGACGTTCAACTTGTCTAGTCACTGCTGAACAACAAGCATTTTGCTGCTAAGTCCCAGTGTCTCAGTTCACCAGTGTCAGGAACATGAGTTCTAACGTGGGTTTTTCTGTGAGGTTCTTATAAAAGAACATTCTGAACTGCATGCAAACGACTGTCTTGTGGAAGTAGCCTTTTAGTGTTTATTGACGTTATATATAGGTAATTCCTATGGGATCATTTCTCCTCGTAGTTATGAAATTTAATTCAACAAAAATGCACATATGGTCAAGAACTCAGCTATTCACAGACTTTTACAGTCTTCAGAAATCTTTCATGGGAACCATTAGTTGCAGCTGTTTATTCTTCCCTAAAAACACATTTCCCTAAACAAATATGTGTAGAAAAGAAATACTTTTGTTTGCTGTAAAAAGTGCTTTTCATTGCTAACTGCATATCCCTGAAGTGATCTGCATTTGCTTCTGTGTCATGTTTTTGAGGCTTTTTTTTCCCTCTTCACTGATGTTTCTGCTTCTTTTCCTTAGTGGTTTTCATCTTTGCTTTTAAATTTACAGTTCTTTCCTCTGGTGAGAAAATCCAAGTGAGGAAATCTCTTCACCAGAAATTATTTTCATAGAAATCATCGATTTGTTCAGCCTTCTTAGAAGAGCCACTCTGAACAGCATTAGGGAATCTGGTCTCTCTGACATGGTAAAGTTCAAAACTTGCCAGTTGTTTCCTTTAAAGCAACAAGGCAGAAAACCTTGGGTTTGGATTATGTGACAATTTACAATACTTCTGTGCAGTGCAGCATACAAGACCAGATGATTTTTCTTTAAAATTATGTCAGGGCTTTGTTCAATATTCCCAGGAAACACTTATTTTCTAGGTAGATATTTCAGGAATGGAGCAGTCAAAAACTTCATGGATGCAGAAGAGACTGATATAAAAAAATCAAGGTGAAAATGTTTTGGTTAAAACAATGAAAGATGTTTGGGATTCTTTTCCCCCTCAACATGTGGGTTCTAATAACTGCTGTTTGTTGTTAATTACTGAACATACTGCATCTTCTAATAAACATGTCAAAGGAGAATCAAGTTAATTTGTTATATTCCCCTTTGGATATGGTTCCCATCTACACAATATTTAGACTTAATCCCGTGATTGCCTTTTTCCAATTGATATCTTAGGGAGGCAGGTTCTCAGCAATGAACAATGAGAGAGCAGGGAGGCCTGAATCCCTGATCATGCTCATAAACTAAAATGCCACACTGTACCTGTCTGTGAAGTCAGGTGCCTTGAATAGACCAAAGATATCTAACTCATGTGCATTTATTTGAGCAATTAAATCTTAGCACTTGATGCTGAAAGCCTGCCTCTATGTGTGAACTTAGCTTTCAGCATGTGAGAAAGTTTGCAGAGCCTAAAAGAAGGACAGAGGGAGAGAGAGAGAGAGAGAAAAGCACAGGTAAGATGAGACAATTATGTCAGGTAGTGACTATCGCCTAGGAGAATCTTAAAATGTTATATGCAGCATCTGGAATATTTCCATATAATTTTACATTATACAGTGTACCACTATTAGTTACATGTGCCAGAGCTGGTACTTTATTCCTTATTCCCATTTGTACAATCTGTAAATATAATAAAGGGGAAGCCATATATATGGAATAGACAAAGAAATGGAATAATCAAATGCCTGTGTTTGAGTAATTAAACAGAAAAAATTTATTTCAATCCAAGGATATTTTAATTAATCAGAACTAAAAAAAAAAACCTTACGTAAAATAGAATTAATTTTATGTAGGTTTCGGGTGTTTCTTAATAGAGTAAATCTCTTGTGTGAAATATTTAGGTAATGACTATCATAAAGGAGACTGATTTAGAGTGTAATAATGTGTTCTAAAAGAGTCTGCTTTTCTGTGTCAGTTAGGAGGAAGGTGTCATTATACTTGACGGTGTATTCATTGTGCCTAATGCTCAGTTAGCTGTAGCAGAGTGTGTACAACAATACTTCCATAGTATTTTTCACCCTGCCCATACACCCACTCCATAACTGTGGTTGTCCCCAAAATATTTTATAGAGCTTATTCTTTCACGCTGGTTCATTTTTTTTTCTTTCTCATTTCTCCTCATGCTGAATACATCAGAAAGAGTCTGAACTGATGAAAAAAGATGTGGGATAGACATGTAAGAGCCTGTCTATTACTTTTGTAAATTTTACCCATGGCCACCCACAGAACAGCTTGGCTTTTTTTTTTAATTTAAATTTTTTATTTTTGATTTTTTTCCTATTTATTCTTCTTTATATCTTCTGACATATTTCCAATTTTATGGCTGTTTGGAATACCACAATTCCTGTAAGTAAAGTTAGGAAATATCAGCTGAGGCTTTGATATGTTCATTTTCCAGGGTTATTACTGTACATGAGTGATGTGAGAACATTGTGATCCTCCGCTGTTCATTATGGCTATGTACCTGCATTTAAGAAGGTTTGCTAAAAATACCATAAAGTTCATTATGTACCAGAATGGCTAACTATTCTCATTAATTTTGAAAGCACATGCAATTTAAATTGGTATTGAATGCACACTAATGCATGGAAAGGTCTGATTGCACAGTGAAGGAACAGATGGTCTTTGCCTTGAGGAGTTTAGCACCTGAAAATACAAAAGCCATGTAGGGAGAGGGTGCATACACAGAAAGGAAGGGCTCACCACACAGGAGGAGAGTGGGGATGGGAAGGGCTGAGTCACAGGGAAGGAATGAGCAACAGCCTGTCAGGAAACACCCTGTGAGTTCCAAACATTTTTATTTTGTTTGATAGGGGTTTGGGTAGGTGGAGATCAGTTAAACAGGACAAAGAAAAGGCAGGGAAAGAGAGGCAAGGGCATTTCAGGATGTGGAGAGGAGAGGAGGGAGCAGGCATGTGACAAAGAGAAGGGGAGAGATAGGCAGAGGTGTGGGGGCGAGATGGATTGCAGCAATCAGCACAGGGAAAGGATAATTAAAAATCATGGGTGTCTGTCAGACGTTAAGCCTCTTTTACCTTTGCTATGTCAGCTTCATTGTCAGACTGGATCCTCCCTGTAGTCTCTTCCTCATTCCAGGCTGCTCCTGTCATTGTTTAACACAGTTGTGCATGAACCGTGCGTTCAGACTGAAGCCATAAAATTATACAGTGCACTTAATTGAAAGATTGAAAAATTACTTTTCAGCAACAGACTACACAATGGTTGACACTTAGGGACTGATCTTAGGCTACTGTACTCAGTGAGTGTAATTTAATGTTGTAACTTTCAAGTATGAAACCAACGATTTTTCCTTTGGCAGAGGGATAAGTGTTCTTCTACCACATTAACTTTTAGGGTTGGAAAGGGAACTCTCCCCTTACCTTATGCTTCTTAAAGATTCAGATAGCTAATAATATTTATCACTTATTCTTGAGACGGCCTGAATCTCAAAAATGGTCTCTGTGTGTGTATAGTTCTTTATATTGAAATTTTGAATATTGAAATTTTTTGCTTATGTACTGAGATATTTTATTGTGCTTTCAAAAATTATGGCAGATTAATGGTAAATAAATATTCTGATCAGAAATCCTAGATCAGCTTTTGAGTCTTTTGTCTCTGCCACCCCTTCCTTCTCAGTGAAACAAAACCCAATTAAGATCCAATTCTGTCTGTCGCCCTCCTTGCTCGCCACGACTTGTTTGAAAAGAGAAGCTTGTTTTTCTGAAAAGCTACATTAAATCAGAAGATTTTGAAATGGAGAGGCTCTGTGTACCCTAATTTCTTCCATAAAACATGGTAAAAACAGCAAAGTAGATCCAAACAGCATCTAAATTGTTTGAATAGTGACACATATCATGGCTAAGCTTTATAGGCTGCATGCCTGTTTATTTAAGTTCAGTTACTGGCTGCCAGAATTATACTCATGAGACCCCAATATCTCCAATCCATAATCTTATTTTCCAGTCAAAATTCAGAAAAAACCCACCCCAAAAATAGAGGAAACCCAAACAAACCCCTCTCTGTATGAAGCCAAGGGTTTTCTGCAATTCAGTAAATTCAGCCCTTCTATCCATAAGCTTGGCATTTGCATTGTCAGCACTTACTCTTTTAAGTGGAATTAGAAAAACAAAACATCAATGGAAAATCAAGCTGATTTCAATATTGTTCAACAAAGCAGGAATCAGCTGACACTGTCGGAACTTCTTATCCCATTTTCTCTGAACAGCAGGGTAGGAACACTTTTAGTATTAAGATATTTAATTTTCTCTAAAAATTACACTGAAGACTGCAGTTTGGTGTCATTTACAAATATTTGAATTTCGTAATTGTTTCCATACACTATGGAGACAGAACCCACTTGAACTCCTGACTTATTGAATATTCTTAGTGCCAGAGTCTCACTTTCAGTACGTAGTGTCAAACTTGCACCTTTTGATCACATGTGCTGAATCTCTCACACTAGAATAATTTTTTTTATTTACTTTTCAATCATCTCCTCTTATGGAAGTGCAGCTAATGGCACATTATTTGCAGCCTCTGTTCAGTAACACTTTGTTCCAACTAACACCTCTACCCAGAGCTCATCAAAGCAGCACTTACATGCCGTCAATAAAAAGGGAATAGTTTCAGGATGAGCGCTGGGTGTCTGATCTTCTTTTACACAGATTATCCCTTTTTTTGCCCCTGCTCTAGGCAGTGCATGAGTGAACTTATTCCTGAAATACTGTAGCAAGAAATGGCTTCTTCCACTCTCTTATTAAACTGTCACAAAACATATCTGAGAAGCAGATATTCCACTGCAGTGTACTAGGAAATTTAGGAGATCATAGAGAAATTCCCTCAATAAAAAAAATGAAAATGTTCATCTTCTACTGACCTACAAATTACAATTACTTGTAAATGTTATTTTTTTCAGCTTTGTAGTATTAAAACTTTTTCATTAATCAAACCCATGAATGTTTAAAAAGTAATGTACTATATGTTTAATATAGTAAAAAATCTGATTCTATATCTGATAGAATGAGATATGTTCATACTGTCAAAATGGCTCTTACTTTTTTGACACGAAAATCCTGTCTTCAAAAATGTTGCTTCAAGCATCTCTGGTTTGCTTTTACTTTCCTTTTTCTTTCATAGCTTTACAAAATGCAGCCACTGAGTCCCAGAGAGAGAAGTAGAATCTTGTTCCTATGGAATGGTCAAACATATCATTCCAGGAGTCAGGTGACACCAGGAACACTGGATGAGTCTTTTGGAAAGTCCAGTTGATAAGACCAGGCTTAAGTCTCAAGTAGTTCGATACTTACTTTGATTCGAGTCTCATTCTACTGCCATTAAATAAATAAAGAATGTTTTACATCAATGTAATGATGTGCATCAATGAAGTACACCTTCTTTGTGTGTGCAAACAGTTAAGTAACTCAAGCAGTGTCTGTATTCTCCTGACTAATAATTCTGGCTTGCCTTCTGTGTTAAATAATGCTTCAAGAGAAAAAGACTGGGAAGATAAATGTCCCAGCCTCATGTATTTCCCAGTAAGTGAACAGTCAGTCTAGGCTTAGTTTGATAGGCCTGCCTGACTGCCATGATAGGACTCCTTTCTAACTGAACTAGCAGAAAAACCTTGTCTAGTCCCTATCTGGGTCTATGTATGTGAGAGAAATCATATTCCTTCCCGCTGATAGCATCATCAAAGAGAACAGTGAAAAATTCTGTCATTCACAGTCCTGCATTTTTCATACACATTATTATTATTTATGTTTGTTATTGCAGTAGTACATTGAAGCTCCACCCAAGAGTAGCCAACAGCTCAAAAATAATTGTATGGGTTGTCACAGATAGCCATAACAAAAAAACCCCAAAACTTGTATCCTGAAGACCTTACATTAAAAAGGCCTGATAAATACTGAGGAGATGATTGAGATGTGAAGCCAAGAAAGTTATCAAAAATACTTGCTGCACATCACAGATGTGTGGCAGAGTCATGCGTAGCCCACTATTACAACAAGTTGATCTGTGTTTAATCATAAAAGGATTTTTTTCATTTTGTTCAAGTTCTAAAACTATGGCAGCAAAACACATTGCAATGCCTATTACTTGGATGGTCATATGTCTCCTAGAATTTACAGTTCAGTTTGGATTAGATCCAAATTTACAGTTGCAGTTTGGATTAGATCCTAGCTGTGTTAGATACTGCACAGATGAGCATTGCAGTGGACACCTTACTGGCACCTAAAAGGGTATCAGGTGCCATTTGGAGCCATGAGGTGAGTACCTAAGTTCTGATTTAAAAAGTGAGAAGTAAAGAGCAGAGAATTAATGTCTGTTTTGTCCTTAGGAGGATATATCAAGTGAAAACCCTTAGGGGTCTCTCCTAGATCATGTATCTTTCAACATAGCCATAATTATGTGGACAGAGAACAACTAACAGAAAAATGGAGCTGGCTAAGCATCCTAAATTATTAAACACAACAAGAAAAAGAAATTTTCTCTCTGCGTAGAAGTATCACATGAATACACTGAATGGGCAATTGACTGCCAAGTCAAAAACAGTACAGTAAAGTTGAAAATGGTATAGGGAAGCATGACAGCAATGATTAAAGGCATGAAATCACTTCAATAGCTAAATAGACTAGGATTCTTCAGCATGAGAAAGAAATTGTTTAAGTGGGATATAAATGATTCTGGAAAAAATGGATCGTCCAGAAAACTTGTGTAGAAATGATTTGATGTTTCTCCTAATTCAAGAACTAGGGGAAAACAAATAAAACTGGCAGGGGTTAAGTTGAAAATGAACAAAAAGAGAGATTGTCTCCATGGTAGACATGCTGTGCAACTCTGGACCTTAAATTATTGTGGATTGAAAGATTACCTGGTTCAGAAAAGTTATTAGACAAGTAGAAAAGAATACCAAGAGTATTCAATGTGAAGTTATGGACTGGCTCAGGAAGGCTGTCTTTTGCAAGTTTATGGAGGAAGAGAAAGTCAATAATGGGACTATAACTGCATTCTAGTCCTGTTCTCTAGGTACCTGCTGTTGATCTCAGCCAAATATGATTCTGCAATGGGTGGATTTTTTTGCCTGCCGCTTTACAGCTTTCTTTTAGGATATTATAGGCAACAAATGGGCACAATTAGGTCTGTCAGTATAACTGATAACAGGTAACATGCTGAGTAAGAAGCCATCTAAACCAGCCATATACATCCTGAGAGCAGGTCTTTCGCAGCAGTAAAAGTCCTATTTGACCTCAGCAGTAGCACAGGGTTTGAGTAGGCAGTGGTGCTTTCACTGGGTGATTGGTGGACCTTAAGCAGGAAACCCTCAGCACCAAACAGGGTCAGGCCTCAAAGCATAATTAGGGAGGAAGCTCTTATCTGATAATCTTTTGCTTTGAATAGATTGCAAAATCTCACTCAGGCAATTTGGCTGCTTTTATCTCACCAAGCAGCAAAGCAAGGACAAAGGCAGGATCAGCTCTGCGGTAGGGTTCTGTGGAGTTCATTCTTGCATCGTGTGGCTCAGAAAATGAGCTTGGTCTCATTGGAGTCAAGGCTGATTTGTGATCACGCTGATTGTCCTGGACTGGGAGGGTTGCATGAGCAGGTTTTGGAATAGGTAACATAGGCCCTTTAGGGATCTTCTGTGCTTTGTAGCTCCCTTGAGAGCAATTGGATTCTCTTCATCTGTCACATTAACATTGCAGATTTGAAATTAAAATAATAATAAATAAAAAAGAACATCAGGCTTGATTTAAAATTAGAAAGAAAGGAAGTGTTCCACTTCATTAAATGACCTTGTAATATATCTGGCAACTTTGACAGGAGGTTTGCAGGAAGAGAGAAAGAAGGAGAAAGAGAGAAAGAAGGGGAAAGAGAGAGAGAGAGAGAGAGAGAGAGAGAGAGAAAGAAAGAAAGAAAGAGAGAAAGAAAGAGAGAAAGAGGAAAGAAAGAAAGAAAGAAAGAAAGAAAGAAAGAAAGAAAGAAAGAAAGAAAGAAAGAAAGAAAGAAAGAAAGAAAGAAAGAAAGAAAGAAAGAAAGAAAGAAAGAAAGAAAGAAAGAAAGAAAAAAGAAATCCAGTGACGTTTATGAGTGTTTTTACAAATTGTTATTCTCCCTCCTCCACATCTCTGGCATCGCAGGTAAAGCATTGTGCAGCTGGTATCTTGAGTTACCATTTGCTCTCAGGCTCTGCAGGGAGTGTCAGACCATCAGCACTGATGTTCAGAGCAAAGCTGTGAAAACAAACCGCAGCAGATTAGTTGGGCTGATGACCAGGTTATTTAGAGCTAACCACTTTGTGTGCCCTTACGTCTCAACCAATTACCCTTTTCCATCCTTTTATTTGGGCATGTACTTATCAAGAAAAACAGTGTTTGCGAGGGGGCATTTTATTAAATAGGATGATTCATTTAAGAAGTGTTTCTTTGACTCTAGAACACCAATATATTTTGCTCTTTAATTAAGAAGGTAAACAACACAAAAGACAAATATCAAAATGCTAGTTATCTGAAATACTTGATTGCTTGAAAGAGAAATTAAAGGCAGCTGGAGAAATGTTGGATTCTGATTCTGTCATTTTGAACTATTGTTCTTATACTAATAGCTTGGTTGTTTACCTTAAGGTCACTCACAAAGTGAGTGCCATTTTGTGAAAGGTAGCATAGCTTTCAAATTAAAATATAAAAAAGATGAGATAGATACTTCAAAGCTGAACATCTATCTCTTCACTTATTTTTCTCACCTTCCAGAATGTTTAAAAATTATTTGTCACCTTAATTTGCCCCCTTTTTATAAGTTAATATGTTCATGGTTAGAAGTAATGGCAGAAGAATGAAGTGGAGCAGTCATTTCTAAGGTGAAATCACAGGGAATTAAAGAAGAATTGTTACACAGCTTTTTATTAAAGGTATCAGAGATCATGTTCCCTTAAAAGAAAACACTACACAATGTGGCTTGAAAATCACTTTTTTTTTTTGACATTTTAGAAATACAGCACTTTCTAAAGGATTGTCATTTGTTCTTAAGTATTGAGACTTAGCATCAACTTTTTATTTAGTGCAGCAGTAAAAAATATTGAGCAAGCTTGTGCTGGCTTTGTTGTTGTGAATGAGTAGATGCTGTCAAGTTACTAATGCTTCAAGAAATTCACCGAGTTACTTATTCTGCTTTTGTTGTTTTAAGGCTTATGTTCTTCACATTTTTTCCTCTGGGGTTTCTGTAGAATTGTATACAGACACTACTTGTTCATAACTATCCCTGCAAAGCCTTGGTTTATAGTATTATCAAATGCTCTCAGGAACAGTGTGATTTGCTATTACCTCACACATACAATCCAGTGCTAATATTTGTGGCAAGCCTTACCCAAGATTTATAATTTGCATCTTATCCGAGTCATTGATTTCAAGATGACTTGAAAAATGGAGGAGAAAATAAAATGCTATCAAACGTGTATCTCAGACTTTGGACAAAATGGTAGGTTTGTCTTCTCTGGGGAGAAAAATTGGCAAATAACCCACAAGAGATGTGTACTAGGACTACAGATCCCATTTTATCTTTTTCCCATTTTGAAGACTTAATTTTAATCTTTTGAACAGAGTATAAAAACAGGAAGGGGAGATTACCACAAGAAGATAGGTGTTAAAGAGATGTATTGAAATCCATTCCTAGGCTGCATAAACATCACTGTGGTTAATTCCTCCATTTTTAGACATTCTTTACTCAAGTTATTTTTACTTATTAAGTTCACACTTCATACCTTTAAAGAGAGGTTGAATAAAAGACTCTTGCTTAAGGCTATCTTAATGAACCTGAGATGCAGAGTCTAATTTTGAAAGGTAGGTACTTTGACAGCAATTTCAAAGCCAATCCCTTACACACAGTCTTAGCTCAAAGCAAATGCTCCAGGAATAACTTGTTTATTGTTTATATAAAAGCTCACTTCAAACTATTACTCCTGGGGTGGAGAGCAGCTGGAGTAGGCAGAGCACACATTTGTTTTCTTTCCAATAAGATTATCTCAAAGACACTTCTCCCTTTCTCCTCCTTTGCCCTTTACCTGTGAAACAGAACTAAGCGCAGCTGTTTAGGAGCAGGAAAGGTGACAGCTCATCTTTATGCAAATCTGTACCTTTTCATTAAACTAATTAACTTAAATCACTGGTAAACTCATGTAGACACTCTTAGCTAGCTTTGAACCATCTGATTTGCAACCGTCTTTACCAAACTGAAGCAAGTGTGTCTGCACAGCTTCTTATTCCTCTTAAAGAAAGAAGATCTAAAACCATTAGCAAATCTTGAGCATTTCAATTCTCAAAGAGAACCAGCACACTCCTTTTTCTCAGTGTGCTAATTTATCACACTCTAAAAATCTGCCAAATTAGTGGGGGCATATCTGTTACTGCTTTTAGGGTCTGCTGGAGCAGGACTATCTCACATCACCCAAATCCTAATATGGAAAGACTGCAGTCTATGTCTTTTAAATGGTAAATTTGCTGAATATTATATTATAGCTTGAATTTCAGCTTTACCATAAGTAAAATTCATGAAGTTTCTTGGGCTCTATGATTGGAAATTATATTACTAGATGGGTTTAGGCACTCTTTCCTTCTCCCCAGCATTACTGGGGAAAGTATCCCTAATGCAGGAACTCTATCAAAGGTAAATGCATGCTCTAAATATTCTAGATGGTGTCTGGGGCACCAGCACACTGCTAGCTGATGAAACAATTCCTCCCAACACAACAGGCACTTATCTCTTTCCTTACAGATGGCCTAAAAAGAGGAACATTATGGATGTGAAAGACATTTCCCTCTATCAACTTCTGATTTTGGGCTGTGTGGAAGCAAGTTTATTTGTTGTGAAACACAGAGGGACACTCAGTCTATGGCTCATGCAGCCCAGCCACCCATGCCTCCTGGTTCATCATGAATAGGCAGTGGTACAGGAAATAGTGTTTTTGACTGCCGTTTTTTTCAGGAGCCTAATGGTATCTCCTCCATCATTTTAGATGGAGACTTTTTATGATGTAAGTTCACAGCCTGTTTTCTTCCTCTACATTAAGGTAGAGTTTTCAGGAAGCCTTCACATTACAGCACTAGGACTTTAATGACTTTTTTTTTTGAGAAATGTTTTGCTTTCTCTGGTGCTCAGACTGATTGTCTCATTAAGGAGACAATGGACAGTGATTGCCTTATGAACAGGAGATTTGATTTTCCAGCTGGGCATGTTTTTTACTTCTGCTCAAGAGGCAGTTGCTTCACTATCTCACAGGTGGCAGATTTATGTGACTGAGGAACCATGTTCTTAGACCATCATGAGGTATATCCCAGGAGGTGAATGTGGGTAAACACAATAGGGACCTCAGAACATTCTGAAAGAAACCTAAAATAAAACAGGCAAGACTTTTTGAAACCTCAACATTTGTAAAGGGCCTGTAAGTACTTCTACAGGATTACGGCAATGGTGGGAGCCTTGCTTGAAGAGGACTAGGGCTGTCCTTCTCCTAATTCCTGTCTGGAAAATGTTCATGCATTAAACGTGGAAAGACATTTTGCAAGTGAGGTAGCGTACATTTGCCTTTCTGAGGCAGAGCTGTACCTTGGGAAACAAAATGTGTGTGTATGTGCACATTTGTGTCAAGCTGGCTGGAGTCATTATAGCTCTCTGATGCCTATCTCTAAACACCTCCTCTGGATTGTGTCAAATACTAATGAAAAAAGATAAAATAGTCTGCCTGAGAAACACATGTGAGACTGCTTGCAGTTTTGACTGAATTTTGGTGATGATTTTTAGGATGTGTGTAGAAAATAGGCGAGCACAATAGGAAGAGTAAAGGTGTTTGTGGAAATTGCCATTCAGACCAGACCAACATTCAGCTTTGACAAAGGAGACATGCAATTCTGCTGTAATGAGGACATTCAGTCAATAAGGAGTGCATTCTTTCAAAGTCAGAAGACTGCAACACAAACTTGTTTAGAATTACCGTTAAATTGTGGTACACTTTACAAAGAAATAGATGTGAACGTTTTAGAAAGTGGTCATCAAGCACCTTGTTGTTTGCCAAGAAAAATAGGCAATTATGAACATTATGTCCAGCTATGCATCATATCGGCTCCAATCAAAACCATTTAAATCCAGTCAAGCATTGCTTTCACACATAAAACCCTACCCAATGCTTGATTATACCTCAGCATACCAGGTATGCAGCCTAGGATGCTGGCCAATAACAATATTCCATTGTCTAGGAATTTTAATCCATGCATCTATATTTATAAATGTCATAAATTTGATTGCAAAAGATTGCAATTATCAAACCCTTGCTGTTTTCACTTTTCTGTCCAAATCTGTTAAAAACTCTTTGAAATCAAAAGCAAACAAATAAACAAAGTCTGATAAAAAGGGGCACTCTCAAGCATTTAAGTGGAAAGCCCGGACATAGAAAATGACTTAGATTTTCTACAGTTCTTTTGCCCTCCCCAGGTGATGCTGCCGCTCAGCAGAGTAAAATTACTATATGGAGAAAATGGTTTAGACTGCACATACCCAGACTGAGGAAAAAATTGCTTCAATATAGACATATTAAAAACAAACAAAAAAAAAAGCCTTACAGGCACTTTTGTGGTCTCACAGAAACAATGAATTCTATTCCTCCTACTGCTCTGCTGAGGTAACTAATTAGCTTTTTTTTCCCCTTACAAAAGCCCTTTATATTGGAGACTTACTCTAAAAATGTGTCACTTGCTGGCATGCAAGCACCAGGTCATCTCAGCAAGTGTCAGTAGCACTGGGAGTCTTAGCATAGTAGAGTGACCCGTGTTTTAACATTATGTCAATTTGACCTGCTGTGAGCATGCTATTGAATTTACAGCACTGACAGACTAATTGAAGCAGGGCTCTCCACATTTACAGGAACTGGAACCAAGTAAACCCAGCAAAATTCTTCCTGAAACAGCTGCTCAGGGATTCAGCGTTGTGGGTCTATGCTGCTCAGCCATCCACTGGATGAGTCCTTCCTTTCACTGTCTCCATCCTAATTTACTTTTCTTTTTTCTTTTTTTTCTCCCTAGCACAGCTTCCAGTGAGAGACACTTGCCTGGTTCCATTATAAAAATGATGGCTAAAATATCTCTGCCAGCAATCTCTTTCCAAGAGCAACGTTGCTGTCAAACACTCCAGACAAACTATGTGGTTAAATGCTTAACTCTCGAGTACAATGGCCACGGCTTAACTGAAAGTACGATCTTATCACTGGTATTAAAAATGGCACGTACAATCTTAAATAGGAAAATGGAGGGATCAAATAGCTTGGGTCTGTCACTTCATGACCAGACATTCCAGGAATCTTTGAGAGACCCTCACCCTGTGAAAAGACATGTACAGTAGCTGACAAAAAAGTATTTTTTCAGATACTATCGAGGGTGAATCTGCACAGAGGTACATTTCATTTTAGAGCAGCCAACTTTGGAATGTACCTGCCAGAAACAAGAATGCTTCCTTCATTTAGCCTGATTTATCATTACAAGAGCTAACAGAGCTCCTTCATGAGCTACTGGAGCTCAGTCTGGCACAAGTCCAGCAAAGTTGCACAACTTACTTAACACCACAAGGAAGATAATGCTTCTATTTACCCTTCGAATAATACCCACCATTTTCCACAATGTAACAGAATTCATTAATTGATTCTGACAATATATAGGGACAAAATATTTTTTTTTCCCAGAATATTTTGAAAGCCACCCATGACACAAAAAGTTCAGGTATGTACCTTAGATACATTGTAGACCCTAAACTGAATTTCTTGGAAGGGGTTGTAGGCACCTAAATACCTTTGCAGCGTGCTGGCAGTAGACATCTGGGCTCTTAGGCAGAGATTCAGGCATGAGCCACTCCTTCCCCACGCCCACCTGCTGGATGACTTACATCTCTACCTAATTTAGGTGAGTGCTATCTTTTTTCCCCTTAGGGCCCAGGAGAATTTCCCTGGCTATTTGCCTCGTGTAGCTCTGTCTTTAAACATCTGTGGTCTAGCCACTTTCACTCGGGGTGCAGGGTAAATTGGTATCAAATTGGGACCAGGGTTAAATAGACACTGCTGACCACCTTTCCCGTCCTTTTTTGTATAATGTGCATGTGTGCAAGGGGAATGTTCATGTTATGCAAACAGTGATAAATGTAATCTCTGAGTCAGTGCTCCATGACTTTCTTGCACTTAGCCTTGGTTTGCTCTCTGCTTGACTCTAGCAACCTCACTATTTTTCTCCTTATCTTTATTCAGTGACTGAGAGTTTGCATACAGAAAGATATTAAGGTACCTAAAATTTAAAGTTGTCTGAATTCTTTTGATTTTAATGGGAATTAAGAGATGGATATTTGGCTATATTTGTAGATCTGAGTGTTAGTGAATATTTAACAGGCATCTTGGTTTGTGAGAAAAATAAAAGATTTATGAGAGTAGCTTTTTGACCAATGTGAGAAACTGCTACAAGTGCTGCGAAAATCCTAACATTAATGCACAGGCATTAATCTGACTTCACTTTTCAGTGTTGATATCTATTCATAAATATATTAAATGATCAGCAAATCAAACTCTGAATACTATTTTAGTTCAGAGCACAAACTAAGCAAAACATGAAAAATGAACCTTGAGTGCTTTTTACTTGAACTTTGTATGTAACCATATTAAGATGCTGAATATTTCAAAGGCTGATAGCATTTATAGCTTTTGACTTTTAACCATATTATATCCTTTGCCTTATTTCTTGTCCTCAGCAAATGTCAAGTGGGTGTTGTACGGAACTGAGAGAGACCAATCTCAAGAGAACATCCGCTTTCAATAAGTGGAACTCCAGATTACACAAAGCTGCAGGCATAAAAGCAGCTGCAAAAGCAAGTTCACTCTGAAAATGAAACAATTTTCTCTAGAAAAAAGAACATGAAAGTTAAAGTAAGGGCTTAACTGAAATCATCGTGCTTTTAGAAAATGTACTTTATATCTAATATTTGCAATCAAATTAAATCTGTGATGCAGGTTATAGTTTTAAAACTTTCTATTTCCTTTTCCTGGAGGCGGCATATTTATATGAAAAAGCCAGTCCAAACATGCACTCTGTTCCTGAGAATTATGGTCCACAAAATAAGCTTGAATTTCTGAGAATTATGATCCGCTGAAGCTTGAATTTCTTTGTACATTTAAGTCATTCTTTTAAGAAGAGCATATAAACAGTCTAAGCAGGATGGTTTTTTAGAGATGTAACTCAAATCCAAGAGGCTGAAGTGTCTGACTTATGGTAAAAGAGCCCAGAACCAATTCTTGCTTTGTAATGCATGTACAGAGTGCAGGTGATGACTTGAGGTGTGAAAGCCTGTGTTATAAAACCTGCACCCACACATTCTGAAAACTCTGCCAGGTTTGTCATAAAGGTTAGCTACAGTTGTGAACCTTTCAAATAAACTTATGGCTAATTTTGAGTGAATATTGACTGATTTATGGTCACATATATCTAACAAGTCAAGGTTCAGGGTTTTTTCTTACTGTGCTACACTTGGAGCTATTTTGGTTTATTTAAGCCTGGAGTTCAAACTGAGTTTCATGAGAGACAGAAACTAAACCCAAGGACACTGATAAAAATCTGGGGATGGAAACTGCCAAGTTTCAGATTTGAATTCAGCAAAGGCTTCTTTTCATCCCTTTTGCAATCCTGCTGTCTGCATTGAGAATAAAACTGAGGTGTATTTAAGGGAGTTTTGACTGAGGAGAATGGTTGAACTTTGAGAAGAGAAAGGCAGAACAAGCAAATCCAGCTTCTCAAGAGGAGATGCCAGATAGCTGCATACTCTCTACATCATGTAGTCAGCTAAAGTTTCTTCCTAATTTCCCATGGCACTGTTCTGTAGGAAAACTTTGGACACAGTAAATCCTTGGAGCCAGGAAATGGAAACATTTCTGTTTAGGAAATGTTTTTAAGACATGCTTATGTCCTGTCTATGTTTGACTAGCTCAGCAAACAAAACACAGGTCTACAACTGGACTGTGCAGCAGGCCCAGGCCCACAGGCAAAAGTTGACAGTTTGAGTCTTCTCTTGGTTTTGGTGCAATTCTGTGCTTGCTCTGGGCTTGGCCAAGGCGCATGGAGGCAGAGTGTCTGTATGGCCACACAGCTGCACTGAGAGATGCCACATTGTGCTGGTTTTGCTAGCCTTGCATCTCTCATATAAACCCATGTTCCTCCTGTGAGATTGAACCAGGACCTCTGTGAAGCATCTCCCATGCAGAGGCAGCAGAAAGGCTGGGCCTTCATCAAGGGACAGTACAAAGCAACTTGGGCTGTGCTTCACTGGAAGGGGAGGGAGAGCAGAATCCCTCTTTCCTTTTTTTTTTTTTTTGTACCCTCTCCCCTCCCTGTGAGGAATGTATCTGGGCCTCCTGGAATGTATCTCAGCCTCCTGAGAAATGCTCCCAGATTTTGCAGTTTGACATAAGTTTTTTTTAGCTTCCTCTTGGAATTGCCCTCTGGAGGAATCTGGCAATGTCCCATAATGATTTGAGGATCCCAGGGAGACCTGTGTTTCTACCCAAGTATATAAGTAACATGACAGGTGGTCTCACTATCCTCCATTGCTTAACTGATTACATAGCTTTGTATAATTGTGTTTCACTACTTAAGTAGATTAAACAGATAATCATGACCTTGAAGTCATGTATGACAACTTCCAGATTAAATTCCAGCCTTACATCCTGTACTGTCATCAGTCTATAAAATGCAGAAGTGAGTATATACACAACATGGATTCTTTTGTTTCTCATCATCTGGAGTATGATTTTTACTGTTCTTTGTGATTGCTTTTTATGTCTGTCTTGAAACAGAGTTTTTGTAATTGTCCTGTTTGCTACTCTGGAGAAGCCAGTTTGCTTTCCTATTCTCTTTTGAAATTTAATGACTTCCTTCATGAATGGTTAGGAGCTGAGCAGAAAAGACCTGCCTATGGGTCAGATTCTTCTGGCTGTATAAATATATAGGTTCCCCCTGTCTAAATACAAATGAGTTTCCTGCAGCAGCATCAAAATATAAAGATAAGAAGCAGCCAGGACATAGTGGAAATAATTACTAACTATTAAATAACTACTGCTACTAAATTAAGTGCTTTATACAAAAAATAAGCTGACTTTATGACAATCTATTCTCAGTAACTGTGGTAGTACAGATAAAGGAAAAATTGGGACTAGATAATTTATTAAGAGAGTTATAAAAAGACGTAACAGATAGTTAAATGCTGACATTATCTTTCACAGGATAACCAAATGTCAGCTATACAGTGAAATGAAAATCAGCTATGTTTCAACATAAGTTTAAATATTTGGAAATGAACACCTTCATTATTTTCTTAATGTGCTTTGTTAATTAAGTCAGTGGGTCATATGCTCCCAAGTCCCTCAGGCGTTACTGAAAGTGTCCCGCCACATCAAGCTGACAAATTTTATTTGTGTGATTCAAAAAGCATATCAAATCCCACCCCATGCTTCCAAGAACTCTGCTAGCTATTTAAAGGTGCAAAACTAAATCATGATCTCAAGGACTCATGATATGTATTATGTATTTAATGTCTCTAGACCATTCTTCTTTCTCTCCATCACAAATGTCTGTCAAAACAAGGAGGTCTGCAGTGCCATCTCAAAATCATCACATCTGAGGTACTCAGCCAAAGGCCTGGAGGTCACAGTGCAGCAGACAGCAGGGTGGGTGGCAGCAGGCTGTCGTGGGAGATGCAGGGCTCTGTGGCAAGGGTCACATGGGGCAGGCATTGCACTTTTGGGTGAAAGGCTGAGGGAATGTTAAATAGGGCTGTGAAGGACTGTGGGGTGGATGTGGTACATGATAACACTGGCAGAGTCACAGCCAGAGCCAACCTTGGCAGTGTGGAGACACTTTAAAGTGTGGATATAGATGAGTTTTACCAGCAGGGGAGGTTTTCACTAGGCGTTAACATCCATGTAGCTCAGACTTCTCAAGGAAGGCCAATGCAAATGATTGGGAAGCTTCTGATTACCATGGCAGGACCACTGAGAATTTGCAAAAGTTTGCTTGTCTTGCAAGCCTGTAACTGTAAACTCAGTATTGTTTCTTGACATGTGGGCAGGATGATGAGCCCACACAGTACTCAGAGGACACAGATAACTCCAAGTCCCATTTGAAAATCCCTGCGTTCTTGAATATGGTTGGTGATGTTTTTCATTCTATAATTCTGTATGATGAAGTCAAAACATTTGAATGGACTGAACTGACCTCTATCACAGCAACTAACAGAGTAATTTAACAGCTGTTGTCAGTGTGGATTAGAGATAGAATAGAAACACTGAAAAAACCCCAGCTGAATATGACATGAGGTGCTCTACACATGGCTTCTTTTTTCTTTATTGAAGCAGCCATCCTTACCCTTGCCTGAAAGACCTGAGGAAGGAGGTGGAGAGGAAAGTGTCCACTCTTTGATCTCTTCATTAGAGACAAAAAACTGCACTGTAGTGGGAGACCACTATACCAATGAATTAGAAGTGTCTGAAAATGTTCCCAGGCTCTGCTGCTGGACCAGAAAACAAACCATGTTCCTTCTAATAAATTCCATCATTCTCTGAAATTAGATGACTGCATGAAAAAGTGCCTGTTGAAAATGATCCTGGGAATATTTATACTCCCAAGCTGGTTTGGGAAATGTATGCATGCTGGATGGCATGTGTGCCAAAAGTGTGCCAGGAAATGGTTTGACAATTTATGGAATACCTATATTAGGAAAAGATCTATGTCAGAAAATGTCTGGTGCTGAGGATCACATCCACACTGGCATTCAAAGTCTGCATTTCAGAGTTTTACTGTCGCCTAGCTCTAGCTTACTTTTGCAGACAGAAGGCCCATTAGCAGTCAAAGTGCATTAGATACCCTCTGAGACTGAGACTGCTCCTCCAGGTTTATTTTTATCTGAAAGGAATTCATTTTGCACATTCCAAACATGATGTGAACCAAAGTGCAGGAAGTGGGAACTACTGGGAGATTTGCTTTAGTAGTGCATCCTGATCTGAACTAAAATGCTTCCACACATACACCCAGAGGCAACTGCATCCCACTGTTTGAGAACATTCCCAATCACAGTTTAATTTACCAGTTCACCCAGTTCAATTGCACATAAAAATTGTGTGAGGCTTTGGCATGCTAAGTGGAAATTGGATTTTAAATTTTATTGCTAAAATTGAGTAAATCTCTGCTGATTGTTTGAACTGTCTTTCTTCAAGTGCCTAGAATAAATTTGGGAAAGTTTGCAAGTGGATGCAAAAATGATGACTGCTATATATAGACCATGTTCATGAAGTGTTTTAAACGTGTCTTGCTAGTGTATCTGAGAAGAGAAAAGTAGGGGAGGGGGGAAAGAGAGAGAGAGGCTGTGAATGTTAAAAGGAAAAGAAAAGGCCTAAAAAGGATTTCTTAGATTACAAAAATCTTTACAGTAAATTTACAACCAAAATTTCCAGTCCTGACTAAAGCAAGTGATGTTTGGCAGCTGTATCTGTAGGCCATGAGCTTTAATTACACCGCATTATCTTTCACAGTGAGATCTGGATGGCAGTTGCCTTTAGGTTGGAATCCAAACTGATAAGGAGCTTTTTATCACTACAGAGTACATCTCAGTTTGTAAGGAGCAGATAGTCATCTGCTGTACCAACCTGCCTATTCTAGTTGAAGCTGCCCCCAGGGAACAGATACCAGAAACTTTACATTTAGAACACTTAAAAAGAAAGATCTCTGGCAAATGTGACCGTGTAAGTGGTATTTAAAGAAGAGCTGTGTAATATAGTACCTAAATAATTTTATAGTCCCACTGCTATTTTAGTATGCTGGTAGGATATCTGAACCACTTGCTCTTGACTTGTACCTTGTCTGTAATGATGTTATGCATAATGCAGCAAAAGGAATTCTTCATTCCTGAGCAAGGGGAACAGAAGTGAACAGAAGTGCTTTTTACAACTCATCTCTTATGGATCAAAGCAAACCTCAAGCTTGCCTTATCATGTAAGCGAGTTTAGCGTCCTTGAGCTTTATGTTATAGTTACACATGCTTAGCCCATAGCTCTTGCTATGTTTGCATTAACTGAAATTGCATGTATAAAGATTACACAGGCTTGATTTCTCCTGGTAGTTAGATATTCAGTGTGTCTATTAAAATGACATGTTTTCTGCATTTGCTGTGAAATACATGCTGAAATGATTTAAAAATATATAGATGTTTATTTTGGTCTATAATTAACTAAAAAAAAACCCAAACCAAATTAATTTCAAATATAGTGTATGTGGGGAAAGATTAAAAAAGAAAAAGAAAATCCCAATAACTGGAAAATTATTATTTTTGTGTACAGTTGTTCAGATTTTATTTTCCCTACTACTGTTTGGGCTTTCTGTAGTTGTAAAACATATCTTAAAACCAGTATAGATGTGAAGGCTGAAAGTTAGGAAAAAAAACCTTGCTATGGTCATACAATTAAAATGAATGAGGTACTTTGTTGCTTACTACACATACTTTTCTTTCTGAAGCAGTTTATATTTTCATTGTATACTGAGTATGTGAAGTACAAATCATACAAGTGGTAGAGTAACTGCTCTACAGTGCTAATCAACCACCTAAATGCTGTTTTAAAAACAAACAAACAAAAGGCACAGTAAAGTTTGACCTTAATGTCTTTTTGGTGGAAGATTTAGTCCATTAAGGATCTGGACAGCATTGCTTGTCTCATTTAGATTTCAAGGGTTTTAGGGCAAAGTGTATATTCCATCTGGGTTTTGTGTCTTGCTGAGCAGTTTGACAGTTTCTACCAAATCCTAATAATTAGAACAGCAAAAATGGCAATTGGTGTTTTGAGAAAAAAGTGTCCTATGAAGCTTCCCCTGTCAAACAGTCACTACATATTCTCTTAACTGAAGAGATCTATAGTAGCCAAGAAACTTCTTATTCCTAGTCATGCATTTACTCCATCCCACCAAATCTATATTGTTCTCTTGTAGGAAACAGTTTAACTGTTGGGGGGTTGTGCTGCTGTTGGCCTTGTAGCTTGCCAGCCTGCAGCTATTACTTTTTTGCTGGTTCAGCACTTCTTCAAAAGAATGCTCATTTTCCAGGAAAAAAATGCCATAGAAAGGATCCTGAAAATGCACTCTGGGCATGTTTAGGTATTCAGGTATGCTCTACTTTCATCTGTTGTTTTTTGTAAACCAGAAAGGGATGAGCCAGTTCACATCCCAAAGCCATGTAGTTATGTAAGAAACTCAGCTAGAGTTAAGGTAATAAATCAGGGTAATTTTATTGCATTAAAATTATTAATCTAGTTGTCCAAAGATCTCTGAGAGTGGAGCTGGCATTCTTTCTGCTGGGTTTGGACCCAGGGCAGAAAGGGTGCAAGTGACAACACAGAGATTTCCCATCACTGGCTTAATGTGCTGGTGGCAGCTTTCTATCAACTTTCAGGCCTCTTCCCCAGTGACAGAGCTCTGTGTTTGGATGCTTAAATTGTGATATTCTCTTCGTCTACTTAAAAAAGAAACAGTGGATGCCTACCTAGGTACTGATATTAAATATTTGCCTAGTATTGCCAAAATTAGCGAGAAAAAGAGAATCTCTACTTCAATGGGAAAAATTATACTGACAGTAAGGTTTATTTATAACAGTAAATAATTTTTTGTCTTACCAGTGTATGCTGTCTTTTTCTCTTTTTCTGTAGCTCAAAGGAGCAGAGATTATTAATGGAAAGTGCAGAGTAAGTTTTAGCTCTCATTTAGATTAAAATGTCACAGGTCTCAGCTAATTTTGCCCATGGATAGCCTATTTGTTCTTTCCTTTAGTTGACTATACTGGAGTTTTGAGCCTGTGAGCAAAAATATCTTTCAAGTATCTTCTAAGTCTTATTTTGGCACTCAGCTACTCAGGCTTTCCTTTGAACACTACCCCTCTCTGTACAAATAGGAATAATCCTTATATGGTTTTGTTCTGGCATCGTTGATGGAATACAGCAAGATTCCACCTTCCAAAAAACCCCCCAAAAAACAACACAAACCTACTTCAGTTTTTTATTTTCTTATTTGTTTTTAAAAGTCTACTAAAGATGTTTGGGCTGGCATAAACACAGGGATGCCAGAAATACCGGACTGGTTAAGGGAAATGTCTGAGTTGGCATGGATGAAATATGGTGCATAATTTGGGTCAGGATTCTGCAGACTTCATGGTGTAGAAGTGGTGACAGCAGCAACAGCAGTCCCTCACATCTATGTACAGGGGCAGGAGAGGGCAAATAACTGTTCACCCAAAGTTCATGTACACTGCAGTCTGAGAAACCATCAACTAGATGCTTCACTTAGAGGTTTCTCATTTATGCAATTTCTTCAACCTGATCTAAAAGCCTTGGTATGTGTGTGCACAAATATATATATAAACAATATTCTCTGAGCTACTCACTAAATATTCAAACAGATTATAAATCCTGTGTTAAAAAATAATTTCCTGTTTTAGCAATTTCCTCATAAAATAGTAACTCAGAATTCCTGCATGTTGATGCAAAAAATAAATTACAATTGGAGTCTACCTAAGCTTAGATCTTCTTAGCACAAAGCCAACATGCTCAACCCTTTCACATATAAAATACTCCAACATATGTACTAGATATGCACTATTCCAGTCAAGTAATTTTCTTCTCAGGGCAAGGAGGAAATTTGTCCTGTAGTTCTGTTTTGAAGTGTTTGAGACTTACTTAATGTTACTTTTAATAGCTTGGATAGATATGTTCAAGAATTATTGTTTACAATACATTGGATCCAAAGGTTTTGGAGTGGGATCAGGTACAGTTCTCTTAGCATTTGTGGCACCTCTTCTGGTCTTGGATCTTTTTGGCTTTGGCCATAAATTGAAGAGTACTGCAGAGAGACATGGAGTTGATTGAATTCAGAGTTTTCTAGTGTTACTAATTGTGAACTACAGCAACTCCAGTGATACTTAGGCCCAGAAAAATTAAGTTTTTGGTGGCTTCCATAGTGTTTCTCTTCAGGAATTAAAGCTTGCCCTGTTCTGATAAGAGACATCCTTCCTTCCCTCATCTTCCCTGCCAAGGATAAATGTCAAATGGGTTATAAGCTTTTATGCCTGTTTATGTATAGAATGAAACCGCTCTCTTCTTTACATGATTAATGCTATTAACTTCAGTGTCACTACTGAAGTAGTGGGTGAACTGGATTTGACTGTGTATGTATGCACTATGTGTTGTATATGGTATGTAGGTACCATCTCTGTATTATATTTTGAAAAGCATCTCTTTTCGTCTGAAAATCAGTTATAGAAGGAATCAGATGTGTCATCTGTATAGCAGCTGCTATTGCCAGCTTTCTAATTTCAAAAATTGCACATAATGTGAAGTAACCATAAACTGTGCTTCAAAAGCTAAGGTACACTTGCGTCCGTTATTTTTAAAGATATTTCTTTGTGAAAGATGCAGGTTGAGAACCTTCTCTCATTTAGGTAAGATATAGTCTTGTCACTTATTTCACTGGGAGCAGTGTTGGATCCATATTATAATTTGATGAGTTTATCATGATGTCACTCATGGTGGACCTAGTAGCCACTGAATGTATATCAGCCAGTTTCAAATGAGCAATCACATGTATTTCAGGTGAAAAATATAGCAGAGTGGCTGAGGGAACAGAGGATGCTTACCCTAGAGAAAAGGAGCCTCAGAGGAGACCTGATCACTTTCTACAAACACCAGACAGGAGGTTGTAGGCAGGTGGGTGTTGGCCTCTCCCCCCAGGCAACCAGCAACTGGACAAGAGGAAATGGCCTCAAGCTGCTCCGGTGGAGATTACAGTTGGACATCAGGAAGAATTTCTTCACTGGAAGCATGGTGAAGCATTGAAATGAGCTCCCCAGTGAAGTGGTGGAGTCACCATCCCTGGAGCTGTTCAAGAAGCAACAGGATGTGTCACTTAGTGCCATGGATTAGTTGACATGGTGTTGAATTTGATGATCTTGGAGGTCCTCTCCAACCTGAACGATTCAATGGCTCTATGTGAAAGAAAATAAGAGGAAAGTACTAAAATAAAGTGTAGTATTTTGCCTTATTTTTAAGTGCAGCTATTTGCACTTTGAAAATGACTCCATGAAACATAAAGGATTGCTGTGAAGTCATTGAATAGGACTGGGGTCTGATCATACTGAGTTCCTTAATATAGACCTGATCCAGGGCTTATTCAAGTCTGTTGGAATGTTTTCATGCATCATGAATATAAAGTTGATCTGGCCCTGCATTAGGAGTGCTTTATTTCCCCAATTATTGCCAAAGTTTGAAATTTACCATGTACAGAGGGGCAACAGAGTCGGTAAAAGACAAATAACCATTAAAGCCATGAGATTAGACCTTAAGTGGGAAGAAAATGATGCAGAGGCCTTTTGTTTCTTTTGCATGTAGAGTGAATTATTGTGAGGATGAACCTTTACCCAATTTGCCCTATCTTCCCTTAGTTTTTTTACAGCTTGATAGCATTACAATTTTATTAACTAAAAAATAGAATACTTTTACTCCACTGTATCAAGATAAATGTATTTTATCTTTCTTATGGTGGAACTTCTGTACTGTAATCCAAATAACAAAGAATATTAGGATAGTGAACAGCATGTTGGAGTGGATTCTTATATTGAAACCAATTTGTACCTTAGAAGCATTTCCTTAGTTTCCTGATTTACTGTTACAAGACAAAATGACTATTTCTAGTCCCCTCAATAAAAAAAGTCTTTTTTCCATGAAGGCAAAACATTACTCACAAATGCACTTAAAAACCAGCTATCATATTAAATGAGACCTAACACAATGAAAGTTGGTTTCAAGCTGTCCCATGACTCAAGTAATTATTATTTCTCCAAATATTTATACTTGATTGTTATGCTTACCACAAGGTGCCTTCTTGCACAATCTGACATTTAGCATGTTTTAGTCTCAAATAAATATTTTTACTTATAAAGAAGGTAAAAATCAAGACAAAGACTCGTAAAACCTTGGAATAGCAAAACTAGTTTAAAACCAGCTTTTGTCCCTCCTCTGCTTCAATCCACTAGCAACTCAACTTTTGCACTATTCAGGGAGCTTTCTTTTGGAAGTGGCTTAGGTTTGTAAATTAGCATGAGAATACTCCTTCCTTGCATAATGTCAAAATCACATTCTAAGGAATCCCAATCTTTTTATGGCTTTTTAAATTACCAAAAAGTGCACAAATATGGTGTGAACTTATCTTATGGAACACTTTCAGAATAAAATGTGTAAAGAAAATATTTTTGATTTTGGTTTTTTAAAACTTCTGTTAATGTTGACACAAAATGAAAGGTGAATTCCCTGGTGTGTTATTGATAAACTCCAGCATCATCAGACTATTTAGTGAAAATGGTGATAGTGTTGTTTGCATTGTTAGAATGTTTAACATTCAGCTGCAAATCCCCTTTTTCTCTGGAGGGAAAATGAACCCCTTGTAAGTTTTCACTTTCCTTCTGCTAGATGTTTTATCTTCGCTAATAGAGTGGTGAAAAAGCTGAAGTTTATATAGAGTGCTTATGCTGTTAAAGCAAAAATTGAGTTTTTATTGTCTTACGAAGGAAACAACTGCTTCCATCTAGGGGGAAGAAAATTAGATTTTCTAATAAGGAAGGACTCATCCAATTGCTTCCAAATAAAATCTGAATATTTTAGTGAAATGAGAGACCTCAGAAAATACGGATATTTAGAATGACTGCCATAGTAAAATAATAAGTCCATCTGCTTCCTCATCCACAAGGTCTGAACTTGGATTCAGTCTCACTGCAGAATTAAGTGAGATTAAAGATGTGCTTATATATTTGATATGAATTAAATTATTCTAAACTTTTGGGGGTCAGCAGTAGACCTAGACGCCCTGTATATCTTAAATTAATCCGTAAGTGCTACATGGCTCTGGCCTTTCCTCAGAGATAAATTGTCACAGGGGTCACATTCCTCTCCTTGCTTTGCAGTGGAGAGCAGGCCAGAGCAGAGGAGAGACACACTGAAACCTTCTCCCCACGCTGGGTGGTGATTTCTGCAGAAAAGCCATGACAGGGCCCTCTTCAGGGAGCCTCACATCAGCAGTGAATGTCCATATCCATCAGTTTTTGTGTGGTGGGCAGCACACAGAGGGATGGGGCAGGGTGGTGGCTCCTCAGCCGCCCAGTCTGTGCCACACCAAGCCTGGGCCCGCTCTCCTTCTGGCTGGGGCAGGAGCACAAAGTCACCAACTCATTGCTCCCAAAGCCCTCCCACAGCACCTATAGCTATGAAATGAATGGCCATTAGGATGGCAATCTAATTTACCTTTTCTTTTCTTGCCATACTCTTAAACTTTTTTTGTTTTTAACTGATATTAGTTTCTTTCCTTTGCTCTTTTCTTTGTACATCTTCCTTTATGTGCAGTCTTCCTCTTCCCCTTTCCTTATTAGTCATCAACTTTTTCACTTCATCCTTCTCTTCTGGGTTTCACAACATCATTTTCTAGATCTTATTCTCTCTTTTCTCTTTTTTTTTGTAATTTCCTTTAAATGCTTTTTGTAAATCGCATAAATATTTTACAGTCAAAATATCATCTAGAATTTTAGATTCTACTTCTAGTATGTCTTTTTTTTTTTTAACTGGTTTTGGTTCAATTTCCCTTATGTTTGGCATAAATAAATTGTATTCTGAAAAGCCCTTATGATTAGTTAGGGGTTTAAGTACATTCTTAAAGGAAAAAAGGGATTAAATACATCCAATAATACCTAATGGGAAAAAAGGGAAGTTGGAGGGGTGAAACCAGTTGTGCTGACAGGGTGTCTGAAGAACTCTGCTCTCCCCTAAAGCAGACATTAGCACTGTCTGTGAAGATTACAGCTACCCCTGTTTGCAATGTCCTTCCCTATAGGAAGCACTCAAAGTGAAACAGAGTATCTGAACTTTGAATGCAGACTGCAGAGAAGCATAAACAGGCAATCAAATCCAGCTATAAAAACATCTATATGTAATACATTTGAACCCTAGCATATTGGATGCTTTTTATTACAGTTATTAAGAAGAGTCTGTGAGATCTGAAAAATAGCCTTATCCTAAAGGGAAAAGAAAATGACACTCTTTATTTGAAACCATTACTTACTGTACCACTTTGGGAGGGTTAACTGCATTGTCTAACATGCATCATCTTGGCATGATAATTTTTCACAGGGGAATTCAGTTATGTAATTCACTATTTTCAATACTTACTGGAGTTACATGCTCTGTAGACGGGATCACAATATGGACTTTTGTGTGTACTTAGCAATAAACATATGGAATAAATTACCAGGGAAATGCAATCTGAAATAAAGGATACAAATGGGTCAAGTTTGTTTTGTGGAAGGAACAAACAGCGACTTTTTATCCAACAACAGAAAGTCTGGGGCTGAAAGACGCTGAAAAGGGGCAGGTAAGAGCAACTGGTCCTTTCTTAATTTCATAACTGCATGAATTAAAAGCTCTCATGTGTGCCTTTCATATTAAACAACAAATTTGTGGGCTTAATCACTTAGCTGCACTTCCATATGTCATCTTCAAATTCCTTAACCTCAGAGTTCTGAGTCTACAATCATTTCCCAATTAATCACTGCAAATTGCTGACAGCCTTTAACAGCCAGTGTGATGAAGCAGGAATGAATCTATATGTTCATTTCCAAGGGACAGGTTTCAAAACCTCTTACTTTACTTTTAGCAGATGAAGGCAATAAAGATGGTGTGACAAGTTGCTAAGACATCATTTCTGCACTGCTACTAAAATGCTAACTTGTGGCCAGAAAGTATCACAGCTGCTTACAGGGAATGTTGAGAGCTCTCATGACTTATGAGGAAAAGGCACAAAATAAGAAGCAGGCCTTGCTGCTCTGTGGGAGGAAGATGAGTGACTGGGTTTAAGGAAGTGTCTTATGTAAAATTTAGTAGGAAGTGCTGGTGGAAAGAAGCTACTGTTGCTCGAAGAAAATATCAGAAACTATTTGTGATTAAAAGACTCAAGAGATTTGTTACCTCCTAATAAATCTGGGAAGAAAAATTGTTGTGGTGCAATGTTTTCCACAAATAACAGAAGGAATAGAAACTGAGTTGAATAGAGTAGTGTGTAGAGTAATCCCATCCACCCATACTAATTTTTGTACTGTACTGCAGTTTAGATGGAATTTGCATGTTGTGTAAGCTTCTTTCCATGGGCTTGATTTTCATCTACTGCCTGTGCTTCTGGCAGACTTTAACATGTGGTGTTAAGAAACGTGGTAAAGATTATGTGATTAAAATAGTGTAATACTTGGTGAGGTAATGTTGTCAGCACAGGCAAGAGTAGTATTACTGTGAAGGCTCTTCTTGGTATTGGACAATGGAAAAGACTGAGATGATCCTTCTGAAAAAGGAGGAAACCAATAAAAGAATAAGTTTGATACTTCTTCCTCCCTCAAGTCCTAAGCAATCAGATTTCACTGACTTCAGCATGGTTGCTGAAGGAAATGTACTTCCTACAAAAGGAAAAAGGGTTTTTAGTGGTTCTGTCAATAATGTAAATTACATCTTCTCTCTTTTAATTAAGGGGACTAAAGAACGTGATGTCTAATTTACCCAAATTTACAAATGATTGATATCCAAAACCTATAAGAAAAGATTTAATAGTGATAGGATTATAAAATTACAACTACAACTTGCAATTATTACATAGCATATTATTTCAGATTATTATTCTTCAATCATTGAAAAAACCCAAAACTATATTAAATTTGCAACAGATTCCTATGGGAGATAACATTCTAAAATATACGGAAATTTAACTTTTTTGATGTTTAAAATGAGATTTTTTTTAAGGCTGTTCCATGGCCTTTGGAGATGCAAGGAGACCTAGCATTCAAATCCTGTAACAGGGACTGAAAATGTCAGCCTAATGGCAATGTTAGAAAACACAATAGGTCAAATACTTTCTTTAAGGAAATTCAATAGAATATTGCTATGTTTCATTGGCAGAGAGTTTGTTTCACTGTATGACCGATGCTATGAAAAAAAAATCAGCAAAGTTGTTCTCTGCAGAGCCTACCAAATCTCCAGACCCTCAGCATTCGTTATGTTTCTGCTGACTGGCAGCACCCTGTCAAAGAACTTTTTCAGCTAATGCTACTTACTAAAAAAATGTCTTTCACAGAAATGTCCAATCCTACAAGTTCCTATGGCTCCTCTCATCTTTTATTGGGTATTGATTTTGCTGTCCTTGAAAATTATAAGAAGATGCTGAGCATCTGTGTTGCTGGTTCTAAGGCTTTGGGTACACTTACTGTGTAGTTATGCTTAATGCAAAATATCCTGTGGCAGAAGACAAAGGAGGACACAGAAAAGTTCTAAATATTGACAATATTAATACAGACATTTTAGAATCAGATAAAGTGAGAAACAAATCACTAACATACACATCCTATCCTTAACTCTATCTATGTGCCAAATTATCCTTTGTCTCTGAGAAAAACAGAATTTTAACAACTGACCAGTTGCTCATCTAGCTATAAAGAAATCATTAATCTATTATGATGCACATATACTGTTCGACCTGGCAGGAAAATGTTTGAATTTTATTTTTTGTCAAGGATTTCAACGAAGACAGCATGCTCAAAATGAAGAATATCAACTGAGCATGATGTAGAACTTTCCAATTTTTTTTTGAAGGATGGTTAAAAGGATCTTTAATGAAAGCAGCTGAGTAAAGTGTCACAGAAAGAAATAGACTCATAGAGAACCTTGAGTACATTTGTGAGAGAACAATGACATCCTTATGCTTCAAAATGAAGTAAGAATGTGGGGAGGCTGGGCTGAGAATGCTAGGATAATGAGGCTTTATGAGGAGGGCTGTTTTGTCCCAGAGCAACCTTTTCATTTGCTCTGGCCGAGCCAAAGGCTGTAAGAGGTACAACACATTGCTCCATTCTGTGGCAGACAGCTATGGTTATTCAAGGGAGGGTCTCCCTTGCCTTGTTGCTGAAGTGCTTTGTGTTCATTTTCTCAAACTCCCGTTGCTCCTGTTTGATCTATCTTAGATTGATTCTTTGCTTGTGCCTGCAGTTGATACAAAGCTGGGAGAGGTGGGTGATGTATCAGAGGGTTGTTAGGCCTGTCAGATGGACCTGTACGGACCAGATAATTGGATCAAAGGAACCTCATGGAGTCCAACCACTTAAAATGATGAGTTGTTCTTCTGGGAAGGCATTACCAACCCCATGTACCAGTATGGACCTGGAAGTGACAGTCTCAAAAGAAGCTCTGTAGAGAAGAACTTAGGGGTTTTGGTGGACAATAGGTTGAACAGGAGCCATCAACATGCCTTTCAGCCAACAGTGTTCTGACCTGCATTAGCCAGAGCACTGCCAGAAGGTTGAAGGAGATGATCCTCCCCCTCTACTCAGCAGCGGTGAGGCCTCAGCTGGAGTGCTGTGTCCAGTTCTGGACTTCCCTGTACAAGAGTCAAGGAACCGCCACAGAGGGTTCAGCAAAGGGCTAGGAAGACGATAAGGAGAGAGGACCATCTCTGTTATGAGGTGAGGGTGATGAATCTGGGCCTATTTAGCCTTGAGAAGAGACAACTGAGAGAGCCTCATCAATGTAGGTCACTATCTGAAGGGAGGGCGTCAAGAGGAGGGAGTCGGGCTCTTTGCAGTGGTGCCCAGTGACAGGACAAGTAACGGGCACAAACTGCAACACTGAGCTATGGAAAACATGCTGTCAGGGTGACAGAACACTGGAACAGGCTACACTGGGAACCTGTGGAGTCTCCTACTCTGCTAATATTCAAAACCCATCCAGACGTGATTTTGTGCAACCTGCTCTGGGTAAAGCTGCTTTAGCAGGGGAGTTGGTCTGGATAATTTCCAGAAGTCCCTTCCAACCCCATTGTCATTCTATGATTCTGTAATCTTGTGATCTCTTCTGGGAAGGAAGGCTGGGAGTGGTCAGCCTGGAGAGGAGAAGGCTAGGAGAAATGTCATCAGTGTATATAAGTACCCGATGGAGAGGGTGAAGAAGACTCTTCCTAGTGGGCCCATGTACGGGGGGCAATAGGCACAACATTGAAACACAAAAGTATTCTGAACCATAAAGAAAGACTTCTTTTACTATGATGTTGGCTGAACATACCAAAAAGTTTTCCCCAAGATATTGCAGAATTTCCGTTCTTGGAGATACTGCAAACCTGTGTGGACAGGGAAAACTGGGAAAACTGTTCTAGAGTACCTAGCTTGGGCAGGGACATTGGACTTGCTGATCCTGAGTGTTTCCTTCCATCACCATCCATTCTGTGGTACTGTGGTACTGATATCTGTAAAATTATTCTTAGCTCAATGCTGTGTTTAGGTAATACAGAATTAAAGCAATTCAGGAAAACAATGTTTGTCCTCAGTACGGATAACTCAAATTTAGAATTTAAATGGAAAATTAAGACAATAGAGGTGATATATTGAGGGTTGTTTATATGGTACGCGAAAAGAGTTACCCTAAGCACAGAATTGAATTGTGGATTTCCCATGCACAATAAGAAACTGTGCTGTATTCATTAAAATTTTTTGAGATGAAAATTTTATGAATATTATTGTGTATCACAAGAATTGACAAGAAGTGTATTTTTTTAGAGTATCAGAGGAAAATTTTATATGAATAACTGAACAATTTTCAAAGTGACAGCAGACAAATCAAGCTTGGCTGTGTCAATCATTTTTGAGATCAGCTGAAAAAATTCCTCCGTTTCTAAAATTCAACACTGTGAACAACAAAAAGGATGTACCAATTTTATGTTAGATTTATCAGCATAATTAAGAAACAGTACAGGACTAATATATTCCTTGGACTAGCTTGTAAGAAATAAGAGTAGGAACATCAGGACACATGATGAGCCACTTGAATTTGATAATCTACTGAGGCTGCCATTGCATAGTGCAAATTGATCAGCCTGGGAAATAGAGAAGTAGACCAATTCCTTAAAAATACAGGTTATTTGGAATAAAGTGAAATGCATGCATAATCTAAGAAGCTGAAATCTCTTAGAATCTCTGGGGCATAATTAGAGAGGTGGAAAGTCATGAATCTCCTACCTACAAACTAAAGGTGCAGCAGAAAGAGTTTCACAGGTTGATGCATTTGTGGCTCAGAAGCCCTTGTGTCATCTCAGACACAAAGTTGGCTCCCAATTCCCAGAAAAAGTATATGTGTTTTAAACAAATTTTAAGTAATAACCCCCTCCCCTCCCCTCCCCTCCCCCCCCCCCCGCCCCACCATTTTAAGCTTAAAATCTTTAATTGCAAGACAGGAGAAAATACTTGGTAAACCCCAAGATTTTATTGTGAGCTAAATGGACTTGGTGTGTGGATTAACTCTATGAACAAATAGCTGTCTGGCAAATAAAATGTTTGAAATAGTATGATTGAAAAATAGCATGTTGTTTCAGAAGCTATGCATGATAGCTTAGAGAAGGTGCCAGACTTTCAAGAGAAGACATGAAGAAGAATTTAAGTTATTTACTAAAGATAGGGATGTTCTCGATAAACTACAGAATGGAGCTTAAAACCCCCACTTGTCCATGAGTCACACCAATAAAGCACTCCATTCACCTGAAGACAGAGGCTAAGGAGAGTCACTTGCAAGGTTCAATGAAGGTAAGAACAAGTATGCACACTTGCTAGTCCCTTTGCATACAGAGGGACCCCACACAACTAAATAACTGTATTGGAAGGGAAAATTTTCCATTGTTTTCAATTGGAAAAATGCTGGAAAAGGTATTTAATTAAACCTTTCACTGAGCTTGCCTGTTCAGAGAGTTTTGGCATGTATCTTTAGAAAAACTAAGTTTTCACCTTTTCCTGTTCAACCTTTGCTTAAAGAGATGCTATTTTCCAGACTCTTTGTTTATGCTTTGCTCCTGAGGTGCGTCACTATAATGTGTTGTAAGAAAGTTTGATGTCACAACAGCTATTATATCTGATAGTACTGTACACCATGGGAAGACAGTTCAAAGTGTAACAAGAAAGAACCTTAGAAATATTCAGAGCATAGGTTAAGGCTGTAGAAATAACAATTTAAAAATCTATTTAATAGAAAAATATCCCTGGCAAAGATAGCCTAGCAAAGACTATAGGCAGGTCACTCTAAGAGGGAGCTCTCAAAGATGCTTGTTTTCAAATACAGGAGTTGCAAGCAAAGTTTTCTTTGGAGCAGTGAACTGTGGATGGCGACACGCCCAATTTGGCTGCTAGCAATTTGAGAATGCTCTGATACAGAAGCATCTAATAGATACACCTCAGGATATTAATAAAGAACATAAGGAACTAAAGGCATCATTTCTGAAACAGGTGGAAAGCAAATTAAAAAAATTGTCTACAGGTTTGTGTAATAAGAGGCCTAATACAGTTAGAGAAAATCTTTTTCAAAAAGAGTAAGACGAGGGAATTCTTCTGCATAATGAGCTATCACTAAAACTGTTTGTCAATATGCTCAAATAAAGAAAGAAGCTTTGGTCTTAGTCTGCTGAAATGAAAGATTCCATGTCTTTTTAATGGAAATTCAGTGTAAGTGAACAGAACCCAATTACTGGAATTGTCAGATAAATAACAGAGTGAGGTTGTAGAGATTTATTTGTTTTTTAGGCACATATGTATGATTTTCAACTTGAATACTAATCAGGAGGAGAAGCTGTTTTGTAAATGCATGCTCCAGATATTTTTGTGTAAGAGGACAGCTGAGATAGATTATATACATGTCAATCTTTTATAACAGAAAATCTGTTTGGTCTTCCATGAAATATGGAAGACTATTACCAGAAATATTGCAAGGGATGAGACATATTAAAGCAACTATTGAAGTCACGGGTATGAAGAGCAGAACATTTGTAGAATCTCTTGACTGAAAAATAATATCTGATTAAGAAATGAATTTTTAGGGAGGTAACTCAGTAGTGATTCCTAAAATACTCAAGTAAAGGAAACATTACTTTTATTTTTTAAATTTTAAAATTTTTAATTTTTTATTATATATTGAGTGGATAATTAAAGTTTTAAAGTGAAGAAGCAAGGATGCTCTACATCTCCACAGTATGATGCCTAGGCTATTAGAGTGTGGAGTTTTACCCATTTTTAAATCTGTTATCCCAGGCTTTGAGCCTGATGGACTGAGCTTTGGCCAGTAGTCAGTATATGTTAGAGGCAGTCTTGGACTTTATCCAACACAGGGGTCAATGTTGGATATTCCTGATGTCACCTCACAGAAACCACCCCTGCAGCCCCCCTGCATGCATTGCCAGCAGCACCTAATACACCATTCTTTCTACATCTCACAATTCCTTAGAAATCCCAAATAGATCTCAGTTTCGAGGCTTATTTAGAGAAGAGAAAAATCTAGGCCAAGGCAAGTGGACATAAACTCATGGTGCAGCAAAATGTGCTCTCAGATCAATATTGATTTCTGCTATTAGCCAAAAGAAGTATCCAGGTTCCTAAATAATACATTGCTTCTCCAAAGCAACCTTATGTGAGATTTGTATCACTAAAGAAGACATCGGTGCAGGTTAATTAATCTCTGGTAGTGATATGTCATACCTAGCACAGCAATATCTAACAGAGAAGTAATCTTTAGTGATTGTGAAGCAGAAAGCTTCCGGAGAAATATGAGTAAAGCTTGCTGTTTCTGCTACTGCAAACATGTTTGAATTTGCAATCACTCCTCTGCAGTCACAATAATAAAGGACTTGAAGAAGAAGCCAGACTAGGAAGATATTTCTTGTTGTATTATAGGACCAATACAAAGAAACCTGGACTGTGTCATCTGTTAATATTTTGTGTATGATAAAAGGGAAACCAAGTGGACCATTTGGAGGAATACTTTTAAGCTACAGGATCCTCTCAGCAGGAATTGTAATTTATGTTTCTGTAGTACTTAGTAGGGCTGGACACTGACTGTGAGATTACCTCTTTAGGTTAGAGCATGGTGCTAGGGGCACCTAAGTAGCATGTTCAATCCCCTGTGGGCCTTCCACTTAAGAGCTGGACTTAATGATCCTTGTGGGTCCCTTCCATCTCAGAATATTCTGTGATCTGTGACTGGTCTCCACTTAGTGCCTCTGTAGTTTTCAGTCATTTCAGTATTACAAATGACACAAAGATGAGCTCCATCATTTTCACTTCATGTCCTAGATCATTAATCTGACCACAAAGAGTAATGAATAGAGTAATGTCAAATGACATCTTTTTAGAAAAAATAGTAGCTTAACAATATTCTGTAGAACACAAATGGGTCATCTCCTAGAGAGGGAACCTTAATTCCTCATAATTTCATTACTAGTAAAGAAGATATTTCTTTTGTTTTCTATGCATTTTCATGTGCAACTAAAACAGCATTACTTGCTTGAATTTTTAAACCAATGTGTTCAGGAAAGGAATATTTAAGACAGCAATAAAAATATGATAGGTCTCTTGAAGAAGTTTCTGTAGTCTTTGAACCACATGTTTAACTTTTACCAGGCCATAATTTTTGCCTGATATCTTTGCTGCAGTACACTTTGGTTATGGTAATAAGTTTGGGGATCTTATATTACACTTTCGGAATGGGAGAAATTATTGAAATTGGAACCTAGTTTTCATGAGTGAAAAAGTACCCTTTTCAAAAGTGACTACCAAAATACTGACATTCTAAAATGTTAGACCTATTTGAATTCAGTGCTTGGGAGCTTTACTTGGAATAGATACCTTTTAACATGGCAGAATGGCATACTGACAGGGTATTGTTAAGCCCTTGCTTTAGACTTATGAGGCCAATCTTCTCAGGCTCCTTCCATGGAGAGTGAGTTCTCCAGGAAAATGGTGGGCTCCTCAGTTGGGGTCATGTCCTGAACCCCTCCCCAGGGATGCCCATCTCTTTTCATGACTTTGGGGGCAGTGGGAGGTTCTTAAAGCCAATGCCAGCATTCAAAAAATTCTGTATCATTTCATAAAGTCCACAGTCCTTCAGTAGAAATTCAGAGAATTTTCTGATAAAGATAACAGGTTTTCCCCCTCTCTTTCTGGTCCCTTGCAGTTAATATATGATCTGATCTATGTATGTATAATAAAATATATAACTTATATGTTATATAATATTTATGCTTTGCTCCCTCAGCTTCGGAATAAGATTTTGCACAATAGGTTTGTGCAACTATATAAATGATGAAAATTTAATATGATTTGCTCCTGTGGGTCTAAAAATGTGTACATAATTCTTCTTAAAGCCAATATCCAAGTCTTAATACACTTGGCATTATAAAATGCTCTCTGTCAGGTATCCAAAAGAATGAGTTTGGCAAATAGAAGAATACTGCAGCTTATAAACCAAAGAAAAACTAATCTTTCTGTGAGTTAGTACAGCATTGAAAACGTAATTTTGATAAGTGACTTACAAATGCTTTTTTCCCCTTTCTTACATGATACTGTGTTTGCATGGTTTTCTGTACATGATATTAATTTTTTACTTGTAATAAACCCTGTAAATATGAGAAGTACATGTGGTTTTAGTTATTCTGGTTCTTCTTGTTTAACAAACAGGGGTTGTAATCTCTGAAATAAAAAAAAAAGTTTTCTCATAAGCAAATGACAGGCAGGTTGAAGGGAAAACAGTGTTGTCACCCACAGCTTTCTCAGAGCTTGCAGAAATACCACTAATTCTATCTGCATAAGATAGAATGAAATTTTTTCTTTTTATCTTATGAAAACTTGATTTTCATAAGCAATTAAGGAAACAAGTGACATGAAGGAGAAAAAGAATATCAAAGTTCATGGAAGACATCCAAATTTCAGGGAGGTAAGCCAGAGTGGAAACTTAGCTCAGACTATCCTATGGCATATGTATTTTCCTGGGTACAAGGACTGGGAAGACTGGAGAAAAAAAATAGTAACTATAGGACCATAGGATTAAGTCCATAAGATTGAGGAAATATAGATTAGCATTTTTGGGTCATTAGATTTCTTGTTATAACATTTGAACTTTTACTAAAAAATGGCAAGTTCTGACTCTTGCAACAGAGAATTATAGAAATTTATTGAGATCAGTGCTCTGAGAACAAATATGTCTTCCTTCCCCATTTTCTGCATTAAATATTTCTGATGTCACTATCAGATAGATGTGAAATTTAGATTATTCACTTAGAAGTGTCCATTTTTATGCTTATTAAGCCTAAATGGTGAATGAAAAGAAAACAGCTTTAATGCAACAGACCAGGTCTTGATATAGAGAGGTTTTGCAGTTATATGTAAAAGGAGACCAAAGAACAACACTGAAATTGAAATGTTAAATTTATTACCCTTCCTTGGCTGAAACTGCCTGAACTAAGAATGTATACACTTCTGCAGAAAAATATGTTTTCTATTGCTGCAGAGCTGATCATGCCAAGGAGTGGCAAAATATTTAGAACTTCACTGAGAATGAGGTAAATAATTGGCATCTGATGGCTTAGCTTCCAAAGGCTCTTTCAAAAGCTCCCACCAATACTGCCACCTTCTGTGGGAGTTATAATTCCAAGTATGGACTTTAAAAAAGTGAATTGTTTTGAATATTTGAGAATCTGATCTCTGACCTGGTACCACTGATAACTGAAATTTATAAAGTAGCCAGGTGTCTTTTCTCTGAATTAAAATCCAACACTCCCCTTTTAGCTTTCTACCTCTGTCCTTCTGAACAGACTTGATCTTCCCTGTTACCACAGTAGTGAAATAAGAAATTAATCCTTTGATCTCCTGTTTCTTAAAAAGACTCTTTCTCCATTCTTACATAGTTAGAAATTAAAAAGAGAAGTGCTGAAAGTATCATATCTGAAGAAAAGTCAATTAAGTTACAGAGGACAAGATTGTATTAGTCCTGAAATATGCAGATAGTACTGATCATAAAGCTACAGAAAACCTTTCAGTGGATCTTGAATACACAGACTGGTGAGCAGATCACCTTTAATTTTTCCTTCCTGAACTTCAATGTATTGCTAAATGGCATGTCTGATGAATTTTCAAAGAAATGTTCTGTTCATCCATGATATCTATTTCATTGCCCTGGATTCTTTTTCTCTGTAATAAATCCATCTGGAGATGACACACAGGAAACAAAATCTTGTCATATATAAGTATATCTCAGTGTTTTTTCAGCAATTTTCTGTGTGTCAACTTGTAATGACTGCAAGTGTTATTTTTTCCAATAAATTAATTAATTAACTTTCCAATACATGAAAAATTACTAAAACATTAACCATCAAAATGTGGGACCGTTGGGAGGCATGATTTGAAGTTCTTTTCTGTTAATTTCTTTGTACGTTTGTCCTTTTACTAGCACAAAAGTTGACATAATTGCTGAAAAGAAATAAAACAGGGAAACAAAACATTCAGGTCTATCATGACAAACTAGACTAGACTTAGGACAGTTGTGAATTATAGACATTATTTAAAATTTATTGTCTGTGTGTTTTTTTTTTTTCTTGCTGTTGCTTTAAATCAGAATTTTGTGTAGTTTTTACAAAAGTAGCTACAAATTTCCCCATGATATCTTTATTTTTATTATTTTAATTTTTATTATTTTTATTCTTATTGTGTTGCTGAGTATGCACGTGGGATGATTCTCATGTCAATGGGCGAATTCAAGTTATAAATACACATTAATATTTCAAAAAAGATCTCTGCAGAACTCACTTATATTGAAATTAATGACCTACTGTAAATGGCTTTATTTCCCACTGCGTTTGTCCATGTACCAGTAACGAATGACCTGACTGAACTAATGAATCACAGTAATGTCAGCACTGTACTTTTATTTTTAATTGTGCAATCTGTGGTGAGTCGAGGATTGAATTGTAGAAATACATCTTGTTATGCAAGAAAAACTCCTCTGTCACATGGCCAGTGTTCGCCTGCAGGGTGTACATGCCAAAACCTGAAAGCACAACAATACATATATGGATTGCAATTAAAAAATACCACATGGAGGAGAAGGAGCAATAATGACATCAAGATAGATTTATTTGTTCTGTACTCTGCTCTCTTAGAGATCACATTGCTTAAACTTAAAATAATTGACATAAATATCTGTGCATTATTTATAGCTGCTTTGCTCACTGTTTCATAATTTTAAGATTCCCCAAACTCTGGTGGGATCTTTCTGGCAGGCAGGAAGTTGTGGTCATCACTTCACTGAATATTCCACCCTGCTTCAGGCTGTGGAGTCCAGCACATTGCTTCAGGAAGTGTGGGACGGAGACAACATGACGAGGGATGAAATTATAGTGTTCACACATTGCAAAACTTTTCCAGAGACAGAGTCATCTTGATTCTTTCACTTTTTTCTTCCTTTTTTTTTTTTTAAAGTAAGGTTATTGAGGGCTTTAATAAATGGGTCAATAATACTAATACTAATACTAATACTAATACTAATACTAATACTAATACTAATACTACTACTAATAATAATAATAATAATAAATAAAAAATGAGCAAGCTGCTGCTCACTTTTAAAGGTAACAAGGTAACATAGCAATTTGCTTTAAGGTTATAACAAAATAAGATTTTCCCCAATAGTTTTGTGGCTGTTTGATATCTTGGACTTAACCAATTTGGATACAATTTAATTAGTTACCCGTAATTTTCATTTAGAGGGAGCACCCATGTGCAGTCTAGGAGCACTGATTTGGGGTTCTTTTAGTTCTTTTTGGTAGTTTTTAAGTGTAAGTTAGGAAAGAAAATATTTTTAAAGGCAATATATCTAATAACATGCATACGTCAGATATAAGATCTGAGTCTTTAAGTTAGGGTAAAGCAGAGAGGATATTTGCATTAGAAGCACTAAAGAACAAGTAACTCTGTTGCTAGCACACTGCTTTCACTAAAACATTCTGTAAATACCGTCATTTATGTCTGGACCCGACACGTGGTATATTTTCTTTTGCTTAATTAGTGGCATTTTCAGTTTCTTCTCTACTTCTCCTGATGTGAAAATTCATTTCAAAGTTTCATGAGATGTCAGACTTCCTCTAACAGTGTGAAAAAACAGCTCAGATGCTCTAAGTAAAAGGTTTGGGGCCATGATTGACACGGCATCACAGGTCATATGCCCCTTTGGCAAGCAGTAAATTCTGAGCTATGCTACAAAATACAGGTGTTTCTAAGGAAGATTCTGACTGGATAATTTGTGAGCATCAGCCTATATATCAAGTGTAGCAGAATTTAATGGCTTGTGAAGAATCTTTCTCTGCTGGCTGTGCCCAGGAAAAGAGGATGCTGTGTGTGTGACAATGAATTATATCTAACTGCTGGAAATGGGGGTTACAGATTACACTGATGAAAAACACAACCATCACTCAGACAGACTTTGACAGGATCTTCCAATCAAAATTCCATTTTCAGGCCCTGGTGGGTTAATTTACAGGCACACACATATGCACAAAGTTTGAAGTCCTATTGATGAACAAATCACATCTTCACAAACAAACCTGGTTAAAAAACCCTCTTGGAAATTACTGTTGTGTTAATGCAACCAGTGTGTGAGATGATGGAAATGTGTTTACACAAAACACTTTGTATCATAGTGTCAGAATGCTTTCGTTGGCAGTTATGACATTCCTTCCCCACCCCTGATATTTTAATGCAAAAGGTATTTTGATACCATGAAGATATATTTTTTGATTTTCCTGGCTACTCTGTAGCAGTTAATGACGGATAGACATTTTTTTGCTTGGTTCAAATTTTGAACTACCAGTGGTGTATGAAAACGACTTTCTGGCACCTTGCTTTTCTGTGACACCCATTTTCTTCCTTCTTTTGGCATAATTACAGCTATTTGCATGAAAAGAGAGGGTGGCGGAAGGGGTGGACTTAGAAATCCACCTACTCTTGTTGTTTACTCTTTGCATAAAGTCATAATCCCTGATGAAGTAATCAGCATTTCTGCAACAGCAAGTGAAGATTAAGGCAGCACAAAGGAAGTCGCACTTCAGGGATTCTTATCGGAAAGGATTCTGGAGGCTGTTACCTGGTGGCTGATTTCAGTGGGAGCCAGCCTGCGTGTCTCACCAGCACAACCACTTTCCCTGAAGACAACCAGCAAAATTGCCATTGTTTTCACTGAAGCAGAATGATACCCTCAATGAGAAAAAAGGAAATGAATATTGAAGAAACAAAGATGCTTCTTTCATGCAAATTGCCTTACCAATAAATAAAAAAGGAGGAATTAGAACCAGGAAATATAGGAGATAAAGAGAAACTGTTGTCTGAATTAATGCCTTTCAAATTTTCCAATGAGGCATTTACTTAGCATTTAGTAGCAATGTTCATTATACTTTGATAATTATTTAGAGCTTTCTCCCTCACAAGCTGCTTGTAGTGAAAGACTGTATCATGGTTCACTAGTTAAGGATTCTTTTGCACCATTATGCAAAAATGAATAAAGAGTAGTTTTTCTGGGAAGAGGGCTGGGAATCCGTGAAATAAAGCAGCCCAATTAGAGGAGACCTGAAGTTAATGGGAGTGTGTTCTGTAGGATATGTATATATTAAATTAGTGTATTCTAAAAGAATAATCCAAATTTAATTAAAACTGAAAAAGCAACAGCACAACCACACCTCCTCCAAGGCAAAACTGTAAAATTTTGCCTTGGTGTCTACCCACCACAATATCAGCCAAAAGGAAACACAAGTAAATTGGATGGTGTGTATCCAGTGAATGTTGTTAAAGCCATGCTTATGAAGTGCTACTGTGGAGTAACACTAATGTTACTTGTCTTTCCTTCAGTTTCTGTTACCACAGGCTTTTAAAAAGTTATTTAAGTTTGTAACTTGAAGGAAAACCTGAGATTGTATCTTCTGGGAAGACCAAGCTCTGTCTTCACTGAGCTAATTTTTCACATTATGCCCAATTTATGCACGTATCTAGTCATTAAGTTGCACTGATGAGGTGAGACAAACTAAAACAAATAATAAATACTGATGAAACTTTATATGTTTTAATAATTGACAAAAAAAATAGCATATGTGCAAAGTTCACTTTTTAGTGCCTAGTGGGACATTTTTACTTAATAGTACCTATTGAGACAAAGAGATATTTTTTCTACATTTTTATAAGGATGTACTATTTGATACTAGAAGGCAAGTTGAAGGGAAGATTTAATTGCATTATATTCTTTCAAAAATCAGAATATGCAAAAAAATATTTTATTCCCTTTAGGTTCTTTCCCTGTCACTAATTTGTTCAGAGCACTTATTCGAGCCTACCTATTTTGTTTCAACTTGACCCAGTCAAAGCAGTTTGAAGACATTTACAATGATGAAGAGGGAGCTTCAATTAACCTTCTATGCTGAGATATTTGATATGCATGAGTTACTATATAACAGCTTAATTATCTAATACTCTTTGTAAAAGATTTCTAATAAAGAATGGAATTGATTTATATATTATGAGAGAACAATAATTTATTTAATTCCTCATCAAATTTTCTTTGCCAAAATGTGTGTATATTAACCACCAAGCTAAGGGACCAAGACCAATAGTAAGGACCTAACAACTTTTGAACTGTCTGTGTTTCGATAACTTTGCTTTGAAGGAGAAGCAAAGCTGCTGATAACAAATAACCAAGTTCTCCAGAACTGCACTGCAGGTCAGAACCCATTAGGGCTGTACACATTTTAATTTGTATTTTGGAGATCCATTGCCATAATTTGTACCACAATACATAAAAAAAGATAGAAAAAAGGTATTCTGTAAAATTAATTTTGCAGGACTTAAATGATATTTTAATAGATATTTTTAATGATGTTATTTACCCCTATTATTTTTATGTAATTTGAATTAACATTTTCATTGTCTTTAATAAGAATATAGATCTGTATATTTTCTTAAAGATTGCATACTTGTGAAAACGAACATAGGAGTACTTTTGGGCACAGCCATGTGAAAAAAATCTTAGTGTTTCAGACTAAGGCCTGGTTTATCTCAGTTCTGATGCAATCTAGGGCCATTCCTAGCATGGAATAGTGAAATTCCAGGTGACCCATTACAACAATAGCAGTGAAACACTGTTTGTCTTTACTGGATCCACTGTCCAGGCTTCTTACTGAGAACAATAGTTATCAGATTGCAAAGGGGGAAACTGAGGGACCAGAGAATGGAATGATTTCTTGAAGGTAACAAATGGAGTCAGTGATAAAGAAAGGTATTAGGCTTTGATTCCTTTGTTATCTGCGTTACTTAGGAGGAATTTGTTTGTTTGTTGGGTTGGGTCGATTTGGATTCTTGTTGGGTTTTTTTTGAAAATTTATTTTCTTTTTATTGTGGAAAAGACTCAAATCTGAGAACTGTAGTTTTAAAAGAAGTAAAAAAACTAGGAGGGAAAATGAAAAGAAAAAAAATAGCCAGAACACTAGTCAGCAGATGAGAAAATCGAACTAGCCGGGGTGAAACCCCTGCTGAAGTTGATGTGAAATTTGTTGATGTCTTCTGGGAATCCAGAATTTCACTGGATTCCCAGAATTTCACTGGATTTCATGTTAAGAGAGTTGCTAAGAATTAAATCCCCAAACCTCTGGAAAGGGTGGTTCAAAAGTGACATTAAGAAAGAGGTTTGGGAAGTGAGTAAGGAGCAAGAGGAAGCAGAAAATAATGATTCAGGGCTCTAAGCAAGAGTAGGCTTGCACAGATATCTAAAGGTGAAAAAAAAATGAAACAAAACCATCTCTCATTACTAAGACAAGGTGAAGATTACTATTTTTTTGTGTGAAGGCTTGTGTATTTTTTCTCCTTTGGACATAGTTCCCTCTCCAGTAATAAGGATAATAAGCATAAATCCTTCACAAGACAAACACAAATAAAGAGGGTTTGCTAAAATTGATCATAAATTACATTAAAATTTCAAGAAAAATAGAATCTTTTTTTTTTATTTAGACATTTTACTTAATTGTTAAAAAGTTGTTTCAGCAAAATCTTTTCTGCATTTCATATATAAAATATCACCATTCTCTTCCTGTCAGGAAACTGTGTTCACTATGATTTGACTTAGCTGCCTTAGGTTACCTCCACCCTTCAGGTCCCTGCAGTGAAAGTCTTAAGTACTTTAATGGTCAAAAAAGAGAATTTTACACCCAGCAAGCAGGCTGTCTGGCCTGTAAGTGGGTATGCAGGCCAGGAAGGGTGACCATGGTTGTGGTGAAGCTCCTGCCTGGCTTTTGGCAGGACACAGTGCTCTCTTTGGTTGTAGTCAGAAGTGATGTATTGGCACAATGTCAGAGTTCTACCCAAATGTTTTTCTATAAAATCAAGAAGCTGAATAAGGAGACACAGGGCTTATTTTGTTTGGATTTCTTCTCCTTCTTCTTCTCCTTCTTCTTCTCCTCCTTCTTCTTCTACTTCTCCTTCTCCTTCTTCTTCTTCTTCTTCTTCTTCTTCTTCTTCTTCTTCTTCTTCTTCTTCTTCTTCTTCTTCTCCTTCTCCTTCTTCTCCTTCTTCTTCTTCTTCTTTTTTTTCTAATTAGCTTAAAAAATTTATCCATCTAATTTCCGATTCAGAGCACTTTAATGCTTAAATGTTGTCTTGGATATCACCTGAAAATAAAATAGAGGCTGCAGATTATGCTTTTCTTTTGTACATTGTAAAGTAAGGAGGAAATTGCCTCCCTTTTATGAAAAATGAAGCTGTTAACTATAATCACTCTCAGTGTGGGACTAAAATGTTAGGCATGAACTAGGATTTCTTTGTTGGAATGCTTCATATGGTATTTACTGTATGAGATTTTTTTTCTTTCACATTTCTTGAGTGTCACAGCATCTGTCTGTGTTACAAGTTAGCGCAAAAATAATGGTCAAGTCCTAAATTTGTTGATTGGGGTTTGAATTTTCCTAAAAAGTCTACAAAGTGTATTGGTAGAAAAGGCTGTCTTTCTGGAAACAAAATAATTTTTTGGTGAGTCAATGCTTCAGGAACAATATAAATCTGACATACCTTTTGTGTCAACTGGAAATCGACCTACACAACTACAGAGCAGGTTCAGCCTGGCTTAGAGCAAAGAGCAGGAAGTGCTCAGGAAATGTACACTTCTGTAGTGAAAAATTTCAATTTGCAAATAGAAATTCTAATGATATAGGATGGGAATCATAGTAATTCAATCCAGGATTCTCACTCCTAAACTAGTCAATGAACACTAATTTTAAAATAAGGGTCCATGTTGTCCTAAATTGTGAAGCAGGTTAGTGATACCCACTGGGGTACTAAAATCATAATAGTAATTGTAGGGCTGGAGAAGTAGAAGGTTTAAAAGGGAAAATATTAAAAAAGTCATATATGATCAGCTGAAAAAAAAGGGAATTCTTTATTAGCATAAATTTGATTTAAATTTAAATTTTTCTTCTTTTTTTCCCCCTATAGACACTGCTTCACTGAAAAAAATCCAAAAATTTTTAACAAATGAGGTCTTATTCCATTAACTTTTAAGTGCTGGATGGAAATAAAGCATAAGAAACAACAAAGATGAATCTCCAAGAGTTTTAAAAGGAAAACTTTGATGAACAGGAAGAAAAATAAAATCCCTTTGAAACTGCATAGAAGAGGTTTGCTGTCATCAGAGCAATTCTACTTAGATAAGTAACATAGATATGTTCACTTTACCTGCTTCAATATAGCCATTACCTGGGACTGTTTATTTTTGGATAAAGAAGACACAATATCATTAACTAAATTTTTATGGAACTGTAATTTTTTTCCTTTTTCCTCTCCAAATTCAATTTTCTAGTAGCCATTAAAGAGGAAAAACATAATTTGCTAATGAGCCATATTCTCTCTCTCTTCTGGTGACATGAAAAGGGATGATTTCTTTTTTCCTTATAAATAACACATTCACCATATATTTAATTTTTTTTCCAGTAAACTCTAACAAAATGTAGTGAATGCATGGAAAAGAGCTTGACCAGACAGAACAGAAGGAAGAAAACATATCAGCACACTGAAATATGTTGGGTTTTGTGTTGTTACTATCACCACACAGGTGACTGAGATGGTGTGAAAATAGTTGTATTCTTTATTTGACAATTTTCCCTCCCCTGACATTACACTGTGTCACGCCATGAAGCTTTACAATGCTGATACAGTTCCTGTAGGTTTGCTTAATGGTAAACATGCAAAAATCACTCAGCAACAGCTTAGAAAAATATCAAAAGGTCTTTGTTTAGGGGCCGAGTTAAGTTTCTCCTCTGACAACTTCCAGCAACAGGAATGCAGAAAAGGAACATTCTCAGTCAAAACACTGAGCAAAATTTCGGCACATCCAGGTATGCTCAGGATACAAAGTTCATTTTGCAAGACAAATGGTGACATTGCAGCAGACACACAATCTGACAGAGATAAACTAATATTTTGGAAATCAGAAAACATTTTTTGTATGTACTACAATACTTTGCATTTGTAGTCTGCTGCTGGAAGAAGGGCAAAAGAGGGCAAGGAGGAGTGGAACAGGAATGAAGAAAAGAGTTTCTGCTGTTTTTTTAATCTCTCTTGAAAGCCCTTGAGTTTTTTCTAAGATTCTAAGGTCAGAAAAAGGATTAAAAAAAGTGTGTATGTAGTGTGATCATAAATACCTGGTCATCTTCCAGTAATAAACTGGTTAGGCATCGCTAAAGCTGGCTTGCTCTGTTCTTCATTGAGTTATTGAATCCCTTTTTGAACACATGTATAACTTTGGCTTTCACACTAACCCTCCACAAGAATAAATAATCAAATATCACATCAATCAAATGATCTACTGTATGTCATTTTAAAATCACTAAACAAGTGCACTCACATTTGTATTCAAACAATTACATAATTTGTACTTGTTTGGATCCCAGTCCTAGTTGTAGTGAGGATATAATTTCACTGGTTTGTGTGTTGAATTAGGTATTGTTCTTAAGCAAATAAAACAAATGAGGAACAACGGAAAAAATGTTACTTTTCTTGTAAGAGAAGGGAAGATGAGAGAAGTTAAGCAACTTGCAGTGGGGGTGCAGCACAACAGGACACTGAACCCAGAAGAGTTCCATGTCTCTTGGAGGAATCTTTCCTTTAAGCTTTTGGCTTGTAAATGTTGATTATGTTGGTTGATTATGTGGAGAAAAAAAAAAAAGCTGCAGCATCAACAGTGTTTTCAGAAACCAGTTTTGTGCCCCAGACTATGATTTGCAACATGCAGACTCATCTCCTCTCATTTCCCTCCCTCCTACCCCCCACACATGCTTTCTGTCGTCACTTCTGCTCTCGAAATACGTGCAGCCTGACACATATTTCTGTGCAATAGCTCCAAACCATTTTCTTTTCTTTCCAGTGAAGATGGGAGCCTTGGAGTTAGGAATTTACTAATTGACATGATTCAGTGGTGGTTTGGCATATACCTTTTTCTTTCTTTAGTGTCTAGTTAGCTGAAAAAAACCTCATATATTCATCATCGTTTCTAAATAACCACAAGTCATGGATGTTCCGGCTGTATCCACCATTCCCAAAGTACCAGGTTGTTTTCTTGGAAGGAGAACAGTTTTGTGGCAGTAAATGAGGAATATGATTGAATGTAGTCAAGTGAGAATTTTTCCTTTTAATACACTAAAATCAAATAAATTAAACACACATTGAAGGGTTTTTATGAACTTATGCTCTAGCATCAGCAAATGCTGTATATCTAACTTAATTTCATAAGAAGCTATTTTTATAGCCTCTAACAAATTCCATTTTGAGGAGAGCATATAACTCTACTTGAAAGTTTAATAATAAATTGAATATAGCTATGAAAACATATGGAAACACTATCTATAATTTCTGCATTTTGATATGCATAATCATATGGTATACTATTTTTCCAAAATGTACTTGTCATATAGAATGAATATTAGGAAATAACTACTTCCTTTAACTATATTTCAGTGATAAAAGATTTAAATTATAACCCAAGATAAACTAACTTCAGGAGGTCAGGTTTACTATGGGTTTTATTATCCCATGTAAAACAGAAACAGAGCTGATAGTTTTCTTGAGGGCAAAAGTCCACTAGTAATTGATGCTAAAAACCTGTTAATTTCATAGTCTTGCTCTAAACATTTTAATCTTTCTCAGCAGCTGTAAAATGAGTGGTTTCTTTTCCAGTGTGAGGTGGAGCCAAAAATCCCATCTAGATGAAAATTAGTTAATCAAATGAAAGGGAGAGAGGCAACAAAATTGAAAGGAAAGAATGTAAACGTGTATGGGATAGTGAATTGCAGTGTAGGTGTTAGTCTCGAGTGTGTTTATTTGGTGCTGTCTCACTGCTTAGCTTAAGCACATGTAAGGCCTTTAGGTTCCTTGCCATTTGAGTCAGGAATGGGCTTTGCTCTATGTGCAAGCAGCATCTAAAACAATTGGATGTTCATGTGTTTTCAGAGCTGGTGGATGTTATTCATGTGGTTTCATTAATTTTTATTGTACAAGATATTCTGACATACTTTGGAGAGCACAGACCATGTTTGCTGTCTTCTGCTTGCAATGGAAATTATCTAAAGGATAAATATAGGGATTATTATCCCTTATTATTGTATATAGGATCTGCTAATCTGACTCACTGGCTGGTAAACTAATTACACTGATGTGATACTATTCCTATGTGGATTGTGAGTTTAATTAGCTGTAAGGGTGCTTAGCGCCCTTGCATATAGGAACCCTTTGACAATTTAAATATAAATAACTCCTTTACACATTTTTGTTGCATAATATCTTGTTAACACATCTTTGAAATTTTCTTTTGCATACCAAAACCAGCTTACCTTTCTTGTTAATTTTTTCTAAGTGATTGTTTTGGAAGAAACAATATTACAATCAAAGCCTTTGAGTATGATCTCAGATGTTGCAAGCATGACTGAGTTACTGCACATGGACTTTTCAAGAGAACACTCCAAATCTGAGAGAAGTAGTTTAACTTAGTCTGACTCTCTTCAACTCTGGGTTAACTCAAAATTACCTTATATTTTCTGTGGATAAAGAACACACAACATTTGTTATGACAGCTGAACTGGGGTTCAGAAACTTTTCTAAACTGCAGCACTGTCTGAACCCTTACTGTTTTAGCATTCTACAATGATAAAACCAACCATTTGAAGATATGCTTAATCTGAACATTGGTAATGAAAATTCTCATGCGTTTTTATTTCTAGAATGTCTTCTTATCTAGAGGATGGTAGGAAACACAGAATTTGCCTGCCATGGTTCCAATTAATAAAAGAATGTTGAAGCAGATGAGCTTCAATAGAGAATGTATTTACCCATAAAGATTTGTCTCTTTCTTTTAACCGTAAGGTGAGTGTGCTTTTTGTTATCTTTTTTTGCTTCCTGAGAAAGCTGTGGGCTAGAGGGTGGGGTAAAAACATGCACCCTCTTGCATTCCTCCTTGCCCAAACTTGGATGTGACTCAAAGCCTGTGCTTCAAATCTGCCTGACTGTGAGTAGGAAATTCTGTCACTGTGGTAAGCACTAAAATATTGTGGGATACATTCTGATTTCATTCAAATTTGTTTTGAAATAACATTGCTCATTAGTCTTCACAAGAATGTATACTAGCGACCTATATTCACCTTGTGTGAAGAACGCTACCTAAGTAAAGCTATTAATTTTACTACAAATTAACTTTTAAAAAAAATTACAGTAATTTTATAATTTATTTCAGTTTTTCTTTATTTTTATTCTTTTTCTTTTAGTTTTTTTATATTGCCCAGAAAATTGATCTGAGAAGTCACTCTAAAATTTAAGACTTTTCCAAATTTTTTATAATTATTTCTAGTTGTCACTAAATGTTTCCTTTCAATACATATACAAATATGTTTTAGAAGCTTGAATTCACTAGAGGAAATTCTGAATGGAGAATTTGATCTGAAAACTCTTATCTCACAGAATATGCTTAGTGATTACAGATATTAAATGCATTGGTCAAGAGTTTTAGAAAAAATATAAATTCACAGAAATTACTTCTAAATCATAGATATATTGTCTGCTGGAAGCAGGAGGGATAATCATGTGGATAAACATAGGAACACATTTTTGAAATTATTATTATCATCTCCTACATAAACAATCTACACTTCTAATAAAAAAGGTTACAGAGTATAGAAAGACTTTCAGTAGAAAAATTCATTTAGAAAGGTTTCCAAATCTTGATTTAAGTGTCTTCTTTGTGTTCCAGACTCTAAAAACCCATCTAAAGATAGATTTGTGTTTATAAAAATAAATAAAACTTTCTCAATTATCTAAGACGAGGAACAAAGAATATAAATTAGACATAATTTACTAACGTACAATTTTTTCTGTAATAGGAGTGCCTATCACGATAGTCTTTGTCTTACCAAACTGAAGCTAAAAACTCAGAAAATTTATACAAAGCATCATTGAAGTATTAGGGTTAATGTGAAATATGTCTATCTACAATACTAGAACATGTGTCCACTGGAGTGTGACTGTGGCAATGTGACATATGTGTGTGGAAATGTGTTGTTGGGTACCTAAGGTAACAGTTATTTAAATTACTGACTACTCATAAAATTGTCTAGGAGGGGTAAGGAATGCCCTCAAGACATTATCTTCTCAGATCAGATCCCTTTCTTGAGAAAGAATTGCTTCCTTTGCAGTCAATGGATAGGAGTGATTCCAGAAAACTGAAGAAATTTGGATGTAATATATAAAGGAACACCAACAAAAAATTATATCTCTATGTATGTTCATATACACATTTACTTCTTGCTTTTATCCAACACTCCTCAAATGAAAATGTAGAGGCAATCCTTTGCTCTTGAATAGTGCATGAAAATCATGCTGCTAAAGCCCCACGTGACTCTTTGAAAGCGCCCCCATGGCGATAGGCTTTCATAGCTCAGCTTCCAAGGAGGCTAAGCCTCATTCAGAAACCCAAATTATCAATTTCTCTTGTTTGGAAAGCTTGAACAATTCAGGGAGATAAACATACTTCTGACCCATTGCCTAGTGATGCCTATTCTAAAACCTTGTCCTCAGTGGAAGTCACTGTGAAACAAAATGCTACGACACTTCAGGGTTGTGTAGTTATGGACTGAAGTTATAATGGTCCTGAAATACACTTCAGGCTCTGTGCTCTAAGCTTGCAGAGCACCAGCTCACCTCATTGAAATCACATTAATCCCCAAAAAAGCAAGAGCAGTCAATGGCACTAAAGCTTCAAATATGAATGATCAAGAACATGTGAAGTTGCTGAAAGAATATTGTCTCAGTGGGAGGACTCAGGGAAGCGATGATTTATAATCCCTTGAATGACTGTCCTTTTTAAGGAAAATTGCTCCAAATGCCTCTTGGAATATATTCTTAGTGTGGAACCTTTATTTTGTCTTCTTATTTTCAGAATGAACAAGTAGGAATTATCTTTTTTTCCTCCTTGCAATAATGAAAAGAATCAAATGGTCTGGTGGATTATACACCCTCTTGAACTAATTCCCAGGAAGGATGCAAATGTTTTGGATTTGTTGTCTTTGACCGCCTCAAACTATACTGCTTCTATCAATGTAAATTAAAATATAGGGTCAAATATTTAGACAATTCATGTATAGGTCTTACATATGATATGTTAGATAATCTGTATGATTTGTCAGATACTCAGTATGACAGTCATTTTTAAATTACCTTTTTGACTCTCTGGGAATCTGTGTGGGAACCATGTTGACAACTTTTTCTCTTAATTCTCCTTGGTAACAGGCACAGAGGAGTTGTAACAGACTACAGGGTGAAATTTTCCCTTGCAGATTAGGAAAGGAGCCTGTTCCACTGCATTCTTTGACATTAAAGAAAGCATGACTCATCACATTTCTGCTGATTTTGAGAAATTAAAATATTTTGCCCAGACATTTCAGAATTTGATTGTATTCTGGGTTGTTCTGATTTATTTAGGAAGACTTAACAAAAGACCAACAAAAGGAACGCTGGATATCTGTGAAGAAAAAATATTTGTGGTCTGGTTTATTCTATGCCACATGCTTTTGGAAATAGATTTTGATCAAATTGTTTGAGGAGATTAATAAGGAATGGCTTTTGGTGCTGTCCTTCTACTGATGAACAAATTTGTTTGGCAAGTCTGAAGCCATCCGTCAGGCGGATAGGAGGAAGCTCCACGGGGGAGGTGTCGCTCTGACGGATGCCTGCAGCTCCTGCTTGAATGGAATGGATTGTACATCTGGCTGCCTACAACTATATCACACAACACGGCACAGCCCCTTTGTCTGCCTGCCTCCCACACCCTACCTCTCCACTCCCCTTTTATTCTGGCTCTGAATCTGCAGCTGTGACACTGACTTCATCTGCAAATGTGGGCAGAGTCTCCCTCCACTGCCTGCTAAGAATTGTTCTGCAGAAATGTGGCTGCTGTCCAGACGTCTGTTCTTGTCTCATCTTGTACTTCTGTTTAGACCTTTTGATCTCATTCCTGCCTCTGTTGTTTTGTTTGTTTTACTTCTTGTCCCAAGAATCCTGTTGCTTTTTTGGTCTCTGAAGCCTTTCCTTCAGTTGCAGAGCCAGTCTTTCTGTCTGCTCTGTCCAAGGCCTCCACCAGGCTGCAAATAGGTTATCCAGCTGGTAACTGCAGTTATCCATCACACCAAGGGACAACTGTGGCAATACAGCCTGTGACTGGGAGATCTCTTTCACTCCCATATTTAAGAAGGTATTTTGTGGTCAACATTGGCCAACATTATTAGTGTCTTTGAATTTTATGTATTGTCTGGACCCTTGCAAGAATTTTAAAAATTTTATTTAATTTTGTTTTCCTGGCTATAGCATGGTTTGTAGTCACCTTCCTTTTTTATTTTTTTTTCCTTTGAGCAAGTGTGAATTATTTTCCATGAATAAGTGTGGAGGATCAGCTTTGTTTATTAATAAAATAAGTTTTACTCAGTGGATTCTGATAAAGTAACTTGCATGATAAACAGTCTGTGTTTTTGTCATAAAGCTGTCCACTAAAACTTAAAAAAGGTTTAATTATTTGTAGGTGACAAGAAGGTTACTCAAGATTTTTTAAATTCCAATTTTGATTTTTATCTCGGAATGTGTATTGTAGGTTGAGTGATTGCAATGAAGCACTATTGGAAAATCTGAGTAATCAATGAAAAAAATCAATTGGAGCACAAATTGAAAAGGGGTGAGGCATTATGTACTTTATTTACCAAAACAATACACTGAATTTAAAGGAATGTGCTTTATTGACAGAATACTACAACATTTTCTTCAGAATATAATACATTGAGTGCAATACAAGATAACACTGTGGTGAAAGCAATTGGCCAGTGACAGAAAGCAGACTGCACACAGTTAAAGAAACCTTTGGTGCTCTCCTGATGAACTGTCTCCTAACTATCAGTGTCCACAACCCTATTATGAGACATTCAGAGAAACTTGAGATTTATCAAACTTACAGGTGTTTTGTCCTTGCTTACCATGAAGAACAAGAAGATCTAATAGGACTGTCCCTGGCACACTCTTGGGAAAATGAGGAGTGAGAAGAGGCATTTTGCTCTCTGGTTTAAAGACTGATCTCTTTTATGAACACTTGCAAAGAAGGGTCATGGTTTCTTCATAGCAACGACATTGTTTTTCAAAATTTGAGTTAAACAGTCTTCAAAAATCCTACACCTCAATACCTTTGTGCAGATATACCATTCAGTAATGTTTTTCCTTGAGTCTGTGCTATACATTTGCACAAGCAGAGCTACCACAGGATCTTGCAGTTTAACGAGGCACATTCACACACTGACTTTCTGTATAAGGTGGCTGAAGCTTTCAAATCTTAAACTGTTGGCCACAGATTTCACTGAAATGCTGCATCTCAATCGCAGCAGCAAGTATAAACCAGCAGTCTATTTTTCAGCCAGTTCTACCAAAGCAGAGATTTCTGAAATATCTTTAGTGCTTAGGATAAAGTAATCAGTTATATTTTTTTCCCTAAATTTTTCATGAGCAGTGTTATGCTCTTTTAGTAAGGCCTCTCCCTTTGATATTGGTATAAGAAAGTCCAGTATCAAGTGCACACAGTGCCTAAGCTATATGACAGACTTAACAAGTTAGTCTAGTCCTCAAAAGATGTATGACAAAGCTCAGTTATGAATATATGTAGAAGCTGAACTACTTCAAAGACTCTGGAATTAGATCCCATGGCAGTTTTTTAGTCTTCCATGCAGTTTAGGATGCTTTTGTGAAGTATCTAACATATCACTAGTGTCTCTCAAAGACAAATTCAGGATTGATCAGTTTTCCCCTCTGCTTTTGATGGTCAGCACTCAACAGTATGTGAAAACACAGAAGAAAAAGGAAAGCAAAAGTAAAAAAACAAAGGTAAAATCATTCAGATCAGAGTGGATGAAGACAGTAACATCTGTTTCTGTGACTAAGAATTTATGCTTTTTAACTGGTGTTACCTCCACTACAGTTTTGATCCCTTCAAGCTTTTTGCAAGTTTTCATATGTTTAATTGAATAATTCTATAAAAAAGTGGAAGTGGATAATTTTGGACAAGGAATGAATCTATTTAAGAAGGGACTAGGAATGAATCTATTTAAGAAGGGAGGCAATAAATATAATAATATTGGTAGAGATAGGACAGACCAGAATGGCCAGCTTAGAGATGTTGTCAGAAGAGTTTATGACCTTTAAAAACGGAGCCAATAGCTTTTTGAAAAGCATAAATCTACTTACAATACTAATATCAGGGAAGAAGTCCCACAGTAGTTTAGCAGTTATCACTGTCTCTGAATTGCTGGTAGTTTAGAGCAAATAACTTTGTTACACAAGCTCTGATCTCACATGTATGTATTGTCACAAAGTACTTCACCATTGGATGTAATATTGGAGCTGGCTTGTGTGCAGTGTGTCTGAAATATGCTATTCTAGTATCACTGGCTTACTCAGAAAAAGGAAATTCTCAAATTAAACTACTGCAAGAGCCAGTCATTCTGCAGTTGTAGCACAAAGAGAGTGGGTTGAAAAATGAACAACAGCAAGTAATGCATTTTGAATAACAGGCGCATTGAGCAAAACCAAAGAGAGAGGATTTATACTTGTTTGTTAGGTACATCTAATCCTTACATTCATGACCTCTGAAAGAGGAAAGGCATACAGAAATGCATCTAGAATACAATATAGAAACAATCTTTCCAGCCTCCTTTGCAACAGCTTGCCCGTGTTTAATTTTTGTGGATTGTTTTATTCTCCTTCATTATTACCAAAACAAGAGGCATTCTAGGTGAGCCATGACTCCACAGACAGACCTATCTGGGATGTGCCTCCCTGAGAAGAGCTCAGCACAAGGTCTGTCTTCCAGAGAGGCTTGTGTGTCTGGTGCAGACAGGACAGACTTGAGGAGCCCCATCTGCTGCAGTGAGTCATCACTTTGCGCCTCCCAGCAGGATCCGCACCTGTTAGCAGGGCGAGAAGAGCGAGCTGCCAGCCTGTTACATGGCAATGCTCTCTGAGCACATTGTAGGGCCAAATCACAAACATGAGGCTGCAATAAAACGCAACATCTCCGTAAATCTGTCACCCGCCGGATAGGGCTGGAAATGCCTGGGTCTCACCCTCCTGTGCAAAACTCCCAACTCGGTGTTATCAGCAAACTCAGAAAGCCAACACTTACAAAACCAGCAAGTATCAGCAGAGTCAGCTATTCGAAGTACATGCAGGTAGGAATTCTTTTGTGGCACTTTTGTTTATTTTAAATTTCACACCCTGTCCCAGACTGAACATTAGCCATTTTCGTAGTTTTCTTTATTCACTCCCAGTTGTTCATCAGGCTTTTTAAAAATCTTTTGTTCAGTTTCACAGTTTCAGTTCCTTAGATATGCTGTTAAATTTACTTTTCAGTTTAATGCTCTTTGCAGAAAGATTTTAATTAAACTATGATAGGTAAATTGCATGATATTTCCTGAAGATTAAGTCTAGAGAAAGTCAGTAGTTCTTGGTTACACACTAAGCAAGGAGCTATATCTCATCAGTATTTTTCAAAAATGCTTTGTGTTTGCTGAATTTCTTTTACAAACACAGAAGAAATATGACATAAAGTATGATTTTTTAGCAGAGTGTGAAATTTTTATCTTTTTTTTTTGTTTTTAATTTTGAGGCACAGCATTTGTGTCATATTGATGATGGCTTCTGAGTGTAACAAGCTCCTGAGTTTTTCCTCTTGCTGTGCAAGGCTGTGAGTACACAGACCTATTAGAAGATGCAATGGCCAGGATCGTGATCTACCGGGGTAGGGTGGAGCACTGTGGGTAGAGGAGACCCAAAAATAAAAACTGAATTCACTTATCTGTGTTAAGTGGCTTTTGGGGAAAGGGAAAAACTGAGCAAAAACTTGTTATTTAACTCTGGACTTTGAGGTTAGCAATACATAGAGTATTTTCAAAGACAGGAGGCTGTTAAAAATCTTGGCTTAAGTGGATGGAATTTTGTTGGAGTCATCTTTGTTTTATAGAAAGACTAAGTGTGGTTTGTAATATCCTGTAGATTAATAACTTGACACTTAAAAGCATTTATTGTGAAGGTGTATATATGAATCACATAAAAAATAACTACTAGAATTCTCAACTGGCTTCAATATTTGGCTTTATAAGTGCATAGGTGTAGCATAAAACGCATATTAACTTGTGTGAAAATTGATGAATAGTATAGCTATGAGACCTGATCTGTATTGATGATTGCTGATGAGCAATTACCATGATTGGATCCAGAGAAGAATCTTACATTCCAGAAACCACTTGAACCATATTAGACACATCCAATAGAAGCCTATTCAACTCTAGTGCTCTTCACTTTCTCTGGCTTGCTATCTGATTGTGTGAAAAGGTGAAATTTCTAAGACAATTACATTTGAAAGAGTTTGTGAAAATAGTGACTAGTGGAGAAGGGAGAATTGTAGGTGACCCGACAGAAGAAAAGACTTCCAGGTGAGTTCACAGCTTCTTAGAAATTCCCTGGTGATAAAAACTTTCCCAGTGTTTGAAGCATTTCTTTGAAACGGAGGGCAGGGAAGATTACAGCTGCCTGCCTTGTCTGGGTGTCAAGCTGAATCTGTCCTTTTTTCTCAGCATCCTCCGGTCACAGCCACTGCGCTCCTCAAAGACAGAGCAGACACCTTCTAAATTGGAGGGAAGTGGTGCAGCTGAGAAGCAACTGCTGTCATGTAGCTTGGGAGCTTCTGAACTAGATAGGGCAGGTGGGAAAAAGTCTGCTAGTCCTCTTCGGGTCTTGGCCCCCAGCCAGGGTGTCTGCACCTGACGCAGAGGACTTGGCTCCGAGGCCTGAGACACAGACGCACAGGAGATGAAGCAGCACTAATTCCTCTAATCAGAGAGGCATTTGTTTTATCACACTTTGCTGCAAGAGAGAGAGTCCTGCAGGGTCAGACTACTGCCATTTGCCAAAGAAGAGCATTCAGAGCTCTTAACTCCAATTGTGCTCCTGTGGAGTCTCCATTCAGGCTTGTCCTGCAGAGTTAGAGGGCAATTTAACCTGCTATGCGGCATGCAAGAACTTGCTTTATGTGACCTGCTGGCCATTAATGGCTCTGGCTTGTAGTAACTAACCATAGTAATTCTGAAATTAACAGGGAAATGTGAATTAAAAAAAAAAAAAAAAGAAACACAGAGGAATAAAAATACGTAGGTGTTGAGAGCCTTGGGTTCCCTAGTGTAGGCTGGAGAATGAAACAGTGGCTGGTCCTAGCTCAGGCACTGTTTATCATGTAAATCAATTGAATAAAATGGAAATAGCTCTTAAAACTCCTGTCTAACAGAAATGGAACTTGATGGCTTAAACTTGTATGAACATATTTCAAGGCTGTCTGGAGCTTAAAATACTGATCATGCTATGAATTGGAGTATTTTTTTTCTTGTCAGTATGGTTAACTCCTTAGAGTCACTGGCTAACAACTTATGAAGTCTGATTATTATCTGACAATGTTTTGTTTTCCGTTTTCCACAACTTTCTAATGACACATTTATAAAGCTTTATAGCTGTCATTAATGTGTTTCTCTCTTGGGTTCATAGTGGTGACACCCTGGATCGTAAAATTAAAAAACTCCTTCTTATATATTGGAAAGGCTGTAATCACAGTTAGTTATGGGAAGTGGATGTTCTGTAGCACAATGGAATTGATGACTCAAATTCCCTCCTCACTTAAAGCTTGGTACTGAGTTCAGTCCTTCAGCTCAATTTTATCTGTAGGGTTTCTCTCTCTCTCTCTCTCTTTTTTATTTTTAATTTCTCTTTCTGAATTAGGCCCTTATATTTTTAAAAAAATTTTACTTATGACTTGTCAGACACTGGAATTTGCTGTGAACTTTAGTTTTTTAATGACAGAATGCGGTAACCATGTTCAGATCCATTTCAGACATCTACAATGAAATTTGCTTCTTTAAGTAGCTGGGTGTGCTTTGTGCTTTCTTCTGCTGTTCATATGATACAGAAAACACAAGACAGGTATTATTTTGGTAATCCATTTTATTTCATTTGGTAAAATAAGGCATTTGATATCTTTGTACAAAAGTTTGAAGCTGTTTGATAAACTCTCTTCTCTTCCACTAAATCACCCAATTTAGTGGGCACATTAATAAGTAAGTATATCTGGACTCTTTTTTTTGTTATCAAAAAATAGATAGTAGATAAGAGGCTGAACCATGTAAAATGCCACAGTCCTGATGCAAAGCAAGTTTTGGAAGACAACCATGAGTGGTGTCACTCAAATTCTGTGTATATACATATGAAGTTACTGTCAGTCCTTTCAGCAGCTCGTAGTCTCTACATGAAATTAAGCTGAGCACTGAAGAAAAACATGAACTCTCAAACTTAGTCAACTTGAAACACGTTCTTGTTTCAGCAGGAAAAGTTTATTCCAGACATGTGAGGTGCATCTCACATGTTTGTTATTCACTGAACCTTTAAGCATGTATTTTTGCTGGAATATTTCACTAGGAAATAATTCAGATATTCAAAATAATAAAATGAGTTGAGTTTTATACATTCAAGAAACTCGTTTATACATCTCCCATCAGATTATATTGTTTACTGGATTAAAAAAATGTAGATAGAAATCCCTGTTTAATTTTGTATTTAACATTTCATCTAGGCAATTTCATTCAAAGAACAATGGGGAATTCCCTGGTAAAGACCAAACAAAGAAAATAAAGGAAAAACAGTTCATCTGAAGAAGAGTTCTCTGACACATCATTTAGGATGGGACACAAGAACGAGCTGGTTTCTCGTATAAAGTTTAACCTGGATGATCAAAAATGGTCAGTGGCCTTTAAAATCCACAGGAAAAAGGTTTTCTTATTGATTTTATAATGATGGACATAGATGGGATGGGCCTAGAAAAACAGAAGCTAAAGCTGTGTAGAAGAAAAAAATTTAATAGCAGAGAACAGTAAAAATAAGAATTGTTTCCTCAGATTTTTTTCTGTTCGCGGTGCTTGTTTATTCTCTGTAATATTGAAGGAATGTTCTTGCTCCTTTCCATTTATAATTTACTTTGTGTCCATATATTTATAATATTTCAAGCACTTACATTCTATTCACACTGTATTGCTATTTTAATGCAAATGATTACCAAATAATGACTTTCTGTTTAAGAAATAATCTCCATTGTTGCACAGTCTGCATCTGATAATTGAATGTGACTAACACTGTGCATCAAAAGCAGAAGGTGCAGATGTGTAAGAGGGATCAAAATCAATTATTGGGCTACCTTGCCCACAAAAAAGTGAACCATTGCCACTAGCATATCTTTTAATTAAAAAAAAAGATATAATTAATAATGTCTTTAATATTAAAAGAAAAATTATACCATTAATTCATTTATTTTTCGGTGAAAATCAGCCAAAGTAAAAATTGTATCCTGTCCTGGTTTAGACACCTGAGGACATTTCCTCATATTGTATATATCAACTTATTAAGCATCTCTGAATGCAGATGGACTTGTGAGACGGAGAGAAGAGTGCAGTTGTGAATTATGGAAAAAATTCTTGTCTTCTGAGAGAAATTTATGACTTAGGAAATTATTGACTTCACTAAATTTCTTCCACCAAGAAAACTGCAGTGATTTGTACACTTCTGTTTCTATTGTTTTCCACCTTCTAATGTACACACAGAGGCATGATCTTGTACACAGAAACACACACATTTTCAGGCAAAATACTGAGAAATTATTTTTCAAATTTAACTCGTTTTGCTTGAAATGGAAATTGTTTTTATAGGGGTTTTTTGTCTTTCTGGTATCACTTTCTGTTACAAGGCACATGCTGCATAATCAGCCAACTACTCTGTAATTACATTGCAAAGACTATGTAAATACCTAATTATTTTCATGCAGATTACTTGATAATTATACTACCAGTTACAAAGTAATTCAAAGAATAATTACCATGTAACTTCCACTTTTTAGATGTGACGATAAGGCTTTGTTTTAAAGATATAGAGAAGTGCATAATTATCCTGGGGTTACATTCTACTCAGATTGTCGATTATCCTATATTTACAGTATCATTATATGGCTACTGGGCTCAGTATTGTGTTATCATAATTTTAAAAAAAGTCTTTGCTCTTTGCTTTATAACAAGTATTAGACAATGCCAACGTTAATTTTTTCCACTTTCCTATTAATTGCAGTGGATGTAAGATTTTTTTTTTTTCTGACTGTGAAGAAGGAACTGTCTTTTTGTACTAAAATTGTACTGAGATTTTTGAAAAACAAAATTACTTGGGCCCAGATTCTTAAATGACACTTGGACACAAAAAAGCTCAATTAAGCCAAACGTAATTTTTTAATTTCTAGAATGGGTACAAAAGAGCATAGTTTTTAAGAAGAGTTAGACATTCCAATAAAGATACTGTCCTCCCCATAGGCTGGACTAGAAGGAGAGAGGTTGGCAGGCCTCATCTGCTTTTCTCAGGGTGCTCCCAGGAACTAGTGCTGTCTAACAAGGCCCTGATTTTTAACTGGCAACCTTGGGTCCTCATTTCTCCTGCCTGAATAACAACCCAAGAGGAGCAACACTTTTGTGAATTGAGCACTCCAAGAAAGTTATCAACCCAATTTGCAACCAGGATGGAAAATTACTACAAAAGCCTCTTGTGGCCCTATGAACAGCACTCCTAAATGAGACTCTTTAAGCTCTCCTGGACCACCGCAGGCTGTGACTTGGCAATCTCCCTCTGAGCGTGATGCCCCTCAAAGCCAGTGAACTCTCAAGTTTGCTATACTTCAAGGACCACCAGCAAATGCTGCCATCAGAACCTGGGTTGATACTCCCATTCCTCAAGGTTCAATCCTTTTTTTTGCTTGAGAAGATGCAAAGGCATCCATTGTGATTACTTCACTGAAATCAAGGGGAATTTTTTGTGGGTATACCTTGTACAGACTCCTCTAGGTCTGCGTGTGCAAGTGTGAATATGTTACAGCAAATGCTATGTGTGTGTTCTTCTCACAGACTCTTAAATAATTCTTATGACTGCCACACAGCAAAATTTTACCAGTGAGTTATTCTGTGGGTGAAAAAGGGCAAGGCAATATTTATATTGCTGTGAGACCCTGAACAACCCTTGAAACTATTTTCATTAAAGGGTGAACATGCTATGGTAGCTCTGTTATTTCAATGCTGATTACAGTGTATAAAAATCTGTAAAAAGCATTATCATGGGCATCAGGATCTGTTGCACCTAGTGAAAGGATGCAGAGAAATTTCCATGAATATAGGCATGCAAGATATATCCTCAGTAGAGAAACTCACCTGAGATCTGCTATACTTATTTTTTTCACTCAGGCAAAGAAACTTAGAGAAACATTCTTCCCTCTAATTCTTGCCCAATACAAATAACCCCGCTGAAATTACATCAGTGCTAGTGTGGCTTGAAGGGGGATTTAGCTCCAAAGCATTCAGCATGATTTTTACTTAAAACCCTTTATAAATCCGGTGTCCTACCCAGGCTCTTAATCAAGGCTTGACCATGTACATGTTGTTTTATAGTTTATAAAAAGAGAAAACAGTCTTTCTCATATAGTGTGCATCTTCTTTATATCTCTCAGTATAAATACATATAAGTTTATGTATATTTTTCTTGTATCTACATGAATGTATCAAACTGTGGCTGATCTTAAATAGAAAATGCCCCATTGTAAATGAAAAACTTGCTGTCAGACACCTTAGTATCATATGAATAATCCACTCAAACTGCAAGACAGCATGTCCTCGGGCTCCCTGATAAGTTTCAACAGGTACCTTTCAGAAGCATCCCATCTGCTGACACCCTGGAGCTGCTGCAAAACACAGGTCTTGTACAGGTGACAAAAGAGGCCAAGGCAAATCTGAGCTTCCAGGGAACATTTTGGCTAATCTCTAAGAATATACTGTCAAAGCATTTTGTTTCATTAGACTGGAGGATGATCAGACCTAAGATAATTTTTTTGTGTTTTCAAGGTTTCAGATTTTCCCATTCTTACTATGGCAACAGGCCAATTCTTCAGTGTAAAATGTCAATGGGCTGTCAGTACCAGACACTGTGCCTGTTTGGCAAGACTTAGACAGGGATTACTGCACTGTTTCAAAAATCCACTGGCATTGTTAATTCCATCCCTTCTTAACCTGGCTGCTCAGATGTGGTCTTTTTTGGGAATGACGTCAGCCAGCTGGTAGAGTAAATGATGAAGAGTAAGAATTGGACCTTCCTACTCTCACTGGATACTGTTTCTTTTAGAAAAAGCCAAATATATGTGACACATTCCTTGTATGCTGAGCCAAGCAGTCCCTTTCTGCAGACCCTTCAAATCCATGTGCAGAGTGAAAAGCACAAAGCTTCCTGGGGAGAAGTGGGGATCTATTCCCGAAGAGCAGTGCTGGTCTCTGGAACTGTTCCAATGATTCAGGCACCGAGAGAGCCATGACTCACAGCGCTCTCACTGGAGCAGCCCAGTCTCCTAATGGTGAATGTCTGACGTGCTAGGTGCGATTCCTCCAGAAGATGTATGATGTAGGGTATTGGAGAGGTAGCGCAGGATGTGTGTGGGTGCCACATATGGCACAGGAGTGCGTGTGCAGGGCTGGAGCATGTGCAGCCTCGGGGTTTGCTACGCCGTATTTAACAACAACCACAAAAAATAAAAGCCTTTCTGCACTAAAGACCTGGTAACAGTGGCTTTGGCTCGGTGCCGTTGTTCTCTAATGTGCTTCATTTTCAGACCTGGAGTAGAGGGAATGCAGTCCACATCTTCACCAGAATTTTCTTTTGGAAGCTATTTTAAAAGCCTGGTTGATGTACCAGCAAGACTGGGCAGTATTCAAGTGATGCAGCATATGTTCATGGTGTCACTAACTCTCCCAGGGGAATCAAAATCCTTATGATTAAGTTTTTTTTAAACTTGAATCAACTGCTCAGATAAGGAAGATGTACAAGACCTACAGCTATGTTTTTGGAAAGAATGTGTATTTTACAATTTCCTTGGACAATAAATACTCAGCAAGACTTTCCAATGCTTTTCTAAAGCAAGCTGTTCAAATATTTACAAAATATGTCAAAATGAGAATTACTTTTAAACATTGCTGCAAAACATGGCGGGAAAGTCAGTGGCCAAGATGCAGATATTTGATGCTGTAGGGTACCCAAGACATCCACACCGGGATGGAAGATGCAGCAAAGACTGGCTGTTGACCCAAACTCTTCTGGAGAGCAGTCAGGGTATTTTGTATTTGCTTTTGTGGTAGGTGCCTATTTTTAGGCCAATGAATTCCACTTCTGGGTTCAGCTGATGTGAATTGTCTCACCAATCCACATCTCACTGAGGCTGTGTCACAAACAGCTAGCAGAGATCTTGCCCTGCCCTCACCCTGCTCAACTCATCCTCTCCTCTGGGCACTGTGCTCACTAGGAGTGCACCTCTGGCTCCAGCCTCAGTTTAAACTTGTGTTGCCATCTCCCTGTTCAGTTTCTTTCCTTTTCTAAAGTAGACAGATTAGAAGAAGTCATCTGAGTTCTTAAAGAACTCGGGTATAAGTTTTGGAGGAATACAGGAATACCTTGAGGGTTTATTACTTTCCAATTGAAGCTTGGCTATTCTCCCTGATTTGTGTATGAAAATATTATTCAGATTATACATCATAATGGTGTACTTTTTTTTGTCCACACAAGACAAAATACCATGTCAGTACCTCATCTGAAAAGACTGAGCTTTGCTCTTGACTGGCCAAACCTTATAAAAGTGAGCAGGAATGTTAGCTGACCTAGAGAGCTGTGTGCTGCTACAAACTGCAGGCGCCTCTGGGGTTTTGTACTGAGAAAAACTATTCTGCATTACAATGAATGACTGGGGGCATGATATTTCATTGAGCAGGTACAATACACCTGTCATCTCTTTTATTTCAAACTGTAGAGTAGAATCTGAGCAGGTAAATAAAACAAAGCTAACTGGAAGCTTTTCTTGGCCTCATCTGGTCTGTCTGGATCCCTGCCCAAGCAGCTTCTGTTCAATACAGAAAAGTGGCCTGGGCACCTATCCTGGGTCCAAAGCATAATCCTTTTGTTTGTGTTGGGATATGCTCAAATCCTACCTTACAGGATACTGTTTATGCTTTTTCTTCTGCTTGCAACTCCAGATAATATGGGTAATTTAGTGGGTTCAGACTTTTGGAAAAGTATGCCCTTGTATATTTATTTTTGTCACAACGGTGTTCCATTTTGCTAAGTAAACATTACAAGGCTGCTCAGCCTGCTCTTTGTGACTATGAGGATGCAAAAGGAACCATAAGTCCTTGTGAAGTAAATGTTCAGTGGATTTCCCAATTGCTTCTTGTACCAATGACTTCATTTCATCATTTTCTCAGAGGGGACACAGTGTGTGATTCACTGAAGTCATTCACAACATTTTATATTGACTCACACCTTTGCAAATTGTATGAAAATTCATGCAGTGTCAGAATTAGCTAGTGATTCTTAATGCTGCCTGTGCAGCTCCGTTTCATATTTTATAAATTGATTTAAGATTCCGGAGAGATTCAAGTGAAAAAGCTACTAATCTAGTCTTTTCTTAAAAAAATGCAAGATTGCTGATAAAGCTTTTCTCTTTCTAAACACACGAATACATATATGAAGAATTTCCTTGCTATTTAAAAATAATGCAAAACTCTGGAATTATTTGATAAAATTCACTGTAGTTAAGGCTGTTGAAAATGTCTGTTACAAAAATATGACTCAATTGACACCATAATTATTTCCAAATTATATTCACGCTGGCTATGTTGACTTATGCTGTTCCTTCTTTTCCAGGTGATATCCTTTCCTCCACTCATGAAGGGAAGACTTCAGCCATACTTTGCAAACAGATTTTAAATTTGCAGTGCACTTTTTGTTGCCAAATCTAAGATTTTGTTTATGTGAAATGCATCAAAAATATCTGGAAAATAAGAGAGTTTTTTAAAAGAAAAAGTTTTTAGAAGTAATTGCCCTATCTGAAAAGAAAACAGCAGTAATTTATTAAATGTTTGCAAATGGAGAAAATTTGCTGCATATAATATTCAAAGGAAACATCATAGAAACTTTTAGAATTGAACATTTTCAAAAGTAATATTTAAGAAAAAAAATTTGGCAATCTTCCTATAAATTCTCTTCCTGGCTGATGATAATGGTTTTTTAAAGTGTTCTGTAGTATCTCATTACAAATGAATTTATATTTTGTTGTTTTATTAAGAGCACATTTTCTGAACCCATTCTCTTGGAGTTCTTTGTTTTGGGCTTATCCCATTCTCAAATAACACTCATTGGGAAAGATTAATTAAGTCAAAGCCATTTCTCACTTTAATGACCTGTATACTAAACAGTTGGGGCAAGGTAGGGGAGACTCCTGTTAGGTACAAGAGGGCATGCTGATATCATAAAAAAAGAAAAGGCATTACAATTGTCTGCAATATTTTGAGTTGTGAATCTGGCAGCATCCTTTCTGTGGCAGGCACCATGCAATGGGCTGATGGGGTGAATTCATAGTGTCTGCTTCTGATATATCCCACATTTTTTGATCCTGTATAAAAGCTGTTTGAGGTGTCTCACTGTGTCAGCAACATGGTCTGACAGTTCATGACAGAACATGGTTGTTCAGTTGGATTTCTGGTGGATGTAACAACTCGTGTTTGATTGTGTAACTTCTACAGTGCATATTCCTCTCCTCCTCTCCACCTCTTCAACTTAAGAAAGGAGGGGAAAACATTTAGGGGCGTCTGCTTATAATGTTCTTTCTTTAAATTGGTACTCCTTTTTCACTCACCTAAAATAAAGTGAAATATCAGAATGCTGACTAGTTCCTCTTAGTGAGATGTTTTCGGGGGTTGAATGAACACAAAACATGTGAACACAATGAACACCTTAGGGGTTGTAGCAGCTTTAAATATGTTATTTTAAAGGAAAATTAACTCCTAGAATATAATCTCATATACCAAGGGCTGGTTACAAATGAATTATTAATTTTGATTTACACTCTCTTCCCTCTCCTTGAGGCCGCATAAAAAACTGTTCTGGCCTCTGAGGGCACTACAAAGTATTAATAATTTGGGGCAGAGGGAGGGAGATAAACCTCTTGTTTCAAAAGACTGTTATAATGACTTTGAGAGAAAGGAAAAGCAATACCATCCAGTTAATGACAAGGAAAACAAGAAGCTTTCCACAAGTACCCGTGGATAACTTGAAGGAAAAACAAAGAAGCTTCACATTTTAAATGTGTATTTTTCAGGGAGATGTCACTGGAGAAAAACTGGAAATTCACAGCATATATCAAGCATGATGTATTGAACAGCAGTCCTCCCTGCCTAGCCTCCTGTTTCTATATTTACCATTAAAATTGAAACCTGCCTTCTGCTTATGTTGCTATTGCTAAAACTTAAAATGGCTTGAAATCAGATAACAGTGACCAGCAGCGTTTCCTATTCTGAACCGCCATCAGGCTTTATTTTTTTTTTCCCCTCCCATTGTTTTCCTCACTCTTTTGCTGAACACATGTCTTAATTTATCTCTGAAGCCCAGAGAGTAAGAGGGACAGGCACTGAGAACAGAGCAGGCTGGACAGCAGGGAGGGCTGGGTGTAACCCCATCACGCCATGCCAGAGAAAGCTTTCTGCACCGACTGTAGCCAAAGAGGGAGGAAATACAGGTTGATTCATGATGGAAACTTTTCAACTGGCACAGGTTTTTGGGACCCACACAGTGATTCTGATCTTGATCGAAATGCTGCTGCATTACTTAAAAAGAAATAGAGGCACTGATGGAATTTCAGAATGAGAGAAACACATCTAATGCATCAGAGGCAGTCAATTCTGTGCTGTGACTTTTGTCTTATATTCAGTTTGGAATAAATAGATGGAGATCTTGATGCTGCTGTAACTTGACATTTTCAGTGTATTGAAGTTTCTGTACAAAAAAGCATGAACTGCAACATCTGTCACCTTGCAGAGACCAAGTGACGGAGAATCTTGCAGTGCCTTGCCAGATAGATCCTGATGCATCACTGATGCTTTTTCCATTATAACAGATAGCCACTATCAGAAATGATACACAACCAAGAGGCAGCATTTCATGTCCTGGATAAATGTGTTTCTTTTGCAGGATGTGGTACTGGTTATTTAGTAAATAAGCACAGGCAGTCCTTTTTCCCTAACCACCTCCTAACTTTTTGAAGAGGAATTTTAAATTTTTCTCTAAGATTATAATTTATCTAAAGGGTGACAGAATTACATACATTTTAATGTTGTGTTGTGGTGTGCCTTATTCCAATAATGTTGTTCATATAGAATTATATTAATACACACTGATATCCTGAAAATGCAACTGAAGATGTTAGATGTCACCTTAATTGTTTCAATTAGGCTCTGCATACCCTGTTGCTGGGAAATAATCATGCTGTAAATCTTTCAAAGAAATGACTTCAGTAATGTGTTAAGAAGCAAATCAAAGCACAGTTTTTATCTGCTGCATGCTGGAGGAATTGTTATTTGAACATTTATAGCTTTTAGATTGTGAAAATTTTAATGACAGCGATTGTCATTTTGTATCTGAGAGGTTTCCTATCAAAGGAAGACTGTTTCTGAAGTGAATAGGTTTGATGCAGCCATTGCAGAAATAGGCAGGAAAGTACATCCTATGGTTCAGAAGGGCTATGACTGAACAGGCACAAAAAGTTAAACTAAAGTAAGCAAGGAATACAATTCTGCTAGTCTTGTGGATTAAACAGCCCCTCAACCCTGACTGCTCCAAGCCACAACAACCCATCCAAAGTCACACCCAGGAGTACAATCAGAAATAAAATTAATGCTTCAAATTCTGTCAAGAATTTAAAAAAAATTGTAGGAAATACTGAAATAAGTCTGTCTGGCTTACTTTAGGGCTTCAGGTTAAGGACAGGGAAGTGAAGACACAGCATGACAGATCAGACGACTGGGAGAGTTCTCACTTGCCCATTGCCAATAGTAAAATTCTCCTTTCAACCAAAGACAAGACACCATCTAGTGTCTTGCATCAGAAACCTTTTTTGAGAAAATTTTGGAGAACTTTACTGCAGATTAGTCACTCTTATTACAGAGGGGAGCAAATCCACATATATTGTTTTCCTTTCTATATATTATATTAGTCCCTCCATAGTTTTATTTCTTTGTACTCTGCATTGCACCATAGGAAAAAAGGGTGGTGAGGCTGAGAGTCGGGGTAGGGAGGCAAGTGAGAGATTGGAGGTGGCATTCAGAAATGTGAGTCATGAATGCAGAAAAATATGAAGAGTTCATCATAAGAAACTTGAGTTACGTGACTTCATAAAATTTTAAATTACAGCTGAAATGGGATGTATTCACATGCCTATATGATTCCACATAAGCTTCCACACCTGCCCTAGATCTATATGCAGCCCTAGATGCAGGTTGATTACTGATGTATTGGGTGTGCTTTTTAAATTTCAGGATAAAATGCCTCTGTTATTGCAGTGGAATGAAAATGCACGTGTTTCCACTTACCAGAGGTGACAGCCACTTTTGTGCAAAAAGGTCTTTATTTAACCACTGAAAAGCTATACCACTGTCATAAATCTCTTTGAAATGGTATTGTATTAATTTCTGATAATATCCAGCGTAATATAATTGTGCTCACTTTATGCTGCCTTAGCCCTTTTTTGTATTATGTAATAAGAAAGATCAATATTCACAGGAAGTCTTTATGCTGCTGCATGTGCAAGTCTTGCAGGAGATTAATGATGGTTGCTAGATTCTTCTTAGACTTCCTTCCCTGCAGCTCTACACCTTCACATATTCATCCACCTTTTCCTTCCCTTGCTTAATATGATATCTATACCAAAAACAAGGGATAGATTTCTTTATTCTATATATTTCAGAAGCCTTTCCTTTCCTTTCCTTTCCTTTCCTTTCCTTTCCTTTCCTTTCCTTTCCTTTCCTTTCCTTTCCTTTCCTTTCCTTTCCTTTCCTTTCCTTTCCTTTCCTTTCCTTTCCTTTCCTTTCCTTTCCTTTCCTTTCCTTTCCTTTCCTTTCCTTTCCTTTCCTTTCCTTTCCTTTCCTTTCCTTTCCTTTCCTTTCCTTTCCTTTCCTTTCCCTTCCCCTTCCCCTTCCCCTTCCCCTTCCCCTTCCCCTTCCCCTTCCCCTTCCCCTTCCCCTTCCCCTTCCCCTTCCCCTTCCCCTTTTTCCTTCCCCTTTTTCCTTCCCCTTTTTCCTTCTCCCTTTTCCTTCCCCCTTTTCCTTCTCCTTCCCCTTTTTCCTTCTCCTTCCCCTTTTTCCTTCCCCCTTTTCCTTCTTCTTCTCTGCCTCCCACCATCCTTTTTAAAATCTTCTCTATGGTTGACACTCCTTTTTACTGCAGGAGGCAGTTTCCTTGTTTCCCCAATACATTTTAAAAAATTCTTAAGAAGTAAAAAAGTCTCTGAATAGACTCTAGTTCTTTCTTAGTATCTGTCGAATTTGATTCTCTTTTACACAATTTGAAGAATTACATCCCTTTTCCATTTGATCTGGAGATGCTACAAAGAAAACTGTGTACTGCAGTATTTTGACATGTAACTCTGATAAGTGAATTATATAAACAGAGGAGGGGAGAAGGAAGTTGACATTTTTAATGGTTTAGGGGAATAAGGTATATTTCAGAGCTGCTTTAGATATTTCCTTTGTTTTTTTTTTTCTTTCTCCTTCCAGGGAAGATTTATAACTTTAAACCCTTGTTGACCAATGTTAACAATGACGTAACAGGTTTGAAGTTGAAGGGTGCCATGACTTCTAAAGAAAGTCTTGAATTTGGTCTTCTTCTGGCCTTTTCTATACAGATGACAAGTACTTCACATTCTGACATAGTTTTTTCCATATGCTTTTTTTTCCTTATCTGCTTTTAACCTGATTTGTTATTTGACATCAACCCATTTCTTCCACATACCTCTTCAAATGGCAGGATTTCACCTTTGACAGTGGCAAAGGAAGCAGATTCACAAACTTAGATCAATACATCAAGGTGTTTAAAATGTGTCTGACTATACCTCTGACTGTTGGTGATAGTTTCAGGATTCTGGCAGCGACATTTTACAATGACTTACAACAATATTGAAAATAATGTCAGCTAAAGAGAAAGTCAGGGAAAAGGCTGTCAGGTTGCTTGGGAAAGAAATAGAGAAAAGATCATGCAATAAAAATTATTATAAACATCTCTCTAAAATTACCCTGCTGATAAAGATATAAAAGACTGTGTCTGAACCTAAAAACTGTTGATTAAGGGAATCATACCCTTGGGGTTTATTAAGCTGATAAGGTGTAGAACTGTAGGTCCCATTTTTAAAAGCAGGGTAAACTTAATTCTCCCACACCAATTATGGAAGGAAAATGAGTTAAGATCTTTCTTTACAAGACAAGCAAGTCCTGAGGCTCCTGAGCAATTCAGGGGTGACTCCATGCCAGGATTCTGCATGTGACCAGTGGAGGTACTGGGACAGTAGGAGGGCATTAGAAAGAAGACATCAGTACTGCATGTGCTACACCCCTGCCCAGTCTGCATCCATTCTTCACTGGACTGTTAGGGCTTGAGGAAATGTCAGGAGCTGTACGTGGACCCCATCTTCTGCTTCTTTAGATGTCTTGGGAAGATGGTATACATCTTATGTTGATATATTTTTTACATATATGACATGTAAAAAATGTACTTTATCAGAATACTCTTATTCACATCAAAAATTTCCCTTATAAAAATGTATTTGGATGAGTTTGAAACACCTTTAAAATAGAAATTGCAGAGAGCAGAACTAAAAGGAAGAGCTGGATTTAGTATCTGAGGCTTGTCAACCAAGCAAAGAAGAGACAGAGCAAACAGAATGCTATAGTCAAGAAACATGAAGCAACAAGAATGAATGTCAAATGGGCTACCGTAAATTATGTATAGATAATATACAATGTTGCATTGACAGAACTGAAGGAACAGAGGATTCTGAATGTATTTTACCTGAAAATTGTTTGGTTCAGGATGCTCTGTCTTTGGAATTATATTCCATGCACATCTATTCATCTTTTCTTCCTCCACCAATTTCATGTGAGTACCCTTTTCACAGGTTACTCAATCTGATTCACGTCTTCTGCCTATCTGATTCTTTTGAATTCTGCAATCCTGAATGACCAGTTCTATGGCTATTAGAGGAGCTGTTTGACCTGGTCTCAGCCAAACCTTTTATATATAGCCTGGATCACTGAATCAAAGAGATGAAACTGAATGGTAAACTCACTTCTGCTTCCTGGGAGAGTGTTTTGATTACAGGGTTTTAACACAAGGGTTTTAACACAAGAAACATGTTTAATTGGAAAGGAATGAATTTTCCATTTTTTTCACAGATATCTGCTTTTAGAATTAAGCATGCTCAGAATACATTGACTACACTTGGAATCCCATGGTCTCTCATACAAGGAAATCTCATTCATGAGTTTTGGATTTATATGGGAACAAGATTAAAGCTGCATGTTCTGGTCAATTAAGATGATTGGACCAGTAGCAGACTTGCACACATTTAGTAACTTTGAGTTAAAAATATGATATGACAAAAAGGATTGAGACTGATGGATTGAGCTTTTATGGGTTATTCTATGACAATTAAGCACTCAAAAATGAGCTAGCATAAAATATGTGCCTCTTCATCTTTGCTAAGCTCACCTCAGAAAGCCCTAGAAAAGAACAAGTTTGAAAGTACATTGATTTAGTCTGAAAAGAGGGTTCATAAGTTCCCAAGGAAGGAGAACAGGGTAGGGTCATGTCAGAAAACATTTGTGAATTACTCAAGAAGCACATTCAAGGAGATGAAGGGAAGAACACTCACAGAAACAGTCACACAGAGTTTTAGCTGGGAAGAATTTGCCAGCTGATGTCAGAAGAGTGTTTGAGGACCAGACAAGTGACCCACTGTGTTTCCAGCCAGATTGGTTCTTGGCTTTCCAATTCATGCAATTAACCATGTGATAAATCCGCCAGAAAGGTACACTAGTCATTCCTCTGAGTTCTATGATTTTTGGATAAGTGACTCTTCTCATCCAACATCTAAAAATTACCACCTATTCTAGCATTTCATGTTGGTATTTTCAGAATGCCTTGTCATGAAGGTGAAACATAGGAGTGCATAGGAGAGAGACATTTAAGAGGATCAAGATACCATGCTTCTGGAATTTTGGCATGATCTCATATTGGCAAATAAAATATGAGATCCTGCCAGGGTATCAAATGCAGCTGAAAGTTCCAAACATGAAGCTATGTCTGCTGTCTGAAGAGCAAATTTCTGCACACACCCAGTTAAGGTCCGGAATACTGTCAGTGAAGATATCAAAGAACATACCTTTTGATATTTTGCTTGGAAGTTATAACACAACATGAGCCAGAAATCAGTTCCTATCCTCACTAAAAACACAGACAGCTGGCTGTAGGAATGCAGCTGAGAGTATCAGTGAAAATACACAAGGTATAGGAAAACACAAAGGGAGGGAAGGTTAACATCCTCTCCCTCTATTACAGACAAAAATGAAAGCAATTTTCCTCAGGTCATGATCCCAGTGCCTGTAAGCTGACATAACTCAGAGCAGGCAGGACCTCCACCCATTTCCACAAGGAAAGCAGCAGGTACATTGGTCAACTTGGAATAAGTGCTCTGTGACCATGAGAGATAACCTACAGTCTATCATCAGTGAGAAACTAGGGATGAGTGTGTTGTGCAAGGCCATGTACTTGAATTTGGGGAAACAGAGTCAAAAGAAGCACTACAGACACTTAACATCCATCCATCCTTGCATTTGGAAAGAGGATTGTCAAGCATTTGACCTTGAAAGAAAATCCCTGTGGAAGAATGAAGACAACTGCGAAAAGCCAACAAATTCTGTGGCTCAATTTTAGCTGGAGGCATCCAGCTACAACTAGATGGAACAAAACATAAGCTTATTGAAAGGATGGTTTGGGGCAATAAGGACACAGGATAGAATAGGAAACTTTGATCTGGGAAACTGACATTTTGAAGGTAATTACATTATGAAAATAGTTAATAAGACAGTAGTCCAAGAAACATTGCACTTTTAGGTGCAACAAATATATCAAAAGTAGAATTTGTAACCATAATTTCTAAGACAGTTACCAAGCAGCTCAGCTATTTCACTAAGTTGCAGAAGATGTTGAAAAAGAGGGATTTCACACTAATGCATTGTATAAATATAACATGCTTTATAATTTACCTTTTTCTTACCATCTGCTGGTGGTGTGGAGTTAAATAAAAAGAAATTTGTGAGGAAAGTAAATGTAACAATTATAAAACCAGGGAAGAAATTACAGACTTTTTTTTTTTTCAAAAACCCTTCAGAAACATGTAGGTGAGAAGATTTTAGATAATGCTATCTCATCTACTATAATGAAGCTACTGATATATTTTCTCAGGCAGTGAGGCTGGGGGCAGAATTTTGGGCTGAAAGGACACCTTACAGTTAAATATTATTTCTAAAGAGAGAGATAGAAACAAAAAGAAGTCAAATAGCATGCTGTAGTTTTTGTGATGTGCTCACCCAGATTGTCTGGCTTTAGTCATGGCCCCAAAAATATGCAGTTCCCCAATCTCAGAGAGAAGGTGCTGAGACAGTCCATCAGTATTTTGTGTTTGCTGATACATATACCTGAGTCCAATTGGGCAAAGAGAAGTCCACATGTTTTCAAGCAAAGCATAAATTTAGAAAAAACCTTGTGTAAGCTTCCTATTTCAGCCTGTTCTGTGCATATTGTTTGTGTTTGGCTGAATACAGAAAGCATTTGTTTTATGAAATATGTTTTGGTATTAGTTTAGTTAATAGAGGGATAGAGAAAAGTTTTCAGCAGAGTCCTCTGTATGATCTGTAGCTGTTTGCCATGATGGGAAAACTGCTATGCACGGTTTGAGTATGGTCAATCAGAATTTTTCTCTCTTGTAAGAAGCAATGTTAGTCTTATGACCTGAGGGTGAGGTGTGAGACAAATTACAAAGGAATGTAAAACACAGCTTGTAGGCTGTATTTGATAAGAAGAACCTGAGAGACACCCCAGGCCCCCGTGAAACAAGTGAGGTGGCAGTAAAGTGACACACAGCTTCACTGAGAGGAGCCTGCAGTGAACTGAGTGTGGCTTGGGCAGGCAAGGGCACGACACAGGGTTCGGCCAGAGAGCAGGTACACGTTTAAATGCTAACTAGGTCAGACACAGGCTTCACTCAGGCTCTAGCAAGCAATCTCAGATCGATGATAACAGGCAAGGGAGCTGAGATATTTCATACCTGTTATCTCCTTGCAGTCATCTTAGTTTGCCTCTTAGAGGCAGAGGCTCATTGCTGGTTTATTGACAAGCAGTGACAAGTCACTACTTCTAGCTCCCCCACCACAAACTTTTTCATTTAGCTGTAGATCCCTGCTTTTCATAAGCAAGTGTGGAGATGACATTTCATGTTGCAGCTATCACTGGTCAAACTTCATTAATATGTACCAACACAGGATAAAAGTCCTTTTACACCTTTTTCCTACATCCCAAGTATTACAGTGCAAATGAGAGCTCTGTACAGTTCCCTGTTCTAGAAACTTTTCCATATGAATACAGGTCGATACAGTCTTCTAAGAAATAAGTTTTTCAAGCTGTGTACTTTTATTCTCACCTTAAATAGGGCATAAGGCATAGGTACTGTTTAAACCATGGAAACTTTTCAAAATATGTTGGCACACAAATAGAGGAGCTCATAGCTGGTTGTGCTTTGTAAAAATACTGTGTAGAAACAGATGAACAAAAATATCCAAGAATTATGTAGAACCATTCTCATTACTGGGATCACAGAACATACTGACTCGTGGATGTGATCCTTAAGGTCAAAAGTTCCCAAATCCCATGAAGCATCTGTAAGGGAGCAACTGTAAGGGAGGAGAATGATTTAAAAAATCATGCTACAAATCCTGTGATCCACTTAATGTATCCTAGATCTGCCTAAGGTAAAACTGTCACAATGTGTGTGGTTATTGTCTAGCATTCCTCCCCAAAATCACCTTTTCTGGTATTTATAAAGAATGAGAAGGAAGTGTAGTATGAATGCTATTTTTCATACCAAATATAGTGTTTGCATGTATTGTTCCTCTTCTGTAGTTTTGGGTTATATGCACTGCTCTTTTAAAGGTTCTGAGTGAGCCAGGAGACTGCACTGAAGTTCTACTGAAATAAACCCAGAAAACAAAACGAGAAGAAAGAGCCTTTGCAGTATGCCATGGGCCTTTGACCTTTAACACTGATACCTGAGGAAAAAGAAAAGTGTAGAAGTAAACCAGGGCAGTAGGTAGCAGGGCTTCCCCAGAAGCTCTCATACTTTTGTTCTTGAACGAGTGGATGGGTAAATGATCCAAGGATGATGTGACAATATTAATCATGGAAGCCCCTGATGATTCAGTCTCTCTGACCACAGAGTCTCATATTCCTCAGTCAAAATGAATAACCTTGTGGCAATTAGCATAACATAGCCCTGTGGAAGTCATGTTTAAACTCTCTTCAATGCTCCATAGTAACCCAAGAGTTACTAGCTGTGCATGTAGCTGCAGCTGTTATTCCAAAGGCAAGCAATATTTTTAAAGTAGGCGTATAGGTGGGGAACAAAGCAATTATTTGGCATTTACTCTGGTTACTCTGATTAGATTACAGACCATTATAAAAATTGTAATGATAAAATTCTGCAAATAAGAGGAACCATATGTTTTATCACCTGCACAACTACAAAAAGAAAATCTGAAACCCTGTATTTTATCTCTTCTTCTGTATGACACACTCTTTCCAGAACTCCACTAAATAAATCCAGAGTAAAGTTCAACCTGACAGACACTTCCACACTCAGAAGCAATCCTTTAAAGTAACTTTCTTCCATTCTGATACTGTCTCTGAATTCTATATCAGTACAAACTGCAAAATGAAGACTACTAAAAGTTATAACTGAAAAAAGCAATAGCCCTACTTCATTAATTCCATCACAATTCCATGTGTGATTTACACTCATACTCCCACTTTAACTTCCCTTCAGCCCATAAAATGTTTTGAGGTCTAATATATATTACTTCAGGTATTTCTCTGACTTTGCTGAAGACAGCAAATAAATCTGCCCCTTGTCTTTCTGATTGCTGGCATTCTTCAGCACATAGCAAAGATTTTTCACACTCTGTGTGTGGTGATCTTCTGCTGTAGATTATTGCTTTATATTGAAATAACAGTATCAAATTAATTTGGTCTGATCCCTAGAGCTGAATTCCAATCACCAGGTCACATAGGGAATATATATTTTATTTATAATTCATTTACTACTGACAATCATAGTGGCAATTTCATTAAATGAAATGTATCCCAAACCTAAAAGCCTGTTAATATATTCTTATTATTTTTCTGACTTTATTAACTTTACCGAATTGTTCTACTATTTCTAGAGGATTAATATAATTTTTAAAAAATTATAATTGTTTTTTGAATATGTATGAACAATTTTTTAAAAATAGTTCAGAAGTAGGTATTTCAGATAGATCAAATAAAATAACTATCCTCTTTTCTAATAATAAACTTTTAAATAGACCAATAATCCTTCAAATATAGAAAAGGTTAATCATTCTAAAACTCAATTGTGCTTGGAAAATTTCTCTAAGGGTTAAAAATAAAATAGGCTTTTCAAAACTAAAGCAAGCTCTGAATAATAACCCAATTATAACCTCTTTTTTTTTTTTTAATAGTGTAGAGTAGTCCTCCTTTCTTATCAGCTGGGCAGGGACTTCCTGCTACTGAGCACACATTTGTGTCTTAGACAATATAATGGGCATGTACATTAGCTACTCTAGTGCTCTTACAGTGCATCACAAATAAGCAATAAAAGCTGTTTCATCTTTCTCTCAAAAGATGTTTTCTGCTGTCTGTATTAATTGGCATTTGAGATCATGTGCTGTCACTTTTGCATTTTGCTAAGGAAAAAATATGTGTTACAGCTATTGTTGTTAATAATATAAAGCCTGACTTTTCTTACAGAGATTAATTTGAAATGACACTATGGAGCTTGACAGCTCTTGTTGGTTATTTTAATTTACTAGACAATTTTGCATGCTATTGGCACAGGGACATGGTCTCGGGCAACAGTTTTGTTCTATTGGTTATTATTCTAAATTAAAAAATATTGAAATAAACAGTAAGCCTAACTAAAGACTAAATTACTATGCAATTTAAATCTCAGTAAACAATTATTGAAGGGAAATGTGGAGATACACATAACAAATGATGGAATACTCAACTGATAAATACTTTATGCTGAATGAGGGACTAAGGTGCACACAAAATTTTGGCTTTTTTTCTAGAGATTCTGAGCTTTTCATATACTGGCTTTGGAGTACATGCTATTCCTTTCTATAATTCAGTCATTTTGGGTTACTTTAATATGACTTCTTCCATTTATTTTAAGGCAGCTGAAGAAGTTTATTAGCAAAGTATGCCAGGGCCAGTCTTACATGTATTATGATACTGAATTGAAAACTGAATCTTGTATATCAGAATTTTTTCTCTTTAGCAGAAACACAGAAAACACTACTGAAAAATCCTCATCAATCATCCAGATTTAGTAACTTGTCAAAGTCTAGGTACTTACAAACACAACGTTTTAATGAATTCTGTGAATTGCTATTTAAGTTGTTAAGCTGGGATATGATTCTAAAAATGTTGATTCTTCCCTCAAAACAAGTATAAAGGATAGAATATATATGCTGTAATTCTGCAAGTGGATGTACTAGAATGGTGATTCTTAAATTAATCCAGCGCAGCCTTGGAGATCAGTAGGTAATAAAGAAAGTGTGGAAATGTGTCCTACATGAACATAACTCAGCTGGCTATTGCATCACAGGGAAAAATCCTCTTTTTGCCTATTCCAAAGGAGTTTATTCTGAGGCTCTGTGTGCTGATCATGATTTTGTCACCATACTTTTCTGTTTCATCTGCTGATCCCTTATTGGGTTTTAGGGACTGCTTCTTTGTGTTCATACACACAAATGGTAGACTTTTAATTGGTCACCATTACACAAGTCCCCCTCTATATCCTTCCTTTTCCTTCCACAGGTAAAATGCCTTGGTGAAAAGGAAAAAAAAATCATAGAGAGGATGGATCTGATCACTTTCCTGACTTTGCTCTTCAAGCTCACAAGCAGCCCAGAGCTTCCAGAAGCAGATTTTGAGAAAATGATTGCTGTGTCCATGCTGCTTCTATGACCTTGATTTTCCTTATTCCTGGTTACTACACTCTGTCTGCCCTGACCTGGTGGGTGATTATCAAGTACCTTTTGCTGCAGGTTCTAAAATAAATAATTTGTTTTTAATCTGATATGAGCCAAAGTCACTAGAATTTAATTTTCTTGTCCATGAAGGTGCTTCATCAGCATTTCAGAGAAGGAGGGTCTTATGTACAGAATGACCTCCCATAGCAGTTCTGATTCACAATGGGATGTATCTAGCTTTTATAAAGGGCACAGTTCACTTCTTTTTCACATAAGTTCTTTGTTGAGACTATTCCATATCACCTATGTGAAAATCGGCTGTTACTAGAAATTGCACATCCTACCACTTATCAATGAACTTCAGCTATCCAATCCCATGAAATTGGCTATATTTTATTTACACAGTTGTACTGGATCTTGTTTGCCAACACTGGGTATAACACAGGACTGTGATGCGTGAACCCTGCCTGGCCACCTGATGCCCAACTGATTCAGGTCTCCTCAGTAGGACAGGAGATGAAAATGCTACAAGTATGCTCAGGAGCTGAGATAACAACAGAGAGACCACTCGTTAGATCCTGTCATGGAAAAACAGACTTGACTTTGGGAAATTCATCTTTTTTTTTGCAAGTTAATAACAGGTGTGAATAGTTAGAAATAATAACAAAACTAAAAGCCTCTTCTTACCACCCCATTCCTGTCCCTGGGTTCATCTTCACTCCTACTTTCCCTTCTGTCTCTTCACCTCAATTGAGAAAGGGGAAAGGGAGTTGTGGTCAATTCATGACACTTCCGTTCTAGTCCTCCTCCTTCTCATGCTTTTTCCCTGTCCCAGCATGGAGTCCTTCCCTCCTGTGTTAAGGATACAGTCCTTAACACAGCTCTTCAGCATGGGTCCTTTCAATGGGCTACACAGGAATGGACTGCCTCAAAAAGGTCACAGGTCATGCCAGAAAACCTGCTCCTAGGAGGGCTTTTCTCCATGGATCCTAGACAGCTCCAACATTGTCTCTTCACAACCTGCAGCTTCAAATCACATCCACCTGCTTCAATGTGGATTTCTCCACAGGCTGCAGGTGCATCTCTGCTCCACTGTGGTCCTGCATGGGCTGCAGGGGCCCAGCCTGTCTCACCATAGTCTTTGGCCACAGTCTGCAGGAGAATTTCTGCTCTGGGCCCTGGAGCAACTCCTCCCTCTCCTCCTACACTGACCTTAGTGTCTGCAGGGCTGTTTCTCCCACATATTTCTCACTCTTCTAACAGCTGCCACAGCACATTTTTTACCCCTTGTTAAATATGTTATAATGGGCTCAGCTTTAGCCAGTAGTGGGTCCATCTGGGAGCTGGCTAAGCTGACTCTGACTGACTTTGAGAAGTCACCCCTCCAGCCCCCACTACCAAAACCTTGCTGCCTGCCATCAACACCAGAGCTCTGTTAAACCCAAATGTAATTGTGGCCTGTAGTGAATTCATTTCAACATTTCATTCATTCAGTTCATAGAATAGAGAGGAAGAATGCTGAACTTGTCTACAGTCATAGCAATAGAATGGCAGTTTATAGTAAAAGCCTAAAATTTGACAATATAAAGAAAATAGTGCAAAGAAAATAACTGCAAAGAAAAATTGTCAATAATGAAACTTAATTATTAATTTTCTATGACTTTTTCACTGAGATTTTTTTTGTTTGCTTGCACATATTTTCTCTTCTGACCATCCTACTATGATTACTGAAGGTCATAGAGATGAGTGCATGGTTCATGGACTTTCTTCTTGATTTCAAGGTATAAAGCATGAAATTCTCTTCTGGGCAAGTGAGGCATTGTAGAACATAAAGAGGACTATGCAATGGGACAACTATCATGTTTACTTTTGGAGAGGGGTCAAGGACTCTTTTTTTGCATTATATCAAGATTCGATCTTGAAATGTTTAGAACTTCCCTTTTCAAATCCATCCTGTTTGCATTTGTAATGATATAATTCAAGAAGTTTTCTGAATTCTGGTGAAAGCTATCTATATTTCTTCCTTTGTTAAGCAAAATGTAAATAAACTTTCCGAGACAACTCCCCTCACAGTAGGATCTTAATAAGAAAACATTGCCTAGGAGTTAATTGTGCTACTTCATATTAAAACACTTGTCTCAGAAGATTCATAAATATTTTATTTCTGCAATGCAAAATGTTGTTTTCCTTTTTAAAAAAATTTGTTTCTCTATACTTCCTTAATGACTATACGAACAAAAAAGTCTGTTGAGAATTATATAAAATCCCTTTTTTTTGATGCTCATTAGAACAATTAATTAAATATTAAAGTAGATATCTCAGTGTTTTGGTATCTATTTTACAATTACTTAAATCCTAAACAGTCCTAAACAGGTCACAAGCCTCAGTTTAAGGATGTTTGTTTGTAATAAAAGCTCTCCTGCACCTGGCTTTATGCTTTGTAAGAAACTGTTTTTCTCCAGGGTACAATTACATCAAGAATTTTTTTTCAGCCAGCAAGAAGAAAGAATAATGGGCAAAACTCAAATTACACCAAATATTTGGTCTAGGGCTTGCCTTTGCCAATCTATTGGATATTAAGCATAAGAGTCTGAAATCCCATGAGAACAATAGGTTACTATTTTGTGGATATTTTTAAAGGCTCTAATTTAGACTAAACTTCCTTTAATTTTTCAGTTCATATCAGGGGCTTTAAGTCAGGAGCATGAACCATACTTTAACTACATTTCACATTCCACCAAGAAAAAAGAGAGTGTTTTCCTTAGTGAAGTTTAATATTACTAATGGTTCTTATTCTATAGAAGGGATTTAAGAAGCTGATTTGAATTAGCTGGAAGTTATTATTATTCTTTCTAATTGACTAAAATGTGTTATTTTCTATAGCAATACTCTGCTTTGTACGGTTGTCATGGTTTAAGCCCAACCATCAACCAAGCCCCACACAGTTTCTCACTCCCCTACCAGTGAGAGACCAGGAAGAAAATCAGCAGAGTAAAAGGTAAAGAGCCCATGGGTGGAGATACAGACAATTTAATAGAGAAGGCAAAAGTCACACATGCAAGCAAAGCAAACCAAGGAATTAACTCAGTGCTTCTGAAGGGCAGCCATCCCCAGGAAAGCAGAGCCCCATCAGATGTAATGGTGACTCGGGAAGACAAATCCTGTCACTCTGTTACCCTGCGGGCAGAGGGAGGATGAACAACCACACACTCCAAACATCCCCCCTGCTCTTCCCATTCTTACTCTCACTTTATATACAGAGTATGATTCCAGTCATGCGATCTGGAATATCCCTTTGGTCAGCTTGGGTCACCTGTCCTGGCTGTGACTCCTCCCAACCTCCCATGCTCCCTCAGCCTTCTTTTCACCATGGCAGTAGGAAAAGCAGAAAAAGCCTTGGTTCTGTGTAAGTTCTTCCCAACAATAACAAAAAATGTGTTATAAACTGTGTTTTCAGCACAAATCCAATATACTGCCCCATACCAGCCATTGTGAAGAAAATTTACACTTTCCCCCAACTCTGATGCCCAAGGCAGAGGTAAGGGACAACATACTTCCGTACATGGGTTTTCCAAAAAGATAGGCTTCATGGAAAAAGACAGAATATGATGGAACTACTTGCAAGTTATAGTTTCAAATTAAGCACAGTATTGAAATATAATCTGTACTTACTATTGCAGAAAAGTAGCAGCAGTGACGCTGAAATTATATTTCAACAACAAAACTTTTGAGAATGTTGCCCAAAAAAATCCATTGTCAACTTAGGGAATTGTAGGAAAGGAAGTGTGATTTCACTAGCAAGTCCATATAAAAACTTCTGTATAAAACAGGGTTAGGGTCTTTCTTTCTGTAAAGACTGTCATCTAGTGCACTCTAAGGTAATGCTAATAGATGGACATCACCTCTTTTTTATATAATTAATTTTTTGCTTTTGTAACAGCACTTTACCAAGAATGTGAGAAGGAACGGCTTTGAGTGAGAGGTGGCATGCTGTATTAGGTGGGCTGACATAGATCAGTCATATGTTATTGTACAAAATTAGACATCTAAAATGTTAGTGATTTTATAGAAACACTGTTTATAATACCATCAAATTGTTTTCACAATTTCAGTGTTCCAGGAATGATAGACCATGTCTGCTATAATATTAGCCAGGAAGGAGCATGATTTAAGTCTCTCCCTGTGATAGGGAAAAAGCTGAGGTTTGGCTACAAACTGTAAAGCTTCAGTATGCCAAAGCTGCAAAGCCACACACTTGGCTTTGGGAAGTAATTTGGAAAGTTTAAAGTGTCTGTTTTATTGTGCCCAATGGTTCTCTTCTCAGTTCCCTGAAACTGCTCTTTTTACTTTAAAGAGGTTCCTCTGATCTCCCATTCTGGTGAACATTGGGAACAAGCTGGTTTTTGCTCCACCTTCCCTTGATGCTCTTCTGTCTTCTATCCTTTGAATCTTTACTCTTTCCCTCACTTGCGATGTCCTAACCTTCCCTTTTCTCAGATCTTCAGAGAAGTTCTGAGATTATCCTGCAGGAAAGAAAGAAATGGGCAAATGGTTTCCGAAAGATGACTGTTTCATTTGGGGAATCATAATGTTTTAGATTTTTAATGTTACTTTAAATGTAACAAAGACTTTACATAGGCAGAGTCTACTGATACCTATGCACAACACAGAGGATCTTTAATGCTATATTTGTCTGGAATCTCTATTCCAAGTTATTTAAATTAGTGATTGCTTGTTTTTTAATACTTTTCTTCATTAAATACTAATGTTTGAATGGACAAATTATTCTGAATTCCCATGGTTTAGTGTGCATTTTAGGGTGGACTCTAAGTCCTTTTCATGTAAGTGAAATACTTGAAGCTTAAGGATATGATTTAATCTAAAGCATTAAAAAAAAAAAAGAAAAAAAGAGAGTTTCCTTTTATATAGTCCCCAACAGAAGAGTGTTCTACTTTCCATTCAGTAACAGTGCTTGGACTATATCAAATGCAGTTTTAGAAGTGAGGTCATGATGCTATGATTCAAAATTTGTCAGATGTAAAGCCATAAGGGATTTTTAGAAGATGAAAAGACTAGACTTCTGATGTGACCTGATGCAGCTGAGTAACTCCCAAAGTCACAAGTCAGTTTCTGACTATAAAAGAGACATCTGATCAGATTGTCATGCTTTATGTTTAATGGAGTGTTACAAGGACTTTGACACAAACCATTACCCACTATTTACTTATTCAAGGCAGAAACCTACTGGAAAATTGAACGAAATTATCCATACTTTAACAGCTTTGAGCAGATTGCAGTATGATCAAAATTTCTAAAACATGCCCTTTTGAGAACAGTGGTATTAAATGTTCTTGAATTCTTGTATTGTAGTTTAATCATTACAATTTACTAAATAATTTTTAACCTCATGATGCTAAATAGAAATGTTGCCAGTGTTGCAATTTATATCTGCTGTACATGGCTATGTTACCAAAAGATTTTTTTTTACTGACTTGATTCAAATGCTAATCAGTGGTGAACCTGTTGTCCTTTCACCACTTGCTGTTCTTGAAAAAAACTATGTTAGTCAATTTCTTCACTATTTACAGTACCTTTGGGAATCTAAGCCATTGTAAAAATCGCTTGCAATAACTTCAGTATCTGATAGGGAATTTGACTTTTCAACTAAAAGAAGAAGCTCAGAGGAATCTTGGTCACATCAAACTGTGCAGAGAAAACATGCTATTGAATAATTGCTTCAAAACCTATTGGTTGCTACTCAAAAATAAAAAGCTGGTAAAATCATCATGCTTTTCTAGAGAAGGATGCTCTTGTGAAATAAACAGTGAAGCAAGGGATGATAGCTCTTTTGCAGATCCAATTAAGTTGCACATTGTGTGAGTGTGTGATTAGCATTCTGAAACTTAGAAAACTAAGTGATTTGAAGGCTCTATGACATAAGGAATAGGCATAAGGAAGAAGAATGAATTAAATAACCCGGAAAGCAGATATTATTTTTATTAAGGACACTAATGAAAATACAAAAAAAAAAAGAATTTTGTACTTGTGACATATTTATGAAATTATGTAGCTAATAGAAAAGGATCACAGATAGTACAGGGACATTTTACTTTCCACTGATGTAGTGGTGCAAATCTTACATGAGTCAAAGTATTCATTTGCATCAGGTTAAATTGGTCCTGGGTTAAATTTTGTGGGCTGCGTGTCTACAAAAAAGGATTCTGAGTACTTGAGGATATACTTCAAAACCCAGTAGTAGAAAATGTTAAGTATTACTTAAGAAAGAAGGCTTTTGAACAAATAACTTCACAGGGTGAATCAATTTACTAATCTGTATCTTTATTAAGTCTTTTGCTGAATTTTTCTGTGGATTTTATTTCTGATGAATCCTGTAATTGCAGAGATTTTTATCAGATTAAGCTTGGCCCTACAAGGCAAAAGATCAAATTGTTTTTCACTGTCGAGCTGCAGTAAGAGGGCCTGGAGGTCAGTCATACCAGCAAAAGATCTCTGTGTCAGGGGAATAAAGCTGACTTGAAAGTATTTCTTTAAAGATGTTATAATTGTCAAGAAGCAGGTTTAATTGAGGAGTTTTACATATGTTTAAATAGCTTGCTATTCAGTAATATTTTAGTCACTTGTAATATTATTGAAAGGAGTTGCACAACAGCACATTTTCTTGAGGTAGAATGGCAGATTTTTCACCATTTGTAAATCTGAAAGCACATATCTTCAGACCTGATTTGCATGTGCACTGCATTTAGACAGTGTTTTTAAAAGAACTTCAGTCCCTTTGGACAGATTTCTTTAAGTTCTATCAAATCTGGTGCCCTGAAAAAGAAGTTGCTCATTAGACCAACAAAGAAGAAACAATTGAATATCTCATAAATTGTAGAATCACTGAGTAATTTAGGTAGGAAGAGACCTCTGGAGGTTCAATCCACCTCTCTGCTCAAAGGAGGTCTGATAAGATCTAGCTTAAGAACCAAGTTTTGAATATCTCTAAGGATAGGAAATGCACAACCTTTTTGGGCAAACTGATGTAGTGTTAGACCATCGTTGCAGTGAAAACATTTTGTGTGGTATCTAACTGGAATTCCCTGCACTGTTAAAGTACTCTGGACAGAATAGCCTCTAGTACTGAGCTCTGAAAGGTGTCACTTGTCACCAGTTACGTGCTGTCACTGATCACAATCCCTAGAGAATGGTAGTCCAGTGAATTTTCCACACGCCTGGGTCATTCACTTAATAAGACCAGATTTTAGTAATGTGGCCATAGGCCTGCTATGGGACACAGTGTCTAAGACCTTACTAAATTGAGGCATGTGACAGCCACTGCTCTTCCCCTGTCCACAACGCTAATCAAGTAATTTTAGAAGGCAGCCAGGTTGGTCAGGCCTGATTTACCCTTCTTAAAGTCCTCCTGACTGTTCTGAGCCACCTTCTTGTCTTCCATGGGTTTGGAGGTTGTTTCCAGGAACATTTGCTCTATAACTTTCCCAGGAACTGAGCATGAGTTAAGGGTAATTGGTTGTGTGCAATTCCTGGGTTCTCCTTCTTGTCCTTATGTTACTGGGCAATACGATTGTTAATGAAAGTGTGTTCTTTTACCATCTGAGAAACTACTGCAAGGATTTTCCTGGGAGAGGAAGTCCTAATAGGAGAAACTCCATTATAAAGGAGCATCATAAATGCAAAAATCTCCACCTCTCTCTAGCAATGGAACTCTAAACCCTACAGATGTATCCAAATAATTTGTGGAGGTTAGACTACAAAGACCTGCTAGTCCTTGAGAATGGTTTAGTGAACTACATTAAAAAAATTAATATTTTATTTATAAATAATTATATATTTAATACATAGATTATTATATAGACTTTGTTTATAAATGTTTTGTGAGTGTGAAACTGAAGTAAGAGGAGTAAAAGGGAAAATAATAGGATTGCAAAGTCTGCTGGACAAAAATAACACAAGCCAAATTTGTAGGTGAAACTTAGTTTTAGTACAATGTCTTTCCTTAAAATACAGAGCTTTGAAGCTCTGTCTAATTTATGTAGAGAACTGCTTCTAAATAATTAGAGAATTTCTAAGAAAGAAGACTGAAAAAAAAAGAAGAATAGCTTCTATTTAAAAGGGAAAAGCACTCCTGGTAACAATGATTTAGCTGTTTATTGCAAGATACTTATAACTAATAACAGCATGAAAGCTCAAGGCTAAAGTTACATAAACAAAGATTAATACTAAATTTAGAAAAAAAATACATAGCTTGCATACCACGATAATTTTAGTTTTCCCCATTTTTAAGAAAATATTGATTGCAGTGCATGTACAGCTGCATTTATTACAAACATTTTCAAACACATAATTTTCAAACAGAAGCTCTATTGGTAAGCTGAAAGGTTTGCAGACTGGATGAAACTGTTTGCTCTGCTTCCAGCAACTCGTTTGAAACATGTTCAGTAAATGTATAGCTGTCACTATGAATATATCTTGCATTCCGATCAGAACCTGAGGCAGGGAAAATTCCCTCTCATATTAAGGCTTGTTGGCATAGCCCATCCTTTTCAGTGCTTAGGACTGAAATTACTGTCCTAAGAGAAACCACTGAAAAGATAATTGTTCAATAGCCCAGTCAACCTACAATATGTCAGGAATGTACTTCTAAAATTAATTTTACCTTGTCCTATTAAGTAGTTATCCTTTCATGAGAGAGCTGTTTGAATCCCACTTGACTTACTGCTCATTTATATGATGAAAAATAGGAACGTGTAGGAATTTGTAAATCTGTTCAAGGGCAAGTGGTACTGTGGTAAAAGTAGGGTTGAGAAACAGAACAGTGGCAGTACCCTTCACATGTAACCCTCTCCGTAATTCATCCAAATAACACAATGATTCTAGATCTCTGAATATCCTATTGATGAATCAGATGCTGCTTTTATATCTTATGCCCCCATTTGAAAAAAAAAAAAAAAAAGAAAAATGCAGTGAATATAGATAAAATTTAAGTGAAAAATGCCTGAAAAAGTGGAAAGAATTCAACACCTATAAGTAGATAAAAAGATGAACACACTGACTTGTTTCTTTTCTACTTTTAAATTCCCACAGAAAAAATGCCAGATTTTAAAGTTATCTTCAGCTTAAGAGAGTGAAAACATATCGAGAATTTAAACCTCGGAGATGAAGTCTGGCAAATCCAGGCTAAAGTAATTGTATTAAAACAAAACAAAACAAAAAATACAGCACAGATTAATAAAGATAAGATAGATGAAATTAATAAATATGAATGATCATAAAGTAAAAGTATTCCCATGATTTGGATATTGTAAAATATTTTAGTTACTTAACTTGCTTCTTTAGTTTTCAACTAAATTCAACCCTATTCGCCCCTAGAAGAAGAAGTGTATTTAACTCAAGCTTAATCTGTGGGGTAGCATAACACAGATGAACAACAATCACAGCATATGTACCAGGATATTTGTTGGATTTTCAAGGCAGGACATGGAGGTAAATAAAATAAATGGAATTTTTTTAGCAAAACAGGCCATGTTAAGCTAACTTGGTGTACTAAATAACTTCTTTTTTTTTTTTCTTTTAGAGGGGAGAAGTAAAAGAGATCTTGCCAATCTGTATAAAGAACCATGGAAACAGTTATGGATGGAAAGGACTTCTAGCATCGTCTGGTCCAGAGGCAGATGGTTTAATTTAGATGGGTTTGCTGAAAGACTTTGGTAGAATTTTTAATGAAATCCCACTTGCAGAAGATGGAGAGGACAAAATCTGTAAATTAACTGTAAGTATGGATCTTACTATAGAGGTAGTGACAACAGGCATTGATGAAGTGGAAGGTCTAAGAGAGGAGGGACATTCCTCCAGGATGAACCAGAGGATCAGCATTCTCAAATACCTTAACTCATGAGAGAGGACTAATGAAATTTGTCCATGACACAAAGTTCAGAGGAATCACAAACAACTGAAGTAGTGTATGCCCTTAATGAATGAAGTGATAATATACATTTAATAACATACAAAGTGCATGGTGGGATATTACGGGATTAATAAAAGTATTTTTACAATGAATTGCAAATTATTTGCGAATTTATAAAGAAAATTCTGATTATTTCACAGGATTGTGAGCCACCTATACAATGCAGATGTGAAAAGTGTAAAAATGGGGAAAGCTGTTATTTGCTGATGGCTTAGTAGATGAAGATGATGGCTCAAGAAAAATGTGATAAAATTGTTAATATACATTAAGATCCTCAGAATGAAGAATGAGCTACAAGGATTTGAATAATCATTTCAAAGTTTCCCTTCATACTGGATCATACCAAGTACACAAGTGTTCTTGATAAGGGCAATTTTTTTGATTGTGTAAAACTAATTAAAAAATGAAAAGAATGTCCCATATGTATGGTGTCTCAAACTGCTCATATGCTCAGGAGTCAACAGCTGTAATGCAGGATAGTGAATAGAAAATAGCAGGAGAAAGGTTTCACAAAAACATCCGCAAAAGGCATTAAAATGTGATTAGAACAGCTGCTCTATTGGTACATGAGAGATTTCTTCAGGAATAATGAAGAGCTTGTGAGATATGATCAAGTTTAATTTGGATTGTACTTAAACCTGTGGGGCTGTATCAGATTTCTCAGTATTGAGTAGCAGTGAAGGAAAACAAAATCCATGCAGAGTGGAATGGCTGTGCACTGTATTCAAAAGAATTTGCTCACTTTAGACGCTGGCAAATGTAATTATAAAAATATCCCAACAGAAAACAGAGGATATGCATAGATCACAGGAGCTTTGGATCAGGCATAAGGGACTAGTTTTACGAAAGGTAGAAAAGCAGATAAATGGAATAACAAAACCAATTGGGAACACAGACTGTTTGTACAGCTTCATCTAGAATGTTTCCATCTTAGATCTTCTGCTTCTGTGCTGAGTCGGGCTTAGGTGCACAGGAGTGTTTGGCCTAGGGCTGTCGATACACGCTGCCCCTGGCAGCAACGGGCTCCTCTCTGAGGCAAAGATGCCTCCTCCATCCCACTCCCTGCTGCCTGGGCTTTTCCTTGGACTTCCTTCAGCTAAACACTGGGTAGCTCTGATCCTATTTAGCCCTTGTGATCAGAGATCACAGCCTGAAGTGGTTTGTATAGCTTCAGGTCCCAGTGTAAATACAAGCATGGCAACAGTGTGAAAGCTGATAGCAAACGTTTCCGGTGGATTCTTTTGGTGTTCTCTTTCATCAATAAAACCAAAATATGCATGTACAGCCTCTAAAAATATCTTTCTCTTATCCCCCAAAATGCTTCTTTCCTCAAAAATTCCCGCTGTCATGAATCTAGAGAAAATGCTGCAGGCATTAATACCATGAAAACAAACAAATGAAAATCCTAACCCAACTCCCTGTCGCCCCAAAAAACCCCGAACAAACCGACTGAAAAACCACTAGAAAACAAAACCCTAAACAAACTGGAAAAGCGGAAATCCCGCTAAATGAGAAAAGACTGTCATTAACATTTACGGAGTGCAAGATGCATAACACATGTGAAACTATTTTCATGGTTCTCCAACAGATAAGAAAACTTCAGATAGTAATACATCTTTAAGGGTTACACTTACTGTTGAGGGGAATTCACAGTACTGCTGGGCAATGAATCAGAACAGAACTGTTGAGTTCAGTTCCCCTTCCCTGAGAAAGAAAACTAAGCAAAACTGTTATGACTCATAAATATTTAATTTTTATAGAACAGTGGCTTGGTTTTAAGATTAAGTTCACAAAGCTTAAATTCTATTAATAACTTAAATTGCTATCTCTCTTCCAGAAATGATTGGACATTTTCTGGTGGGACATGTTTTTAAGTCAGGAAGTTCAGATTCACTGAATCGAAACGTGTTGGTGTCAAAAAAACATTTGTCAAAACTTGGCAGATTTCTGATGGGGAAAAAGCACCCTGGCTTTCTGCCAGCTTGCCTGATAGCCTTCTTCACTGTATGGCTTCTCTCCCTGACAGAGAATTTTGGAGCTAGGCCTATATATGTGCCTTTTCTCTTGCATTTAATAGCTTCAGCCCCTCCTCTGCCATTTCAGTTTCAAGGCTTGCCATTGAAGAAAGCTGAGTGCTCAGGTAACAAATAATCCAGAAAAGCAGTCAGCCAGGGAGATTTGCTCTCAGCAACCTGGCAGTCAAAGCACCTGAGTGTTTATTGCATGGGGAGACAGAGAGCCTTCAGAATGAATAGGGAGACCAAGAAACCAGAAAACCAGGGTGTGAATTACCAGCACAGACCCAAATCTATTGCTCTTCATGGACCACTTTGTGTACTGCAAAGGTGGGAAAGCTGTGGTTACGAAAAACCTCTTTGCACCAAAATTTCAGACCTCTTAGCTGTCTGCCTGAGATTTCTAGGCACTTCTAAGCTTCAGAAGCTAAATTTTAGGAAAACACCCCAGGATTTAATCTGTGATCCATGTGGAAATCACTAGCACTCTCTTTTAAGCAAGAATACAGTAAAAGGTTGTGTTTGTTACAAGAATCGCTCTGGAGTCTCAGACCCATGGCTCATTGAGGAGCAAAAAAAGTGCCTGAATTCATGGGAGCATGAGAAGTCACAGTAGAGAAATGCATTATAATTTATTTTTATGAACATTTTTGTCTCATTTCTAGTAATTCAATATGAGATTAAACTGTGAAATAAAAAGCTTAATTTGCGTTATCTGTTCTATCTTTCGATGATATTGGATGCCAGTCTTCCACATTGTAAGTGTTTGAATTTCTCTTCTGTGGTAAGATTTATAGTGCAATATTGAAAAAAATAATTTTATTTTTATTGCCTTTGACTATTTTTTGCATCTTTTTTTGATCATTAGGTAGAGTGAATAATATTTTAAAAAAATCAGTCTCAAATGACAATTCCATCACTCTCATTAACAAGATTATGACTGAAATTTGTGGACTGAATCTGGACAGTACCATGGAAAAAGTAATTTTTCAAAACTGAAGCACTATCAAACTCATCCCATCTTTGTTAATCAAAACAACCAATATCAGGATTTACTTTCTATTCAGCAAAACTAAAAATTCATTCCATAGTATGTACATAAAGCGATTTTCATGTCTGAATCAAATAGAAACCTAAAACCTTACTTTACCAGAGTTTGATAACCCCAGTCCTGTACAGCAGAAGACAAGGGATGCACAACCATTTCTGTGAATGTGAGGGAAGTTACAATTGCTCAGTCTTAATGAAAATTTTGCTGATATTTTAGCTCTACCCCTAAATTTAAAACAAGTCAGTATTTCATGTGTTTAGCCCCTCTTTAGCCCCTACCTCTCATTTTCAGTGTGGTTACATTATACATAGTTCTATGTAGCTATTGCTTTAGCAGAAAACCAGCCAAGAAGAGTCTAGGAATGGTTTGATTTAAAATATTCAAAAGCCTGAATGACAGACAGTCTTTTGAAAATGCTTTCTTAGCATTCAATAGAAGAATGAAGCTATGGAGTTAAAATCTATTTGCTATTCATTTTGGTAAGTAAATGTGCGATAGTTTTGTTGTTTTCAGGAGAAAGAACAGAAGTATATAATGAGCTAAAAATTGCCTTTTTTTGTACACTGACTTTGGAGAAATGTAAAAATTCTACTTTGTGCTTTGTCCTTTAAATTACAAATTTACTAGCTAACAGGGCACAGAATGGAACATCACCAAGGCTTGTCTGATTTAACTTACATTTCACCAGTGAAACCTCAGTCTGACAGATGAAGTGATTCAGGGATAAAAGAATCTTTTTCGTAGCAGCCTTCTTCAGAAATCAAGATGTACCAAGTTGATATTATTGACTTTAGTGTTCAGAGATTGGGAGGCTCCATCAGCAAGGAAATAGCCCTCTAATCTGTTAGGCTATGATCCTTACAGCAATATCTTACAGCTACATGCATGGCTTCTTTTTGTTTCACAAGAAACCAAGCAAAGACACAGAGTTTATTAGCAAATCATTTTGAATAGTCATCGCTCCTGAAAGTACCACCCAACAGAAAAATCTTGCTTCTGGAATGCAATCCTGCCGTGAGTCAGACTGGAGGAGTTCCCCTCATGACCCCGAGGCAAACCACACTGGATATTGGCTCTGTTCAGCTGTCTCCCTGGTAATCTTCAAAATTATGCTTGCACGAGTTCCAGGTGGTGCCTGAAATGTCCTCTCCTCCATGCAAGCTTCTGGCTTGCTGAATTACCTGACATAGACTGTTCAGTGGTCTGGACTTTGTATCTTCCTTCCCATCACAGGCTTTCAGTACACAAAGCAGTTTTTGGGTATCTGTGTGTAAGGAGCTCTGCGATAAGCTTCCTTTTCTATTCAGTAGAATACTGCAAATTGTGCTTATGCTAAAGAAACCAAGCATGAAGTATAGTTAGATATTATCACCTTTAGTGTTCAATATGGTATCAGTGGGACAAGCAGTGAGATAAACTGTAAAGGAAAACGAAGGAATAAGGTTATGCATCAGAGAATGATTTCTGTGAATACATATTTTGCAAACATTTTCTGGAAAATGACCAGTTTTCATCTATGCTAGCTAAAAAATTGTATGAACTCTGCTCAGTAAAACCTGCTCACTGAAGGCTGTGCTCTTTGTGAGAGACAAGCATGGTCTGGGATGACGTGCAAGCAGAAGACTACATGCAGTATGTGGAAATATTGCAACTGTTACCTTGAAAGATAATGATCTCATCAGATGTTTGGCAGGATTAGGATTAGTCAGCACTTACATGTGAAATTTTTGGAGAAACCAAGGTAATAGAAAGTGGAAGCAATAATACAGCAGCTGGCACTGGTTCATTTAAGTCTGATCTACTTGGAAAATTAATTCAGGCTGAGCTGTGATATAAAACAGTGATTGCAAATTAACTGCTTTTGACCTCTTGAGCAGGTTAACCCTGCAGAACTTCAGATATTCACACTGAATCATTTATTTAGACTTCCTTTAATAATCAGTTTGATTTCTGCTATATGATTCATCTTATTCTAAAGGTAGAAATCTAAATTAGGGCATATAAATCACATCCGCTGGGCGTCTCTCTCTTCCTATTTAACTGTAAAGATGACTCTTTTGATTATAAACATCTCAGTTGTAGATGTCTGAAGCTAAATGAAATGAATCACATCCTCTGGCTTTAAAATAAGGGTCTTTATTCCAAATTACACACTTCAGAATTGAGAATATGGGCATCAACAGAAGAAGTCAATCATAAATTCCAAATTAACCTCCCACGTTAAGGGAGGCCTTTTCATTGAGTTAAGGTCTTTTCATTGAGTTGATAACATGCTTCTTATGTTAAGAGGCAAGATGAGACCCTGTGCAGTCATGGTTTCAAGGCTGCATTTAATCCATTACTAGAGTTTATGTTGCATAAAGGCATGAAACACTATGATAAAAAAAAGTAAAATACCCATAATTAATATAGTCATATTTAGCTGGCAGTATAACTAGTCAGGCTGAACAAGATAGTATCTGTTCTAATTTGCCACTTCCCAACATTCATAAATTCCTACTAAATTGCCTTACCGTGAAACATTGCTGCTTTTCTTGATTGATAATAGGAGTTCAGAGAAAATGTGATTTACTGACGTGAAAAAGAAGCTTTCTTTGATGAACTAGATTCCTACTTAACTTTTTGTCCCCTTTATTGGCTAGAAATTTTGGTAGTAGCATTTTCTCACAGTGTTTAACAAATGGTGGGTTTGTACCATATAAACGTTTGTGCCACAGTGAACGTATGGGGTGGTTGTGGTTTCTCAACAAAGAGAAGTGCTTGTCCTGCACCTGGGAAGGAACAGCTCCACATACTGGGGCCAAACAGCTGGAAAGAAGCTTGGCAGAAAAAGGCCCTGGTGGTTGTGGTCACCAGTTAAACATAAGCCAATAATGTGCCCTTGTGGCAAAGGCAAGCATTCTAATAGGCTGCATTAAACAGTCCACTGTCACCAGGTCGATATGAATAAGGTGAGGTGGTCCCTCACCTTATCCAGCACTGGTAGAGCCACTGCTGGAATACAGTGTCCAGTTCTGGGCTCATCAGTGCAAAAAAGATACCTATACTGGGCAGAGTCCAGTGAAGAGAGATGAAGATGACTGAGGGACTGAACCATCCATCTCTTCTGTGAGGGAAAAGTGGGGCTTTTTATCTTAGAGAAGTCTTAGGAGGATCTTATCACAGAATCACAGAATCCTCAAGGTTGGAAGAGACCATACACCTATAATGATTAAAGCTGATTTTTTAAAATATGTATTTCTAGATCCGCTAAATCAAGAGGAAACAATGCCCTTCCATTTTATTGTCTTTAATATGTCAGAATTGAAGAGCTAAAAACCTATGTCAGGTCCTTTACCAGGCCCCACTGTCTTCTCTGTTCATTGTTTGTTTTGACTTTTAAACCTAAAAAGTTTAGGGTGAGACTCGTGTGATAACCTGAATGTTATCTAGGACCATTATGGTCCTTACACAGATCCACGGCTGGGAAAAGACCATTTTGATTCCTATGACACATATCACTGAGATAACTGAGAGATTATAAAATAGATGATGAATGACTTTCCTGCTAAATAAGTGCTCTAAATAGTTTCTTTTCTTGAAATCGAATCCTTTGATTTACATTCCATGCATAAAATCTGAAAATTAAAATTAGAAAAAAATCTCTAAAACCATACCTAAACTTCTTAAAATCCATAAGTCAAAAAGAGTCATTTGACTCCAACTGAAATCAGATTTCTGTATCCCTTTTGGGGACCAGGACATGTTCATGTAATATGTTCTAATATTAAAAACTACTACGCTCTTAATTGAGTAGTTCCTGTTATCTATTCCTTAATGTGTTTAAAAACCCTTGAAAGAAAACTAGGAGTCTGGGTGCTTTGATAACTGCTTCAAGAACATGAGAAAACAATAACCTTCCTCACCATCCCTCATACATAGTTCTGATCAATAACCAAAGTTTACTTATGTATTATTTACATTGCACATGATATGACCTCTCTTCTGAAGTGTTTGTGAATGTTTGTTTTACTAGTTCAAGAATCCAACTCACATCTATATGAAGCTTGGTAAACATTTCTTGTGAGCAGGGAAGATGTGCAGCTGGAGCATAGTGTATGAGGCAATGGACATGGCAGAGAGACTATATCTCTCTGGGAACTATGATGAAAAAATGTTGTTTCCTCTAAAATTCTCCACATCATCTTCTTAGCTAATATCAGCCTGTGGGTGATCTATCACTATCTGTGCCATTGTATATATTCTCCCCTATCAGGTGAGTGCAGCTGGCTCCTGGGTACAACTGCACGGTACATCTGTGAGGTCTATGCTAATGATTTGGTAACACACAAACAGAATTTTTTACAGGAATTGCCAATACATATGACTGATTCCCTCAGTGGATGGTCCGAGGAATAAAATCAGTCTCACACCTATGCGAGTTATGTATGCATGTTAAAGAACACATAGGGAATTAAACAGAACTTCAAAGTGTGTATGGAGGAAAACAAGCAGTGTAATTATCCATCTGTTGATGGAAAGACTTGGAAAGTCTTAAACTGCTGACAGGGCAATTAATGAATAGTCATTTGAGTGTTATTATTATTTCAGGTCTTTATCTTTTCCTCTTCTGTAGGAAGATGTCATTCATAAGTCTCTAATTTTTTTTTTATTCTCCGGCTACCATTAGGCAATTTCTTTTTTGTTATCCCAAACTTCACTCTATTAACGTCAGAGGATGGCTCGTTTCAATGGAAATAAACCCTCACCCTTCAAAACAAGAAGACATCATAGGGTGTGATACAAGAACAAGGTTAGAGAATATTACAACAGCATCAAAGGCTAAGATATTTTGGCAAGAGCACTGACTACCTCTGCTTGTGAAAACAGTGAGTTCAATTAATGTGATTCAGCCAAACACCACCATGCAAGCACCCAGCTTGCAAAAGCATATGATAATAGATATGGATATCACTATTTGTTTACTGTTTATATTGTGGCATCATCCAAAATATGCAAGGACCATAGAGGGGTATATTCTTTGCTCAGAGGGTTTTTGCTTGAGTGACAGATTGGGCACAACAATTAAAGGCTAGAACCGCAGGTGCAAGAAACAACAGGATAGGAAGAAAATAATTGCAAAGGGAAGTTCAGGTAATTCTATGACTCTTTGTGCAGATACCTCGTTCCCTAGTGTATATGGTGTTTTTAGGGTTTTTATCACAATGGTTAAAAGCTGAGTTTATCATAGCAAAGGCTGTGGTTTTCATGTGAGTCTGAGGGGTTTGGGGTATGCTCAGAACCATACAGTGCAGTGAGAAAAGAGATTACAGAGCACTACACTAATGAAGCCACTTAGATATGAGAGGTCCAGCTGCAAGGCTTTTTGTCAGAGAAGGCTGAGTACCCACTTTACTCACAGGGACAAGACCTGGCTATAGATCCTTTCAGAATGGCACTTGTTCTCCTTCTCTTTCTTTCTGTAGTTCTAGTGTTCCTGTATTTGCTGGCCAGAGCCTTTACAATGCTTTCTAAATTAAGTTTTTCCTTCTTGCCATTTTCTTTCTGCAAAGTTTAAGCCTAATATTCAAGTACACTTCTCCACATGTTCAGAGAGACTTATTGTATGCATTTAGGTTACAACATTACTTCTGTTTTCTATTCTTCCCCAAGAGTTTTTGAAGTTGTTCTTCCCATGTTGCTTAGGCTTGTAAAATTCCCTGCCTACCTGAACCCTAGCTCTCTCTATAGGGTGGTATTAAAAGCTGAAAAATATGACACTTTCCTTTGGTTCTTCAGATTGAATACATGGCATTTCCTTCTGACAGCCACAGAAGATGAGTAAATATTATTGTTACATTTTCCCAGTGTGAAACTGAAGGCAAGTGTGGTATCTGGCACACCTGAAACATGTGAGCCTGAATCAGAAGTTTGGAATGTCCAGTTCTAAACTCCTACATAAAACCAAGGCATTTACTTCTGTTCAGTTTTATGACTTCACTCTGAAGTCTTTTGTCCTACCTGTCTCCTTTATTTTCATCCAGGTGTCTTCCAAAATTTCTATGCTGGCATAGTTATGAGCAAAGGATACCGCAAAGACTTGAGAAAATGTATTGGAGATTATTTTCCATTTCAGAATCTTTTGGCTGATCCTTATTTCCTCAGAAACACCCTCTGCTGAGATAATATCTTGTTTTAAAAATGAAATGCTATATTAAAAAAGCCCAATACAAGATAACACAAATAAAGACTTCTGGTTTTATTCATCTGCATTCAGTTTTTAAGAAATAACATTCAAGTTTGTTCTGTGATGCTTTATTTTGGAAATTATGCTTGTTCTTGTTACTTGTCAAAAAGAAGTAATGAGATATCAAGAACTAGCGTTTGCTGCTAAATAACTTTCTAAACCCAAGTTTATGGTTAACTTAAGATGATAAACAATCACATATTTTTCCTGTTCAAAACTAAATGCAAAAATAATTGTTTTTCAGGATGAGTGCTAGGAGAGCAAATCTGTCATTTCTGATCTGATGGTTGTCTACTTTTTTTTTTTTTTTTTTTTTTTTTGTTCCCAGCTCTTTGAAAAACTCTCTGAGGAGACACCATCAGAAGTTTCCTATTTGCTTAGGAATTGATCCAAGTGTAAATTTTCCACTGTGTTAGATGTTGATTTCAGTAGACATTCCCTTACAGTATTTTGCTACACATTTGAGCAGAGCAGTAAAGCAAAAACCCTCCAGGAATCCTATAATTCAGTAGTTGTTTGTTGTTTCACCTGCAGAGTGAAATAGGTACAATTTTTGTGCATGTATTTTGAATTTTATGAAATTTTGATAGCTTTAATAGTTGCAGTGTGTTGACCTTGACTGGCTGCCATGTGTCTACCAACCCATTCTATCACTCCCCTTTCTCAATAGGAGAGGACAGGAAATATGATGAAAAACTTGAGGCTTGAGATAATGACAAGGAAATCACTTACTCATTTCAATCACAGGCAAAACAAACTCAGCTTGGGGAAATAATTTAATTTATTGCCAAATAATTGTAACAGACTAGGATAGTGAGAGATAAGGACAAAATTAAAAATACCTGCCCTTTCTCAGCATGGGGTTTCCTCATGGGATACATGCCTTCAAGACCTGCTAAGGTGTGAATCCTTTCCACAGGTGACAGTCCTACAGGGATGCACTGCTCCGGTGTCAGTCTTCCATTGGATGACAGATTCTGCCAGAAAAGCTGTCCCTGTGTTGGGTTTTCTTCACTGGACCCAGTTCCTGCCATTAGCCTTCTCCTGAGTGGGGTCTCCACAGGTGGTATCTTCCTTCAGGAAACATTCAGCTGTTCTGGTGTGGGGTCCCTCATGAGCTGCAGGTGGATCTCTGCTCCACACAGATCTCCATGGGCAGGGGGGCAGCCTGATTCACCATGGTCTGCACCAGTGCCTGCAGGGGACTCTCTGCCCTGGCACCTGGAGCACGTCCTCCCTTTCCTCCTGCACCGAGCTCTGTGTCTGCAGGGCTGTTTCACTCACGTTTTCTCATTCCTCTGTCCCAGCTGCTCTGCAGCAATTTCTGCCCTTTCTGAAATATGTTATGGCAAAGGTGCTACCAGTGGGCTCAGCCTTGGCCTGTGGCCAAGTGGCAAGTCCATCCTGGAGAAAGTTGGAACTGACCCTGTTGGCCATGGAGGCAGCTGCTAATGCCTTCTCACTGGAGCTACCTGTGCAGTTCCCACCCCAGCTTCCAAAACCTTGCCATGTAAAACCAGTATAATAACATATATTTACCCTAGTTTTATTAGGTAGACGAGATGATATAGCTGAAAAGTCATCCTGAAGGAAATCTCTGCATTAATCAAATATTTAAATTGTTACCTAAGAATTCTGGCCTGTCTTTTAGGAGTGATGTGGAAATAGCTGCAAACATTTTGATTATCCAAAAACATATAGAAGAAGCAGCTGAAGAGTTTTGAACTTTGGAAACTTCAGAACCTTCCAAATCTAGATTTGTCTAAGGGAATTTCCACTTGGTGGAAGGATGTTTCTCAACTGCAGTACTTGATTCAAACGTCACTGTCATCCCAGAGACATGCCGGATCCTTGTTAATTTGACCACATTTTACTGTGGTGCTTTGTGAACCAATATTCTCTATATTCACTTTTGCTTACACTGTATCCTTTCCCTTGACACTGGAAAAGTACAAGATACTGGAATCACATCTTGTTTACTACTGTCTGCAGCCTTATAGGAAGGCTAAAGATGCAAATTTCAGAAATAGTATTATACTGACCTTAATGTCATCTATTACATGATTCTGTAGATTTGTGGGTCTATGGATGCATGCATACATATATACATGTACACACAGAGGCTTACATACATACACGTAGAAAAACAGAACTCCACTTCTTGTGATTGCGTTTTAAAAATATAACATTCATTATGCCGAGATAAAAAAAACATCATCTGTTTAAAAATCCACCCATGTAGCATTTAGTGTTATTTTGTACGTTCCATTTTACAAGGTGACTTTGAAGCAATTTTATTGGGCAGAGATTTTACATTTTAAGTGCATACAGCTCACAATCAGAAGACACATTTTACATTTTTATGTGGGCACAGAATCCCTAATGTAGCAGCTAGTATCATTGGTAAATTATTTCTTTATGCTGTATATGCCAAGCTACAGACATATAAATGCAAACTGTGTACACATTCTGTTAAAAACATTTTCATTACTGAATGTAAATTGCATTATTTGTCCAATGCTCATTCTTCAGCTTTTGTGCAAAGATCAAGCAAATCCAGACTCCTTTTTCAAACTATGTCCTTTTAAATTGGACACATTTTAAAGTGCAGCATTTTATACTGAAAATTGCTATTCTAGAAGAAATTATGAAGAAAGCATAAGGCATTATTTGATTTTAGTGTTAAAGAGCTGGCAATAAAGGTAAAGAATCTTGCTGTTGTGAAATGTTTCTGAGTTGTGTTTGTTAAGCTTTACCTGAAAGTGGTTTACATTTGGTGTGACTAACCCTTCTGTGTTTCTGCACTCATGCTCTCAGAACTTTCCAATTTTAATTTGTTTGTGCCATCAGTCTCTCTGCAGCAGTATAGTGTTCCTTAAACCCATTTTTATAGTGGCCATTAGACTGTGTTGTGCACTTCCATGGAAATCTATGCTGGGCATGAGGTACAGGTTCTGGGATGGGGTTTGTGAATGATAGCTCTAGGTTGTTCCCTGATCCAGACAACTCTCATGACATTCAGTGTCATGGAGAGCTTTGTGAAGGAATGGGACTGGCTCACCTAACTTTCCAGATGGGAGAAGGAGATTTGCACATGGGAGGTATGTCAGTTACACATCATTTAAATTCCCTTCTTTGAATCATTGTGTTAGTTTGTCACAGCTATTGACAGCTGCTATCTGATCAGTCTGCTAGTGCCAGTAGTATCTTGGCAACAGCACAAAAATAGCTTTCCCCCCTTGTGAGTAAGACCAGTCTTCTCTGACAAACTAGAAACATGTTAAAGACAAAATAAACTGATATTTTGGGCCAGACTTACAGCCTTACAGCTGTGATGCAGGCAATTATTCCGTTGTCCACAGAACTGATGGATGATTCCTCCAGAATGGGAGAAAACAGCCTCAAGATGCTGTATTTTTCACTGTGCCTTTTTTGTTAGGTAAGGCTGTAAGACGAGGCTGTTACTGTGGGGGAACCCACAGCCAGCAGGGTGAGATTTGAGCTGGCTGCTCCTGGCTGGATCCAGACAGGAGAAGGCAGCATCAGCTGAGCCTAGGCTGGCTTTGAAGGTTTTCAAGAAAAAGCTGGGAGAGCTCTAGTGGAGGCTCCCTGGTCCTCTTTTTGGAGTATCTTCTCAGCTGAGGGGTTCTCTCCACTGCCCAGCTGTAGGATAGCATTGCCCTGCCTACTCCCTGCCAGGGGGAAATGTCTCTGGTGGCCTCTCTTCTCCCTCCTTTGGATCTTTCCTTTGCAGCTTTTTAGTGTGGCAGATGCCACAAGTATTGCCAGTCCCAGCAAGCATTGAGAGTGCCCAGCCTATCTGAAGCACCTGGAAAGATTCAGCCTTCCCTTATGCACTCCACACGGGCAAGGCACACAGGCTGGGAAGTCTACACCCTATGACAGCCTCCTGCCCAGCCTCCTGTCCCTAAGGAGGCAGGTGTGTGGCACTGCTTGCTTAACCACAAGTTTTCTCATGATTTCTTGATCACCTCAATCCTTCACATCCTCTAGCTGGGTGAATGCCATGTCTGCTGTGATCAGATTATTCCTTTGCTGCCGCAAACTGACAATCACACAAGTGGGAACACTTTGAGGCATACTCCCTACCAAAGCTGGTGAGAGAGATGCTCAAGAACTCTGCTTTTGCTGCAAATATCCCTGGGCCACAAATTTGAGACTCACTTCTCCAGAAAAAAGTGTAGCATCTTGAGTGGACTTGCATAAAGTACTGGAAAAGGCCTGGGCTTTCAAGTGTTGAGGCAGCAAGGTATAACTGAAACTTAGAATTTACTGTATGCAATGAATTTATCTTAAAGCTGTGAACCAATTAACCTTAATTACAATTTGATTTCATATCACAGTGATTATGTGTTACTTAACCCAAGGGAAAGGCACACCTTTATTTTTCTCATGGCATAAAAAAATTAGGTCTCTGGACTTCTGTGGGAGAGATGAGCTACTGTCACACAGACTTCCTCTTTGTTTCTGGGGACTAAGGATGTATAAATATATGAGAATGTTCTCAGAAATATCTACATATAAATCCACTGTTTTTCAAAATTTATACTCTTTGATAGGATCATCTTGCTTCAGCCCCAAAACCTCAATTAGGTCTTGCCAGGCATCCTGCAGAGAGCTTGCATGTGCACTCATTATGTTTTCTTAACTCTAATCAAATCTGGATGGCAAACCAAAACTAGGCATAATATTTTATTCAGCTTATTTTCCCCTTGTCTCTAATTTTAACTCTAATGTCTGAATAACTTCTGGTCCTGAGACTCACAAGTGTATTTATTTGACAGTGGAATACTCTCTTTAGAGAGCTGTAAAAATGGTATCAGCTGATTCATTTAAAATCAGACTGGACCAAACCCTCAGAAGTATACTTTAAGGTATTATCTTGCATTTGGGATCACTAAGACTGACCTCCAGATCTTTTCTATATCTGCTTTCTACCATTCTTTGATTTCCCATGTTCACTGTCCCAGTTTTTCAGTCACATGAATTTTTTTTTTTGTTAAGTAAAATGAAGCATTTTTACCTTTTTTATTTTTAATTTTTTTCCTCTTAATGTGTTTTTCACTTTAGGAAAAGAAATTTCATCCTCATAAAGAGGGTCTGTTTATTTGTTTCATGTGTTAATTTCTTCGCATTTTAAAAAAAAGTGGTTCCTTAAATGATTTTGTTCTCTCTTAAGAATAAAAGAGAGGATGCATATAATAACTTTTCATTAATGGATCCAAAGATTGAGGAAAATTGGGTGCCAAGAAAACTTATTTCCTGACTGACGTTATTCATTCCCAGTATTGTATAGATAAAAAAAATCACCCTACAAAGAGAGTGATTCTGTTTGATATATTGTTGTTTCTCTTTATATATAAGCATATACATAGCAGTGACCTTTCCAAAACTAAGTAGAAAAAACATTTCACATGGTGAGCATAATTCATAAACTCGTGACATTGTAAATATGTCCAGGTTTTAATTTATGTTGGTTTTAGTATTATCTGCAATTGCTTCCCCAGAGGGCAAAGTTTATCTCAAATTGAGTTCAAATGTAAAAAATGAGGAAAAAGTCAACAAGGAAACTATGACCCTAGGCCTTCTTTCTATTCTTGATGAAGTCAGCAAAAAGAGACCGGAATTGAATCTTTGTGTTCCAAGAACAGGCATAACAGTGCAACTGGTGAGTTTGGAAAACCTATGCGGTTTTCATATTCTCGCCTTTCTCCCAGAAACTGAATGCAGAAAGTAATGAGAGAATAAACAAATTCCCTCAAAAAATGTAAATGTACAAAGACTATTACAAAACTCTTTCACATATGTTTTATTCCTAGGCCAAATTAGCACTACTACCTTTGATGTCCAAAAGAACTGGCCACCTTAAGACACGTAGCTGCTGAACATGCTTAGATTAACTTGCTCCTGTGAATTGCCAACTGGCTCTCTCATGGCAAAGCAGCCAGTCCAGTTGAAAACCAGCCAGATGGCAATACTACCACAGAATAATATCTTAATAAGGCCGAGAACTGTGGTCCCAGGACCCAGTTCTCTCTCTCTCTCTCTCTCTCTCTCTCTCTCTCTCTATATATATATATATATATATATATAAATATATATGCCACATTTATGGGCTACTTCCACAGTTGCCAGTGTCTCTGGAGGGGAAAAGCCTCAGAAGCTTCTGTGCTCTTGGCAAGCTGATGAGACTCCTGATGGTAAATGTTAGGATTTAGGTTCATGTCTTCCATTAGTTCAAACATTCACCACATGGCTAAATTCTTATGCTGAACTTTCTGTTTGAATATTTATTTGGTGGTTGAGAGTTCTGTGGTGTACATACACAAATACCATGGCATGCAGTGTTATCCTGTTCTCCCTTTGTTCTGCTAATATGTTCCAGGTCTGTTTAAAGGCTACAGTAGGCCCAGTGCAGTGCTAAAAGAGAACGTGACAGTTCTGTGTCCACTGAACATCCCAAAGATCAAAGTCCACAGTGTGTTTATGTATTTGCAGGACACTGCTTCTGTTCATCAAAATGTCATGTGGGCACAAATGAGAGGGTCTGACATCTATCTGCAAAAAAGAAAAATTCCTCCCCATGATTAGTTATGAATACCAAGGTTCAAAGTGTTGGCTTTACTACATTGTATCATTATTTTCTGTAGTTATGAATGTAATTGAGGGATGAAAACAAAGGAGAAAAAAACCCCACCATAGTAACAACATACCATTTAGCTCTTCAGAAAAAAACAAAGCATCTTTTTCTCCTCATGTGATAAGAAGTGACTTTCAGTACTGAGAAGTGCTTAGTGGATTTTGTCAGGTCACTCACAGACATTTCATTTAGGATTTGTTAGTGCACGTCTGACATTTGCCCATTGCAGTGTCATGCTGGAGGCCTGGTATCCTATTTCAAAAATGTCTGTTGATTTTAGGACAACTAAATATCAGAATAGCCTGTTAGTTTGGGGGATTTTGGCTTGTTTGCTTTTCCCTTGAATTATGTCCTATATGGAACTGGATTTTTTCCAGAAGAAAAAGCTACAGTTTTTAAAGAATCAATAAGTAAATAGGACTTTTTTGCATTTAAGTTCCACTAGCAGTAAATTTGAACCATAAGCATGTATGTTTGCACCTCTGAATGAGAAGACACCTTGGCTGGCTCACCTGAGGCTGTTATAGAACACCTAAAAATGTTCTGTTTCAGGGTACAAATTCCAGATATGTATCCAAACTTTCCCAAAGTACAGGGAGTGCATTTTTTTCTGACCTGTTGCCTCTGCATCAAAGAGTTGATAAGTAGAAAAAACTGGGAGAAAAATTCAGGACGCCTTCAGAGATAGAAAATTTCACTGACACAGATTTGCAGCACTCTCAGATACACATGTCCTTGTAACAGCACTAAGATGATGTTGAGCATGGCCTGATAAAGCCTATCAGAATTGAGGTACCTCTAGCACCATGCAGAGTTCACAGAATCACCCAGAATCAATTAGGTTGGGAAAGACCACTGAGATCTTTGAGCCTATAACCAAGCAGCACCATCTCTTTTGCCAAGGCTTTCCTTGGATAACCTTAATCCATTTACTAAGTTTGCTTCACAAAGATTCTATAACTTTCACATTAACAAATTCTTTTCTTGCTGCCCAAAGTTTCATCTGCAATTTGTGGTGAAGGGAAGAGACACAGTAAGAGGATGGCCCCCGTCTCTTTGCAGCAGCTGGATGTTGACTTTTTGGTGTTCCTATGGTGCATTTTAGTGAAAGGGAGGTGTTCCCTGAAGAGGAAGAGGCAGGCAGTCAATATTGAAGCTGGCGTGATCCATGAGACAAGAAGCTGTGCAGGTGTGGGAACACAGAAAGCTCTCTGCTGAGCTGCAGCTCTGTGAACTCTCTGTAATGGATTTAGGTATTGATCTTGCAGTATTTATTCATCATTGGGTTTTCATTGTGCTGCCAGGTTTCATCTGAATTAACAAGTAAAATTTCTGACTTGCAGTGCTATGATTTTTTCATGTATAAATATAAAATCCCATGATAACCCTTTTTCCTGCCCAGGCCCTTTTTTGTACCTTGCTTCTTGACATTTCCAGATGAGGATTTTGGAAATTTTTCTCACTCTTTCTTTTTCTTTTTCTTCCCCTAATCTCTTAATTTTGAATATATATTTATTCATGCTTAAATCCACAGTAATAAGAGCTTTCTGAACAAATGCTCTGAAGGATCTCTCAGTGTTCTCCCCTGTGGCTGACACATTAACACTCAGAGTCCCATGGGACTACGTAGGCTGCATGCTAATGCAGTGCTTTAGATTTGAGGCCAGTTTCTGTCTGGTAGTACATGCTGGCAAATCCACAACCAATAATATGAGGAAACATAGAAGTGGGCCACACAGATTCTGGCCCTTTGAAGTATTACAGAGAAGCTGTTTCACAAGTCTCCATGATCACACCATGAAGGAATATTATACATCAAGGGCTAGAAGCCAGGAAACAAATCTGTGAAAATGTTTATTCATATACAGCTTTGGAATGGACAGTCCCTTTCACAGATCACTTATTTAATTTCAGGTTTTTCTCTTTGTTTGTTTGCATTTATATTTTTGTTTTTCTTGTTAGTTGATTTGGTATGATGAGTTTTTGTGGTTTTTGAAAAGAGAAGGAAGATCAAGGAGCTTGGATAGGAGCATAAGAAGAAAACTACACTTTTATTGAATAGAGTGAATACTGATCTTCTTGTGCAGGCAGATGGTTTGTAGTATAGATTAACTCTCTGTTGATGCCTGTGCAATGTTTTGTGTCCCTGTGTTTCATGTTGTACTTTAAGGTACAACAAAGCAAGCATCCACTGTCAGATACAACTGTCAAGGCAGAAATAAATGGCCTTAACTCAGTGACTTAAAAGCCATTTGGATGGATCTACAAATGCATGGAGCAAGACATACCTAAGTAGTAACTATCAAAACAATATGATTGTCTTAATGTGACCGTCTTGTTGTTCAAAAATGACATTTTAGAGTTGAACGAGTTTAGTTTGTTACGTTCACATCAGTCTCTTTATTTGTAGCTATTGTCTAGAACGCAACAGTTTCTCTCTCCATTTGTGCTAGAATGCTGGCACTTAGAATTCTGTGAGAAATTGTCAGAATGTGATTAATCATTTAAAAAATTATATATATATATATATATATAATTATATATATAATATATATAAATTTAATGTCAGCTGCATTTATCTTACATTAATATTTCATCCTCGGAATTCAATTTTTCTACTTGCAAGAGGCAAAATAAAGCTAATGAGAAGTAATCATCAAATATTAGGCATTTCCTTTTTTCTTTCCATTATCATTAACTAGAATTTATATCATATACGTATGATGTGCAATCTAATTACTTAAATTGCTCAAGATATGTTCCAGGCTTTTGGGGAAGTTATGTAATGGTTGGTAGTGTTCAATCTCACTTCTCTCCCCATTGTGTTAAATTTACAGACTGACCTTAAAAGTACTGAAGCTTGTTGGAAATTATCTTTTACATATATGTGTATTTAGTCTTCAACCTAATAATGACTGAAAATAAATAAACCTCCTGTTCCTTTTCCCACTTATTTGTGGGTTCAGAAAAGAGGATAATGTAGTATCAGTATTATATATACCTGTCCACAACATTGCTCATGAATATAGAAATATATATGCATACTTACAAGATCTAGCTCCTGCCTACATAATTCTAGTTTCTTGTACAGGGATGGGATGAAAATAATAAAATTGCAAACACAGAGAAGATCAATTTTCCTTAGATCCAGAAGATGCCTCAGTGTATTATTAAACCACAGTTGCAGCCATGATTAAAGTTTCCTTCCCTTCCAAGGTAATTATAGGTACTAATCGGTGGGAGATACTGTGTGCATGTTGAAATATTTTTATAATGGAGAAATGGCAGCTTTCAATCCAAAAGGAAGCCAACATGGTGGAATAGTTGCAAGGTATCTTAGGGTACTAAGACAAAGACTGTAAGAGAGCAGTGGTTACTAAATACTGTGTTAAAGTTGGGAGAAATAAAGAGTTTAGGTAATGCGTAGGCGTCAAGTGAGCAAACTGCTATCAAATATTGGAGATAATATTACTAATTTTGTTTTGTTGATATTAAAATGCATCAAAGCTAACTCATCTTATATGGAACTTTCCCCTACCAGAAACATCATGCTCTCTGTAAGTATTCTGCTGAAAAGATGTTTTACCCTGCCATAAATTACCTCATCACAACGTTGCTTCTTATGCGTGCTATATAAGACTGTAAGCAAACACAGATTCCAGAAAAAGATCTTGGCTTTGACATTTGCATAACACAAAAATATACTGCCTTGGCACATTGAGAATTTAGCAGAAATTGATGAAATTTTAATTCACTTTGCCCACTTTTATAAACAGTAGTTATTTAAATCCTTTAAGATATTCAGCTGGATCCATCCTTCATGAGTCTGTACCTCTTAAATATAAGAATAATCCTTTCGGCTAAACTCACAAAAGGATTTTGATATTAGAATGACTTATACTTAGAAATCCTGCTACCTACTGGAATTATACCTTGCTCCATACATACTGTATGTTACAATTCCAACTCCTGAGAACCCAAATCACAAAATCCATAGTGAAATATGAAGCAACCTAGGGTAGCTGATAGGAAATTCAGAAGACCTGAGCTACAGCTGGGTGCCATTTTATACATGTGTAGATGTGTCTTTGCATATTTCAGTGTGGACTTCTTTTTTTGTGAAAGAAAATGGAGACAGTGATGGGGTCCCTCTGACTCTCTAGCCCTTCAGCAACCCTGAGATTCAGGAGGAGAAAGAATTTCATGTTGAAATTTTTATTCCTTTGCCTGAATGAGGATTTCTATCTTAGTATCTCATTTGACAGATACTTTAACCTCTTTAAGCTAATGTCTATATAGAGAAGGTCTCTTTCACACTCTTCTGCTAAAAGCGTATGCTTTGCAGAAAATAAATCAAATATTAATTGGAGCAATGCCCAGATCCTGTCTGGAAAAAAAAACAAACTACAAGGCTATAAACTCATTCTCCCATTTGCACTGTGTATTTAAATAACTTACTGAAATAAACCAGAAAGTCATAACAAAAACAATCCACTTTGTCTGTGAAGTAGGATTACTAGCCTCAAATGCTTATGGTAGTGCAGGTGGTAGCACAAGCTGGACAAATTCTCTTACACCAGAAGCTAAACTCACATCATAGCTACTATGAATCCATGATGATTATGGATGACAGTGTCAAAGCGTGGGCAATGATAATCCTTTATGTGTCAGTTTCAAGCACTTTCAAATATTTTGTCTGTTATGTCACTACCCATTCCAAGCCTGTCAAGTCTAAGCTGAATTCTGCAGGATCTCAAGTTTTTTACCTGAATACTCTTTGTGATATGTAGGTTTCTCTGCTTCAGATACCCGTGAATGTGGTTCTCACTGAGCAAACAGAGTGCTGAAAGAAGAACTGTCTGCCTCGGAAGGCATAACAATAATTTGAAAGCACTCTTGGACATGTGTTACTTTTCAGGCATTTCAGCTGACTCTCAATTTCAATAGCAAGGAACCATCAGGGTAAGGCAGGAGTCAGGCCTGTCTGAACAGAAACAACGCTTCCCTTCACAGAGAGGTGTGTCTTGCTCTGGCTTGTGTGTCCCTTTCCTGCAAGACATGGACTTCACTCCAGCACTGACTGCTTATTCCATTCACTTTTGTTAATAGCAGGCTGACCCAGCATCTGGGGTAATCCCTTGACAGGCTTGCATATGGTAATGACAGAGGACTGAATGAGCACTCTAATATTTAGTTCACTACAAGGTGCACGGAAATGAGTCAAGGAGGCCAGAGAGTCAAGGAGGTCCGTGTGGTTGTCCAGCCAATTCAGCCAAATCACAAGTCATTGTTAAAGAGAATATAAACTAAAGACTTAATTGTGTAGAGAGTTTAAAAACAAAGGTAGTGGGATTAGGGTTTGAATAAAAAAAAAAGAAGTGGAATATTTTCATAAAAAGTACTTAAATAAACATTTTTGTATCTGATAATAAATACTGCCATAAAAGACCAAGTGATTTTTTTTTTCTGCAAATGTCTTGCTGAGGGTGAGAAATTTCAGATATTTCAGATCTTTTTCTTCAAAAGGTTTGAAAGGGTCAGTAAATAGAAGCAGAGCTGTAATGAATCTCCCTTTTCCATGTTAACTGTCAATAGGCCAATGCCACATTAACTCATCAGAGGATAACTGAGTCTCAGTGTGTCTGCATGGCTGGGGGTAGTTTATCCTTCTGGGGTCATTCCTGCACCATGAAAAGAGGAAATTAAATGCAATAGCTAAAATCATGATAATAGAATAAGGGAATTAACAGTGGGACATAAACTAATAATAAGGAAATTCACAGGCCAGCTGGCCTCCAAGACACAATAGGGGCACAATAAGGAAGTGGTTCAGGAGGCATCCTGTTGGGCACAGATATTGGAAGTCAGCTTCAATTGCAAATTTCCTTGTTTGTATTAGCTCAAGTTGAAATTGAACTCTTCTTTAGAAGTGGGTCTACTTTTTTCTCACTAAATTTCCTTGTTTTTATGAAAACTTAAAAGGAAGATTCCTTCACTCATGAAAAAAAAAAAAACCTCAGTAGATTTAATAATCAGTAATTCTACATTTTATTACACTGTAGCTTGGGGTACTCTAAACATATACTGATTTTTAGATCCACTCTGCCTATGTCAATAGAACATATGTACTTATTAAGAATTTTAATGTTTTAATTTTTAATTTTAATGACTGTCATCTCACACCATTGGATCATTTTACAATATGATGTGCATATCTGTGTCCTTTGAAGACAAAAAAACCAAACAACTCCTATTTAAATTTAGGAGAAACAGGCTACAGAGCAGTTAATAAATTTGCATAAAACTGCATTGAAATTCTATATAAATTACAACATATTTTCTTTAGGTTCTGGTACTTATTTCCTCACTGAACACATTTATTTACTTGCAATCTGTCCATTAAAGACAGAAATGTATTTTATTTGATTTTTTTTATATCTAGCCTAAACTCTATTTTGCCTGTTTGCAATAAAAAAAAAAATTGTGTACTTTTATTCTCACTTATATCGGCCAGTATCAGGAGCAGAGATATAAAATTCTAAAGCTATGATAATTTAATTTATTTTTAAACCATGGACAGAACAATACCATAAGATTCCAATCCAATCTGTGAAACGCAAACATCAGATTTCACTGCCTTGGATTTAGGCCTGTTTCTTAAGTAACTGCTGGAAATCTTGCAAAGGGCCTGTTACCGTAAGCTTACCAATATAAAAGATCTTTGGCTCTGTCCTAATCATGTTTGGAAAAGCAACTGAACTATTAGAGTCATAATTAAACACAACTGGCAAACCTTTTGGTGTTTAGCCATCACTCACTATGTTTTGAGACATTTTCTGTGGATCTGAGGGTATTCTGGCAGAGGATGGTGGTGGGAAATGAAAGAATAAAACCTATATCTTAGTAGCTAGCAGAGAGGCTTTAATTCATCTAGATCTTGAAACAAGAGATTCTGTAATATAATCCACAGCTCGTAAAAATAAAGCAATATTGCTTCATGGTTATATCTCTGTGAAAATGTGAAGAGAGATTAATTAAACTGATAATTATTAGTTTTCCTTGGCACATACCTGCTCCATGAGTTCCAATTCTATTTTGTTAATATAGGATCACAATCCTGGCACACATCTTTTTTGTCAGATACAGTTTTGGCAGCAATACAACAAAATTAGACCCAAATTCTCCGTTGTGTTTAAAAAACCCCAAACCAAGCAGCAAACTCAAACCAAACCACCCCCCTCCCCCCCCAAAAAACCCCAAAAAACCAAAACCCAAAACAAAACAAAACAAAACAGCCAAAAGACCCCCAAAATGACAACCAAACAAAAACCGAACCAGATAAGAGAATTAGGGCAAAATAAAATCATCCAATTGTCACAATCTGTGCACAAGGCTTTACCCAGAAGAGAAATAACAAAGCAACATTAAATTTAAATAGTGACAAAATAATCCAATCCTACTCAATTTCTTTTTCAAGCAATGTATTTAGTCAGTAAATAATTTGGGGCATAAGTACTTCTGAATATACATGCACATCTGTGCATACACACTTATACAAAATGTTTTTAGAACAATATATTTGGTTTCTGTAATCAAGTGTGGCATCTTTTAACATTCAAACCCTTGATAAGTTTTGTTTCAATTTGATTAGATGAAAATTATTTTAATTCTCAAAGGGTCCTACAAGCTGCCATTGCATTAACAGTTTTCTCAACTTAGTGCCCTTTCTTGGAGTTAGGAATATATATTTTGTATTGTCACCTCTGCTGGGCAAGGTGTTCTAAGCTTAAAGAGGGAAAATCCTGCAAAAGAAGATTGTTTGTCAACATCTAGATTTTTATATCCTTTACACAACATGACAAAATCTCAAAGGACACTACAGCTGAAAGCACTCAAGTCTGAGAAATTGCCATGTTTTCTTGACCTGCACATTTATTCCATTGTAGACTTTAGTTAAGCATTTTATTATTGTATATTTTCATTAAACATAAACCACCTTCTTTGTTTTATCTTCCCTAGGGAATGTGAGATGATATGGTTTGCAGCATTGCCATTCGTGCAATTTAAACTAGGTTATAAAACCTGTGAATAAAAGGACTTTGAAAAATTAGTTTAGGTTGGGTTTTCTTTTTTCTTTGTTTTGAGACTGTTTGTTTGTTTGGATTTTTTGTATGTTTTTTGCTATTTTTTAAATCTTCCTTTTCCTTCTTCTTTTAAGCTTTTAGGATTTACTTGCTCACCCTTTTCTGTAGGTTAAATATTGGTTAGAACTTTAAAAGCCAAAGAAGAAAAAAAAAGCCACAAGAAAGTTGAATTTCCCATACAAGTATCTGATTCCTGCCGGTAATGAAAACAGAGAAATAAAAACTGTTTTTTCTCAGGATTTTCAGGGAACAATTGAACCTGAAATCAACTTTGGAAAAGACATATCTTTTTTTCCTGATGCATTTGAAGTGCTAAATAATATTTAATGAGTTGGGCTTGCTTGATTTTCAGGCTTATTTTAGACCTGATTGCCACCTAGGTAATAGCCTGTGATTAACACAACTTGCCCTCCTATGAGGCTATAACATTGCTCCCAACTGGCCATTTAACAATTACATATTGCTGCTGCTTCGTAGAATATTTCTGATCTCTTTGAAGCTGTTGTCAGTTTATTTCCAGAACGAGGCACTCTCAAGTTTTTGGTTTAGCTTCTTCTTCCTTCCTGCTCAGCTTCCTTTCACACATACTTCTGATTATGGCAGCCCAGAGCTTCAGAGCATTCCCTGAGGGTGCCTCTTTCTGCTGCTACCTGTTTTCCCCAAGCTGTTGTTCTCTGTGGGTGCTTGTTTGCTGCGTGTGAAAGCAGAGCGATGATTTTGCCTCTGATCTCTCCCAGATGGTGGTTTCCTCATTCCTGGTTGCTAAGTATTTTTAACATTTGTGAGCATTCATCTTCTCTTTCAGGGTGGATAGCGCAAGCTTGCTGACAGGGAGGCTGGTTTTGGTGTGACTTGCAGAACCCTCCTGGTTCAATTGCCCATGGGGTAGCCTGAGCTTGGTCATGCTTGCACGTTGCCTGCTTCACCTATTTTAGCACAGCAAAACACATGGCCCAGAAGCTCCTTTGGAGCTCTTCCAAAAGCTGAGAGACATTGTGGTGCCATGTGGTAACCAGGGAGGTGTATTGTATGTTTGTCAGAGTGCTAGATATCCTTTGCCTGCACAAAGTCCAGAATCAGGTCCAGGATCTGTTGTAAAGGTGTAACCCTGCTATTCACTTCCATGTTTCATCCACTCCAGGATATCCCTCTTTCATGCTGAGGAGGATTTCCCAAACAGGTTTGCCATGCATTTACATATTAAGGGTAAGTGCAGTGAGCCTAAGGCTTCCAGGAAGCTACAGACTCACTGTGCATGTGTTTCTCAGTAATTTTTACATCATATTTACAGCGTACACACAGGCCATCTGTGCAGCACATGCACAGTGGATTGGTTGGCCTCATTGCAAATGCACTGTAAAGTCGATACGCGCATGTGGAGTGGATATGTCCAGATTTTCTCCACTACTGCTCTGATTAGGTTGCCAGACATCCAGAAATCCTGAACAAATGTCAAAAATCTTTGAATTCCCTCTGGATATATGTTCCAGGCATTAAAAAAAGAGATGTGTTCAAGGGAACTGAAGCATATGGTCGTCTATCCGGCGCAGACCACACTAAATGACTTAGTCACGTCTTGATGACAGAACACAGGAGGGCTGGGTCCAGATGCACCTTCTGGCTGCACCCCAGCTTTCTACTGGGGCTAGACTTGGGTGATTACCAGTCCTTTGTGCATTTTATGGGAAGGAAATCTAGATATTTGGGTCAGAGGAGAAACTGCCATGACGTCCAAATAAGCCCTTGATCTGCACAATCAAGGGAGAAGAAATCCCAGGCGAACTATGGAGGTTCTCAGTGCAGCAATGAAGCCACAGTCTCACTCTCAGGATGTCCCAGCAAGGAGTTTATTACACTCAGTATTTTTCCAAATGTTATGTACACAGCTGTAGAAAAAAGTTAGTGCCTTCTGTGAAGTGGCTTTGATATTTGGAGGATGTTTCTACTTAACAAAACAAAGGGACAGAGTACTCAGTTGCTGTAAGAGATGCTGGACTGTTACTCATTTGGAGAGCACACAGTGAGCAGCTACAAAACAGCAGTTCAGTAAAAGAAATCAAAACATATACAAAACACAGTGAGTTGAGACATTTGTTCTTTACTATATTTACTAAATTGCCTGCAATTCCTGCTTTGAAGCTGGCAAAATAACAATAAATACTGAGGAAAGAAAAAGGTTATCTGCATTTATTTCATAAGCTATTTATTTTAAATAAGTGTGGAGATTGTAAAGTGTATGAAAAACATATGTATATTGCTTCTTAAGATGCACCATTACTGGGTTGGCAGTTTGAAAGTCAGAGAAGTCATAGAGTAGAAACATGAAAGTAAAGACCTTTTATTTCAATCTTGATGTAATAAAGGAAAATATAGAGGTTATATATGTATATTTATTTAATTTGTATTAATATCTCAAATGGTAATATTGTCTTCAGAACCAGCCTTCAGTACTCAGTAGAGATGGAAATTTTTAATTCTTTAAAAAATAATAGCAAATGAAATAAAACAAGACACAAAACATTTGGTCTATTTTGGTGTATTTTAAAATATGATTGTTCTTTTAAATTCTTGGCCATTATAATGGGTGCTAAAATCTATTTTTATAAGCAGGCCATACATGTTGATAAACATACAAATTCACCTTTGTATTAAGGAGCTTTAGCTAGTGTTTATTTTAGTGGGGAGAAAGGTAAGAATTTTTAACCAAATTTTCCCCTTTCTGAGTATTCCTCTTACCTGCAGAAAAGGTAAAGCAGAGGAACCAGTTCTCACTGAGCAGTTAACCTGCAGGAGAATGGATAGAGCTTGTTCTGTATGTGGGAAAGAGATTTTAAAACAGTTAAATATGCACTAAAAACTCTGCAGGTGGCACGGGAAGTCAAAATGTTTTGTTTTAAAATAAGAAAATGAACAGACTGAAATTCAGGAACGCAGCCCAGAGTGTAACTTCCTGCATCAGCAAGATGAAAACATTTAATTGCAGATGTTTTGATTATGAGAACTAATTCAGAAAAAAAACTCCAACGAGTTCAGACCTGCAATTGTAGTTCCAAAAATGAGGGACAGAAAGCATTCTAACTTTCATGTCAAAGCTGTTTGTATTAGTTCCAGTTATAGAAAGGAGAGACTCCTGTAAGGTTTATCTGAATGTTCATTTGGCTTTGTGTAACATATTATTTAATATTTTAAGATGTGTTTTACTTAAGTGGATTCTACGGCTTTTTTATTCATATATGACCTGAATTTCATATCCTCTTTTTTAATATTTAGGGTATTTGTCTAGAAGCTTACCAGGTGTTCTTACACAACAAGAGCAGATGAAACTCCAACAAAAGCCTTTTATTTTGGGAAGCTATTAATTACCAGAGTGCTGACAATATACTGTAGCTAGGCTTAAAATAAGGGCTGGATAAATAAGTTACAGCAAACAATTTGTTCAACACACATATTACCATTGTTCCTGCTCACAAATTGTGCAGGAACAGCTTGCAAAGCTCTCAAACTTAGTGCCTGGAGCTGCAAAAAAAAGTGAGTAATTTTACTTAAGCAAGTAGCAGGAGATTGAGGGGAGATCTCATAGCAGTCCATACAATTTCCTCACAAGGGGAGGTGCAGGGGCAGGCACTGATGTCTTCTCTCTTGTTGTCAGGGACAGAACCTGAAGGAATGACATGAAGCTGTGTCAGGAGAGGCTCATGTTGCATATTATAAAAAATTTTCCTCCCAGAAGGTGGCTGGGCTCTGGGACAGGCTCCCTGAGGAAGTGATCACAGCACCAAGCCTGACAGTGCTCAAGAAGTGTTTGGACAATGATCTCAGGCACATGGTGAGATGGTGCTGTGCAGGGCCAGGAGTTAGACTGAGATAGTCTTTGTGGGTCCCTTCCAACTGAGGATAGCCTATGACTCTTATTCTGTGATTCTATGAATTTTTCTTAGGCAAGTCTCATCACTGATACATGCAGCAGTGCCTCTCAACAACTTGCAAGAACTTCATATTTTGCTATTAGTAGCACAAATGAACCTAAAACATGAATGCTTGAGGGGAGTATGTTTAATGCATTTTTATCAAACCTACTTTTCCTTTTGACTGTCTGTCAAAGGACAATCCTTACTCTTGTGAGGGCAGTTCTCAGCTATCTAGTTTAGAAATATTGTCACACATGCTCATGTAGATGTCTCATGTGGATATATGCGTACATCAAATAGATGTCTCATGTAGATACCCTGTTCCCTCAACTGGATGTAAGGATGGAGAAAGAGAAGTAGTGAAAGTAGCTCAGAGGATGAAAAATGTACAAATGCACTGATTTCACATTGGCCAACTATGAGTTGGTACATGATTTCCAACCTGACCTAAGAACTCAGGTATACTTTTGATCTGGCAATATAAGAACAGTACTCCAGTACAACATTATTTATTCTTTTCATAAGCTCTTTAAGAAAAAACTATCAACAAATTACAGTTATTATTTGCAAGATGTTCAGGGATGCCCATGTAAGGACTGTTTGTTGGACAGCGGAGTAAGGCTTTTTGAATATGAAGTTTCATTCATGTTTCAGTTACACTTTGCAATTCATCCCTGTACTCCATTTGCCTTCAAAGGTAGGTTCCAAGAAGAGTTAAGCCTCATATACAAAAGGTTAAATCCCTTTGTTGAGCATTCAAGGCCTCTTCCAGGTCATCTTTTATACTTCTGTTCAGTCTGATTGTCAGACTAAAACCCTATCCTGAAGGTAGACATTTGCAAACTTGCTTGAGAAATTGGATGTGTAATGAGTCACCTCTAAAACGAAAGACTTACTGCTGATCAAAGCAGTTATATATGAAGTGGGAAGTCCTCCCTGGGGTTTGTAGATTCAAACCACATTTCCTAACTATCCTTATCTGGATGGATAAGCCTCCCTCTTTTGTGGTCCTTCTCAGTGGATCCATGAAACTTGAATGTGTTCCAGCCCAGCGATTTAGAGGCATGTCTCTGTCCAGACTAGCTGATAACCCAATAGCTTGGGCAACTAGAAATATGGAACTTTTTTGACCCTAGCAAGGTATCTGTATATTATAGAAAGAGTGTTCTCATGGGGGACAACCAATGGCAGCTTGCCTTTGTGTTTTCTGAAATGTTGGGTCATGTCTGCTTCAAAAGTGCACACAAGTTGTTTAAAGGGAAATTCTATGATTCAAATACTAAATCAATAATTGGAAAGAGAATTTTCTGTATTACTACACACTGGTAAGATATTTTTGCTGTCTTTCAGACCATGGAATGTATCAACAAATACCATAAAAGTAGTCAGTGGAATTAAATGCAGAGTAAGATAAAAGCTTTGTTTTCTCAGGGCTGTAAGGTTTTAATTTTCAGGAATCAATAGAGGATGCTATGGTTTTGTTTAATGTTTTGCAATATGGAGAAGGTTAGAGCAATTCACCTCATGGACCCTCTGACCTTACTTTCAGTGGCACTTTATTATTTAAATGACATTAAAGCTCACACTAAATGAAAACTCTGATATGAATGATGGAAAATTGTGTGTTTGTACCATCAGCCAACTGTCTACTTGTTATTCTAATCCCTACAAAATGGAAGATTTTATTTCCAAAGAGGAAAGATTGAAGCTTGTTATGTCAAGTGCTTTATTTTCTTTTTAGGAGTGTGTTAACTGTCTTATGAAAACAAAACAGTATATTTTATTTCAAGTTGAAAAAACAGAATGCTTTTGTAATGGTTGTCTTGGAAAGAAATCTCTCATTCCCCAGTGGAATGGTGAAATACTGGAAAGACACTGATTAGTCATAAGTACTGTTTTGCCCATGATCACAATGTTCATAAGTATAGAGTTTATATATATTATTCAAAGTTTACACATTATTAGTAATAAAAAAAAGCTTAAATGCAGCATACAAAAAACTGAGGAGCATATTTGTGTCTTTCCCTTTAAAAAATAAATTGGTTTGGCCGATGGATCTAATGTTGTCTATGGGAAAAATATGAATATTACAATATGTATAGTTTTGTTCCTTCAGAATTAGTTGGAAAAATCCTTTTCTCTTTTTATAAGGAGAAGTCTCCTTTTTAATAGTCAAGCTATATACAGTAATGTACTCTTCTATTACTTTTTAAATATGTATAGCACTAAAGCTGATTTGGACTATATGTTTGTTCTAAGCAATTAAATATATGCTATAAAAGAAACAACAAAAGTTAAAGTTCTACAAAAACCTTGGCACCATATCCTGAATGGATTACAATACTTTTTTTTCTTTAGTAAGCATCACAGCTAAAGGGCCACGGGTCACTTTAACAAGCAGTTCCTAACATTTGTTTATTTGTGTAGAAGATACATAGAATTACTATTTCTTTCTAGTGTGAAATTTTTTTACTGCTACTTTCTTCATAATATACCAGAAGACTGTAAAAGATTAATACAAGTTAGATAAAGTTAACACATACATTTAATTCTCCCTTTAAATAAACAATCTATACCTTATTGAGGTTTCTGAGAGTGAGAACAAAAGTACTGTTTTGGGTTTTTTTCTGAAGGTTAGCATCAGGTCAGGTCAGTAACTCGAGATGTGTAGTCAACAACTAGTTTGACCTGAATTGGTGAGAATTTTCTTTACTCTTGGAAAGCTTAATCAAAAAACCAGATGTATGCAACCAAGGATAGCATAAAGCTCAGTTGTAGTGTCAGTGGGAAGAGGGAAATTTGTTTCTACTCAGGTAAGGACAGTTAGGGATGGTTACCAGGGTTCGGGGCTAGGAAGAGAAGTAAGGGGAATGAAGGATTTTGAGAAAGAGAAATGTAATGCTTCTGAGGAAATCAATCCTCCATTGCTGTGGGAATTGAAAGTAAAGTCAGAACTGGGTGAAACTCTAAACAGCTGCAAAAATTTACTGCTATTTGGATAAGGAATGTACCAAAATGTATCAAGGTTAGTAGAGAGAAGAAAACACATGTATTTGTGGGTGCAAAGTGGGGAACCCCACTGTCATACTTTCGCATTCAAAGAAAGGTGACATCTTGAAAAGGACCTGTGCTATGCACGGAGGCTCTCAAGTTACACTAAAATGTTTTTAGGTTATACTCCTTCACATTTAAAGCTTCTTAATGTGCAAGGTGATATATCTTGGATTGTTGCTGCCAGTATTTGAAAGATGTTTTCTCAATGGCAACATATTTCTGGTTAAAGAAACCACATTAATTGTTTGAACAATTTTGAGGAATGTTGCCGGGGCATCAGCAGTCAAGTCCCTGAATTGTTATGTGGTTAGAGGGGTTTCCAGCAGTTTCTGAACCCCTTCAGTGGCCGCACTCCCCCACCACACTCCCCCATAATTCCTGAAGGTTTTCAGAAGATCTGTAGTAAGGTTGAAAAAAAAGAGGAAAACCAAGAAAAAATTTGCAGTATGGATATGGGCCTTACCAGTGTGCCCCAAAGGAAGTTCCCAAGAAGTTTAATTAACTGCAATATAGGATATAGCAAATGAATGTTGAAGGAATAAAGAACTGGTCTTCTAAAAGAAAGGACTTGGGGAGAATGTACATGCTTTAAGCTGAAACGATAATACAAAAGAAACCCTAATAAATGAGCTTCTGTCAAACAGTGAAAGTAGTGCACCCATCTGAATTCTGAACAGTTTTCATGGATGCTTTAAAACTTCCCCTTGTGTAGTAGCCCCAATTCCTATTTTGGACATTTCTTTGTTTAGGTTTTGTTTGTTTGATTGGTTGGTTTGGGGTTTTTATTTTTATTTTTTAAAAAATTTAGTATTAGTAGAAAATGTCTAGAGTGGTCTAGGACTCTGACCAAGAGATCTTTGTTCATCTTTGTTCCCTTACAGCTGAGTGAGGAAGCAAACCTAACAATCTACTGACTTTCAGGTAGAGGTTCTTTTGGTAATCCCATTAGTTTTTCTCACTTTCACATTGTTGTAACAAAATTTCAGAAAAAATAATAGGGAAATTAAAATTCTCTTGGGGAATATAACTTGATAGTCAGAGAGAGAGGTATAACTGAATTTGAAATATTGAAAATGGTGAAAATGGAATTCTTTCTTTTTCTGGAAGAATGTTACAGCTGGTAAATAATTATATTAAAAGAACCCAAACCAAACCAAAAAACCAAACAAAACAAAACAAAAAAAAACAAACCCAAAAAAACCCCCCAAAAACCCAAAAAACAAAAACCAAACAAAAACCAAAAAAAACCCCAAAAAACCAAAAAAACCCCAAAACTCTGGAACCTGTCAGTCCAGGTCAATGCCCTCATAAACTCCAGACAGTGATCTGAAGGGTAATTTTTCTGCAAATGTTAATCCACTTTTAATTTGACCTAGATTAAAACTGAAAATTAAATCAGGTTTCTCTCTAAATATCCCTGAAATACGTGTGTGAATGTTCTGTTCTTCTGTGTGCCTATTTGAGAGATGAGTTTCAGAATGGGATTATTTTCCTTCTTTATTGTATCAATGGTTTTCTAAAAGCATGTCACTGCCATGCAAGTCACCAAATGCAATTGATGTAGTTCTGGGAAGAGAACAGAGTGTAGAGATATCCAGATTCTCTATAGCAAACGTCTTCATTAAGGCTGTATGCATCAGACCAAAGTGAATTCAACACTGTATCACCACTAATTCTGTGTGCTCTAGAAAGGTCCTGTCCATGCAATCCTTCACTGTGAGGCTGCCTATCTATCCTGGACTGCTGCCTTTAAAACCTCTTAATTTTGACTGATGAACTCAGGGTAGGAAGTGTTAATGAAACCTTGACTTGCAGGTCCCAGTTTTGCAGAGATGTATTATCACCTGGAACACTAGCACCCAAATTTAGGGTGTCAAAATACCCACCTGTGCTGTTAGGCACTCAGGTGGAATTCAGAGTAAACACTGCTTGATGCCAACACCTCCAACGTTCACAAGGGCGTCCTACCTACCAGTCTTGGTGGAGTTATGTGCAGTTTCAGCCACACCTGGCAATTGCATGGGGCAAACATGTCTGAAACTTATGCCCTGCAGGGCTCAGGCATTCCAGCCCTGCCATCCTTCCTTCCATGGTACTCAACTCGTCATGTTTTCCAGCAGGAAACTGGAGCTGTCCTGCTGAGGCACGCTCGGTGGAGGTGCTGCCACCAGCTGTGTATTTCAGCCAGCGCAGGAGTGACTGTGCTTTGCAAGCTGACCAAGAGCAGCCCCCTGCCAAGCCTGGGTACATCTCTAATTACTGACGAATGGCCACAAGAGCTGAGACAAACACAACCCAACTTTTCTGACAGCTTTACAATAAAGCTCCACTGGGAGGGCATCAGTATGACCAAAATTGGTTATCTTGCTCCTATGAATTAATTTGTGGGAGAACTGTAAATTATAAATTGTAAATTTTGCCTGTGGTATATCATACTACAAGGAAGACCGAACAAATCATTCAGCTGATATTATATTTTGCATCTGATGCTGACCAAAAGTGAACTTAGGGCAAAGTGCAAGAATAAATCAGGGATATTTTCTTTGTATTTTTTCTAAACATCCAGACATTTCTGACTCAGGGACTTACTGTTCCAGAAGTGATTCTTAAATATTTAGTAACCTTCAATGACTTGTAGCTCAGAGCTTCAAGGAGATCCACTTAATCCTCACACAATCAAAGAGTCTGATTGTTATGTATGTGTAGAGTGGCCATCCAGAAATCTGTAACTGTCCTCCCAGCCCTAAGTGCCCTCATCACCAGTGTAGGTTAAGATAAATACCTGGACAGACATCAGAGAAGACACATTCTCAACGTTTCTTGTTGAATATGTTCTGTTCAGGATTAACAGCCTGCAATTTTAGTGAGAGGAGAGCAGTAAAAGATGTTATATCAGGCTGCAGCACATCATCCTCTGGCGACTGCTCTGTAAATTGTTCCCCTCTTTCATTCAAATGCTGTGTGATATAAAATGAGCATATGATAGACAGAGTATTAAATATTCAATTTTTTCAGTAGGGGTTCTAAGTATGAGGCAAAAGCCTTCTCAGGGCTTGCTTTCTAAATAAATTAACCTCAGAAAGTAGATGCCTTTTGCAAGGCTATTTCCAATAGATTTGTGTTGGATTTTGTCGGGCAATTTCTCATTTAGACTGACAGCTTACAGGACATTTAGGAAGAAGAACACTTACTACCTGGATCTTGATCCTGTCACAAGCTGACACAAAAGGGTAGAAACAGGGCTGGGGAGAGCTGTGGAACTCTAAAATCGAAGTGTGGTACTTTACAGCATACCTCCTTATGCAACTCACAGGATGTAGTACAGAAGTTGGAAACTACTAGCAGTTAACCAATGTCCTGCCTTAGGTATCTGAGTCCATTTGTATTGATAAAACTTGAGACATTTGATCCAAAGCTCAGGGCAAGATGTAATATGTGTCTTTTCTTTAACAAAATGTTAAAGAAAATGGCAGAACAATGCAGAGAGATCCCGAAATTTTAGATGTTACCAACAAGTGTCATTAGCTTCAATTTTAAGCTAACTACAAACATTTTTTCTTTTTTTCCCCTTTTTTGGTGGTTTACATTCAGCATCCAAATATACATTCCTTATCTAGGTTTTATTTGAAGTTTAGTACAACCTTGACTGAGGTTTTAAAAAAGACCAGGCTCTGGAACATAAGGTAAACTCCTACCCCTCTGCTTCTAATATTGCTGGTGCTTTTATCAGGGTCTTGATTTCTACCTTGGGTACAAGGATGTGTGCATTTGGTTTTTCCTCTACTTTTGTTCTCATGTAGTATGGGCTTATTTATTTTCATTTCCATCCCAACATGTTTTTTGTCTTTCTGTTCGAATGCCAATTTTAGATAGATATTCATGTGGGGGAAAAAATATCACTGACATATGGAGAATATTTGGGATATTGGCACAATTATTTGTCCTCAAAAGGTTTGGTATTCTCTTGATTATATTTTAGATATCACACTGTTTTGAGAAAGCCATCAGAGGCTTGCAGGCAGAATACTTTCAGACTAGAAACACTGTATATTTTAAATGAAATATATTTCTCTCTTTTAGTCTCCTAATAAAACTTCCATTTTCAAAAGGTTTTTTTAAAAGGATTCTTTGTGTTCAAATCTGTCTTTCTCTACATGTCAAATAAATCACATTTTTTTTCCTGAAATGCCTGGATTGTGTGCCTGACATGCTTATAAACTAAATGCAGGAGCAGCAGAACCCCACTGCAGAAATAATTACTTCATGCACAACGTCCACGACTTGTTTCCACTGTTTAAACTCAGACACATTGTTCTTATTTCCACTCCTCACAAGACATTTGTTCTTTTCACTGTTCCATACTTCGAGTGGATGAGGTTCATCTGGTTTGTTGATATTATAAAATATGGAATTCTTGTATTAATGGTTATAAAATCATATGGGAATACTTTACACCATGTCTTTGTCATGATGCGGTATTAACTGGTATCATATAGAATGAGTTAACATGATATTGAATTACTCCTTTTTATGTCATTCGCATTTTTTCCTTCTAAAGACTTTTTGTATTATGTTATATTTATGAAGTGAGCAAATATGATACTGAAAAAAACTCTCAAAGCAGTTTTGACCCTAATTTAGCAATATTTAAATCAACATATTATGTCTGAGACTCCCGAAAATCCATCCCTCAATAAGTGATGTTTTAAAAAACTGTAATATATTGTTGGTACAAGTGTCCAACCACAAGCCCACCACTAAATCAGTTCATATTGTTAACGCCTGTTTTGCTGTTATGAAGGAGTGCAAGGCTGAGGTAGTCATAATTTCATTTATGGCAGAAAAGATGGGGAGAGTTTGACATGGTTCTCAAACCCAGGTTAGAAGAGCACTTGAGTTGAAGTTGGATCTATATCTTAGAAGGTCTTAAAAGCCTGACTCAATGAGAAATCCAAACTTTTTTTTTTCCCCCTGAGCAGAAGCAGCTGCCAAGGAGATATCAAATACCAGATCAGAGGGACAAAAATCAGATGCTTTGTGTATTATTCCAACAAGTTAAGAATTATTATCAGAGAATCATGGAAAGGTTTGAGTTGGAAAGGACCTTAAAGTCATCTAGTTCCAATCCCCCTGCCATGGGCAGAGACACCACCCACTGTATCAAGTTGCCCAGGGCCCCATCCAACCTAGACATGTACCCAAGTGTGGTGATTGTATATGAAAAGAGGCAGATTAAAAGCAACAATGCAACTTAGCTTTGTAGATAGGACTTAGGCACAATACAGGAGTATTTAAAAAAACTCTGACCTTGACAATCTGTTTTAACTTAAGTACAAACTATGTGAACAGTCAGTAGAGAAAGCCTCAGAAGTCCTGGTCTTTCCTCCCAGGTAATGCTTTGATGATCCATAAAACGGTTCATTTTCATGCACATTCCATCTGTATTTTAGGCCTAAAAATAGTTTAAAATGCAACCTATTGTGGAGGCCTGAATATATGTATTGTTATAACAGCAATAAGAATACAACAACTGAAATGTAGTGAGAGTCCTATGTATTAGATAAGAGGGTCCTAGCTATTCTAAATGAGTCACAGCTGCAAAGTCCTTAGTTGGGCAGCAGCTGTGGCTTGTAAAGATAGCTGGGATAAAAGGGGTGGGTTGAGAGCCCAGGAGGAGCCCCTGAGATGATACACTGAGAGCTGTGCTGCAGAGAAAAACAGCTTGGTACAGCATGGGACTTGAGAAATATGGAATACAACAAGAATACAACAACCTATAGCCACTCTAGAGGAATTAGGATTGAGTTAGACTTTTTGTTAACCACTCTGTAACTGGTGTAAATGAACACATTCTGTAGTGTTGTTGAGTAAGTCCCAGTGCTTATAACATAAGTGAGAAACCTCACGCTGTAGACTGGCGTTGCATAAGCTTCTTGATTTCTTGTTTTATTACATTTTATTAATCTGCTGTCCTCTTCTTCCTTTCAAAATCTCATGATAACTGTCTGTAGATGAAGACAGTCTTGATGTTATAATAGGTATAAAATAGCAGGAAGCAATGGGAAAAAAATAGGCATTCTAAAAGGGATGCAGCTTATTTAGCATTTCCTCACTGCCTTGACTCAAGAAGATTTTTCTGCTGTGTTTTTGGAGGTGCCAGTGTCACTGATAATGATCTGTTTGTCACAGATTGACTGGACATAGCCATCAACAAGAAGAATTATATCCAAGATACCTGATCTTACCAAATCTCCACCTGCCAAGGTAGTTTTTATCTTCCAGAAATACTAATTCTCCATCTGCCTAAATCATTGCTGTCAGCACTATCACTACAGCCATTAGCACTGCCAGGGATTGTGTCCATTATCTTTCCTTTTATAAAGGTTTTGTTTAGAAACAGTTTCAGTTTTCCTAGAACTCATCTTTTGTTAATGATCCTTCTCTTCTGTCAATGACATCAGAAAATCTGAAGTATCCTGTGCCAGTATTCTAGCTTCACATAGTGACTCAAGAATAGCCCTGGTCAAGATATTCCACCAGGACATCAAGAAAGTAGGGAGGGCAGGAGGGAGACCTTTGTGCATTTCTGCCTCAAGCTTGAGAGGTTCTTCGGAGAATTCAAGAGCCCTTGTACTTCTGTAGCATAAAAAATGTAACTGCAAGGGAAATAGGAATAGGATAGGGCACAATTAATTCTGCCTTGGATTTGATTTAAATTTTATGTGGTTCTGGTTGCTGTTATGCTAAGGCTGAACTACAGCTCACTATCTACTGTTGTATGTATATCATATCCTATCATGATTGGTTTAGCTGATTCTGGCTTTTCTAGAAATCCTCTTGGAGGGGAGAGGATTCTCTCTCTGAAGTGAAAGCTGGATTATTCCTGACAGAGGAGGATAAAGCCTAAAAGCTTGCTCCTCTGTCACTAATGAGTTGAGAAAAGTAATTTATCCCATGTTTGTCCTCTCTTCCTTATTTGGAACATTCACATAAAATATTTTGTATCCACTGTTCTTTTCGCCTGAAAGTAGCTTTACAAGTTAAAGCAAGAAGTATCTTAAAAGGGTTGTTGAAAATCCACAAGGAAATAGTACTCATTTTCATTATTGAACAGGAATTCCTTTCCTTATGACCTGACAGTATCCCTGTGATGTTGGAAGGCAATTTCTGATGTCTTTAGTCAGTGGTTAAAGAGGCTTTACAGAGAGTGAGCTCCCTCCAGCAATATATATTTGAACTTGAAATATAACCCAGGGACCCAGGAAGTAGTCAAAATAATGAAATATTACCATATGGAGCTTTTTTACTAGAAAGCTGAGGAATGTACCCTTTGCATATTACCATTTCTAAGCAAACACTTGATGTGCTGAGGGAAGACTTTGTGCACAGCTTTGCCTCCTCATTGCAGCCATATCTATTTCTGACACTAAACAATCTGCTTTTCTAAAAGTTTCTTTCTGCTTCACTCCTGCTGTGTCTTTTTAAAAATAATTCTAGTTCTCTCTACCAGTTCCCATATATCTTTCTCACTGTGAGCTGCTCCCATTACCACTCCCTTTTCCCTGAGGCTCTGGCATATGATGCCAATTTTTATGCTGACAGCCCAGACACCCAGCTGACTGTGGAAAGCAAAGACCAACAGGTCAACCTACAGATCAACCAAATCTTCTCCTGAAATGTTTATGTGTCAAATCTGAGCTAACTGAAGAGGTACCTTATACAGTAAATGGGAAGATATAGATCTTTTCAGAGGTTGATTTGTCTTCTTCCGCTGAGGAAGCCGAAAGAGCTGTCTCAGATTAGATATGAGATAAACAAGAAAAGTAATATCATTCTGCGTCCAATGCTTTTTTCCATCGGTGCAAGAAATGATTGTCTCCTTTTTCCTTTCCTGTCGGAGAACTGGGCCTTTCAATAAGCAGAGGAGTAAAGAGTAACTGCTGTAGGGCTACACTTTTTTTTGTAGAAGCAGTCTAAGTTCAGGACATTTTCAGTATTTGCTTTTATTTACCCAAAAAGTAATGCTTTTTACTTTTCTTTTCTTCATTTTTCCCCCTCTTATTCTCTTTTCTTAAACAAAAGCTGAAATTTATTGTGTGCTTCTATTAACTAGTTATTGGCATATTGCTGCTAAAAAACTCCTTCTGGCCCTTCAGTTCCATTAGGCTGACAGCTGGACTGCATGCAGCTAATGCTTTCAGAGGCGTTTTTTCCCTTCTGTGGTTCTAGCAGATATGGCAGGATCATCTGGATGTACTGGGTGAGATTCTAACCTGTGAAGAGTCATTCAGGGTTCACTTAGCCCAACATAAAGCAACTTCATTCAATATGTAGTAAACCTTCAAACAAATTAGGGAATCCAAAAGTAGACAAGACTGGGTGATTACTAGTGCATAAAATTTTGTTGCCATTTACATCAGTCAAAATTCAATTTAATTTAATTCATCTTAATCCTCACTTTTGCAATTGAGACACAGTGAGTTAAGTCTGTTCAGCTGCTATTTTTTTTGTTATTATTTTTAATGAAAGATTCTAGTATAGCTCTTTACAGTGAGAATGTTAATTGCTACTGCTGTGTATCAAGGGCAATGTCTGGCAGCCCGCTCGCCATCTTACAAAGTCATGAGTATGTAGTGACTTGTTGTTGCTCCAGGTATATGAGAGAACTGTCTCTAGCTCCCAAAGCAAACCACTTCTATAAACCAACCACTTTGGTTTCCCCTCCCCTTCCCCCATGAGTATTCTTCCTTATTTAGCCCATATACCAAGTTCTCAAAAGGGGTGAATATATATTGACATATGATATTATGAAATCATTATTCTAAACAGATTTTGTGATTTGAAGCCCCACAGGGACAATTCTTATTGGGTCTGCCTTGGTTTTACAATAAGAGTAGAAAAATTTAGATAATCATTGTACATGCCTGAAAACAGTGCTTGTGAATTTTGCAGAGAAAAGTTTTAAAGACACGTATGCACTTACATATGCTTTAACATATGTCTATTGCACAGGATAAAGCTGAAAGGATACTTAAAATCAGAACTGCACTTCTAGGAATGCTTCATTTAATAAAAAGTGGAAATTGTCAAACTAATTGCCTTGCTTAAATGTATATTTAGAAGTATATATTCCTCCTTTTTCTTGAAAAGTGGTTCCACTAGATATGTTTAAGAGATCCTCCATTCTGAATTTCTGCTGCCTATATATTTCTCTATGATTCAATGATATAAATAAAGCTATAATAGATACTGGTAGATTACACTTATAGTTATTTATTCAGGAAAATTACTAAGGACAGTAAGAAGCTTTGACATACCTTGTAAAGGCTTCATTTAAATTGAAAGCTGTTTGAATCTATTCAGCATCAAATGATTCAGATGCTGTTAAGAGAATGGTTGCTATTCTTAATCCATGTTCAATCTAACAATAGATTTCTCAGCAATTTATTGCTGGTATTTGCACATCTGTGAAATATTATCTTTTCAACCTCTTTTGTCTCAGCACTGTTTCATAGCTATGGAATGTTGCAAATTGTTTGGTTTGGTTATTTTTTTTGTGCATGCAAAACAGATGATGCTCCCGTAGTGCAACCTGTGTAGGTTCGTGGGGCCATGAATGCACAGCCAACCCCAGGATTTGATCCTAAGAAGTTTTTTTCCATCTGATTTCATGACAGTGACATACCTCCATTTAAAATACAAGTATTTTTGCATACCTCCCTATTCTGCAACTTTACCTGCCATTTTGGATAAGTAATTTCCTTCCTGTGGTTTTTGTTCCCATATGGTATTGTAAAACAATTGTAAGAAAACAGATGTCTGAGATTTCAAACAGCAATTAGCTGCTAACTTTGCTGACATATATTTCTCATTGTGATAGTGAGAGTTTATTCTTATTGTTGCCAACTTCTGAACATCGGTATAATGAAAGTAGTGAAACATCAATCAGTGAAAGGTATGAAAGAAGTGCAAGAAAAAAAAAAGAGAATGGAATGCAAATCTGTCACAAGAGTGAATTTAAGAGAAATATACTAATTGACTTAAATGGAAAGAAGTTTCATCAATTTTGTTCTAAGTTTATGTGCCACCCAAAGAGTTTAGGTTGGACTGATGGCTAAGATAGTTTCTAGATGGCTGGGGGCAAGTGGGTCTCCTGAGTGTGTCTCTCTCCAGCATGTGCTTATGCAGACCTGATTATCTGTGGCTGGGAGGTGTGGCATTGCCTTCAAAGCAGCTTCAGCAGAAGGGATATTCCTGGCTGCCTCTTAATGCTGTTGCCTGCTCTTTGTCAAATGAGGCTGCAGTGAATTTGTATTTTTCTTGTATGACAAAGCATAAAATGTAGGGTTTATACCACATTATTTTTGCTACATGCAAGGCTAATCGGTTAGGCTTCCTTTAATTAAATGCAGTGTAATAAGTCCTTCTACAGCACAAATAATCTCATCCTTGGATACACCTCTAAACAGGTCAAATGGTCAGTACATTAGAGACTTCTGCTTCTCTCCAGTGACTATGACAGGTACTAAGACAATTTGCTTAAATTCATGAATATTTAGTGGGGATCTGTGGAATTTCTGTACTAAAAGTCCTTAAGACTTCTGCATTATAGACAATGTATCATTGATGGATTCAGGGTCACACATTTAGAAACAACCATGGAGATAGCCAAAATATTCTAGGTGATTTCATTTAGATTTTTAAAAATCCAGTTCTTGAATGAGGAGCATAAAATTCACTTAGTACAACAGTAAAATGCAAGGAGAAAAATATAGAGATGAATATATAAGTTACAGTAGTAATGAGGTGTGATAACCTTGGATTTATGCATTCATTTCAATTGGTTGTGGGCTGAATTTTTTGTTACCTGCCAGCTTCAGTTCAATAGCTATTGCCTGATGGTAGTCTTTTGCACAGAGAAGAGAGGTCAGAGAAAATAAGTCACTTAGTCTTTCAGAAATAGCTTTTGTTAGGTGAGAAAGCAGTTATAGCTTTGTGACTTTCTGAAATGCAGTTCCACCAAACAATTCAGGGTGCATTCTGTTCTGTTACTTTTCCTTCACAGTCTGCCTCCATTTGTTTGTCATGGCATGCTTCGCAGCGGGGTTTTCCACCTTATCTCTTCACTGACATTTTTTGTTTTCTTTCTCTCCACTTTCATTCCCACACACAGTAGTATCTCATTTGTATCTTGATGTGAGCACAGGAAAAAAGATACAGCTTTCTTTCTAGCATCTCAGTAGGGCTGCCAGTGAGTACTGAGTAGAAGCCATTTGTGACTGTGGACTTTTCCCCAACCTAGACAGTGCTTTTTAAGAAGTTGGGGTTTGTTTTTTTGGGGTGTTTGGTTTTTATTTTGAGAGGTAGAATATGTTCAATGTTCAATAATTCTGTCATGATCACCCTCTAGTTCTAGAAAATTACTACTACAGAATTTTAAACATCTGTAACTGAAGGGAAAAATTCTGGCACTATAGCTCAGCCATATGCATTTCTCTCAGGTAGATCATATAGTCCTTTGATATTATGTTACTGTGAATTTAGCTAGGGTGGGCTAAAATCTTTTTGTGAAATCAGCATATTATGGACAGTCATAAAGAAAAGGTTTCAGGAGAGAAAGGAATATTTTTTAATGGATCAACTAGTACTGTTCAAAAACACAAGAAAATGTTGGGAATACAGAAAATTTCATCTGTAAGATCTCCATAGCTGCCCTAACACCATTAATACCATTACTACACAAATTCCTCAAAAAGATGAACTTAAATTAATTAAATTAATAAGTCTCATAAATTATTTGTAACAGTGTACATAATATTAGCTAGATATTCAGCAATAATCATGTAACTGGACATATTGCATGTTCCAGTTAATTGCAATTGGTTTTGAACATGCATATTTCAAAAGCAAACATTACTTGTACACTTCCAGATTTTTCTGCTAATGAAGCAATAACATTTTAGCAAGAATGGATAATGAATTTTTAGTACAGAAATATAAAGCAGCAGCATTTGAACTGAATAATCACTTCCTCTGTTCTACTTGAACCATTGCTTCATTTGCTTTAGTAGAAAGAAATATCACAATTACCTACTAATTTTGTTAATGCTATAGGAGAGAAAATGACATTTCAGGCCCCCTAGAGTATTATCTATCTTATTCTACCTACTTTCACTACCGATTTAAAGGATTCTGAAGTCTTAAATTCCAAAACCACTCTGCTAGTAGTATAATAAGAAAAAAACAAACAAACAAAAAAAAAATCGAAATAAAAAAACCCCCAACAATATAATTTCAGTAAATTCCAGGATAATTCTTTGGAAATTCCTTAATATTTCCTTGTGTGCCATCTGGGAAATAAATAACTGAGAATTCTACTGGTGATTAATTAATGATGAGATATCATGGAAAAAGAGAGAAAAGAGGTCACTGGAAGATGAAGAGAAGTTTGCTCTTGTGATGAACAATTGTGATAGTTTCTGCCCATGTTCCCTAGTTTCTCAACTGGAAAACCTCACAGCTTTCCTTTGTTGGTTCTGCTGTTTGTAATAACAGTAACTGATAACTGCTATGGTAGAAATCCTGGTATCACGTGTCATAGACTGGACTTTTATGGCAGATGTACAGTCAGGGCTGACAAGCAAGGAGACACAGACACTGAACCACAAGCTATTTCCTATGTGCAGAAACCTACTTGAGCAAGGTAAGAAAAGGTTTTAATTTTCTCCATTGCAGCACCTTTACATTTTGCTGATGTGATAGAGAAACTAGGGGAAATTAGGGTGTCCTTCCTTTAATGTGCTGTGGAGAAAATCTTACAGACAACTGTCTACAAGACAGATTTTAAGTAGACTATCTACATTTTCTCTGCAGTGATTATAAACACTAAGTCCAGATAACTACTCCTGCATGGTAGATATCTGGATAGAAGCCCAAGGTCTGCTGAAATTAATCCCACTATCTATACTCATACCCTTGCTGTACCCTTTTCAAGTTTATGGCAGAGGGAAATATCAGCAGTTGCAGATCCTACAGCTCCAGTCAAGAACTTTCTGAGCTGAACAGAGCTTTCAATTTCCTACCCCTCCTTCCCCAGACGTTGGAGAAATGCTAGAAGAAGTAGGTAGGAAGCAATGTACTGGCAGCTTGTAGGAGTGTGAGATGAGTATGTGATGAAGGGGTGTGGCAGCAGTGTAATGGCAGAAAATCTGAAAAGTGGGAGTCTTTGTGAAAAGAAAGAGGTGAACAAAAACTAGAGCAGGGAATTGCATGCTATATTTAGAAGGGTAGCTGAAAAAATATGGGGTGAAAGTGTAATAACAGGTATTATGGAGATGTGAGTCATTGTAGGAGGAGGTGAGTTGAACAGGAAGACTTGCAGAAAATAGGTGGAGGGAAATTTTAAAAGACAAGGAAGAGTTAGCTAGCATATAGATTAGCTTTTGTATGAGAATGAGTAAACAAACCAGTAGCTATCAAGCCCAGAAAATAACTGATTTGGGGGAGATATAAAATAAGTCTACAAAATGGTGAGTGTTAAGGAGAAGGTAGATTATTTATGTCACTCTTTCGAAAAAGAAGAATTAACTTTTGATGAAGTTAGAAGAACTCAAAAAACAGGAAAAACCCCAGAAGCCTTGTGAAATTTTTTGTCAGAGCATGTCCTTGAAATTAAAAGCTTTTTCCTCTCAAGCTTATATAGACTTGAGACGGAAAAGTCTGAGGAAGATAATGTCATTTAAAGTTACTAATTATGTGGCAACCAGAGGCAGTTCAGAAAATCCAATGAACTGAAAATGTTTGGAGGCTGAGAGAATTCTGGAAGTATCATGTGTGCTTGTTTTGTTTGTATTTCACCTTAGGTATTTGCTCACAGCTATTGCCAGAGAAAGAATACTGAATTAGATGATCCTTGGCCCAACACAGCATGGATGCATTTATTTTGTAAGTAGGGATGAGAAAGAGAAAAAAGGAGAGTGCTACTATAATACTATAATTCAGAAAGTGTTATGTAGGCAGTATTTAGGAAATATCTTTTTCTCAGAACATACATTAAAAAAAATATATTCTTAGGAATTATTATTTTAAAGCAAATCTTCCTAAGTACAGCTGTCTATAGAGAGAATTCCCAAATCAATTTCTAGCAGTGTCTAAGTAATGGCACAATCTGTTTCAGATACCTTGTTTTGATTGCATGTAAAAAAAAAAGCCCCAAACTCAAACAAAAACAAAAAAACAAAACATGAAAAAAAAACCCCAAAAATCCAAGCCCCTCTCCTTAATAATATTCTATTTCATTCAACCTAATTGGAAAAGATTTATCTGAAATCTGTATTGATGTCAGGGGAATTAGGCTTGTGCCAGTTAACTCAAGAGGCTGTCGTACAATGGTTTACCTCAGACAAAGCCTTCTAAACCAGCACATCGTAAAAAGGGCAAAGGCCATGCCACTCTTTTGTATGGCCTTCCATCAAACTGTGTTTATGGACACCCAAAAGCTGAGCTCCTGGAGAACACAGCAGGGGTCTGAGCGCTGTGTGGTGCCTGTCAGTGCCATGAGAGACATATCAAACATCTGCTTCCTTTCATTTATTGATACTGATAGGTGCATTTTAAATAATTCTGTACTCAGAAAAAGTGATGAATAGCTTAAGAAGTGTGATATGCACACAATAGAAGTACCATGCTCAGGTAGCCATGCAAATAGCTGTACAGGAAGCAGCTTAATCTTCCAAACTAAAGCCTGAAAGGATGGTGACATCCATCAAATAAGGTATAATTGCCTTTCTCTAATATAAGTGAGTATTACAATTATCTTAATATAATAGATCCAGAAATATCTTAAATCTGCCAGATTAATAAACAAACAAGCTCAGCATAGTGGCCAGACAAGAGGTCAGATCATGTTGCCCTGAGGTTAATTGGAGTTTTTCTACTGAATTAAATTAGGTAAGTGTTCAGAAGAAAATGCTTGAACTTTCCTGAATGGCTTCCTTTCAGGGAAGGGAAGGCGAATAAAGCAAGCTTTGGTTACATATTATGTCCAAGGCACAATTTTTTTTTGTGACTTTAATCTGTAAACCAAACCTCACTCTTTTCCTTTTCTTATCTTTATAGTGATTCTTATCTACTATCTATCAGTAATATACTTTAAACAGTCAGTACTGAAAAGAAACTAGACTCTCGCTCTGGTTTTTATTCTGGGATGTTGCTGTTGTGCAGACAGCAGGCAAAAAACGGCATCCCACAACCTCTGTATTGCAAATTGCAGTCAAAAGACCGCATTACTTTTATTGAGAAATTCTCTCTTTCTCATTATCATCTGTGACTTCCTCTACATCATTTAGAAAGTGAACGGCCTGTCATCTTTAAAATCTTCATCATTTATTAGGTAGGATAGATAGGAAAAAAACCACTCCTAGGCATTAATATCAGTGTTAATTTAACTTTATTCTGTTGTCCATCTAGTGTAATAGTTACTCTATCCTTTGCCAATTGGAATTTTATCCTACTGATATCTAGGTCTACCTATCCTAGATGAAATTCACAGTATTGGACAAAGTGCTGGGTCATACTGGAACTGTTACTTAGATTTTAAAACCTTGGTTATAAATTTGAATGCACTTCTTTGTGTGTTTGTGTGTGTTCAGGAAAAGAAGAAAGGAAGAAAAATAAGAAGTGAGGAAGGCAGAAACAAGCAAAACAGTAGTACTTAAAAATTTTGCTCCTAAACCCATATTTAACCATGTCAATAAAAATGATTTAAACTCAAAAAATGAGGCCAGTGGAGAATTGCAGGTGCTTAATACTTCAAAACGTTGATCTTGAATGTAGAAACTTAACATCTAGCAATCAAATCTGAAATTTTCTTAAGCTCTGCTCATGCCCATAGAGGCTATTTCTTCATCATATTACTTTTCATTCCATTCTTATATGTTTATGTATAACAAAGAAAAGGAGCTCTAAAGCTTAAGCAAGAAAAGGAAATGTGGTTAGAAACTGAAACATAAAATGTCAGCGTTAGCATAAGTTTTATTTTTGTTTTTGATTATATGAAGCGGTACCCTGAATGTAAATATTTGGGGGATTTTTGACAATGTTGCTTGTTTTAATATATATTTTCTGGAAAGTGTTCTCATTTGCTATGAAAATTAATGCAAGGCATAGATAAAAGAATATTTAGTTTAGAGGGGAAGGTACCCTAGGAGAATCCAGTTGTGTTTTCCTTAATAGTTTTTTGTTTACTTTTTTTTAACTAGTGACAGTCTTTTACTTACTAGTAAGTATGTCTCTAAAGGCTAAGACAGTGAGTTAGTTGAGTTAACATAAAAATATTGAGATGCTCATTCAGATTTTGTTTTATTTGTTTTCTCATAGGCTCTCTCTGATTGGAAGTTTCCTTCTTTTCTCTCTCTAATTTCAGAGTTGATAGTCTGTTAGAAACAGAAATTTTATGGAAACATAGCAGCTTTAATAGAAACAAACAATCAAAAACTGTTGTTAACAAATCTTTTGACAAGCTGGTAGCACTTTCTGTCAAGTCAGATCTTGGAAGTAAGACTCATTTCCTCTTTAAGTAGAGCAAAATTAAAGGCTTTCTCCACCCCATACCCCCACCCTCCCCTTTGAAATAGATGGTCCAGGTCCATTATGTTTTCTAATTTATGGAGTTAAGATTTGACTCTAAGTAACATAAACACCAGGGGCTTTGGGGATTAGAGTATTTTCTTTTAATTATTTTCATATATGATAAATAAACCAAAAAAAGAAGTCAAATTGATAGGTCTTGAGTTCATCCAAACATTAAAGAGAAAGCAAACAAACACACTCCCACCCTTGCCAAGTTTAGAATTTTCCTGGGAAAGAAAATCCATTTCCTTATCAGCCCAATTCTAGACTTTTCTGCTCCAAACAAAATAAAACCACACACCAGCTGCTGCTTATATGTCTTCAGTAACTTCTAAGCTCCTAGAAGATTGGGAATAACTCATTATAGCAGACATAGGAAAGCACAAAGTGCCACTCTACTTGTTCATTGATTTAAAATAATTCTCCTCCCTAAGTCTTCTGCCTACACTTCATTTGAGGGAATAGTTAAAGGGGAAAAAAAGGAAAGTGATAAGAATAATTTAGGAGAACCAGTAGCCATACATATTCATAGTTATGTAACTGTATGTGTGTATATATATATATTTCATAGGTATATATTTAAATATTTCATAATAATGTGTATAAGCTTCACTTTTTAGTGCCTGGGAAATAGCAGTTAGAAAAAAAATGGAAATCTGATATCCATACCAGAACTACAATGAGACATTTTGGACACTTTGATTGCAGGCTTGCTGTATTTTCCCCTTCTGTTCCATGAATCCCCCTCTCTCCCCTCATACACCCTGGCAACTTCATCTTAGTGCTGAAACAACCTGCAGCCTCTTGGAGCAGAGGGCTCCAGTACTTGTACAATTATTTGTCAGTGTTCCACCTCACCCTTACAGTGGCCCTGTGTGGGATTCCTCCACTGAAGAATTCATGAAGGATATAAATGGAGCCCTTGGTTGGGGAGAGTTCTGTGTGAAAAGGGAGAAAGAAGTGAATGACAAGTGTTATTAAGTCCCTGGAGATTCAAAGGAAGGAAATCCAATGTTTCTCATAGTATGAGCAGTTCTCTGTATTTTTCAGTCAGGAATTGTGCCACTGGCAAAATAATTAAAGGAAAGAGTTCCCTTGCAGTCACGTTTTTTTGCTTCTTATCTAAGCAGCACCAAGAGTAACCACAGACCCAATATAAGATGTGACTTAGAAAGTAAAAAGAAAGGAAGGAAAGTTTCCCTAGCTATGAATATACTTCCAGTGCTCTATTCGCGGCATGAAAAAGAGGGCTAATAAGATAACAAAGTGTGTGATGAAGTGCAGCAAGCTTGAACTGCTGCATGCAATGTGTGAGTGGAGACAGCCATTAATAACTCTTTCAGACTCTTAAAAACTGCAATGCAAACATTATTAATACACTTCTCCTAATTGCCATTCAAGGGATCTTCAGGGAAGTCCAGCTTCACTCTGTGATCTTGAAGAGCATGAATCTTGGGATTTAAGCAGGGAGGGACCAAGGTGTCTTATGTTCCAGATGGAAGTAGAGGAGCCTAAAGCATATTTTTTTCCCCTTAAGTTGTACAGTAAACCATGTGAGATTCATGCTGTTAGGTCTAGTGGTATCACTAAATGGCCATTAGAGAGAAGAGCTCTATTTTGAGTGGCAAAATTAGAGGAAAATCTCCTTCATGATCCCCATCCCTTTGATACAGGATGAATAGCTTTTATTTCTCTGTTTGCTACATCTTCACACTCCAGTGCTTCCCAAACCCCATTAATTTACCTTGCTGCTGTGCTCCTGCTTGCCCTGCCCACCTCTCACAGAGCAGTTACTGTCCTCAGACCACCCAAGCTGTTGCACAGCTGACACCCTTGCACCCTTCCCTTAAAAGAGTAGGGATTCTTTGCTAAATTGGTTGATCAGCTGATAGAGAGCTCAGCTCAGCAAAAAATTTCCAAGGATTTATCTGATACAAAGGGACAGCTCAACTTTCTGCTCCAAAGACATCAGGCATCAGCTCCTTCATGGGCTGACTGACAGGTCTAGTGTTAATCTAACTGTCCTGTCTCATAAAAAATTTTCTATATTTGGAAGAAGGATGGGAGAGCCAAGCATCCCTTTCGAGAGCATTCCTTCTATTCTGGGGAAGCACCACTCCTCTCTCTAGTGTTATGCCCATCCACAGCATGGAAAGTAGGAACTTGATCATTTCCCAGCAAAAGCTCCATGACTCCTAAATATCCTTTTATCCACTTTTATTTGCTCAAATGTATGGCAAAGGGGAATGTTTCTGCTTTATTTCAAGAAGCCTCTGGAAAAAAAAAAAAGTACAAAAGTATAATTACTAATGATGTAACTATTGTGTGTCTGTTCCCTTTTGATCTCATCTGACAGTGAGAAGCACAAGCCGCCCTTGCTGGGGAAGTCTGGATGCTGAGGAGATCTGCACTCCTTCAGATCACTCCTCCCAGCTACAGAAATACATGAGCAGTAGCTGTTCACTTCAAAGAAGCATTATGGAGACAAGGGCCTTTCTTTCAGTCTGCTCTGCAAAAGTCTTTAGCAGCTTATACGAGATGAGAGATAGTGTAGACATGCAGCAGCTCTCTGTGTGACTCATCACCAACACCTTGGGAAAACATTTTGAAAGCAACATTGAACCTCTTGTCAATCATAATCTACACGGGCCACATGCAATAACCAGGAAAATGAAAACTGCAAGATTGGTCATTTGGTCTCCTTCCATTCAAGCTGTTACTACAAAGCAAAGTAGTCTGAATTTAGGTATTGTTTTACTATCTTAAGTTACCTAATATTAAGTAAAGACAAGATGAAAACTTGCCTCTCTCTACTGGATAGTCTCTTTCCTGTACCTATTAATGATACACTGAAAGTATACTGAATTCTCTAAGAGAAGGGTAAACCAAATAGTTTAGCACTTCAGCCATTAAAAAAAACAAGACCAAGAGAGTCCTGAGACTTCCTTGCATTGTGCATTAGCATTCAAATTTTAAACATATTGTAATTTTATGTTTTTAATTAATGCTTAGATCAATGAAGTGCATATGTAGAATTCAAGAAATATTACATGCAAAATGATATAGACTTTCTTGGCTCACTGTGTTACAGTGTAATTTAGATCTATAACTACACTCATATAACATTTTTTTGCTTTATTATACTTCTGCCCTAATATTTAGAATCAAGGTGAATAAAAATAATATTTATGTGGTAATGAAATAAATATCATATTTGCAAATAACTTTCAAAGTACAACTAATTTACTTTTAAATTTTTAAATTTCTATTTGGATTTCGGTAGAATTCTTACAATGAGGAGGTATCAGATTGGATAGTGATTTTTGAGAGCTATTATAATGCACCATATTTAGAGTGTTTTTCAGTTTTGAAAGCTGGTATCTACTCTGCTCTATCAGACACATACACAGAGGTGGAAAAAAACTGGGAATTCTTCATCCTTTCTTTCTTCCATCTTTTCTTTTTCTTTTTTTCTTCTTTTTGTAATAATGCAATATAAAAACACATATAAAAATAAAACATTAAATTCGTTTTAAATGGATATGAACAGATTATTTTCACTTTACTTATACTGTCAATTGCAGTGATAAGTAACAGTTTCCAACTTTCTTTCCAGACTATGTCAGGACATCTGAAAATATAACATGGAGTCAGATTTATGTCTTCATAACTGAAGAAGGCAAAGATCTAAATATGGGTTAATCATATATGTTGTGTTTGTATCAGTATACAAAAATATATACCTAATGGAGGGGGTTCAGATGACCTGCATTAGAGGCTTTTCTCAACATGAGAAAAATCCTTGCCTAGAGCTGCATATACCCAGCTATTGTCTGTAGGGAGGAAAAAATTGTGGAAGGTTTACCTTAGGTTTATACATTTGATCTCAACTCATGCAGCATTTGTGTCTTTTCCAGAGAAATTGGATAACTTGATATTTACTGACAAGTTCAGTAAGGAAATTTGACCAATTGGGTAGGTATAACACTGTTGGGGGAGCGTTTTGGTGGCTTTTTTTTTTTTTTTTTTAATGTCGTTTTTATGAACTGGGATCCCACATGAAATTTTCACAACAGCTTATTTTGAAGTTCCAAAGCATTCAAGAAACTCTCTTTTTCAGAAACAAGCCATTAGGGCCTGAAATTCAAAATTCAGAAGCATTCCTTCAAAAAGAAATTCAAAAGTCAGAAACAGGCCAGTATGGTTGCAGTCATGTTGTAAAATGACTTCCTCTACCCCACATTTTTTGGAAGCTTTCAATGGGTTTCTGGCATTAATCATTCTCTACCTGTTTGTTTATAATTTGCTGAAGGTGAGTGGCGGGAACCAGGAACAATGTCAGAGCAAGACTTATGTGGATTTTAGCATTTTCCAATGAAACTTGTTCTTATGTTGGTACCTGCTTAACTGCTTCATATATATTATATTGAATATATGGTGATTTTCATAGGTATTCATTGTGGAGAGAAAAGCACATCAGAAAGCATGGTGGAGAAAGATAAGAAAAAACCAAAAAGTGTAGCCATGAATCAGATGGTCACCAAATAGTCTGAACTCAACAAATGCTGCTGAGAACTGATGGCACATTTCCATTTTCAAACTACAAGCCAGAAGAATGCATACAGAGGTATGCAGGCCTGAGGCTTTGTTAAGGCTGCCCTTCTCAGTAGAGTTTAACACAGATCTGTTTCTGTACGAGTTCTGGGAGGAAAACAATATATTTCTAAGTGAGATGGCAAAAGATGCACCTTTCACTACTGCCATGGAATGATAACAGTGAGTGAAAAAGCAGAGGTATTTTTTTCAGCCTTTTGAAGTTATGTTTAATGGGTTTTTCTTTATTTAACAACAATATTTAATAATATTTAATCATTGAGACTCTTTTTTTCCAATTTTATTTTTGAGAACTTTAAAAACAGTTTCCAAATCAGTTTGTCGCACATAGGAAATTTTCAGAAGCTGAGGAATGGGATGAGTTGGGTAGGATAAAATCAGTTTTTCTAAGCCTAACAGAATGTTCCTAATCATTATCTAATTTAAAAAATTTGTTCCTTTTTCTGTGCCTATTGAAGGTGAGATAAAGAGATGTGCACTTCAACTAAGAGATGAAAGGTAATATGATGATTATATATGGCCAGCTGTGAAAATGTCTTTCTTTGCATATGATTTGGTTCAAGCATGCAAAGTACTCCCCTGGTAGTTCCCTTTCTGTGAATCTGTAGAGTCTTCTGTGGAGACTGCTTTTTGCCAGTCATTCTCTGACAAAAGGAAGTCTTATATTGCTGAATAACAGCTTTAGATTCTTTTTCTTACATAATAATGATGATATATTTAATTTGTTGAGGGATGTTCTCTCCTTTGTTTATTTCTCCATGGAGCTGGTTACAGAAACCTTCTGTACTAACCCAATGTGGAATTAGATTCAGTCTAACAGACAGGCGTCCTCAAATTGTCTGAGCAGCAGCCATACTGATATTGAAATTAAAATCCAGATGATTTTGATTTTATATATGTGAGTTGGTAAGTTTGCTGATCAAGTAAGAATTTAGCTCCAGTGATGATGCTTCCAGCTAGTAGGTATCATGTACATTCTGTCAAATGTATCTTGTTCTTTCTTCATTCATTGAGCATATTTTGCCACATTTTTAAAATTTCCATTATCTCTTTCTAATATCTCAAGTTTTAAGTATTGCAGCCCCTGAACTATAAATTTTGTTCAGCTGCTTCTCCCACAGTTGTATTACTGTTTTCTGATTAAATTTATTTATTGCTTATGCTTATATAACAAACAATTCCTTTAAAAACTATTAAGCATTTTCTAGTATGAAATTTGCATATTCTAGTGTAAAAATGGAATTACACTGATGATGCTTTTGTTATTTTCCCTTATTTTAGCATACATTTACTGTTCTCATCAAGAGTAACAGAGGGTTCCTTGTTCCTGGCATAATTTATCATACTACATTCATACATAATGTTTTGTTAAAAAAAAATCAAGATTTATTTTCATTACATTGCTGTCCTCTCTGTTTAGGAAAGCTGAAAGCCTAATGTAAATTACCAATGGCAAGTACAGACATTGGTAGCTGCCTATGGTGTACTTTCCTAAAGAGAAATCATCCTGAGTTTGCTGCCATGTAGGGTGGGGTAAAATTCAAGAACAATTTCTTCAGTTGTTGAAACTGTTTCTCTGAAACAAATGCCTTTTTTTTTTCCTTTTTTTTTTTTTTTTCCAAAAGTCCATTAGAGTACAAAGATGTAAATAAATAATTTTCCTTCAACAGTTTTTGTGTGTTTTTGTTTGATTTTCCCCCTTGGCTAGTTTTCTTAGTGGCTTGCTCCCTTATACTAAAGGAAACTCCCTTATATTAAGCAAACATGTGAAACATGAACCAAAGGACATGATAAGTCAGCCACTGAAGCAGACCTTGTCTATTCACTCATTTATGAGCAACTCAGACTTTGTGAGGTAAAGTGTAGTTATTAGGGAAGCAGGTTATGAAAAAATTTCTTCATCTGTTTTTGTGACAAGGTTTAAAACGTTGATATGTAAATTTTGTTGCAGGGATTTTTTTTTCTCAGTGATTTCTTTTTACAATAGCTTTGCAGTCAGATCCCAAACACAATTTAAGGCTTAAGTAGGCACAACTTCCCACATATATATCAGTGTCTTTGAGCTAGTTCACTTATAAGCATTAAAGAAAATAAGCAGAAAACACTATTTTATAGCATCATCTTGATGCTCTCTACTTCACATCATGTACCATAAAAATTGGTTATCATTAATTTTTAAAAGTACATTTAAATGAGAGATGAAACTCAGGGAGTAGCTCATCAAGGCTAACTACTGTGCTTTCCTAAGGCTCTACTCCAGGAGTTGGTTCAAATCCTCCAGGTTAGGTCACTGCACTGATGCATCAACACATGAGACAACTTCCATGCTACTACTTATTAGCTTCTTCCCACAATGGATTGGATTTGAGAATTATTTTGTCACATAATAGTTTATATACATATTAGAGGCTCTATTGAAATGTTTCACAGACAGGTGAAAAAGTGATTTGAGAGATATGTGAACAACAATCTACTTTTCCTTTATACATTACATCTGCTGAACATTTATTGTTGTATTATTTTTGGTTTGCATCAATATTTTAGGAAAAAAAATCAGATAAAAGTTTGCATGTGCAAATGGGAAAAAAGGCATTACTGCAACATATGACTTACCTCTGAGCATGAGAAATATTTATAAATGAGAAATGAACATTTTGAAGAACCATCTATTTTCTTTGAGATTGAGTTATAATTTTTCTGTCTTGCAGAATGGGAAATTTCCAGTTATCATTATCTGTATTTTCCAAAGGGTGGATACATAAACAATTTATTTTTAGAATTTAGAAAGGCTCATTTAATGACCCCTTAAGAGTGAAATAACTCACAGTTACTGAATATCTGTTTATCCATGTATTTGTTGTAAGCAAATTAACTCTGAAGAAGGTAGAGGCAAAAGTGATAAACCACTATGTTAACATATCTGTCATTGCTTGATGTATGTTCCACGTTAAATCTGGCATGGAATCAGTTTCTGCACAGAAGCTCTGCCGTCCCAGGCAAGCTTTATCAATGGCATATTGAATGAATGGCTAGACTTTCATGCATTTTAAAAATTTTTCTTTAATGCTGTCTCATTTTTCCTCCTTGATCTTCAACATCCATAACTCCTGGTGGTCACCTGCAATTTCTAAGTAGATAAACAGCCAACAGTTTCTGAAGTACTTCAGTTGCAGTTGAAATAACTAATGATCTGTTCTATTGCACAGTTTTGGAGAAATACCACCAAGAGAGAATCTTTGTGGCGCACTAAAGGCTATGGTAAATGCTCTTTGTAACAATGTGAGCCAAGCAAGGAAACAGGTGCAAAAATCTGTTTGCAAACACAGATGTACACAGTTTTTTTGTTCCTATGAGGCCTAGCACCCAAAACAGAGAAGAGGATTCTCATAGTGCCAAAGCTAAAAATGCAGAGGCTTTACATGAGCAGGGCTTTCTCTGTTCACCAAGGAAATTGCACCATTCAATGTGTTATTACAGGCATCAAATATTAGAGTTATATATATTTTTCCTACGTAGTCCTTAGAAATTTAGCTTACAAAAACAACTGGGATTCTCAATATTTAAAAAGGAGAGAGAAAAACTCTCCTTGGACCATGAAGATTTTCTTTTATTTTAAAATTATTTATCTAAAATGGGCTATAGTACATTTTTAACCTTAGGATGGACCTTTATTCAGAGTTAAGTCTTCATTTCTTTGGAATATTATTTGCATTCTTGACACTCTATCTGAAGTGTATTAGATATGAAATCACTTTTAAAACAGGAAGAACCAAGAAAAAAAAAAAGGAGGGTGTAGCTAGGTAGGTGTTGGTGCCTTCTCCCAAGCAACAAGTGACAGCTCGGGAGGAAATGACCTCATGTTGCTCTAGGGGAGATCTAGATTGGATATTAGGAAAAATTTTTTCATGGCAGGGGTTGTCAGGCATTTGGAAAAACTGGCAAGGGAACTGGCTGAGCCATTGTCCCTGGAGCTATTTAAAAGACATGTATATGTAGCATCTGGATAAATGGTTCAGTGGTAGAGTTCTCAGTTGGTGTTGGACTCGATTATCTTAAAGCTTTTTTCCAACCTAAATGATTCTATGATTTCACAATATTTTGCAATAGTTAATGAAATCTTGTATCAGGAAGATATTATCAGATATCTCAGATACCACCTCTTGATAAAAAATTTAAATACTGAGAATATTTGTTTAGCATATGTGTATGATCAACACTGTGCAAAGTTACAATGTGAGATGGACATCAAGTCTAAACAGAAAAGATTCATATCTCTTTCAAATTAGATATATGCATCTAACAGAGTTGTGAGGAGAAAGGTGACATTAAATTAAAGATTAGTTTTTGTCTGGGTCAAACATTTAAAAACAAATTACTAAAACATGTCAGTATTACCTATATGAGCAGCTTTTTTTTCTGTAGGTTTCTCTTCAAAGATAGTTACTCAAGATAAATGTGTATAAACAGGAAATTTCTTTCCTAAATTTTTCTTTACACCTGAACTATTTATAATATGAAACATAATTCCCTGCTTGTGATGTAACATCTGTGGCTGTGAAAAAAATTATTCTCTTAGAAACTTCATAAATTAACAAAGGGAAGGAAGCCATTAATCACAGGTGCAAAAGACCAACCCTTGACATACTCTGAGTGTATACATATACCCATTAAACTCATTTTGTTTATAAACAAAATTGAATTATATGCATACTAAAACTGTTGAAAGGAAGGAATGCATAATTTTGAACTAGAAAACATCAGTGTACTAAATGACTTACATATATTACTATAATACATGGCTTGAGAAGTCTTCAGTGTTTCACTCTTGCTATCACATGAAGATCCAGAATGACCACTTTTCAAAATTGTATTAGTTTGCATTTACTAATGTAATTGTATTGATGAAGAGAGTTGTAGTTTGGATATGGTTTAACAGTTTGAAGCAAGCTAAGAGTTTACAGTTTTTATCAGCTGAATATGTATTAAAATTTAATAAATTGGATTTTAGCATGTGCTACTGAATGACTTTTGACTAGAATTAATGCTCTGTATCCTTCCATCCCCCAGTATAACAGTCCCTTTAGCTCCAACATAGCCATAATAATTGGCTTTGGATTTAAAATCTGGATAAGTACTGCTCTGAAGTCGGGTCTCAATTAACTGTTGTTAAATGAACCTTTTTGCAATTTTGGTTTAAAAGGTTTTATTGTTTTTTGTGCTCCATGAAAATGTCTCTTTTCAATGTGTTTTACTAGATTCCATCACAGCCATTCCATTTGATAAAACTGTCATACACAGCTGGGTTAACTGAGCACAGGTTTGTAGAAGTCACTTACATTGATTCACATCAGATGAAATGCTGAGATGAGGCTTTATTCATTTTCTTTAATCTTTCTAGCTTTTAGAGACTGAGAATAAAAGAATCAATGTACAATCATTCCTTGATAAAGGGGCAGTATGTGTTCATTGAATAATACCCCTCAAATATCTCCAAGTAGCCTCAGGTTGTAAAATAATCATCCCTGCCTTTTAGTCTTTCTAGCAGGGTCCTGAACCACAAATTTATTTTCCAGAAATTGCCAAGAAATTTTTGTCTATTAGTTTCATATTGGTTTCAGGGGTGAAGCTGGAGAAAATTGATTTGGTCAGTGTAGAGAACATTTCTAACCATTTATATCTGTGGCATTTTGATATTAGATCATGCAGTGCCATAAGTTCAATAAAATCACCTGGGTGTAAAGCATTAGTCATCAGAAAGGGATGGTGCCACTGTCACTTCTTGACAGATTTCATGAACACATCATTTTAGTGATTGGTTATAATAGTGAATTGAGAAAACATACTCTTATCTCCAAAAATAAGTTTCACCTTATTTTTACCTCATTTGCCAGAATATAAAAACAAGAAATTTTCAATTAAATGTAAATGGAGAATTGATGGGGTAGAAGTATAAAGTCCTTCATTAAGTTCTGCAGATCAGGTGCTTATTTCAATTTATTTATTTTTTTGCTCCTTACAACTTGAACATTTAAAATATCTTGGAGAATACTTGAAAATATGCTTCAGTGGAATGCTGTTCATCATCAGATGAATCAGAGGGCAAATCATGGCAATACCATATCAAGCATGAAAAGGGAAAAGAATATTGAGAGCAATAGCAGCTCGTCAGGTGAAGCTAAAGCATTTGACCGACAGAAAATGGATTGCTGCTGTTTTCAGGCAGACCAGAAAAAACTCACCTTGTCTGTCAGGTTCCAGATGGAGAGAGCAGAACAGGTGCTTGTCAAAATCATCTTCAAAACTAGAAAAACTTAAAAATCAAAATCATGCCAGGAAATACAATACCTATGTTTGACTGCCAAGATGGGCACTTTTGAGTATAATCACAATTCTTTAAATTAAAATTAAGGAAAATATTATAATAGACATGAGAATATATTTTTTTTAGTGAATTATCTTCATCATCTACATACTGAATGTATGCACCACTATAGTTTTGGTTTTTATACTGTAATAAGAATTCTTAATTAGTTTGTCATGAGGACTTAACCCAGTGTTTATATTCTAGAGAACAGCCTTTAGTTGCATGAGAACAGCCATTATGTGTAAAGGCAAACAGGGAGTCATACTGGTTTGGACCCAGATTCTGAATCATATGAGTCAAAACACTCCTATAAAGCAACAAGACTGTTTACAAAGAAGCTAAGCAAGCAATCTAAAAATAAAGAGCACCATTTCACAAATATGATCTATTTTGTCATTTTTTTCCATGTCCCTCCCAGTTATTTTTACAGTATTTTGTTCTAATATTAGAATGTTTGAAGCCTTGATAGAAGAATCTTGATCATAGGAACATGTCATTGTTGTTTTGTAGAAGCATATAATGATATAATGTCTAAGGAAAAGAAAGAAACAATTCTTATGGGAAAGATATTCATAGAACTAAAGCAGAGCTTTGTGCTGGTGTCTGTGGGTACAACCAGAGAGAACAATGGAGTGGTGACTGCTTTCTCCCAGGCTCAGTTTGGTCCTCCAAGCTCTCCTTGTCATATGGTACAATCTGGAGGGCACCATTCCCCCTGGTCTCCATAAATGGGGTTGTGCCACGTGTGTGAAATGTATATGTGGTTTTTTCCCATGTGACTGAATTTATGTTGCTTACTGCTTACACATTTTTCATTCTTCAATCAACCATTGCTGCTCAGTGCTGCCTAAATATCATCCTGGCAATGGCAAGCTGTGATTTCATTTGAGTTTATAGTATCAAAATTTGTTTTATATAGCTTAATATATCTATCAGATTTCACTAGAGGTGGGTAAATAACCTCAAAAAATATTTATCTTAAGTTTAAACTCTTTTTTTTTTCTCACAGAAGATCCATGGGGAAATAGCTTTCCACATAATTTTTAGCTCAGTAGAATGTCACATGTGGAGTTCCCAGTGATGTTTCTTCAGATAAAAAAGGGTTGAACTCGTGTAGTCATCATGGTTTGTCTCATAAATTATGTGGGAATGTCTCTGTTGCCTGAAGAAACCAGATTACCCAAGGGGCTTTCAAACAGCTTCCTGGGAAGTATATGCCATGTAAATATGCTGGACCTGTAAGTGGCCTCTTGTAGCCTGTATGATTTGTACACATTTGGCCTCTCCCTTTTCCTTCCCATCCTCAGTGGTGGCACTGCAGGCAGTGTGGAGAGCTGCAGGGTGGCTTGGCAAGGCCTCCCCCTGCCAGGAAAACAGAGGCAATGATCCAACTCCTCTGCAGTGAGCCTTGTGGAGCCAGCAGAGACCCTCCCCAAGGCCTGGCTGACAGAAAAACCAAATTCCTGCTCTGGGGACACGCTGCAGTACATTGGGATCTGCTAAGCTACAAAGGCCTGATGTTTGTGAAGGGAGTGCAAAAGCATGTATGTATAAATGAAAGGAAATCCCTAAAAAATTCAGCTGGTATTTACAGAATGTATTTAGCAGTATTTGCCAAACAGATTGACATTTTAGATACTCTTATGGTCTTCTGTTTTTAAATGGGAGATCCATCAGATACTCCTGAAGGCCAAGCCCCCTCTAACTGAAATGAAAAGCAAGCCTTAAGTTTTTAAGCATGATTTCAGGAGAGTAAATGGAAAAATTTTTTTTTTTTTTGGTATCAGAATACTTGTATTTACATGTTGTAATTTTGTAAGTACTCATGTCAGACAACTAATGATTTTCCCTTCAAATAAAGTCTCGAGGACTGAGAACTTTCGTTGTCATTATCAGGTGATTTACAGCATTCACCCAAAGGTAATGAAATACTAGAGTGATTCATCTTTGCTGAGCTAGAGTTTTCAAGTTTGTTCTGACTCTTTTTCAATTCATTAATATTCTGTGCATTTCTCTGTTTTTTCTAGTCTATGAACTCCTCCTTCCTTTTACTTTTCCCCTTCATTATCCTTATTTTCCCTCAGTTTCTTCTTCTTGCCTTCTCCTCTCACACTTATACTGCTCTATGTGGCAGCATCAGTAAAGTGGGAAAGAGTTGTCAGCTTGCATCTCTTATTTGCAAAGCAGTGGATTCATTAATCCTACATTTACTTTGTTTCATTTTTGTCATTCATTACATTAATAATAGATGTATTTATCAGGTACCCATCATTTTAATAGAAGTTGGTCCTCTGTGACAGCAATTCTAAATGGGTAATTTTTCATAAATTAAAATTCCTTGCAGCGACTATAACTTCGTTTCAGTAAATTGCAATCCACAGACTTCCATAACAAAGTGCTAATTGTAACTTGGCTTTAAATGTTACATTTTGTATGCAAATTGGCCTGTGGGGAGTTATTATTTAGTATAACATTGTTAAGAACACTAACATTAGTTTGTAATTTGTTTGAAGTGGAATACCATTATTACTAATACATTACATATGACTTAGAGAAACAACATTGCTTTCCCATGAAAGATAAAAATCTTTTATCAGTCAATTTTGTTGAAGGTTTTTTTTTTGCTCCGTGGGAAAACAAAGGGTGACCTGAGTCATAAAAAATGTATTGTGTTTCACGTTTTTTGAACAGAAGGAAAATCAAAAGAACATGATGTAATCTTCAGGCATTAAAAACACTGCACAGGGCCTGATCCTGCAAATGTTTGGACAAATGAGACACCGTTTGTTGGTGAT